>NC_084927.1:10000-635000 GCF_958298935.1 Phragmites australis
AAGAGAAACATAGCCAAAACCTCACTGAATCGACATCCGCGGACTCCAGCTCGCACCTACTCCCCTTCTCCCGAGAAAGAGACCCAACTAGATCTAGATCCGCCCACTCCATTCATGTGTTACCTGTCCAAATTTTTTTATCGAATTGAACACCTCGAATCTGAGTCAGATTCTGACACTCATATCGAATTTTGAGTTATGTTTTATGTATCCAAATTTTTTTTATTGAATCGGACACCTGTATCCAAGTAGGATACGACACCCCTATCCATATTCAAGTAACACTACTCCATCCCGCCTCCGGTGAACTCGCCGGTGGCTGAAGGGAGAGGAGGTGCCCCCACCTAGTAATATAGTACTAGATAGTTTAGCCAGTGCTTGCTGCGGCCCGAATGGGCGAAGGCTCCCTCGTCGCAGATCAGTTGGTGGTACATCTTAAATCATCGCAGACCTAATCGAACGAGATGGTCAAACAAGCACGCTGCCACTGTCGAAGTGACGGCGTACATGGTTGATCGTCCTGGCGAGGGAATCGATCACGACGTGGGTTTCGCATTCCCCTCGTCTAGTATTTGAAATTTGGCGAATTGGTTTTGGCTGGTCAAGCCCGAACTCTGAATTATTAGTGTTCTGACATCTCGGTCGATCGAGCTGAATAACATGACGCGTGGCTTTCGGACTTCCAGCTTCACGTTGGCACATAGCTTTCCAGCACCACGAGACTATCTGAAGGGAAAAAACTTCCAAAAAAGGTCAAAAGCTAGCAAAACAAAGAGGCTGACACACAGACATGCAATAGGGAACCTCACCAAAACACGAGCCTATCATCACTCCATGCTGATGTCGTACCTCGACAGAGAAGACAGGTTGGGAAATGTCGAGCCATAGGAGGTAGCACAGAGAAGAGAGGCCATGGCCATACGCCATAGTATTTGGCTATAACTGGTTTTCAAACGTCTTGGTACACATTCAATTGAAACAACGGGGACAGGCTCAAAAAAGTGACGCCAATTTCTTCAAAAAGGAACAAACGAAACCAACTTAGCTCTACCTCACCGCTGTCGTCGTGCCGTTCGGAGAATGATTCTAGGCCTGTAGCTAAGGTTCCTCCGACCTTGTTGCCTATTATAGGATGCTCTTCCTCCTGTTCTTTCTCTTCTAATTTTTTTTCTCTTCTTCCTCTTCCATGTCCAAAAAATTAAGGGTGGCAGGGCGTTGTCACCTCACCGCCACCTTGTTCGCCCCCACGTCGTCGTTGCCTCAAAGCCTATTTGGTTCGCACCTAAGTTTGTCACGCCTAAGGTTAGTCACGCCATACATTTTTAAGTAACTGTTTAGTTGACTGTCAGAACTAAAGCTGGCCAACTGGACCGTGCCTCGTGCTACTGTAGGCACGGCTCGAGGATTAGGCAGGCTAGGCCGGCACTGCACGCCTAGCCGGGCCATGCATGGGCCGACGCCTTGGCACAGTGTGCCAGCCCAGCCTGGCCACCTCGCCCCACCGCCCTCGCCCTGGCCGCCCCCACGTCGCCGCCCCACCCCACACCGCCGTCGCGCCCTACCGCACGACATGGCACGGTCACAGGCACGACCCATTTACTTAGCTGGGCCTGACGGGCCGTGCCTAGCCGGGTCCTTGCCGAGCTGACCCATTAGGCCCAGTTGGACAAGTCTGCCCACAACGGTGGCAAGCCATATTTTATTAGTCCCCGGTCCACACGTCATACACTCAGTTTTTTTACTTACTTTGCTACGCTTATGGCTAAGAATTTGTTACCACACTTTTTATAGCAAATCACAGTTAGCTAACTTTAGACATGACAAATTTGGGCCCGAACCACACATGCCCTTAATCCCGTCTACAAGTGGCGAAGCTAGGATTTGATCGCTGGGTGTGGCCGGTGGAAATTTTCGAATCCAATATATAATTATAAAATTTGCTAAAAGTACAATATGAATATATTATAAGTTCTCAACATCGTAAATTCAATAAATAAGTTTGAATTTTGCAAAAAGTAAAATATAAATAGTCCAAATATGTAATAAAGTATTCAATATTCAATATATGAATGTTGGACACTAAGATATGCAAGGAAGCAGAATAATACTGAAAAATAGGCTAAACTCTTGAAATGTTTTGGCAACTAGTTAGCACCAAATAAGTATGTTAATCCCAAAATTGGCAAGTGTAGTTATGAACATTGTCGTAGGATAATCCCTAACAATATATCCGAGGTATATCGGATAACAGGCCTGTGAGTTCGCGTTTCTCGTGGGTATGTGTATGAAGAACTCAAGAACATTAGGAATTATTTAGGTTCGGGCTTCCCGTGGGATAATAACCCTATGTCCTGTGTATTTTCTTATGGATGTCCGAACTTGTAAACTAGTGCTCTCTCTTTACAAGCTGAGTCTTTGCCCCTTTATATATCAGGGGAAAAGACAAACATACAAGCGGTCCACGCCAAAACATGGACAAACCTACCCGACCTAAGCCTATCTATCCTAGGTCACCATGACGGTGGATACGCACGCCCATGTGGCCCTAGTCGCCCTGCGCGCCCCGTCACGTCGATTATGTGCCGTCACATCACCTGCAACACCGTCTCGTAGCATTAAATGCTACAGGACGGGTCATCCTACCAACCCGCCTGCCCACGACTGTGCGTGCCGAAAGTGGATGCCTGGGGAAGGTAAGCATTTGAGTGGAGGGCATTAAATGCATTCTGACAGGTTATGTGAATGCTTGCCCTGTGACTAGCAAGGGCTACTAGCAGGGTCTCCTTGTGCGACAAGGGCTGGTCGAGTGCTGTTGCGGTATCCTTGAAAAAATATCTGCCGCCAGCTGTCTCCTAGCGATGCGTGGTCCTACTTGCCAAGGCACCCCTTATCCATTACACCGACAAACATGTTTCTAGAAATGCTAAACAGAATCACACAGCTACAGTAAAGTGAGGTAGAATAAGTAGTGCTTGATCCACCTAGAAAAGTAGATACTTCACATCAATGCTAACTGAAGTGTGGAGATAGGCTTTTCTAGAGATCTTGTGTTCCCAATTCTAGTCCAATCACTGATATTCCAGACAATGGTAACAACTTTGGAACCTACTCCAGTGATGAACACAAGAATGGTTTCATACCATCCCTAAAAAAATAGTAGCAACTTCAACTAAAAGAAAACCTTTTGTAACTGTGCAAAATAGGAGTGGTTTCATGTCGTTTGTATAGAAATAGCAACACTCAATCTTCTCATCCAGCAAAGATACAATCAAAAAGACAGGAAAAATAAAGAGTCAAATTATCACCATCTCAACAGGTAGAAGTGAATTGCAGAAATTTATCATGGTATACCGAGGATCGAGTCAAGTTGACATGTGGTATCCCCTCATCTATCTTACTCTTACAGATTCATCAGTGGATGTTGATACTAAAAAGTCAGTCTAAGCTACAAGAGAAAAGGCAGCAACACTGTATTAGTTGGTGCTGATAAAGAAAATGATAACCATGAATCATGGTGTGTAAGATCTTCTTGCCTCAGTAGCCTATCCATCTCGTAAGCTTCCAACTTAGGAGCTCACCTTTGTGAGAGGGGTTACAAGGAAGTAAACTGAAGGACACAGAGTAGACAATCTTCAGAAAGCAGCAGATATCTATAGAACATTCCAGTTATGTGGACGGTGGCTGGGTGGGGATTCGGTTGAAGTTCTCCAACGGCCAAGATTCAGTAGCCAGTCGGGTCAGCAGCCGACGGGCGTGGGTCGGCGCCTCGGCGCGGGGAGTCAGCAAGCACAGGTCGGCTAGGGATGGCAATTTATCCTGATTACCTGTTTACCCACGGGTAACCCCACGCCTCTTTGCCAGAACGTGGCAGGAACTGACGCTGAGCGCGGCGGGAGCAGTTGGAGGTGACAGGCCACGCACGCTCATTAAATGCGGCCTCGGGCGTTTGACTGGTTGACACCTCATCGGTGGGCCCCTCGGGGGCCTTTCTGGGTCGTCGGGGTACCGAGTGCTCGGGGGTACTGTTCACCTCCCCGAGCACTCTCTCCCGAGCACTCTTGTACGGATCCTTGGGGAACCCACTGCTCGGGGGCTGCCGCACGGAGCCCCGAGCACTCTCTCCCGGAACTTAGCTCTCCTGGTCGTCGGGGGACTAGGGTGCTCGGGGGTGATCGTACACCTCCCCGAGCACTTTCTTCCTGGTACTTGGATTCCGTGGATCATCGGGGAACTAGGGTACTCGGGGGGCCACCGATTGTGGCCCCGAGCGCCTTCTTCCGGGACTTGATCTTTTCTCATCTTGCAGGAGAGACCCTGCGGGATGGCGCCATGTGGCGGATGGCTGGCCCGACCTCGGGATTCGGGGACCCCCGGTTCCTAATATTCCGACAGTTACCGTTCGAAAATCACGGTAACTGTCTTTACCGTTCCGCTCCGATAATAGAAACTGATCGGTTTTCGAATTTGAATTAAAAAAATTCAAATAAAATCTTAAAAATCTATGAAAATTCACTAATATTCTTCTTATATGATAAACTAATTTCTAAAATTATTTACAACCCTAGGTTATATGGTGAAAAAGTGATTTCCTTTGTAACACTCCATTTATTTGCAATGATAAAAATGCATAGAAATAGAGTATTACAAAGGAACTCACTTTTCACCATATAATTTAGGGCTGGAAATAATTTAGAAATTAGCGCATCAACTAAGAAGAATATTAGTGAATTTTCTCAGATTTTTGGGATTTTATTTAAGGCCCTAACAATTATTAGAAGTTATAAAAGTAGTATTTTTTAAGAATATTTTTTGGTGAATCCAATTAAAATGGGTTACATATGGATTACGGAACACTAAAAAAAATTTTAGAATTTTTGAAGAAACATAAACCCACTGATTTTTTTAGAAATAGAGGACTGTTGTGTTCGTGAACAGTACCGATGAACAGTGATACAGCGATTCTGTTGGGAGGCTCGAGGAGCGGAAGGAAG
This sequence comes from Phragmites australis, assembly GCF_958298935.1. Classification (NCBI taxonomy): domain Eukaryota; kingdom Viridiplantae; phylum Streptophyta; class Magnoliopsida; order Poales; family Poaceae; genus Phragmites; species Phragmites australis. The sequence continues at coordinate 14,992 of NC_084927.1, forward strand.
GAAATAAAGAAAGATAAAACCGATGGCAGAGAAGGAACTTCAAAATTTTCGATGGCATAAAGGGAATAGGCAAAAATTTTGATGGCATAGAGATAATTGCCCTATTTTTTACAGTGGCGACCTCGTGTAAGGTGGCGGCATTGACTCCGTCATGTATGACATCGGCGACCTAGGCCACAACGGACGACAAAAAAAAAAGGCCAGGTCTAACCACAAGGTGAATGCGGTCTCAAAGAGCACCTGGAGGTGGACGTTGTTCTTGACAGCGTGCATATGAACCCAATTTTAAATAGCTTTCTTTTTGTTTTAGACATTGTTTCACGTATTTATTTACGAGTATTAAAATTTTGAAATGTTATTTATTGGAAAAAAGTTCTTACTGAAGAGTGAAGCTTGATATTCGAATTTTTATTGAAACACCGAAAGGAGAGAGAGGATGCGAATGGGCTCACATTTGCTTGACAAGACATAGCTAGTGGAGAAAATTGAGTTTTTGCCCTTCTCAACAATAGCTTCGTCAAATTACCACTCTGAACATGATCGACTCTATTTTGCCATTCTCTTCCTTGCCACATTGTTTCTTTGCCATTATCTCCTCTTGTGATCCTTTTCTTTTTCTTTTCCCATCTACAGGCAGTAGAGAGGAACAAATTGCCCTCCCTTGGATCGATACTTGCTTGGATCGATCCCTAATCGTTTCCTCTCTCACAAACTCCTCCTCTGTCATTTGCTTTCCCAGCTCCTTCTCACAAACAGAACAACGACCAAGTGCTTCCCTTCCCAGGCTAGCGACCACCATGGTTGCAAATCCGGCCAACTACAGGTTAGGAATCCTCCTTCTCTCCAGTGTCCATTTGCTTTTCCCATTTGCTTTGGTCCTGAAGCGTTTACCCTTGTTGGATTGGTCCGAAATCCTAGCTCTGAGATGATTGGGGGGAGGAGCTGAATTGCATCGGTAGCATGGAGGCCAGCCTGAAGGATGCCCCTTGTGGGTATATGCTATTCCTTGTTTCAGTTTTGTGTTGATTTCGTATTGTAGCAAGTGAGAACCGAACGTGAGAGGAACTCTAACTTGATTTTTCTGTTAATCTATTTCTAACACCTCGAGTAGGCTTGATTCGGAGCTCGTACGTAGTGGATCTTTTTGTAGTCAGTCCAGCGTCATGATGTTGGGCAGTACTACTGACGCACCACCATTGATGCTTGAGGTTGGTTCTAGTGTGCAACCTGCAATAGCTATTCATTATGTTGATTGGGATAACATCTAGATACAAGAGATCCAAGATGAGGAAGGGAGGGTAGAAGTGATTAGTGATAATCAATTGTATGCAGTTTTGGGCTTAAGGGATGAGGATGAGAGAGCAAAGAATGCTGAACAGGAAGCTGCCAAGCAAGCTAAGAAATCTAAGAAAGCCAAGAAAGCTCAACCAAGTGCTGGTACACAGGATGATATTGAAGGTGCTGCCATTCCTGTTAATGATGACATACCAGGTGAGGTGTGCTTAGCATATGACAAGGATCACCCTTCCATGGATCTTGGCACAGAGTACCCATCCATGAAGGAATTTAGGTTGGTTGTGAGGCAATTTTCCATCAATGAGGAATTTGAACTTGACACTGAGTAATCTGATAAGACGAGATTTAGAGGGTTCTATAAAGGTGGGGGATGCCCTTGGAGTATTGTTGGGCACAAGTAGAGTGATAAGGGAACTATAAAGGTGAAATCTTATTGCAATTTTTCTATGTGCATGTGCTGATAACTAACTAACTAACTTGTAGCATGATGTATATGTATGTGTTGATAACTAATAACTTCCATTCATTTTTATTGTAGGTCGCAGTTTTACTTGATGTGCATGTCTGTAATTCAAGTAGCAGAGTGAAGACTATCACCCCATCTCGGGCTTGGATTGCTGACAGGGCTCTGGGTATCCTTAGGAGCACTCCCAATATGGGTGCTAAAGAGTTGCAGATAAAACTGCAGGATGACTATAGTGTTACAATTTCATATGACACTGTTTGGAAGGGAAGAGAGATAGCTCTCAAAGAGATGTATGGAGGTTGGGAAGAGAGTTTTCAAATGTTATACAGGTGGAAGGCAGAGCTTCTGAAGAGTTCGCCTGGAAGTGTTGTGGAGATTGATACCATAGAAATAGATGGTAGAATGTATTTTCACAGGGTTTTTTTTGCACTTAGCCCTTGCATTGAGGGATTTAAGGAAGGATGTAGGCCATACCTTAGCATTGACTCCACTACACTTAATAGAAGGTGCAATGGTCATTTAGTTGTAGCTACAGCAGTAGATGGTCACAACTGAATGTATCCAGTTGCATTTGGATTTATAGACTCTGAGACTGAAGACAATTGGACTTGGTTTATGAGTCAGCTTAAGAAGGCAATAGGTGACCCTCCTCTTCTTGCTGTCTGCACAGATGCTTGTAAAGGCTTGGAAAATGCAGTGAGGAATGTGTTTCCTAATGCTGAACAAAGGGAATATTTTTGGCATCTCATGCATAACTTCATCAAAAGGTTTCCCAATGTTGGAGACATGTATCCTGCAGCAAGGGCATACAGGCCTGAAGTGTTCACAGAGTACATGGACCACAATTTTTCAAGTTCACCTGGAGTGTGGGAATGGATAAAGGAGTGACATTCTCTCAAGTGGATGAGGTGCTCTTTCAACCCAAATATCAAGTGTGACTTCATCACTAATAATCTGGTAGAGGTGTTTAATAACTGGATCAGAGACATTAAGGACCTTCCTGTTGTTGATCTAGTTGACAAAATCAGGGAGATGATCATGACTCTATGGCGGAATAGGAGAAGGATTGGAGAAAGGTTGCATGGGAGGATCTTACCAGGTGTCATGATTCAACTGAGGGCAAGGACTAGAGGATTAAGACACTTGAAGGTAGTGGCTGCTAATTGGAGTGTAGAGGTTTGGGACAACGGCGTCAAATATGCCAGACATATTGTTAAGATGAGATCAAAGGAGTGTATGTAACACCTTGATTTTCAGAATTTACAACTTTTAAAATTTTTCAAGATTATTGAATAGCTTCAACAGTAGTATAGGTTTAAAACCTATTTTCTTAATCAATTAATCAATATAGGTTATTATTTTGTGTGCATTGCATGCTGAGTTTTGTTAGGAGCCAGGTAAATGCATTAGAGTTCTTTTTCTTTTCTTTCTGTTTGGTGTTTTGAGTGAAAAAAAAAATTGAAAAGGTTTTTACAAAACTCAGTAGTGAATAACTTAAGGATCTCAATGGTTGGAATTTAAAATCTTTGAATTCATCATCTATTCAATCCTTGATCATATATGATCCTTCTCCAGTTCAATTCAATTCTTATCCAAATCCTTGTTTAAAGCCAATCACTCCTCTTTCTCAAAATTCTACCCAAATTCAAATTCAAAAATCCTTGTCTACTCCTATTCTTGTTCAACCTCATCTTTTTCATTTCTCTAAATTCACTCCAAGCTCAAGTCAAATTCAAACCCTATTCAAATTTCTCTATAAAAGTTTTTTCCTAAACCCTAGATATACCTAAAGTGTCTTTGGGCTCAATCTTGCTCAAGTCCAAACCCTTAGCAAGTCTTCTAGATGGCCCAACAAAGGATCCACGAAATCTGTAAATTTTCGCGGAGTCCTGGACAACCTCATCTTCTTATGACGTTTCGGAGTTCAAAATGGCCTCAAATGCAAATCTTGTCAAAACCAAAGTTGTAGGTCTTGTCGAGAGATTCGATTTGAACCTATGGAAGTCGTCTTTTGGATAATGGAGCTAGGAGTTATGGGCCCCGAAATCAGTGTTGCGCAGATAAGTCCAAGTTAAAACAGTTTATCTTGTGGCGTATTTTTGGAAATCAAGATGGCGTTTTCAGAAGTTCCAATGCGTACCAAAGATATAGATATTTTTTAGTACTAAAATTTAGAATCAAGAAACGTCCAATTTGGAGTCCGGACGATGGAGATATCATCCTCGGAATAGAGAGCTGCGAAAAAGGAAATCGTAACCGACTCGAACTCGAATCCGATTCGTGTTCGGCTTGTACTCCACCTCAACCAGCCGGCCCTAGCCCTATAAATATGAGTTGCATGCCCTCTCCTAGCCCTATTCCACGGCCCCAAGCACTAGAAGTCACTGCTACCCTGTTCGTGTGTCACCGGAGTGCCGCCATTCGCCGAAGCCACCGCCGCCGCCGCCGCCGCCCGTGATGTGCTACGTTATCTTCTCCGCGAATCCTCCTTCCTCGACCATCAAAACAATGTGAGGACCCCTTCTTCTCCTCCCTTACTACTGTTTTAGCATCATACTAAGTCCCTAGCCAAGCCTTAGCCCCGACCAAAGCCCGATCTACGCCGCCACGGTCGTCGCCGTCACGGACAGCCGCGCTGTAGCCGATTGGCATCGACGTTCCCGACCGACCAGAGGTCAAATCACCAAGCCCTTTCACCGGTGCATGTCCCATGATGTTCCCCACGCCCTCACCAACCAGGTCGGCCATTAGAGCAGCCAAACCGTTGGAATCAAGGTCGACATACCCGCTGTCCGGTTTTTGGACGCGTTTTGCGCGCGCACCGGATTTGCATTCGCGTTCCCCGTCAATCCGAAAGTCATATGGATGCACCAACTGCGTCACAGCGTGTCCCATGGAGTCTTCTATGTGACCCTAGGAGCCCATCCCCGTTTGTACAGCGACACGACTAGGACACCATTGCCAACCACAGCACATCGCAGTGATTACCCGTCTCATCTCCGCTGATCGTTCTTCTTCTCAGTGGATGATCTACCCAAAACTATGTCATAGCATTGTGTTCCCGGGATATATGAACATCTCTATTCAAACGGTTTCTCAAATTTCATAGCCAATCTTCTGGAATGCGAGCGTCTTCGTTCCGGCATCTGTTCGCGGTCACCACCAAACCTAGAAGTAGTCATCGCTATTTTGCCGCTACCTCGGATGACCCTTTCCAAAACCAACCATACTGCTGAGTTAGTCTTTCCACGTTCTATGCCATGCTTCCCTCGTTTCACTGAAACACCACTGAAGCCGACATCGATGTCCGTGTCCACGTGCCCAATCGCCATCTCCGACGAAACCCGAACCACCACCGTTACATAGAGTGACCAGTAGTATCCTTAACCTAGAAGCGCAACCTTCGGCCTTTTTGATCCATTATAGGTGGTCGATACTAGATCTCAGCGTATCCCTTCTTTAATCCAAGACGGTACTTGCATAGCATGCCAAGTCAACACCACATCATTCTCCTTAGCCTAGTCAGCGAAGTCTGGTCTGCCCTACACTTCTTAAATCTTGCGCAATGATGTTGTCAAGTCTGACGCAGTGATTGTGCAATAAAGTCTTTCCCATAGGAAGATAGTTATGGAAAATCAACATTTCCTTTTCAGTCTAATCCATCTCCCGAAAGCTGTTATCTTTTCATCTTAACTCCGATTTAGGTGATTCTTGTGTCTAAACATTTCTAAAATCATCCCTATCCAACTATAGTGTTTTTAAAGTGTTTTTAATGATGTTTGGTATGTTGTTCTTAGTGTTTTCCTTTGTGTTGATTGTCGGTAGTTCTCGCGATTAGTCGATAACGTTTCGGAGCAGTTCGAGGGACTTCAAGATCAAGATTTCGACAACACTGAGCAGCATTGGGTAAAAGGCAAGTGTCCTTGATCATCTTGAACCTATGTTTTTAACTGTTTTGTTTTTGATAAATTGCATGCAGTGTCTGTCAATATGATGGGTAGTCACCTATGTTAGGATTTTTCCCTAGATTTTCCCTTATCATCCCTTAGAACCTAGATGGTTTATGGTTAGGTATCTTTAGTGGGTAGATTGCTGAGCCATGCTTTTGAGATATTGAGAAGTGTCATAATCTTGACTAATGAACATATGCAATATTGATGGTTAATTTGTTAATGGTCTAGCAACATGGAACCTTAGACCTTGAGCAAAGTGGTTTTAATGGTTGTCATAGTTATGGTGTTGGTTTAGTGTTTGCTCAAGTAACCTAAGTAAGGACCGGTTCGTGGAGCGACAACCCAAGAAATATCGTACTAACCACGAGACCTGGTATGGGACAGGCCTAACCTATTAATTAGTGGATTCCAGTTTTTGTGCGTGCCAAACGGAAGAGTGGATGTGTGGGGACGGCAAAGGCCAGAACTATTTAGTTAGTGGTATGAGATGTGTAGTGGAAGGGAAGGGTGAAAACTTTCCGGAGCTACAAGGCGCAAAAGGGGGCTTCTAGGTGGTGTGAATGCCACTTTGACGGCGGTGAAACCTAGCGGGTATGCACATACTGGATGAAACTTTGTAACGGCTTTGTAGTGACTTTCCGGGCGACACACCACTGGCGTGTGTTAAATGTCTAGCTAACACGGCAACATTGAAATCACGACTTGTGGGGAAAGTTGGACAACCTCTGCAGAGTGTAAAACTGTTATAACAGCCGTGCTCACGGTTATGAGAGACTTGGATCCTCACATGATTAGTGGGTTGTGATTCTGGGTTGTGGTTATGGATTTGGTTGTGGTTGTGGTTATGGTTCTGGTACAGGGAGTACTAGATGGTTGTGGTTATGGTTCTGGTACAGGGAGTACTAGATGGTTATGGTTATGATTTTGGTACAGGGAGTACTAGATGGTTGTGGTTATGGTTCTGGTACAAGGAGTACTAGATGGTTATAGTTTTGGTTATAGTACAGGGAGTACTGGATGGTTATGGTGTGCAAGGTGGGAGAGCCTTGTATGCTGGGTGTTAGACTGTATGAGTTACATTCACTTAATAATTGTTTAATGCTTTTGAGTCCAAATATCTTTTTATTACTCGCATTTACGCAAAAATACCATTTGTTAGCCTATTCTTGATATAAGCCTGTATATCATTATCTTTCCCATACTTGTTGAGCACATTATGTGCTCACACTTGCTATTTTCTCTATACCATGCGACATGTGTGCTGCTGCTCAGTGAGTGAAGATGTTGAAGACTATCAAGATGAGGTTGCGACGTTCTAGGCGCGTGTCTCCCGATCGGTTGCCTGCGGTGTTGTTGGGCACCAGTGCTTCTGTTCCACTGCAGATATCTTCATAGAAGACAATATATGTCAATTGCTGTAAGAGTTTAACGTTTATTTAATAAAAGTATTGCTTTTGTTACTTCACCTGTGACGTCCTTATGTGTGTTGAACATCCTGGGCATACATAAGCCGTATATGGTTTTGGCCGTTAGAACCGGGTGTGACAGTGTACTTGTCTTGAGTGGCAGCACACTGGTAAGCCATGTCAACATGCTTTGACCTTTTTAACAACACAAAAGAATGTGAACTTAGAAGAATTTGTGCATGAGTACTACTATGTGGACAAATTCAAGGTTGCATATGAGAGAGTAATTGAGCCAATATCAGACAAGTCTCAGTGGCCAATGGCGGACTTGCCATTTCACGTGGGTGCTCCACTTGGGAAGAGGGCTGTTGGAAGACAGAGAAAACTGAGAATCAAGGGTTGCCTTGAAGGTGGTGGCAAGGATGCCTCCAAGGATGATGAAAACAAGAAAAAAATGATCAGAGGCCCAATCACTTACCAAAGATGTGGAACAAAGGGTCACAGCCAAGCTAGCTACAAGTGCCCACTCAATGGAACCAAAAAAGGCAAGACTTGTTCTTTTATTTCCTTTGCATTCTTAACTTATCACCTCATGGAATAATTGTTTTTTTGTTTCCTTGCTCGAAGAGAAAGCCTAGGAAGAACACTACCAAAGCCTGACCAAGTGAAGCTAACACACCACAAAGGCCAACTAGGGAAGCAATAATATAGGACAGCCTAGGCATGGTGACTAGAAGGTAAGCTATCACATTTTTGTGCACCTATTGAAAAAATGTACATGTGACCAAAAAATTCACTTGATCTGTCACATGTGCAGGCGCCTTGCTATGCTGCTGGGACTAGATGGCACTTCTTCTCATTCCACTGTGACCACTCCAAACAAAATGACTACTCCAGCTCTATCCAAAAAATTGATTCCAAAGAAGAAGAGGAACTAAGAAGAAGACAAACTAAGTTATCAGCTACAAGTTATCTTTTGAAGTATCTATGCGATGAACCGAATATCATATATGTGCACTGTGATGTATGCTTATTTTAATTGAGATGTGTGAACTCAGTACTATTATTAATGTGAGATGTGAACTTATTCAACATTAATTCAATTTTGCTATTATTCTTGTGATGTCTCATGCACCATGATGCGAATACCATATATTTCATTCCATTGCATTGTGAAAAACTAAACATGACAGCCATTTTGCACAACATGCATTGCATTCCATTCCATTGCATTGCACTGTCAGAAAATAAACATGGCAGCTGCTCTGCATTACATACATTGCATATCCCACATTTTGCTCTCAAATTGATTACATAACCACCTAGCTTCAAGCATTTCTTCTGTCCATCCATAGCTCCAACCTGTGGCGTTATGTCTTCATTCTTTTCTTCTACCACATCAATGGCGCCAACATCCTGTAGAAATTCATGACACTCTTGTAGCCACTTGAAGAAATAGCACCTACCAGGCATCTATCACCAAAAAAACAAGACAATTTAGCTCCAATTCCTACCATCTTGCCAAAAAAAAAACAAACAAACAAAAAACAGTCAAAATTGGACCTACACCACGCTCATTCTTCCTGCACTTGAATAAGACCTTCTCAAAGTTCTCTGTCATCCGCGATGTGAGCTCCAAGATCCTGTCACCGCACCTAGGGCACAGCAGAAGGGGCAGACCACTCGACCCTATTGTAGGCTGCGACAAGGAAGGAGGCTTGTGGCCGGCCTGAGCCGACACGTTGCCCTACGACGTCTATGGGCGGCAAAGGAGTACAGGGGCTAGGCCTCGGAGGAGATTGGCTGGGCAGCGGAGGAGGAGAGGGGTAGCGTGTTCGTTGGAGAAGAACAAAGAGAGGAGAGGGTGGCGTGGTTGAGCCAGAATAGAGAGAGATGTATCAGTTCGATCCAATCCTTTCAATCGATCCAAGGGAGGTCAAATCTATCCTTTCCGGTTCCTGTAGATGGGAGAAGAAAAGAAAAAGGATTAAAAGAGAAGATGATGACAAAGAAACAATGTGACAAGGAAGAGAATGACAAGAGAAAGCGGATCATATTTAGAGTGGCAATTTGGCGAAGCCTGTTGTTGAGAAGGGAAAAAAACTCAATTTTCTCTAGCTAGTGGAGGGAAGAGACCCCAAACAGCAGTGCGCGCTGCAGTGCTAGTGCTGTACGCCTCGCCAGGCATCTGAGACACGCACGCCAGGGGGGCCGCGTCCAGCTCGCTCGTCACGGCAAAAATGCAAAAATAGTCAACATATGCCTACGTATTTGCCAAAATAGACAACATACCAGTGTATTTGCAAATCTAGCACTTGTATTCGGCAGCTCAAGTATAGAAAATCCGAATTCGGAATCTCAAAAACTGAAAATGTGCTGACCCCACATTTTTTGGCAATTGAGGTGCCGAATACGGCACTGTTCGCTGTATTCGGCACCTCAGTTGCCGAAATCTTCGTGTATTCGGCAAATGAGGTGCCGAAATTGGCGAACAGTGCCGTATTCGGCACCTCAGCTGCTGAAAGTAGCCGGGCCCACGCCGTCGTGTCGCTGCCGAAAGCTGGCCGTGTCGTGTCACGTCACGTCGTGTCGCCCGCGTGCTGCTGCTTTGGTGCATCGTGTGGTGGCCATTCAGGCTATAAAACAAGGAGAGCAACAGCGTAGCGCAAAGAGTGGAGAGCAGCAGCGCGAGGCAAGAATCGAGAGGAGCAGTATCAGTGCGAGGCAAGGAGCGAGGAGAGGAGCAGCATCAGAGTAGCAAAGGGGGAGAGGAGAGGAGAAGCAGCAGTGCAGCGTGTGGAGAGGAGAATAAGTCTCAGACGAGGAGGAGCAGCAGCGCGAGAAACAATAAGTACTTAAATTATGTTTTTAATTAGTACTTGCAGCAATAATAGTAATTAGAGTGTTTAACCCGGTAATTACATTTTTTCAATTATTTGCTTAGTTTGATTATATGAATCTAATTATTTTCTTAGGTAGTGTAATAGTAATTAGTGTGAATTTGTATAATAGTAATTAGCGTGTTGTTGCGTAATAGTATTTATTTGTTTAGGTTAGTAGATTGTATAACAGTATGTAGCGCGAAATTGATTAGTCAAAAAAAACTCGAGGCACCTCAGCTCAGCTCACTCAGCGGAAAGAAATCTATGAATAGGTTAATAGTGCAATGTGAATTTATAAGGAGATTGAATATTTGCTCAATGTAACTTTCATGTTAATTTAAATAATATTTTAATTCAATATTGAATATTAATTATTTCATTTTTATGTAATAATGATGATTTAATTAGCATTGTTAATTACTTACATATTTAGCATGTGTATCGTGCAAACATATAAGTAGTAATTTTATTAGATGTATCTTTGTTTACCAGATATGATACGACTTTTCATATTTATTATGGAGAATGTCCCGTAGTTTTGCACGGGAGGCTCGTAACAATTCAGAATTACCAGCATATAGAGAGTTTGGTTGAGGTACCTAATGACCTAGATGACCTAAAATCACATGTTATGAGCCTTTTGCGTGTAAACCAACAATCCCATACTGTTGTCCTGGAGGTCCTGTGCCGCCGTAGGTATGCTTCAGGATATAGCTCAGGGGGCACCGTGCAGCAATGTCAACTTGGGCCTCATGAGGCAAAGTGCACATGCAATAAGCCAAAATTGCACCATATCCCGTGCTCACATGTCTTAGCCGCTTGTAGGGACATGGGCGGCAATGACGGATCATAGTACGTAGCACCGTACTTTACGATAGATGCATTGAGGAGCACATGGCTTCCAAAGATGCGGTCCTTCACATCGGAAGCAGCTACAAAATGATCGAGGGGCCTACGTGGGTACCTTATCCCCGAGCATGATGCACGGATCTTGGAAGGCCTAGATCAATGAGGCTGCAAGGTGACATGGATGAAGCAGATGCTGTTGACGGCCTACGCAAGTGCAAACTTTGCAAACAACCTGGCCATGACCAGAGGACATGCCCGACCCGACAGTAAACTATCATGCACTATCAAATTGTAGTGTTTTAGAGTTGTTGCATTTTATTGAACCATGAAGTTTGTTTTTCACCTATGTATTGAACCATGAAGCTTGTAACATATTCTAATTTGTTATTCACCTACTTATTGAACCATGTAGCTTGAAATCATTGTCATGGCTCATGCTGGTCTTCCTGAGCTTGTAACATATTCATATTTGTTATTCACCTATTTATTGTGTAGTATATTCTTTTTTGTTATTCACCTATTTATTGAACCATGAAGCTTGTAACATATTCATATTTGTTGTTCACCTACTTATTGAACCATGTAGCTTGAAATCATTGTCATGGCTCATGCTGGTCTTCCCGAGCTTCTTCAGCAGCAGTACGACGAGAACCATAGAGGGCGGATCATTTTCACAGGGTAGCAGGTAACACGAATATATGTGCTTTTTAATTGCTAACATAATTTGCTACTAACGTAGTACATGTATTGGATACCTTTTACAGTTACTTCCGTTGCGAGCCCGGAGTGTCCACACGATTAAGGAGTTGGACCCTTGATTCCACGAGCCACTCGCACGGGCAGGCTTACTACCATTCGCTCTCATGATGGCCGGAGCTCCCATGGCGTGACTCATGCTTATGGATAACTAGATGCTTCTTGTTGTACATGAACAACGTAGAAGTATATTCTTCTAAGCGTGTACCGAGACAGTTCGGGTACCGATAGGTGGTGCCAGTACCTCCCCCACGAGACACCGGTCGGGCGCACAAGTAAGTGTGTTATTGTAGGTAGCATTAGTGCCCAAGGTGATCAATATTAATATATTTTAACTGTGCATGTCATGTACAGGAGGAGCGCACAGGGGGCCGGAGGCATGCGGGACTGGGCATCCGTGCATGCTGAGCACATACAGAGGTGGACGGAGTCAGCCGCGGTGGATGTCGTTATTCCTGCTGGACAATACGATGATGGCACCTATCGGGAGTACCTTTCGTGGTACCATCCATGCACGCGTGCCACCTTACTCAGCGGACTTGTGGAGGCGGACCCCAGACCATTCTCCGAATATCGTGCCCGCCTTCTTCATGTTGTGGTAGGTGATGCGGTACTTATAACGATTTTAATTAGTTAAACCTCCGTATTACTAACATGTCCCTCATTTCATACAGACCGAAGAGACGTATGCGATGCATATGCAGGCGGAGAAAGCTTGTGGGGAACCAAGCAGGTCATCAACGCGGAGGGATCAAAACCCTCTCCGGGAGTACATGCAGACGAGAGGGTCCCGCTTCCTGTCTGCTATACGTTGTCTAGGTGGTTGTGACTCGCGTTGGAGGGGATATGATGTACCAGCTATGGACCTGTCCCATGCCTCCCACAGCAGGCGCTTGTCCAGTGCTCGTGATGAACCCATTCGCGCACAGTCGCATGAGGCACCTTCGGTTTCGGAACATCATGTGTCACGTTCTGGTGCTGAGGCCGTGGAGTGCACACATGCGCCTGAGCCCGAGTAGTATACACTGGGTTCACAGGCCCCCAGTGGACACAACCTCCTCATACTACGATGACACCTCCGCCTGCAGCTTCGATGCATCATGAGGACGTCATTAACTGTACACAGCAGACGCCCAGCTGGAGCGGTACACAAGATTCTGACTGGGCTGCTGCAATGCATGCCACAAGCTTCACCGATCTCCTCAGCGTACAGTACACCCAATATCCCGATGCACCTGGGGGTTCATAGTGGTACCAGCAGGCCGAGCCTTCGGGACACCAGACTCCATCGAAGCACGTTCTAGGGGTGTCGACATTTCCGTATGAGGATCCGTCATCATGGTACATGTAGGGTCGAGTTAGTGGGTCTGGATACACGTTCGGTGAGGGTCACACAGTGCAGGACGATGATAACAACGGTCAAGGGGACACGAGACAGGGGCCAGTGCAGGCCGCTGGGATGAGGGCCACACACCTGACATACGCTTACACTCCTGGGGACTGCGTGCGTCGTCGTCGTCGTCGTCATTGAGAAGGCAACGCTGTTGTTTGGTGTACTTGTAATTCTTTATGACACATGTACTATTCACTATAATGTAATAGTCAGCCATATTACGTCTCATTCATTGTTATTGTTGCTGTAATTACTTTTAATTTATCTAATGTTTGTCAAATAATTTTGGCACATAACTTTAATTTATGTAATGTTTGTAATAACCACACGATGTAGCTTTAACCATGAAATGACAACACCTCTGTTGTGAATCAGTCTTCAGACAGGAATTGACCACACGACGTAGCTTTAACTATGAAATGACAACACCTCTGTCGTGAGTCAGTCTTCAGACAAGAAGTGACCACAGGATGTAGCTTTAACCATGAAATGACCACACCTCTGTCGTGAGTCGGTCTTCCAACAGGAAGTGACCGCAGGGCGTAGCTTTAACTATGAAATGATCACACCTCTTTCGTGAGTCAGTCTTTAGACAAGAAGTGACCACACGATGTAGCTTTAACCATAAAATGACAACACCTTTGTCGTGAGTCAGTCTTCAGACAGGAAGTGACCACAGGGCGTAGCTTTAACTATGAAATGACCACACCTCTGTCGTGAGTCAGTCTTTAGACAGGAAGTGACCACACGATATAGCTTTAACCATGAAATGACAACACCTCTGTCGTGAATCAGTCTTTAGACAGGAAGTGACTACACGACTCAGCTTTGATAGGAATCCATGCCTCCATGTAGAGGCAACAATAACTCATGCTGAACTTTTGTAGAATGAAAGGATCACACGAAACAACAGCTTTTTCAAGGAATCTTTGCAGAGCATCAGTGCTGGAACTTTTCCAGCTTTTACATGGAATCCTATGCTCCAGCCCCCAGCCATGCCTATACACTCAATCCATGCACCAGCCCCCAACCACCATAAATAACCCCACCCTCATCTATGGATATGCCAGTCTATCCTCAGGTCTCTCAACTGCAATGTCTTCCTCAGCTCCACCAAGTCCACCTAAGAAACATTGGGGGATTTTCATCCCCCAGGGGGTCGAACTGCCGATATGCTTCTGTGGCGACCCTTGTAGGCTTCGCGAGTCCCAGGACATCTCCTACACCTATGGTCTACGCTTCTTCATATGTGCTAACTACCAGTACGACAAGCCTCGATATGGACCGTACGAGTACCCACCGGTATAGCGACATACATCACTCATGTGGCACTTTCCCTATGATTTCATGCATTGTCTTACTAATCTCTCATCTTCTTTCATCTGTCTAGTCTCCTCCACCTCTATGTGACTTCATAGAATGGCTAGATATGAAGCAAAGTGACGACTAGAAACAGTGGGTCCAAATGAGCATGCGGTGGAGGAGGGAAGCGTACGAATACCGGGAGTACGAGCAACAGCAGGAGGAACTACGGCTTAAGCGTAAGGAGGAGGAGCGCATGAGGAGGGTAGCGGAGGAGCACGCCGCAGCTGAAGCTCACGAGGATGAGAGAGAAAGGAAGCGGGAGAGGGCCTGTCGCGCTAAGGCTTCGGGCCTTGATGCTCTGAAGAAGGGCAAATATCCGAGGTGCACTCAGTAGAGGCCATCTTTTGTAACCCGGCCTATTTTCATTCCCTAAGGCATGTTAGGTTTAGCAGTGACACGCTATTAAGTTAGTCGTTAGGCGTCTCGTACATACCAATATTTATTATCGTCATCTCTTTATGATTACTGTCCATTTACGCACCGACGAAAAACCTCATATCAAATGTAAGGTTTATCAGTGTATGTAATCTCTATGCCGGGTTATATGGTAATTATTCTTCACAACTATTAATGTTCGATAATTTAGAATTCGTATCCTCCCAACGTTAATTCACTGCAAAATTACCTTGCAGAATTCTTTCCAACAAGGTTTAATATTAATATGAAATGATAAAAAATACATATAAATGGAGCATTACAAAGGCTTAATATTAATGTGATAACCAAGGATTTGTGCATGTTAAATTATTTTTATTCAGATTGAATTAAGAAGAGAATATCACATGAAATGATAAAAATACATATAAATGGAGCATTACAAAGGAATTCACTTTTTCACCAATAATATAGGGTTCAAAACATTTTAATAAATTAGTACATCATATGAGAAGAATATTAGTGAATTTTTCTAGATTATTGGAATTTATTTGAGGCAATAAATATTTCTAGATTTTATAAAGTTAGCTTATTTGGAGAATTTTAATTAAATATTGGCTCAGATTTTTTAGATCAAACCAATTAAAATGGGTTACTAGTGATCTCTAGTTTTATCATGAAAACGTTTACAATTATTGGACTATTTTTTAAAAAAAACAAATCGTAATTTTTGAGAATTTACAATGACTGGCATAGGCCGCATTCGACATCTGAGGTGCTGAATACGACACTGTTGCTCATATTCGACACCTCAGGTGCCGAAATACAGGTGAGCAGTAAAAATCTATAATTTTTTATCAGAAGTCATAAACACCTTTTCAAAAAAGTAGCTTTTCAGTAAAAATCTATAAATTTCAGCAATCCCAACCAGAGCCTATAAACAAACACGGCAGTGGCAGTACCGCAGTTTTTTTTATTCACCCATGCTTCTACCCCTATTGCACAGGGCGGACGGTTCTCTGTTCTTCATCCGCCGCCGTCAGGTTTCTTCGAGTCTTCACTTCAGCAGTCGGCGCTTCGCCTTTGCTCTGCGCACGTAGCGGTGCTTCTCCCAGCCGTCTGCGCTTCGCCTTTGTTCAGGTACGCACGCACGCTCCGCCTCTCTCACCCCGGCTGATATTGGCCATCAGCCTCATTGCCCTCCGTTTGTTTTGGGGTTGTATTGGTGCTTGCCTAAGGATTTATGTATTAGCTAATCGATTTGGTTGCATTGGGTTTGGTTGGGTTAGTAAAGAAAGATAGGCGATTAGTAGATTGGGTCGTCTTCAATGCGGCACCAGTGCGCATGTAGAGGATATATACAGAGCTCCTCGATTACTTTAGCCTGTTATCTTCGACTGGTTGGGGTTTTGATCTCTTTGCCTAAGGGTTTAATTAGTGGATTACTAGAACAGCCTACAAGATTAGTAGATGGGTTTTCCGATCCGTGTACCCAGTCCTGCCTGCATTACTGTGACGGCTTGATTTGTGGCTACCAAGACGCGCCCGTCGTAATACTGCGCAGCTAGCCGCGTGTATGCTGCCCAGCATGGTGAATATGGAGTTGGAGCACATTGCATATGGATGGGGTGTATCCACGGTTGGAGATTCATCTGGTTGGATTAGCTACATCCAGATGCCTCAACGAGATGGGACAGGGCAGGGAGGATGCATTATGTTGTTCCTTGTGAATTGAGTATAGTTTCTTCCATTTGTTTTAAACAAGAGTAGCAAAAATAATGCCTTTGTTAGAGGGGCATGCATGTAGGGTAAGAGATAGAAAAGCAGTGGTGTTGTAACTATATATGGATGTCAATCAACCACGTCGGACTCGTGAATTGCCTACCCATGCAACTTGTGACACACAACGGTGCAGAAGATGGATGCGTGGGAACTGTAAATCAAAACATCAATAGAGGAGGATGTGACAGAGAAAGCTAGATGAGAGGAAGGAGAGGTGGAGGTTGAGGATCCATATACCTCTTCAGTGTGGGAATTGTAATTCAAAACATTTACATAGGAGGACCAATGATGCGACCATTTGGGTGAGAGAATAGTTAGGGTCCTCAAGGAGGATATACACACAAGAGACGTCACAAGTTCTCAGCTACGGTCGATGTGGCAATTGTTCCCAAGGTCTGGCTTGATTTTTTTTTTTCTAGAATCACACATGTTTGAGAGTGAGTGGAATTGGACCGCATCCTTGCCCATTCGAACGAGCCACTAGAGATGGAGTTGGGGATGGAGAAATCCTATCACAGTCATACTATATGGTGTTGGGGATGGGATATATGGTGTTGGGGATGGGAGTGGCTCTCCCAACATCGCTTCTCGCTACAACTCCTATATATACTTATGTCCCTTAGTACGACTCATAGTCACCGAATACGGGGTCGACGTCGCGTTCCCCGACCCGGGGACGCCGTCCCGAATCGAGGGTCGGGGACGACAGGGGTTGATGTCCCCATTTCGACAAGTTCGCCACACGGATCACAATGGGACGAGAAGAAGATTGTGGCTACTAACCACCTCCATCGGTGGAGACATACCTCGGCGCAAACAACGCGGACGGTGGGCCTGTAGAACACGGGGCCACGGACGGCGGACCTCGCCACCTTGCCGGCTCGCCAGCGGCCGACACGGACCATGGCGTGGACAACGGACATCGCCACCTCGCCGGTGGTAACACGGAAAGTGGAAGAGCGAAAGAAGGGGCGGCCGACGATGGGTGGGGACTCGTGGCGCGCTATGCTGCTGCTGCCTTGTAGAGAGAGAGAGAGAGAGTGAGAGGGAGAGGGAGAGGGAGGGAGCGAGGCGGCGGCTTCGATTCGAGGCAGTCCTGTGGACACGACAGTGGGGATCTAGGGTAAGGGTAAGGGAAAGGAAGAGTGCAGGTTGGTGGGCCTTTAGTTGGATAATGGGTTGAGTAGAACGTGTGGGCTGGTGGCATGGCCCAAATGCATTCTCTTTTAGCATTTTTCTTCCAGATATATGCATATGTTCTTATTAATTGTACATTTAGCAGCGTGTCACAAATAGTTATATTAGCCCATCGACCCGGACTCATCGGGGTCATCGACCCATGTCCCAAAATATCGTTCTGAAGAACACTACCCCCTTCGATCCACATTTTTAAGCATCCTCGACCCTCGACCCCACCCCTCAACCCAGTCGACCCAGGATTAACGTTACCAACTATCTAGGACAAATATTCACGTTAATGCACTGAGAGTAGGCGCAACGATTCATATGCATGAAACTAAAGACAGAATCACGATATGGCACAAAAGACCTAAGGCAACTCCCCAATGTAACTAGATTCCAACAGCATATGGCTGATGAATTTTGCTGGAATCAGAACTGGACTGGTAACATTGTTAAATAATATGTTTCTTCTGGTCGTTCCAACAGTTCCACTACAACAAAAGTCAATTCTCTGAGATAAACTAAACAATCTCTGAACCAATGAGACGGGGTACACAACGAGAATATAGGCCATTCAGCACAATACTTAAACTACCACAGAGTTATAAGGTGTAATAATTCCAAGCATCATTCTTCACCTTCAAGTGCACACATGCTTATGCTTAACGTAAGTAGCAAAGGTCAAAAAAGTGTGAGTTATGCTCGTCCCAAAAAAAAAGCCATAAAATCGATATCCAGAATACAGTCTTATCTCCGATGACAGATTATATCAGTATATGAACCTTTTGAAACAGGGATCCTTTGCTTCTCTGAAAACAAATTTATCAATGCTGCTGTCTACCATTTGCCTCACAATCTATAAATGCATACCTAACCCAAGTATGAATGTTAATGATTGCTAAACACTCTTGCACTTGGTAGACCATAACTGCATACAACCACCAACGACCAAACCCTTCAAATGATTACCAAGTCACAGTTCGCCCACAAATCCTCACACGTATCCGCTCCTCCAACCACATGTCACAGATACGTACGAGCTAAGAAAGTTGAACGAAACTGCTAAAATTCGCCTATAGAATTGCTTCTCCAGCGACAGGACAACAAGTCATGACGCCACGAAGCCCAAGTGCGGGGGCACCAGGTTGCGGGAGAAGGAGAGGGTCTAGAGGTTAGGGCCGGGGGCGTAGCAGTACCTACCGGGACCATGAGGATGATGCGGACGATGAAGCGCTGGTGCGTGGTCTCGGCGTAGTTGAGGAGGTGGCGCTGGACGAGCCGCAGTGCCACTATCATCGCCGCCACGGCGGACGCCAGCGCGGCGGCCGTGTACGCCGCCGTGGAGGCCCACTCCTCCGTCCCTTCTCCCCTCTGGAGCACGGAACCCTAGGCGAGAGGCGGGGAAGCGGACAAGGAGGAGGAAGGGGGGAGCGGGTAGGGGTGGCAGTGTTGGGGAATTTGCTGGTGGGAGAATTGTGAGGATGTTGGGGCGTGTGGCGGGCGGGGACGGAGGCTTTCGCATGATGATGGTGGCGTGTGGAGTTAACGCGAGGAATTTGATGTGTGCAATGACGTAACTGGGTAGGAAAATGTAAGTACATAACGGGTGTGCATACACTGATTATTTGTGTCGTTTGTATATTTTGAGATTCGTAGATGTCCCCTACCACCCAAAAATATCAAGCGCAGCGTTCGGTCGGCTGTTGACGGCAAAACTGCCATTTCACTTGCGGAGGAGGTATTTGTGTGTTGTTTGCGTTCTTCTCTTTATCCTTGTTCCTTTTCTTTCCAAAACAGGCGACGATGGTCATGGATTTGCGAATCCAGGTGATATGATTAGTGGCAGCAGTGGTGTTGATTAGTGGTTGCGGCGGGCTGCATTCGTTTTGATCTACGACGGGAGGGCGAGTGTCATCGGGCGGTGGGCGGGCGGCGGAGGCGGATCGCTTCGCTTTTGTTTCCCTTATCTTCCTTCTCCTTTTCTTTCGAGGAAGCCCCAAGGTAGTGGTGGTTCTAATGAATTCAATATTTTCAATTCAATCATAGTGCGCTTTTATTTGTGCCCGTTCCCTCTCAAGGATGGGGATGTGAAGTAGTAGGGAATGACCCTATTGCGATCCTTTGTATTAAGGTATTTAAATGTGTTTGTTTTTTTTTACCTCTGCACGGTCTTTAAGGTACAACTTTAAGTTGCTTAACACTTCGCATGGAGTGTCAAGTGCCCTACAAGTCATCAACTGCCCAAATCATCATTTGCGGAATATAGATGGTTGATTGAAATTGTGCATTAGGCTTGTTAGTTGTGTAAGTTAGTGAAGTTATTTGTTTTGGTTAGAACCATAATCTTGTGGACTCTAAAAGCTTGCGACGCGAATAAAACAGGGCTTTTGAAATCAAGTGGCTGGCAAGTTGCGAGTTTCGTTTCATTGTAATAATGAAGAATTGCAACTAACTAAAGAATGAAAACATTCATGATATTTAATATGATTTCATTAGCAATGAAAGGTTTAAAACCCCATTGTGTTGTTATCTTAATATCCAACACCCCCCATAAATGCATTTTGTTGCGAAAGTTTTCGTAGTTTTTGTTATCTTAAATTATCCCTTGCTAGAAATGATACGCTATTACAAAGACTATATCATTTTTTTTGCCTTCTTGGTTTTGCAAATGGTTTCTTAGTAACTAATGCCTCTAATAGATAGTTTGTGCATTTGGAATGTTTACTTGAGTTCATTAGGGTTGAGTTATTGTTGAAAAAAACACTAGATTATCATGTTATTTTATAGTAGCTTTACCATATATATTTACTAATCATGTATGTGGAATAAACACAAGAATGCTATATGATGTATAAAATAATAATACTGAAAACAATATTTTTTCTTTATGGCCTTTTTGAAAAATAATTGTCCGTTGTAAAGATATGTTGTTTTACCTTGGATTCTACAAAAATTCTTTCAACAATTAGATCTTTTGGAGTACTTTTGACATGAGGTTAGGCTTTATGAAAAAGGTTTTCTCTAGGTTTCGCATATAAGGCTTTTTTAACAAAAGAAAGAAACAACCAATTTGTTTTGAAGCATCCATAAACCATATTTTACCATTCCCTTCTAGTCCTCCACTATTGCATCAACATTTTCTATACAATTCCATTGTTTTTTTTTGTTACTACATTTTCTTTTACTCATATAAGTTCTCTTTGTAAAATTTCATGGATGTAATTGTTTTCAACCGTGGTTGTATTTTGACACCAATTGTCAGTTTCATTCCGAAGAAGGATGAAAAATCGAAGGCAATCTAGTGGCACTTATTTTGGTCCAAGGTTGAACATGTTATCAAGACTGAGGATGGCGCATGTCTCATCACCGAAGAAACCGAGGAAACATAATAGTAGGTTTAGATCTCAACGCATGAAAAGAATCCTAGAAGAAGTCAAGAAGAGTCAGATTGGACACATGAGAAATAGAAAAGATATTGGCGTCACAAACCATGCTCATGTGCTTAGTGGCAAGTTATGTTCATCCAAAATGACCAGCGAGAAAATATGCAAGAGCAATTACAATGTGAGGGATCAACTAGATAACTTTGTATCACAAGAAACCAGGCCAAATGTTCCCAAGAGAGGTAATGTTGAACACTCAAAAACCATTACAATGAATGAAAATTTGGCCTCATTGGCAAAGAGTGCTGGCACATCAAACCATTCCCCAGCTATGTCAAAGCATATGGATCAAGCTCTTACATCAAAGGTCAATAATCATTCGATTCCGTCGTTGAAGGATATTAAGCACTCAAAGTACTCCGGATTTGTGAATGTACCTTCTTCAGAAAAACTGGATAGGGCTACCACTGTAAGGCCAACGTATAACTCAAATGAGATGTTGAGACCTTTGGAGCTTTCTGACCAGTCAAGGATGAAGCAAGGATTCATTCAATATTCAAATAGCAGCAAAAGGTCAATTTCACTGTCAAATCACTTGAAGGCAATGCCAGGGCTGGTTCACAACACAAAGGGGCGGTCAAATCTTGATCAACGATCAGCCGAGTTGATGCATAATACGGATGGGCCAGATGGATGCAATGGTAGAACCAATGATGGAAAATATAAGATGAGGATGAACGAACCACTGCCGTTGGAAAAGACTGAGATACATGATGACATTGATCATAAGATGATGAAGAAACGGAGAAAATACATAGAAACAAATGAGGAGGGACAAGATGATAGCGGTGACCAGAGTCATGAGAGTGATGAGGACGATACTACTAGATTACCTTCACCTGATGCTTCTTTGAAGGATTGTCATGCCAAAGTCTCCAAATCATTTGTTTCCAACTGTGTCGAGCAGCAATGCGATTGTTGCTCCAAGCCCATCGACGAACCCGTTTGGAGGTACAGATGCTTTGTTTTACATTTTGATGTATCAATGTACTCGTCTATTTTATTAATTTTATGATTGTTATGTTAACAGTGGAATCCTTAAGATCGGCAGTAAGGAGTATATATCGTTGACTGGACATTTGTCAACCAAGTCAGGCGAGAGAGTGTGGAATTTGTCAAGATCATTGCGGCGAGTGGTTGAAGTGACTAAAGTTTGTAGGTCGGAGATCTGGCCTAAGAAATGGGAGGCATCAAGACCTACCGGTGACAACATTGGCTTGTACCTCTTCCCCTATAAAATGAGGTGTCTTGCTTAACCTATGCATTCCTTTACATCATTAGTAACCTAATTTTCATGTAAAATAAAGTCTCTAATTTATTGTTTCTATCTCTAGGCCTGATAAATATCTGGATCAACTAGTTAAGGAAGTCATGGAGAATGATTTAGCCCTACGGGCAGCTATGGATGAATCTGAAATGCTTATCTTCCCTTCTAGTCTACTGCCTAAACGATATCAGAGTATGTATTGTGTTTTCTTTTTGAAGAATAATCTGTTATGGTAATAACATGGTGTTCCATCTGTTTCACTACTTCATCAATAAAATTCTACAGTAACCAGCTATGATACATGTCCTATCACCTAGATGCTGTTCTTGAAAAATCATTGTAACTCTCCCCAACCATTTGTGTACACGTGCCCCTTCTTTATATTTTTACTGTTTTGCTCATCGGTTGAGTCACTCATCAAGTTCCCTTTACTTTTGCAGCGTTCCAAACAAAACATTATCTTTGGGGTGTATTCAAGCCCCTGGAAGTTGAAGGGAAACAGGGAGATGAATCGCGTCACAAGGAGCGCACCGCTGAAGCTACAGCAGTTGTTGCTAATGCCACTACAAGCGTTCCCGCTGAAGCTCCTGCGGTTGCTACTAATGCTCCTGCCGTGCACACTGAAGCTCCTGCCATACCTACCAAAGCTCATACTGTACCCGCAAATCATGGCCTGATGGACTCGAGCATGGGAGCACCTCCGGGCAGGGTGGTTAGTTTTGTCGTCCGACAAACTCCTAGGGTCGAGCAACTCATTCAGGAGATGGAACGTGAAGGTGCACTGGTAGTTGCTATGCAGGGGGAGATGATAAGTGCTGGGTCTTGGGCAGGCAACGTCGCAGCCGCAATGCAGTAAGAGCAGGGCTTGAGCTGCTAGCCGGAAACACCCACCATGAGTCAGGACGAGCAGAGGGCCGTCGAGTTCATGCCGACAAGGTGATCGCTGCCTCGAGCTGAGTCTGGTGACGCAGCTTATCTTTGTGTAGAGGAAACCTGCCAGTAAGGTTCAGGTGTTTCTAATTTCTATCTCTGCTAGTAGCTTATCTTAGCGCAATAGCTATCCCCACTGCTGTACATCTTGCGCGTGCTGCCGCGGTTTGCACATGAGGTGCTTGTGTGTTGGCACGATGATCCATATTTTTATACCAACAGATCCAATGCCTAGTATTACCTGCAATCCAAGAAACCAAGATAAAAAGGGTCCATCATCAGCACGTATATCGGTATATGTACGTCGAGTGGTAGGAGGCAAAATCTTCAGACTAGATCGAGTGTCAAACCTGCACTGTTGTTGGCCCTTGACTGTATGATTAATAGAAAAGAGACAATTTGTTTGAGTAATAGCCAGAGGTGAGGTTTCTTGAGGATGTTAGCATCTATTTATATACCCAATTCTCAATACACAAGTCTAGTAGGAGCAAAGTGCATGGCATAAGTGGTTGCACATCAACTTTCTCACGACTTGCATTGACCATTTATAAAAAGGAAAGAAAGCTTTACACCATGCATCAAGAACAATTCCACACAACAGCAGGTTTAACTAAGAAAAATCTTGCTCAGACAAAAGTTTTCTAGATTGACAATTTTGAAGATTGGATGGTTATCAAGTTGGAAGTAACAAAACAGCATTTAGAGATGAAAGATATAATTTATTTTGGTTTGGATTTGGAGCTTTTCAATTTAGAAAAGGAAAAACTCCAAAAACCCATTCGTAAATTTGAGTCAAAGAAACTCCTATAATGATTACTTTGCTAGTCTGACATACACGTCTTATTTGATGTCAAATACCCCATAGTCCTATAAGAACTTGCCCAATCAATAATGAACTGTCTAGAACAATTAGGGAGCAGGACCAACATAGTCCTAGGACCAATTATTATACTTTTACTGAGAGCAATTTCACAAAAGAAATGTATTTGCTGTTCAGTTCATGTTCTGCACATGATATATGGTGCTGTTATTTCAGCATTACTGTTATTCTGCTCCAGGTTCGTGTGTGAGGAATTCTCTTTGATATGCTTTGTAATTTTACTTGTGGAATAATATCAATACTCATATTATCGCATTATATACAACAGCTAATGCCTTTGTCGCGTCCCGTAGCACGACAAATCAATTAACCTGCCCTTACGTAGGCTAACATCACCAAATGGTGCCATGACTGAATCGCTAGAGTGGTGTGATTTTGCTTGGTCACACCATCATAAAGCACTAGATAACTAGATTCAAAACAAACAAATTGATATCGCGTTGTATATTTGTAAAATATAAAAAATGATTTTTTTTTTAAAAAAAAATGATCATGAGACTGTATGTTGTTTGCCGTTGGTCTGTCGTAAAAAAAATATAGCATTCGTGCCATATGAGAGGTGTTTGATTGAACCAGAGTTAACGACTACCAAACGATGATTGGATGGCCAGGTGTGATGAGATTCACGCGGCCTGCGTTTCTTGCACGCATGCAAGTTGCGTGGATCCGGTGCGGTGGTGGTGGTCCTGCGGGGTACGGTGGCTCAGCGGCCGCTGGTACCACATAGCGGTGGCTGGTTCGGTGAAGGGTAGTCATGCTCAATGATGTGTTGTGGTGGCCGGCGGCAGGTGCGGTGGTGCAGAGGTGTGGTGCAGGTTGTGGGTGGCCGCGTTTGCAGTGCCAAGGTCGGCGGATGTGGTGCTCATCTACGGGCGACAAAGCGTGACAGAGGTGGCATGGTGTTACGGGGCAGCATGCGATGGCACGGTGGTTCTGCGGTGGTGCGCCGGAGTTGTGCGGTGCGTATTTGGGCTTTCGTCCAACCGGCCGTAGTTGATGACTGTTGTTATTTTCTGTTGTTAGAATTGTTGTAGTAGTTGTTGTTTGGTTGCTTAATCTCTTATGGGGCCGTTGTAATGTCTAGTCTAGGTCTTCTTCTTTATCAATACAATCGACAGTTCTCCTGCCTGGTTATTTCAATTTGTGACCTATCGATATGGATATTTTTTCTGAACGGAGCAGCAAGAGATTTGCCGGTTTTTATATTGATAAAGAAGGAGAAAAGTTAAAAACAGAGAGAAGACCTGACCGGCCAAAAGGAGAAAACTAAAGATGAGAAAAAAACACAGAAGCCTAGAGAAGACTGAAAGAACTACACATTATAAGGGATTATGTCTCGAAGTCTCTTTGCTCCTGCTAGGCACTATGATCTTGCTTCATCCTTTATCTTTGCAATGATAACTTCTGTTGTGGATTCTTTTCGCTAGAAAACTCTGGCATTGCGCTCCTTGCAAATTTCCCATGTCACTAGTAGCATCATGGAGCAAACCGCTCTGATTGACACACCTGACACTACTAAAAAACTATTTTTCGAGACACCTAGCGTGCCTTTTCACTGGTGGCTCGTACGACAAACTGCCTGAGATATTTTCAAAGACGGGCGACATAAAAAACTGCCTATATAAAAAGTCATTTCCAGAGACAGTTACTTATGTGAATCTACTCTGGTAATTACATGATTACCACAGGTGGTTCACATAAGGAACCGCCTGTGATAATAGTCATTTTCAGAGATAGTTCCTTATGTGAACCATCTCTGAGACAGTTTCTTATGTGAACCACCTCTGAAAATAAATGATAATTTATCTTAAAAAATTTATAACTTTTTTATACGAAGTTGGATGGGGACAAACTTTATATAAAAATTATAGCTCTCGACGAGATCTACAACTTTGTAGTTGAAAACTTTTTTATTTGAAGTCATTTATGTATCTAAATAATCAATTAAAATTTCACACATAAGAGAGATCAAAATAAATACATATGCTATTGTTATCACAAGTTCTATTAATGCAAGCGACTTAATAACAAGGAAAAGAAATCTTCAAATGATTATTTGGATACTAAATAACTTTAAATAAACTTTGAGTCCAAGAGACTCAGAAGGATTTGGAGACTTAGCTTACAGAAGTATTAGTGATAACAATAATATATACACTATTTTTGATCTCTTATGTTTAAAACTTCAAATGATTATTTGGATATCTAAATGACTTCAAATGAAAAAGTTATAAATCTCATCGAGGGATACAATTTTCATATAAATTTTATCCTCATCCGAGTTCGTATGAAAAAATTATGAATTTTTTAAGATAAAAATATCATCCATTACCAGAGGCGGTTCCTTATATGAACCGCCTGTGAAAATTGATGTCAACTTATCTTAAGAAATTCATAAATTTTTCATACTAAGTCGGATGAGGACAAACTTTATATGAAAATTGTAATCCTCGACAATATCTACAACTTTCTAGTTGCAATGTTTTTCATTTGAAGTCATTTAAATATTCAAATAATTATTTGAATTTTTAGATAGAAGATATCAAAAGAAATACATATGCTACTAGTATCACTAGAAGTTCTCTGGTGGAATGGTAAGGATAGTTTGCGCGAGTTAAGAAGTTTTGAGTTCGAATGCTAAGAACTATACGAGCGTATATTTCAGGCGAAAAATCGCGTGACTTGTGTCTTGCGACGTTACGGCCGCGGGGGTGTCTGGTAGGTCTAACAAAATTTTGCTTTTTTGGGTAAAAAAATATCAATTCGAGGACAGATTATCACAGACAGTCCGTCCATAGGTGGTTCCTTAAGCGGACCGCATGTGGAAATAGGTTTCCGCAGACGCTCTCTTTTGTACTTGTGGAAATTATCTATTTTCACATACCTTCGATTAGAGATGGATGCGCTAAACGCCTATAAAAATAGATTATCATCCGATTCTAAAAATAGTTTTTTATAACGAGAGACAAAGCCATTTATATGTCATATCGATATGGATATAGGCAGAGACCAAAAGCAAAATCCTTATTTCGAGGGTGCGCTCTACCTTTGATCTCACGATCAATCTCCGCCCGGCCATATTTGGGAATATTATTATCCTCACCCGACAAAAAAAAAAGGAAAGACCTTCATCTATCTTCCTCTTAATCGTTGTCGTCTCTTGTTCCCTAAGGCCCAGGGGCACACTGCGTGCTGCCTAGTCTCTCGATCTCTCCCCGTAGTCGGACCTCTGCTCCACGGCAGACCAGGGAAAAATTTATCGACGATTAGGATTTCGATATTTCCGTTTTACTGGTTGGATCCGATAAATTTTTTTATCATCTATTTTTTTTTTAATTCTCACCTAACGGCACACTAGTACACTACTACCGTTGTATATTTGAATCAGTGATACTCTTTCATTTTTATATTATTATGTGTAGTTTTTATGTTAAATGGTTTGGAGACAATCGATGTTATTTTCTAGAGAAATTAGGCATTTTTTCTGGAATTTGACCCAAAAATGCCTAGGCGTCACCGACCAAACGAACAGAACCAACCAACGCGCGGGGAGCCAAGTCGACTCAGATTATGGGATTAGGGAAGTGGAACGAACGATTTGACTCCGACTCGGCATCCACCTGACCGGCAGGCGGGGCCTATATATGCAATCGGGGGTCTCGATCTCCCAATTCTATCAATCAATCTGCTGCATACGTACATCCATTACGTTCTCGTTCGAGCAGCGATGGCGGCTGGTGGAGGAGCAGCAGGCCTTTAGCCGGTGCTCTACCACATGTCGGACGACGCGGAGGACAAGACCTTGTACGTAGGCGGCGATGAGTGGCCACAGTCTCCGAGGCCCTATGATGACATCGGCTCTCCTACTTATTTGTTGCTGGAGCCGAACGAGCACATGCTGTTGCCACCTCCGTCGGTAGTAGTGCCACCGCCGGCCTCCCTGCAGTCTCCGTAGTCGATGTCTGTTAGAAAATAAGGCACTTTTAGATTTAATTTAATCTATAAATAATTCATGAGCGTAAACTGATAAACTAACATGTTCATATTATCAAAACATAATTTAGATATTTGTATGAAAATACTACATATGACTGGATCTATGGAGACCGGCAGAAGCTCATTTTAGAGAAAGAGTTCTTTGAAAAAGAGGTAATGTTAAGTAGCTTAAGAGATTGCCTTCTGTTATAGCTGCATGCCGTTGCATCATTATTTCCCCTATATATAACGCCATGGAAATGTCTCAAGTCTCAAGGCAGATTCCAACTTTCGTGTGCCAGAATGCCGCATGATGCATTTTGAGGCATAACCAAGAAAGTGATATTAACAAGTGGTGCCACAGTTTTCACAGGCAACAAACATTTTTTTTAAGATAAGAACCCTATCAGTTCAAGAATATGTGATCATAACATAAGTATGGGTCCTTGCATTTTTCTGGGAGCTAAATCTTAACAAGTCTCACTAAGTACTTATCTGTTGTTCCCTTCAGACTCTTGGGTCTTGACTTCCTTTCCTAGGGGATCCCTTTAGATTCTTTGGGTTTTGAGTTCCTTTACTTAGGACAACTCTCTAATTTACCCTTCCCCCTTCCTGTAGGTGCCTATGCTCTTGCTTTGGCTTGAAGTTGTGCACCTCCTTTGAATCCAACTTTTTTATCTGCTTTTACTCAGGGTCTAGAAAAGTATCCTTATTTGGAAAAACCAATTGTACGATGACCACTGTGTGGGCCTGTATAACCGTCCTTAGGTTTTCTTGATTTGGTTTGGCATGCACAGTGTTTTGGGTGGATCCACTTTCTTACAGAATACATGTTTCATTCTTCCCTAACGCATATTCATATATCTTCTGGAATGTTGCTGCATCTGAATATCATACTATTGTCACTGTTTTTTTGTCAGGTTAACAACAGAACACTAGGCAGCAGACCTGCAGCTGAATTACTGAACAAACTAAAACCACCGTACTGGTTTTCAGCTCATCTCCACTGTAAGTTTCCTGCTATCATCCAGCACAGAGAGGATGGACCTACGACAGTTTCTTGCGCTTGATAAGTGCCTTCCTGGGCGCAATTTTTTGCAGGTGCACTTATTTCCTGTTCTAGAATAATTTCGATCTTTATGAATAAATTTTGTTATACACATTTGTCTCTGAGGTTATGACATTCCATTTTAGGTTGTAGACATTACATCTGAGCCAGGACTATATGAAATCCAGTATGATGAAGAATGGCTTGCAATAACACGAAAATTCAACAATGTTTTCCCCTTGACTTGGATGCGATTTACAATGCGGTTGGTGCATATAATGTCTTTATCTGTTAGCGTATAGTCCGTACTCTGAAATTTTTTAGCCAGTGCTAAATCTGGAATTGTTCAATTGTTTTATTTATAGGTATGAGCTGCTTCACACTCAGGATGACCGACAATGGATTAGGAGCAAGTTGAGTACTAGAGGGGCTAAGCCTTTTGATTTTGTCCAGACTGCACCATCTTTCAATGCTTCCAATCCAGTGTCTAAACCCTTCATAACAGGTAAGTTTGAATATTCACATCTTAACTATGCGTCATGTCATGTGATTCTAAGCATTTGCTAATTCCATCTTAATGTTAATCCTAATACCTTTGAAAATATTTTTATAAAGACCATGCTTGACATCAAGTTTGAATTTATTTCCTTTCTTATCAAAGTTCTGAATTTTGCTTAAAGCATTTATCCTGTGTTATACACAGTTCCCTGCAGGAATATCCACAAACTGAGTCTTTTCTCCAGCTCCTGGAACTCCCATAGGGCCATATCTACTAGACTCATCTAACTCTGAGGGTATGTCTGTCATAAATGGTTAATATAATTTCTGCTGATTTTTAAGCATTAAATATCATATATGCAAAGACGAGAACTGGCAAAAGTTTGGCTATAGTTGGTCTCAACGATTTTCCTCTGTCCATAGTTGATACTGTCACATATGTTTCTAGCTTTTGATAATCTGTGATTTCTCATCTTTTGGTCTACAGGGGTTCATAAAAATGCGTCAAGCTCTCAACCAGGATACACACTTGATGATGATGATATAGAACTACCGCAGGTCTGTCCCTGGGCAAGTGTAAGCTGAGCGGCCTCACAGGCCTCCAAAATGTCAGAGGCCCACATGTCAGGGTCTACCTCTCTAATCCGGTTTCCTCCTATGGTCAACACTACATCGTCCTATCGCGAGCAACTGCTAGGAGCAATTTTAAAATACTTGCTATACCGAAAAATGATGTGGGCTTCAATTCGGGCTGCACACTAACCAAGAATATAATCTACAAAGAAGTCCTCACCTCATAGATATGTTATATAAATATACTACGGTACTTTGTTGTTTTTATTCTTGTTATATTCGATACAAAACAATCTAATATTTTGATTGTAATCATGTTTACGATGAAACAATAAAGAATATGGCTATGCTCAATGTTATATTTGACTAAGGTATTATTTGCACATCATATGTGTTCTGTAAATATGCTACAGTACTTTGTTGTTTTTATTCATGTTATATTCGATACAAAATAATCTAATATTTTGTTTGTAATTATATTTACGATGAAATAATAGAGAATATCGATATGATGTATGTTATATTTGACTAAGGTATTATTTGCACATTATATATTTTTCTTTGTTTCATGTTATTGTAATAGCAGGGCAGCCATTCAAAATATGAATACCGTTGCAACGCACGAGCACCGTACTATTCTACACCAAAATGAAATACTGAACAAAATTTTAATAGTAACTACAGACTGTGACTACTGATGATCTACTACTGAACCTAGTTCCGTGCTATGGATCCAAATTCAAATATGGAATTCTCCTTGTCGTCCCCTATCCACTCGGAAAGGATGTAGAGACGTCTCGAAATCTCTAACCTCGTCGCGGCCGAAAGCCATCTCCAACTCCCCATCACCATTCTTCACTTTGTTTCCCATGCCACTACATCCGGACCAGGAGAAGTTGATGAACATGCAAATAGGGGTGGGCCTAGCACTCAGGCAACTCAGGCCAAACAGCAAGAGCACTAGGTTTTTATATGTTTGAATTCAAATAGAGTTAAAAGAAGAATATCACATGAAATTATAAAAATACATATAAATAGAGCATTACAAAGGAACTCATTTTTTCACCATATAATCTAGGGCCGAAAATAATTTTAGAAATTAGTCCATCATATAAGAAGAATATTAGTGAATTTTTCTAGATTTTTGAGAATTTATTTGATGCCCTAACAATTTCTAGAAGTTATAAAAGTACCCTTTTTTAGAGAATTTTAGTATAAATTATACACATGATTTTTAAGTGAATCCAATTAAAACGGGTTGCACACGATTATGGAATATATACAATATTTTTTAAGATTTTTGGAGCAACAAAAGATCACTATTTTAAATAGTGAAGATAAGAATAAAAAATTAAGCACCGAGTACTGTTCATCACGGGAACAGTACTACCCGCCCTCTCATATGTTTGTAAGGGCTAACCGTCCTCTAAAAGAGCGATAAGGTTTGTGCTTATCACCGTGGTATACTTATCACTCTCTCGAAAGACTGTAGCCTTTTCAAAGATTTATTTAATTTTTTAAGTTGGAAAATGTAAAAATAAAAAAAGCTCTAAGAGATTTCCTCATTTATATATGGACCGCATCATTCTCATGTGCCTTCTCTAAGCCATGGGCCAAGTCCTAGATTAGGTCCAGGATCGCCCTGCGTGCAGGTCCTCTCTCACTTTCGGCCCCAAGTCCACAGCCTAACCAGGCGTGATTGCTTGTGCCTGCAGATGAAGTTGATGTGTCCGTATGCGGCTCTAGCGGTAAGGACGTAGTTTGCTGAGGATGGCCTTGACTAGCCCGTTCTGGACCTTGTTATTCGGACCGGTGTTGTAGTGGTGCACCGCGTAGTGGAATTTATTTTTTTTATATATTATTGTTTTTTAATATTTGCAAGACTACATGTTTATTTAAAAAAATAGTAGCAATAGGCTACAGTCACCGATTCATCTGGCGAGAACAAAATCTCACCCGATGAATGAGCGAGACTACATGGAGCTCAACGGTCAGGGCATTAAAAAACCAGAGAAAGCAACATGTCGTCCGTTCACCGGACGAGATAAAGTTGTCACTCTCTGAACAGGCGACACCTTTGTCTCGCCCGTTCACCGGGCGACATCTTTGTCTCACTCGGTGAATGGGTGACACGTTGCTTTGGCCAAATTAATTTAATTTGCTGTAGATTAGGCGTATGTATGTCGCAATTTTTGTTGTTGTCGAATCGTAGAGTGCCATTAAATATTTGTGCGATATTTTGGATACCCAAATTTGACAAAAATGGAAAATTGAACACGGTGATTTTATTGGGAACTACGACATACACGGGCGTTGCCTGTATGATACATGATCATTATAACCTAAACCAGTACCACATCTAAACCTAACATGCCTTAAGGAATGTAAACAACAGGATTACAACATCTGGTCTATTGAGTGCAATGTGGGTACTTTCCCTTCCTCACTGCTTCCGGTCCTGCCTCACACACCTGACATGCCCTCTCGCGCTTCCTTTCCCTCTCCGCCTCATGGGCCTTCGCCATCATACGGTTACACTCCTCTGTCATTTTCTGCTCCTCTTCCGAAATGCGGTTGCGTGTAGCCTCCCTCCACTCGTCGGCTTCCATCTCATGGAAGCATCTCCAACTGACGCGGTGCTCAGTGTGAAGGAGGAACACATCCACTTCGAACTGCTCAATATCCAGCAATTGTAAGAAGTCACATAGTGGTGACGGCGACTGCAATGAAGAACAAAATGTTAAGTGATAAATCTTAGTTGTTTCTGGAGTAGTTTAGCCAGAAGTTATTACCTGGCGGCAGGAGCCAACATTGGTGCTTCTCTGGGGTTGATCGTACTTGTAGTTGCGACACATGAAAAACCTCCTTTCGTAGGTGTAGGAGAACTCGGAGGACTTCATCACCCTATAAAAGTCTCCACACCAGCACATGGGTACTTCGACCCCATCAGCCATAGTATCCGACATGTATTTCTTGGGGAATGGATTTGACACTATTTTCGTCCGAGTTGTGGAGGTTGAGGCTCTTGGTTTGGTTCTACATGTGGGCAGAAGATCATCTATTTATACAATGGATTTGTGCTGGTGCATGGACTAAGTCCACAGAAATCGGCCCTCTAAAGCAATTGATTCAGCAGTAAGGTGTGGTCATATCATCTGGAAATGCTACTTCTGAAAAGGAGGCTACTTCTGAGAAGGCTACTTCTAAAAAACCTACATCTGAAAAGGCTAGCTCTGAAAAGCTTAATTCTAAAAAGTTTACATCTGAAAAGGCTATGTCTAAAAAGGCCAGTGCTGAAAAGGTTACTTCTAAAAAGCCTAAGTCTAAAAAGGCTTTATCTGAAAAGGCTAGGTCTAAAAAGGGAAGTGATAAGAATGCTAATTCTGAAAAGGCTGGGTCTGAAAATGGAGTACATGTTTAGTAATGTGACCAGTTGTAGTATTAGCCATCAATTTTATTATCACGGTTGGATGTGTACGGGTAACACAAAGTTGACGATAATATTACATTGATGCAGATAGGAAAAAGTCTTCTATTGGGTGGACCAGGGATATCTTCCCCTTAGTTGACGTGCCACTTTGCGCTCAGCCTCTTCTTGCCGGTGCAGAAGTGCTTCATG
The DNA here is from genome assembly GCF_958298935.1 of Phragmites australis. Lineage (NCBI taxonomy): Eukaryota > Viridiplantae > Streptophyta > Magnoliopsida > Poales > Poaceae > Phragmites > Phragmites australis. The sequence continues at coordinate 48,930 of NC_084927.1, forward strand.
CCTTTGTAGGTGTCCCTCACGCCTTTGAAGTTCGACCTCCTACCTCCTTAGAATGTCCTGTCGGAAATGAGTTTCCTCCTCATGCCTCTGAAGTTCCTCGGCATGTCGCTTATATTTTTTGTTCTCGGCGTTGATGTTCTTGTTGCCACTCATGTTGTGCCTCCTGCCTCAGCCGTGCTTCCTCCACCTAATCTTGTACTCACATTTTATTTCAGCCTCTCTAATGTAGCCCCCACAGTATGGAGGTCTGATAAGGTTGATCCATTCCTTGAAACGACAAGGCTTAGGATAACAAACCTGGAGTTAGAAGTGATGTACTGAAGTTATAATTATGAGGTGTGGATGAAGGCAAAGAAAGAAATGCACCATGAAATTGTTGTCAAGCTCTGGACACATAAAGAACCGCCTACCAAAAGTCTGGACCTCGAAGGACGTCGACATTCGAACTCAATCACCACACCTGCACAATGGACGCTTGTGCCATTGTTGTAATCCCAAAGGGTGGTTCATCCAAGAATCCATGATGACCTATTTCGAGGTGGCAAGAAAAGACAACTATTATCATGGTCTGAAAAGGCGATGTCAGAAAATAGAGTACATTTTTTATTATTACGGTTGCATGTGTGCGGGTAACACAAATATTGCATAGCAAGATTACACTCATTACCTAGCAAGGCAAGTTAAAACAAAAGAAAATGTAGATACCAATTTAGTAAGTATGTATATTTAATAGAATAAGAGACATGATAAGAAACATACATATATACATGTGAGGAACCATCTAAATTGTATTCAAATTAATCAATCGGGCGATTGTTTAATAAGATGAGAGGTAATACACGTCCGTCTCTCGACATGCCTCGTGCTAACCCACATCTCACCACAACAATCGCAGCCACCTATGATTAAAGCGAATCCAATCCCGATAGTCCTGACATGTGTTTTATGCCTAAGATCGGAGCACACGCCTTTACAACAAGTTTCATTATATGAAGGCATAATAAAGAGCAAGTAATGTAAATATATTGCAAGCCTTTAAGTCATTACAAGTTTAATAATTTCAAGTTCAACGTAATATCAACGAACGCTAGGAGGGACAACATACATCAAATTTATCTTAGCTTAGTGATATTACTACGCAATGGAAAACATCTTATAAACAACAAAATAGTTGGTGCCAATTGCCCTGAGGCACCATTCTGTCACCACGAGTAGGCCACTACTACTCTTGCCAGTCACCGACATTGGCCAGTATGAAGTAACCATGTACTATTTCATCCTCACCTGCAAAAACTCAACAATAGCAAGGTGAGTACGAAGGTACTCGCAAGACTTACTCAATAGTGTGTACATATAATAACCTGACTCTAAGGATCATGTATTTGAATTGAGTAGCAAGGAATAGGCTACAAGGTTAAATGAATTTATACGCAAAAGCAATTTATTGACTCAAGAGTGTGAGCACCTAACATATCTAAAACTTATGCTATCCCATCATGTAGACATAACCATCACAAGAACATACTCATCTCAATATAGAATTACACGAGCCAACTCATGTGAGGAACCATCCAAATTGTATTCAGATTAATTATTAGGGCGATCATTTAATAAGATGAGAGGTAGCACACGCTCGTCCAACGACATGCCACATGCTAACCCACATCTCACCACAACGATCATGACCAACAACGATTAACCAAAATCCAATTTCAGTAGTCCCGATATGTGTTTTATGCCCAAGATAGGAACACACATATTTTCAACAAACTTCATCATATCAAGGCATAATAAAGAGCGAGTAATGTAAATATATTACAAGTCCTTAAATTATTACAAGTTCAACCATTTATAGAGCAACGAACGCTAGGAGAACAAAATATAACAGTTTCATCTCCTAGCCAGTTAGAGTTACTACGTGGTGGAATTATAGTTTATAAATAGCAAAAGATAGGTAACGCCATTTGCCCTAAGGCACCACCCCAAAACAACACGAGTAGCCCATACTACTCTTGCCCATCACCGACATCGGCGAAAGTGAAGTAATTGCATACTACTTCTTCCTCACCTGCAAAACTCAACAAGACTTATTCCATATTTGGTACATATAATCACCCGATTCCAAGGATTATGCATTTGGGGATGTGTAGGAAGGAATCGGCCACAAGGTTTAATGAATTTATACGTAAAAGCATTTTATCGACTCAAGAGTGTGAGAATCTACAACTTAGCAACTCATACCCTCCTATCATGAGATCATAACCATAACATATCTGTCATCTGGTCATACTCCTCTCAACATAACAAACAATAACCACTTCCTAATATACCAAATACATCCTAACATTGGAACTCTACGATTGATGCGGATGTACATAAGCATGCTTATAACCGAGAGCGCGGTAATTCAAATTGATCTTGTACCCTACAGGGGGCACATCTTTACCCACATGACTCGGGTCTATCATCTTGGCCCCCGAGACAACCTTTCTCATACCCAGAACTACCCACTTCCGTATGCCCCTATGGCACTGGGGTTACGGCAAGCGTGTCTTGGCCACCTCTGGCTCCCTGTCACCTTCCTTCTCCTCATTCTTTTTCTCTTACGCGTCATAGAATCACAAGTCAAGCGTTAGCACAGCGTATGATAATTGGCTCATTCATACATTTATTCAATATATGGAAGTATGGAAAGTGCTTAAGCCAACGACAAACAACGGTCGGTGCTTAATTGATACAAGCGGTCTATGACATTCGGATCATTCTCACAACTCATCCATCCCAACTTCATTTAATTGTGAAACAATAATTAAGCTCTATAGCTCACAAATGGTGGTCGAATCACCGCTCCCACTTCTATCGATGACCTATGCATTGCTAAGCATCTTGAATATCTTTTAAGTTAGACATCAACATTGTTATACCCAAGTTACGAGGATAGAGATCATCAATAGTTCAAGGTAGGAACAATGCAACATAGGTTCTACCCACAATTCCCAACATTGACTCGCTAACATGCACAACATACATAAAGCGATAATTATAAAATTAGACACCACAAGATCCAAAGTAAAATGTGTAATATGCTTAGATGCTTTCCTTGTTGCTCTGGCGCTTCTCTCCCGTACAGTTTCGGTTCGGTGTCGGCCTCAACCGCTTGAACCGCCAACATATCACTCTCTAAAGAATTTAAGAACGCGTCAAATGAACAAAAGAACGAACGGAAATGTATGCTTATGATGCATAATCGTTAACGAGATGCAAGGTGTCATGTAATGAAAGCATTTGTAAAAGAATGCCTAAGCGATGGGGTTAACAAAGATTTGAACCTCGCAAGGGACAACCTAAGGTTACAGTGTACTGAGTAGCTAGCGGTCAGATTGGCCCAGGCAGCGGTTAGACCGGCCTAGGTGGCGGTTAGACCGTGGGGGTTGAACAGAGAAGAAATCAGTACTGAGTAGACCTAGTGGTCAGACCGAACCCATGTCCATTATACCATGGGTCTAGGGGTAAGACTGGCCCTAGTGGTGGTCTGACTCGTGACTATGGAGTTTGACTGGTCAAGTCACAACCTAGCGGTCAAACCGGCCTTAGCCGTGGTCAGACCACTAGGCCTGGCCGATGACACCTCGGCGAAGTCACCGCCAAAGGCTCTAGCGATTCCTTCGACCATGAAGGGTACCAAAATACTTTACAAGACTCGGGAAGTGTTTGTTGGGTGATTTGAGTAACATGAACAGGGCCAAACTCGAGGATCCCATGGATGAAGTCCATGGCTAGGGTGGAGCTCGGGTCTAAGTGAAATGGGGACCGGTTGGAGCTCGGAAATGATGGGGAAATGGTAGGGGAAGTCTCACCTCAGTGTGGGGAAGCTTTTTAAGGGGTTGGCCAAGTCTAGGGAAGCTTCAATTTGAAGATCGTGCTCCGGGGTGGTGTTTGGCCTCGGGGTGGAAAAAATCACGTGGAAGTGTCTCTGGTGAAGAAGACGGTGGGAAGGAGCTCAGGGAAGCATTCAGGGAGCTCGGGGAAGTCCTCTCTATCGATCTTCGGCCAACGAGGTGGTCGAGGTGATTTATCTCTCTCTTGGTTTTGGTGAAGGGGAGGGAATGAGGGAGTGAATGAACGAAAGAGAGAGTGAGTGAGAGTTGATCGATGGCTTTAAGTGGCACCTCTGCTCTCTGGTGGCCAAACCGGGGGTATGGCCCACATGCTGAAAGCCTTCGTTCTTTTCCTCATTTCTTCCTTTTTCGTTTTCTTCTTCTTCCTAGACCTTGCGGTATTCCTAACTATCTCTAAATGACTTCCACTCGTACAAATATGATGGAAGCGTGCATTGATTACATAAAGTAACATTTTTGAAATGCGTTTAATTACTTAAATCAAAATCAACAACATGAAGTATGATGTCATGATGTGTATGCATGCTTAATGACTAGATTAGGATTTTTGGGGTGTGAAAACTCCCAACAAACCACATACAACCATATTCACCCAATCATCGAAGACTCTACGATTGATGCATATGGACATAAGCGTGCTCATGACTGAGAGTGTGGCAATTTGAATTGATTTTATACCTTACAGGGGGTACTTCTTTACCTACACGACATGAGACCATGCAGCTCAAGCAACCAATCAAATTGCAAGAGGGGGTACCCATGACAACCTTTCCCAACTAAGCCCTGACTGCTTGGAACATGCATCTCTCGGTGCGGAGGCCACTTAGGTCTACTCCCGGAGCAACCTCAAGTGTCTCTGCAAGCCCTCCCGCTCACACCGTAGATGTTCAAGCCCAAATGATCATAGCTACATGAGGTATTTGACTCATCTTTACCATATTTGAATATATGGAAAGTATGAACAAGTTAAGTCAATGGCACCAATGATCGGTGCTTAAACGATCTAGGCAGGCATATGAAAAACACAATTAAGCTTGATAATACCACAACAACCACATGCTACTATCCACTAGCTATGTTCCACCATAGCAGTATGAACCAGAACAATATTAAAGACCTCCTTGCAATATAAGAATGACATCGAAGCGATTAAAGTAAAAACATCCATATGTATGCATATGTCATGCTCTTGCTCACCCTTACCCGTCCTCAGGTAACGCAAGGGTGTGCGTCGTACTCCTCCAAGGGCAACGTATGGCGCTGTACCGGTATGGTTGAGGCCATAAGACGGCGACAAAACTTCCAATGCAAGATGCTATGCTTATGATATTCTTCATGCATAGCCAACAACAAAACTTCTAAGACATGCATAATATAATAAATGAACAACTTCAAAGTGACAAATCTTGCTTATTTCACTTCTTAAGTCAAGAATTCAAGTAAACTTTAGAAAGTAAATATTAAGTCATCAAGCATAATCGAATGACATAATTTGTAACATAGGTATAGACATCATGCTTTGCATTCAAGGAATATAAACAACTACAAGAGAGAAGACATATCTCACTTCCTTTACCTCATAATCCAGGGAAAACATCAAATCTTCACAAGGCAGAAAGTAACTAACATCCTCACATTTAATTTAATAAATTATGAGTATATGCGGCAATTAAAAGATGGAGGTAAGCAAATAACAAGTTAAAGCATAACCATCCGCTACATTTGCTTACCTTCACCGACGATGAAGGCAGGCACTAGCTGTGTCCCGAAGCGACACCACCTGAACAAGTTCATAGATTAGCACCAAAAGACCGTAACAACAAAAGCAAAAGGAGACACGCTCCTATGCCCGAAAACCCGCAAACACGACAACCGAGAACTACAGAAAGACTTCTACTACTTAGTTTGCAAGACGCCAAGTGAGACTTCCTCTAACGAGGTTGAAGACCGAAGAACAAAAACACCACATGAACTAAATTTCGACAGATGACGTCGTCGTTTTATTAATTACTCCAAAACCACTCATCTGAAATGAACAAGAACAACTCCATATGAAAGATACCGACAAGACCTACGACCTTCATTTTTGGCTTATGGTCGAATTTGACACCGGTTAAACCTCAATATTCAAATTATATCGCTGCACGCAATGGATCGACCAAAACACTAATCCGACGATGGAATCGACCGTTTCCAACTATCCACAAGCATTTAAGGACTAATTAAAAGTCACCTTCACGACGATGAACTTGAATTGATGACGAATTCGATGAAACCCCCAAAATCCTCCTTATCCCTTTCTTCTTCTTCTTCCTCCCTCTTCCTTCTCCTTTCTTCTTCCTCTTCCTTCTTCTTCGTCCTCTTCCTTCTTCTCTCCTTTCTCCTCTTCCTTCTATTTCTTTCTCTTTCTTCTCTTTTCTTTCTCTTTTTTTCCTTCTCCTCACAGCCGGCTGACCCCTTGACAATAGCTGCCCCCCTCCTCTCGGCTCCTCCCGCCCCCTACACCACAGTGGATCCCTATCGGCTCCCCTTCCCTTGGCCGACTGGTGACGCTCGACAGGCGGTCGAGCAACGTCACACCATGGTGGCTGGGCATGGCCAAGGCGACGGTGGCACTGCACAGGGGGGCGGTGCAGCTGGGGCGGCGGGACAGCAGGTGGTGGGGAGGCTGGTGGTAGCCGATGCCCCATAGGGCAAGGGCGAGTGCAAGGGCAGCTCTGGGTGGGGATCGGGGTGGTGACCAATTCCCCCCCCCCCTTCGGTCTTATCCTCTTTTATTTATTTTTTATTTTTTCCTTTTTATCTAATGGTTCAAACTTATTGGGCTCGTTACGGCTTCACCGAGTGTCCAAATGGGGCATTAGAGAGCAAAACGGAATCATCTTGACGAGATCTACGCATCCTCGGTCTCCTATCGATCATTCGAGCAACGGATCTAAAGTCAAATTTTACACCTCTCGTGGGTCCCACAGTCAACTTCTGAGCTTTGCAATTTTTTGGGTATTACAACCAATATTACCCACATTCTCATCTCCTTTAAAGCTAACAGGCAACAAGCTGATAAATCTATTATGCAGGCTGATAAGGAGACTTGGTGGAAGATTTGAGAGAGAGAGAGACTTGGGGAATATTTATATAGTTGACCAACATGTAATTATGATGATGCAATTAATAGATCTATTTAGGCTTTGCATGAGGCTAATAGCAATAGGTTTGAAATTTTTCAACATAATACTATCAATGAAACTAGTGGTGTTTATATGTTGAAGATCAGTGACCCTAATACTCGCAAGTGGAGGACCTACCTATGCTACACCAACTCACGCGAGTAAGTTTTCTCTTTTAATTTCTAGTTACTTAGTGCACTAAGTCCTTTCGATGGTAGAGCCTCCTCACTTCTAGGTGGCAGACCCTACCAACAGATGAAGCTAGCTAGCTTCTGGGTGGCAAAGCTAACCTTCAGATGAAGCCCAAATCATTGTGATTCTAAGTGATAGAGCCAACCTTAAGATGGATCACAACTTAGTATGCATTAAGTATTTAGAAACTAATGGCCTAACTGGAAGATTACTACTTTCAAGAAAGCACTCTTTGTTACAATAAAACAACTATTACACATAAGCATACACAACTCTTTTAGGTGACTATCCTTACTCTCACCTTTATTTCTTACTCTCCTCTCACACGCTTCTCTACCTAGCACTCCCTACATTGCTCTCATTTACCATGCTCCCTTAGTATATCATGACAAGGTGCATGACACCTCTATTTATAGTGCTAAAGAGATGATGGGGTTGTGCCAAGTGTCCCTCATTCTAGAATTTTCATGGAAATATCTAGCTAATGGATAACTATCACATTGTTGTGACAAATTTTTCTAGTAGTTTCCTTGAAAAATATCTATTTCTTGCATGGTGGAGATGACTCTAGAAGTTTGGCTTGCATCTTTCAACATTATAGATACCTCTGATTCTCATCTGGTGGATTAGAGAGAGGGAGTAGTTAGGGAACCTCTGAGTGAGGTGCCATCTAGTTTACTTTTTGTAGATAGTGTTGAGACATTAGTTAAAAAAAGGTAGAGGTGGAGGTAGGGGTATTTATAAAAAGAAAGTGTTAAATAATGAAAGGTAGCTTATGGAATATTAGAGGGCTGAATAAGCCTGGCAAAAAACTATAAGAATTATTTTGTACAAGTTTTAAATTACAACAACAAAAAGATTAAATTAGCAGTAGCACTAAAATCAAGAAGCTATAAGAATTATATATACCACAAGTTTTAAGCACGCAACACATAAGAAGTATACCATCTTTGAAAGCATTAGAATAGAGAAATTTGAAAATTAAGTTATGCTGATGATTTGTGAACCGTAGATCTAACGAACTTGTTGAAGAAATAGGGGATGCTTTGAGTAGACGAATTGTAGGATAACACACAGGATTTTTTATACAGGTTTGGGCCTCTAAAAAGATAATAACCCTACGTCCTGTTTGTCTTGTATTTATTGAGCTTGTATAAAAATCCTGTGTGGTGGGGGAGGGGGGCTGTGCTGCAGCCATGGAGCGCGAAGGTGGTTGTTTGTTGATGTCATTCTTATATATTCTTGTTGTTAAAAAACACACAATGATGTACCACCTAGAGCAAATGGATTATCACAACGTTTATAATTGTATAATTCTAATATGATGCGGCATGACTAGCATCTCAACAAGGGAGTTTCTCAGATTTCTGAAACAGCGTATGGGACTTCCTTTCTATGGACTTTCTGATCCAGATCCAAAAGGCACAGAGATTCTTGCTGGGTATGCAAGAGGGTCCGCCAAATCAGCCTATGATACTTTTAATGTCTCTGTACCATCTCTTCACTAGATTGGATTTTCAACTTATGATATTGAAGATTACAAGTTGGATTTACTTGAGTTGAGTTTCTTAGCTTTTAATGACACTGATATTAAAACGCAATCCAGCCTTTTGAATGACAAGCATTATCAGCTGTCAAATGAATGGTTACACAAAATTAAGCACATGGAAAAGTATAAAAAAAAAGACCTCATTTGAAGAGCTTGAAAGGTTTGGTACTCAATATTTTGCTCTTCATTTGCTCCTCAGCTGATCAAGAACACAAGTGAAAGCAATGATCTCTATGATGTCAAGGTATTTTTCTGACTCCTACAGCTGAAAGAATTCCTGGTTGGCTATAGCAATTTGGTGTACATCTGAAATGAAACAATTGGCTTCTTATACAGAACTGACTGGTTTCCAGGATACCTCGAATATATTATGCATGGCATTCAGAGTCGTCTCATACTGTTGAGTTAGGATAGTAACTACTCCGGTTCAGTTTTGCAGTTAACAACAACTTTACTTTGCATGTACTTGTCTGCATTTAAAATGTAATAGCCAGGCTGTTGTTTACAGTATGCCCCAAATATTGTAGAATTCAGGTCTATAGAAATTCTCCATCTGCTCTTCATTTTGCAGAACTAAACAGTAAATAAACTTGAACTTGTTGATCTTTCAGTCTGCCAATCCATTTGCCTTTTCAATCTGAATATTGTAAAACAAAGATCTTATTCTGACAATTACCACCTGTCTGTGTTGATGACTATCAGTGGAATCATTGCTTGGTTGCATCATTTAAGTGCTTAGGGTATTAACAGCTCTTTGTAGATTTAGTATCCATGATCCAAGTGACCAAGTGTATTTTGGTATGGAAGCCTGTCCATGGTGACACGCCTGAAGCTCCCTGTTGAGTAGCTCTTAAGATAGTAGTGAAAATTTGTGGTATTCTTTGCATTACTTTGAAACTTGTGAGCTCCTAAGGTTGTCACTATAGGAACAAAGTGTAGTAGCCATGATCATTTTTTTGCTTAGTTACCAGATGTGCTAGCACATCTGATAACTACTGCAGAAACCCCCTTCATTGCCAGTTCCAAAACCACCTTCACTGTCGGTTTTGGAGCCGGCAGTGGACAACGGGCAGTGATAGTCGTGGCCTATCACTGCCGGCTCGGTGGATCGACAGTGAAGATCCTAATCACTACCGGCTTAAGGATTCAGCCAGCAGTGATAAACCTGAAATCACTGTCGGCTGAAGGATTCAGCCGGTAGTGTTTTGCCTCTCCTCCCTCCCCTCCTCCCTCTCTCTGTCCTCTCTGTACTCCCTCTCACTCCTCGATCTCTCCGTCTCTCTCTCAATACATGCATACAATGATACATATATTTAATGTAAATCAATAATAAATGCACCTTCATTAATACATAGTAATGAACACATATTTCAAGTCATAAGCATCGACAAACACACATATGTACATAATAGTTCTCACATGTCACCCCCTGAAAAGTGGGTCGAGTTCAGCCAGTCCAGTATCCCTCTACCTCTACCTCTTCCTCTCCCGCGATGAGGACTGCGTCTTCGCACTGTTGACTATTGGCGTGTGTACATCCGGGGACGCGGGGGGCCGATGGTGGTGGAGCGTTGGACCCGGGCACGCCCGATCGACCGCAGCATCGCCTAAGCTTTAGGCTCGCCGGCGTATCAAAGACATTGAAGTTTGACACCTGAACGCCTCTATGGTTTAAGCCTTCGACCTCCTCCGCAGCACACTGATGGGCCACTCTCTCGTCCTCCTTATCCTGGGCATGCTTACGGGACGCAGCTTCTTGCTCCTCCGTAGCGCACAACTGACGGGCCAACCTCTCATCCTCCTCCTGGGCACTTTTCCTGGCAGCTGCTTCTTGCTCCTCCACCATCGGATCATCATTGGAAGGCCATCCTGTCGATACACAACTTCATATCATACATAGTAATTCATATCATTCATTAATAAATAGTAATTAATGTCATACATTAATATCGTGTCATTTGGAGAAATATAATACGTTGTCAAGCCCCTTGGTAGCCTTCCTCCTTATCACATACTCTCTACTAGAAGGAATGGTGTCATCTGAAGATCTGTCACGCGTGGACGGCACGATCGGTTCATGAAACTAGCCGTTTGGGTTGATAATATGTTCCAAGAAGAACCCGGTGATCTGTTCTTGAAGGGCATGTATTTCTGCAGGTTGTAATGCATTTGTGTGTAGTTTCGAGCGCTGCATTTGAAGAATCGAAAGAATTAGTCCTTGAACACGTATAGAAATTGAAAAGAAGGTATCGATATGTTATTTCATACCTCAAGATCATTGAACCTAACAGTGTCTCCATCCGAGCTGAATGCGTGCATGTTAGTAACAACATAAAACGCGCAGAGATTGTTGCCGGCTGGCTGCCTCATACACTTCAAGAGGAAATGATTCATCAGTGGAATGAATGGAACCTTTTTATTCAGTAGGAAATGCAAGACATGAATATTCCCTACATACCGAAAAGTTGTTTTTTACATCATATTGCTTCCTGAATGGAAAGTAGATGATACTCTTTTTTTGGTATCTTGTGTACGCCCTGTACGTGAATATGATACCAATTAAACTTAGATGCAATCGTCGAGAAGATTAAATGATCGAGTTAACCTATTTAGCATGTCGATGAGGTGTTGGTAAGTCGTCTGATCTCTCTTTTGTGAGTCCAAGACAATGATCTTGCTCAAGTCTGGGTGGATGACAAGGAGGATCCAATGAAAACTACAGAATATGTCACCATAGCAAATTAGTACTAGGATCGAGTTGCCCATAAAATGAGGATGCCCTGGCGTGCAAACACATACTCATAACTGCAGGGTAAGAGTATGAATTTCTTGTATTGGTGGTGAAGCAGACACCTCAATAAGTAGTCCTCAGTGAAGTCTGGATTCTCCCTTATAAGTTTCTGATTCACAAGCCCAGGATCGATGAATCCTACTTGCTTATCTAAGTCTTGTCCACATGCTTGGATCTCCATTCTACGAAAGAGTTAAGTTAGCTATGCAATTTCAAGGTACAAGATCATATAACGTGAATTATATGCATAAGTCACTTACAGAGTCCACACTCTGACTATAGCCACATCGAGGGCATCTGCCTTATATAATTCATACAAGTCCTTGAAATACACCCAGAAGGAGCCATCCCTGTTGAGAAAATAATCATCTGTATATCTTATGGGGACGCCTGAAAACCCTGTTTGGAATGCTCCAAGTACCACTAATGTAATCGCTGCATTTGAGTTGTAAGGTTTCTTTCTATATTTGGTTTGACCAAAGGTTTGGTCAACTCAAACGGCCATGTAACATCCATCTTTTGGATATCTGCTCCTATAGTAAGCCATGCTAGTTCCCCTGCTGTTATTCTTGATTCAGTTAGGAAGTCTGCAATACTTGGAGCATCCTTAATGATTGGGCCTAACTTGCTCTTGGCCTGCTTCTTGCTGATGCATTCATAGTCAGTCGGGGCTTTCTTGAAGCCGCCCCCGTCTGTTTAACTTTGGCCATTTTTGTGAAAAAATTCACGGCATCTTTAGGCACAACAGGCTTCGGTGGAGGTGGTGGAGGATGGAAATGAGACGTGACACTGGCATCCACAATCTTTTTGATTTCCTCAGCAGTGAGTGAATAGACATCCTTGGGTTTCGTCTGCTTGGATGCTGCGGAACCTGATTGTGTTTTCCAAGCTGATGGCTCGGTTCTTGATGGTGCTGGCTTCTTGAGCGATGGACTTCTTTGAGTCAATGGCTGGGGAGGTGGACTTCTTCTAGGAGAAGGGTGAGGAGAGGGAGATCTAAGAGGCGATGACGGCCCGAGGTGTACTAGAGAGTAGAGTTTCTCAGGAGCTGTCCCTAGTGGAAACACTATATAGGCCTTCTCCCACGCGATGAATGTGTGCTCGTTCTCTCCTATAGTGTTCGCCCCCTCCTCTGCGGGGTAGTCCACCTCAACATGGCGGTACTGGTCAATTGTCTTGTCTACTTCGACGACAGCATAGCCCTCCGGTATCGGACGTCCGTGCAATTGTTCATGGGAGCCACGGGGATAAGCCACACCGGAAGCCACCTTGATGGTAATGTTTCTAGCACCAATGTGTAGTTCACACGGTGTCCGTGCTGTGATGAGGTCCACAGGATAAGTGATGGAGTTAGCTCCCGGAACTGTCGTAGATGCACAGCTACTTCGACGACCACCGGGGCTAGAGCACGCACCATCAGGAGACGCTTTCGGCCATTCCTGTTCGCTCACAATGGCACCCCATTGACGCATGAGGGCTTAGGACACTGCTTGTGCTATTTTTTCTTCTATATGTTCCCTCTCATTTTTTAGCACTTGTTCAAGCATTTTCATCATCCTAGCTTGTTCTGCCTTACGTTCTGCATCTCGCGTTGCTTGGGATCTCTTTTGACTCCTGTAACTGTTGATGTGGCCTGGGAATCCATATTTCCAACCCATCACCCCAACGCCTCGTGTGCGACCACTGTGCTCCTTGTTTCCCAGGGCCAAGGTGAGCTCGTCCCCATCCCTGTTTGGCTTGAAAGAGCCTTGTGAAGACTGCTCGTAGGCTTTTGCAAGCTTTTTTGCAAGATCTTGCGTCGCTTCCAGGTCTTTGGAGGTCGTAAAGGATAAGCTTCCATCAGACGAGTAAGAAGAACCCCTCCCAAGAAGGAAGTGTGTCGATCGTTCGCTCCAGCCCTCCATCTCAGGCGTGACACCTCTCTCTCGTAGTTCATCTAGCTGTTGTTGCCACTGCCTTTCTTTCCTCACGTACCCACGACTACCGACTCTGTGGGGGTACAGGTTCTTCTTCGAGTTTGCTTTGTTCACCTCACTCAACCTTTGTGCTTATTCCGACAACTTGTACTCCACAAAGGCTTGCCAATGATCTTCCAGCTGCGGCCATTTGCGGAAATCTGGCGTTGTACCTTCCTGCACATACATTTTGTTCAGTGTCCCCTTCCAGTTCTTAAATGAAAGGCCCATGATCATTAGCGTCTTACGCTTAACTACTTCCATATCTGTCTCTTTAGGGAAGTTAAACTTTTCTAATATCTTGGGCCATAAGATGTCATTCTTGATCGAATCAGGAACCACGTGCGGATCACCTCGTTCACCAATCTACAATATGTAGCTGATGGGCATGTGATCCTTAACAGAAATCCCACAAACTGACTTGTATGGCCCCAGAACTCTCTCTGGTGCAGTTGGCTCCCCTGCTGGTGAGACCTTCGTGATCACAAATTGTCCTGTAGGTATCTTCGAGGGATCTCAGATACGATGCCGCTCCTGAGATTGCTCATTGTCATGACCCTCCGGAGCATCAAGTATCTGCGCATAAGCGAAAAAACTATTGGGAACCTATACAATAATATGTACAACAAATGCATTCATTTACTTATGTTTGGACTTGTATCCTTTGTAACATGCTCATTTGAATCCATTAACTTGTGCGTGACATTCCTCCCAACTGGAGAACACTCCACTTTACCGGCCACGATGGACAACATACCATGTCTTAGCAGTCCTAAATTACAGATAATATGCAAAATGATATACTGGGCAGTGCTTTTCATACAAACTTATCATGACAGTGCATTGATCAGTACTAAAATAAGCATAGCATCAGTATCTATACATTAGGGTGTAAGAAGAAAAACAACAAACAAAAACAAAAATCTCTCACCAACATCATATGCAACCACCATCCAACAAAGAGTCTATTATTTGATTGATCCGCATCAGATTATGGAGATAATTATATATGAGTGCAAGCTCGACTGGGATAGTGAAAACATGTGCAAGGTGCATTTGTAATAACCATTCCAGTCGAGCTTTGCACTCATATGTATGGTAAATAGTTCTCTAATTTCATCATTTGTAAAAAAGTAAAAACAAGAAATTGAAGAAAACCATATTTTCTTTTCAATAGTCACCATACATCGAATGTCCAATAGGTTGTAAATTCATATGGCTTGCTGAGCTCTTTCAGCTCAAACTCATCATAGCAAAATAATACTCATGTTATCTTGAGAATTTTCTTTGATTTTTGTACGCTCCTAGGATATTAAGCTACTGCAAATAAAGATTGAGATGAGATGAGGCAATTCTTCGAACAATGAGCACTGGTTCACTTTTATGGAAAATTACCTATTCATTTCAATCACACCTTGCCTGTTAATGAGCCTGGACACAATACGATACACATAAATTGGCTAAAGAGAAGCTTACGGTCCAGTAAAAATGTTTGTAAGACAACACAGCAGTCAGTAATTTTGTTTCTGTCGTGCAGTATTAAGCAGTGCAGATTTGTTTGCTCAAATGTTTAAGGCCTTGCTCTATGTAAACAATTGCTGTCAATCGACACTAATTTATTCAAAGATACATGTATCATTATTGCTGATCTTTTCATTTATGGTGTTATATATAAACAGATACCTATGACTGCTGTTACTTCTGTCATCGACGGCTTGAAAAAACTATATATCGAAAAGCTGAAGCCTTTGGAAGTTACATACAAATTCAATGATTTTGTCTCCCCTTTACTGGTACATACTTGTATTACCAGTTTCTGGATACTGTACGAGTCTTAAATGACTACTTTCCTATGTTTTTCTATTTCTTATGGTTGTTGTTTCCTTGTGGCATGGTGTTCAAATTAAGTTCCTTACATGCAAAATGATATTAATTCTATTCTTTTGCAGGCAAGTAGTGATTTTGATGCAAAGCCAACGGTTATGCTCCTAGGTCAATATTCTACGGGCAAGCTATCCAGGTTTTTTTATCTACCAGATGTACCTTCTATGGTTTCCAATTTTGCTTAAGTAACATGTTGTCTGGCTGTTTATCTTCTGCATTTGCAGGTGCCCATATTGGACCAGGACCAACAACAGACAGATTTGTTGTTGTCATGGTAAATCTAGCAAAACTTTGGATCTCTCTTTGTAGGTATACTAGGTGCATCAAAAGATTTAAACTTCTGATTATGACTTGTGAAGGAAGTTTACTGGAAAAGAGAAATGGAGCATTTATCTTACATTTTGATATGGACACAATACAACCACTGCTTTCTAAATTCAGTTTTTATGTGCTTAAGTATGAGCTGAACGCGATGTGATCACCCGTGATGGTTCGTTTATAGGATCTCTACCAAATAGGTACTATTAGACCAAAGGATTTTGGCCCTGCTTTTATTGAAACCATATCCACCAAAAAGGTATAGTATGAGAACCATTTGATTTTTGCACATGCTGCATGTTAGTTTGTTCAGCTAATAAATAAGTCCATATATTGAGTATACAGCTATCCTTCTCACTGGAGTAATAGTAAAAATTACCATACTTACCATACTTAAGTTCAGAGTAACAGTGATATTTATTTTGCTCTCCTGGACACACAAACCAGCTTACCATACTCTATAATCCCTGTGTTTGATGTCTCATTCTACTTAATGATCCTTTCTAACATGTGTAAATGTATTTAACCTGTTTTCTACGCTACACTACGTAATGCGCCATAACAAACTGATGCTGCTAAAATACAACAGTAATTCATGCACTGCGTATTTTTCCCAGGTATCAAACAAGAGACACATTGCCATCACCAACCATCGGCCGGGGTGCCAATCCGTCGACCGGAGAAGTTAGAGAGGTGCAGTTGCGGTCGGAGTGACGAGGTTACCTAGATCTGGATCGAGGCGTGCTCGACGGTGGCGTTGGGTGGCGGGGACGACAGGGCTGGGCGGCGCTCCGAGGAGGAGGCGGCCCTCCAAGTAGCAGGCACAGTGGGGTTGGGCGGCAGGGGCGGGACGGGGACGACGAAGCTCCAGGGACGGCGAAGTGGGGGAGGATGCGGCGGGGACGGCGGCGTCAGGGAGGATGCGCCGGGGACGACGGTGTCAGGGAGGAGCTAGCGGTGTCGAGGAGGTGGCGGTGTCACGGAGGGTATAGGCAGGGCTCAATTTTTCTAAGTGTCAGAGGGCGGGCATCGAGCAATATAATATAGGGGAGGATTTTCACTACCGACTCAATTTGAGCACCGGCAGTGAAGGGTTACCTTCACTGCCGGCTCAATATAACGACCTGCAGTGAAAGGGTACTTTCATTGTCAGCTCAATTTGAGCACCGACAGAGAAAGGGTACCTTCACTGCCGGCTCAATATGACGACCGGCAGTGAAAGTACCCTTTCACTGCCGGCCTAATATGTCCAATAAGTCCACCGGCAGTGAAAGTAGTTTTACTGCCAGCTTAATATGTTCTCCAACAGTGAAACCCCTTTCCCTGCTGGTGGCTTGGGGTGCAAATTTTTTTTCAAAGTTTCGCACGCGCGCGAAGAGACTCGAACCCACGACCGGCACAAGTAAGACCAAACAAAACGCTGTGCTACTCAAGTGATTTCGATTTAATTTGTACTATCTATACATATTAATATTCCGTTGACCTAAAATCCTAATACATATTTATTTAAATTTAAACTTGCTATATACCAAAATTATGTTTTGTATATACCTAAATTTCTTGGTTCAATTTTCTAATACAATAAATAAATAAATAATATGTTCATAACTATAGGTAATTCATTAAAAATTGAAAATAAATATGCTCATAACTATAGGTAATTCATTAAAAATAAAAAATAGTAATACATAGTGATAGTGCTAGCTTGTGCTATTGCTAATTCATTATTAAAAATCAAAAATCAATATGCTCAATAATAAAGACACCTTCCACCATAAACTTAACTAGAAATTGAAGGTTTCATAACAAAAGTTGCATCTAAAACAAATTCATACATAATAATTAATACAATTTAGCTACTTTGTCTTAATGATTCGCCCTTCATTATGATCACAGCGTACATAGGGAGGTTCGTCGGTGTCTTCCATGGGACCTAGGTCGATGTCCTCTCCGAAAGGAGGTAGCGCATCAAATTGATTGTAGTCTTCTTCGTCAACAACATTCTCCACTCCGACAATCCTTCTTTTTCCTTGAAGAACCACATGGCACTCCTCCTTATTAGGCGGGTCTGGGTCCTTTACATAGAAGACTTGCATAACATCATTCGCAAGTACGAATGGTTCTTCTCTGTATCCAACGAGTTTTTGATGCACTATAGTCATACCGTACTTGTCGATCTTCACACCCCTTGGGAGTCTGACCTATTGGCACCATAAAAGAGGAACCTTTAACACTCCATAGTCGAGCTCCCAGATCTCCTCTACGAATCCGTAGTAGGTCTCCCTATTTCCATTGCAGTCGTAGGCATTTATACGGACATCGCTATTTTTCTTAGCGCTCTTATTCTTTCCTTCACCATAGATATCATCATGGTCACGCTTGTACTGTGATGCACCACAGACGAGACACGCTTCCAAGTTTGCATGCCCTCTATGATACAACATGCAATCATTTGGACTTGCATGTATTTTCTGCACTTCTAACCCCAATAGGCACACAACCTGCTTGGCCTGGTACGTGTTTTCTGGCAGCACATTTCCCTTTGGAAGCAATTTATGTAAGAACAGTAACAACTCTGTGAAGTTTGTATCAGACCACCCGTTGCTTGCCTTCAATTGTAGCAGTGAAAGTACGGTACGCAACTTTGTGTGCTCATTCTCGCAGCCCGGGAACAACGGTGTTTTAGAGTCCTCTACCATACGTTGGAACTTTTGAAGCTCTCTTTCATTGGCATCGGCATTGGCATCGTTTTAGAGTCCTCTACCATACCCATCGTGCAACCTCTGCTCCAGATCATAGGCATCGGCGTTGGCCAACATCTCCTCTAGATCATCATCTACCAACGTATCTTCGGCAGGCGGCATATCGGTGTATTCGTTAGTCAGCATATTGGTGCAAAAGTCTTCGTCTTCTCTACCAATGTATTGCCTTTCCTGTACGATCTTAGCTTCACCGTGCTCGGTCCAACGAGTATAGCCAGGCATAAAGCTCCTTGGCATCAAGTGGGAATGTATCTGCTGGGTGGTGGAAAATTGCTTCTTGTTCTCGCAATCGACGCATGGACAGCTCATGTATTGAGACTGTGTATTTGACTTGTGCGCCGCGGCTTATACCAGGAAACAATCCACACCATTCTTGTACTCTGCGCTCACACGGCTCGCATCGTACATCCATCTTCTGTCCATCTACATTATATCATTATTGTAAATCCAAATTCATAACATCTAGAAGATTTTGTGATCACCAACAAATAAATTACCTCATCATCTCCTATTGGCAATAGGCCCGAGTTGGAGGAGCCACCTTTTGTATGCTTTCGTGTACGCTTCCGATTAGTATTTGTTGGTGCCATCCTTAGAAATTTTCTTTATTATTCAATCCTTTTGTAGGACTAATTAAGTAAAAAAAAATGCTCATACATAAAGTTTATATATTGGAGTTTGCTAATTAAATAAAATATAAAAAATATAATTAGATCTTGCTACATACCTAAATATCATGGAGAAATTTTCTAATTCATTGAAAATCAAAATAAATACGCTCGTACCTAAAGTTTTCATATAGGAGCATGCTAATTAATTAAAATATAAAAATATAATTGGAGTTTGCAACATACCTAAATATCATGGCTAATTTTTCTAATTCATTATAAATCAAAAATAAATATGCTCATACCTAAAGTTTCTATATTGGAGCTTACTAAATTAATTAAAATATAAAAAATATAATTGAAGCTTGCTATATATCTTAATTTTATGGCTAATTTTTCTAATTCATTAAAAATAAAAAATAAATATGCTCAAACCTATAGCTAATGTAAATTAATAATAAAGACACTTTCCACCATAAGCTACTAATTGAAGCTTCCGTATAATAAATGAGATATAATTGCATCTACATTGTCTTAAAACATCATAGCCATAGGTGCATCTCCATCATTTCAAAATCTAGATCAATTTGGCAAATAAAATTCAACTAGAAATGGATTGAAGATGAAGTTACATACCTTGAAACACCTAGGGCATGAGGATTCCTCAAAATTTTGAAGCCACTAAGAACTTGGTGACCAAAAATAGCCACCACCAAGCAAACAGAGGTCCTCTCTGTTGTGTGCTCGGGCTTGGGGAAGGAGAGGATGACTTTTAAATAGTCGAGACATCACTGCCGGCTCATATAACAAGCTGGTAGTGATGTCCTTCTATCACTGCCGGTCGATGGATTAAACCGACATTGAAGATGGGGCAGGGCATCACTACCGGCTCAAGCCAACAGCCGGCAGCGATGCCCTTATCACCGCCGGTTCGTAAGCCACGATGACTGTATTTTTCCCGCGTGGCTTATGAACCAGCAGTGATTCCCCATCACCGCCAGCCCATTAGGAACTGGCAGCGATGGGCCGGTATATATAGGGGCGCTCTTCTCATGAGTATATTCTTTGCCAGGTGCCTCAAGACACTGGATTCAGTAAGGACCGAATTCTATGATGTGCGCAGCAAGTTTCAGACTACGCTTCAGGTATTACATTTATGATTAAATTCTTGTGAAAGAAGAAACATATTTTGTTCCATTGAACTAAAGTAGTCTTCTTCAGATGAAGTCTTTCACTCTAAATTTTGCTTGTTATACCTACTGTTAAATTGTACAGAGCATAGGATATTTGTGGAATGCAGAGCCTCCAGAACAATGAAAAACAGAAAAGTATGTTAGTGGCATGAATGTCATTTGTAATAATAGCAGGGCATGTGATCTAGTAGCTTTCAAGAGCTTAATATCTAATAACAAATTAACTATAGTAGAACATTTGCAAGTAAGAGCATGGTATCTTAATTTTATCTGGATCAGTAAGTAGGACTCCTAGAAATCTTTGTTTGTCTGATCAATGCTTATATCTGAATGTTAGCATCATGTAGGAATATATCCACAACATAGTCCAAAGAGTTGTTTGCTCCCATCTCAAGGACCTCATGTTTTGCTTCCCTTGATTTTAGCATGTACTCGTGCCGATGGTTGGTTCTGGGCATCTGCAATAAACTCGACGTTTGGTTGGGGGAGTGGCTATTTCTTCCTTGTCAATGAATGGATTCACTACGTAAGAAACTAGCAAAGGAGACACCACATTAGTGACGGCTGCTCAACATGCGTCACTAATATCCTATTATTAGTGACGGGTCCAATAAGGACGCGTCACTAATGTCCCTTCTGATCGGGACCACATATAGACCCGTCACTAATGAGTCGTCATTAGTGATGGGTCGTAATATGACCCGTCACTGATGATAATAGTGACGGGTCAAGTTATGACCCGTCACTAATGACTAGGTCATCAGTGAAGGGTCGTCCTAGGCCAGTCATTAGTGACGAGTCAAGCTATGACCCGTCACTAATGATAAGGTCATCAATGACGGGTCGTCCTAGGCCAGTCATTAGTGATGGGTCGTCTTAGGCTAGTCATTAGTGACTAATGATGTACTCATTAGTGACGGGTCATCATATACCACTCATTAGTGACAGGTCAACTTGTAATCCATCACTAATGACCAACTCCAGTCACTTATGACGTTATTCGTAAATATTTTTTATTTTTATTTTATTTTTCTCTTATTTTTCTCACCTCAGCAGCACTAGAATAGGAACCATTGTACATTTCTACTCAAGTTTGATATAAGGTGTGGCGGCTATAGACACAAACGCGCATTCCGAAAATGGTGCATAAACTTTCGGGGGTAAGAACTCAATCTTTCAATCCATTTTTGGCCTTAAAAAATTCTCCAAACCCGATGGCATCGGGGAGAAACGGATGTAACTTTTTCTGTAGATGTCCGTAGAGTCAAAAAAACGTCAAAACTAGAGTTTTTATGCAAAAGTTATGCCCGTTTTACCGAATGCACTCCGGGTCAGCTATCAAATTATAACCCTCGATGAAATTTGGCAAAATGAGTCATTAGTGACGGGTCATGGTTATGATGCGTCACTAATGACCTTCGACAAAGAAGGTTAAAAGGATAAAATATCCAGTTTCTATCATAACTACGTGATAGCAGAGGTGGTAAGGTGGCTACACGCGCGAGCAGGAGGTCGCGGGTTCAATTCCCATGGCAAACTTGAAAACAATATGAAAAAAGCGTAGCTTGTGAGGCATATGGGATGAACTTGCGTTGGGATGGCTCGGTGAAAAATATTTTTTTGACTTTTTTGTGTAAAAAAATATAAAAAATGTTCATCGGTCATTAGTAACGGGTCAAGATTACAACCCGTCACTAATGTTCAGTCAATAGTGACGCGTCATGGTTACGACCCGTCACTAATGACTGAAAATTAGTGACGGGTCACGGTCATGACCCGTCACTAATGACCTTATTAGTGACGGGTCGTAACCATAACACGTTACTAATGACCTATCATTAGTGACACGATAAGAGTGACAGCTACGGAACTCGTCACTAATGCCGGTTATCACCCGTCACTAATGACTTTTTTTCACGTAGTGATTGTTGTATAAAATGCGATAAAATGAGCATGGAAACAATAATCCCACATATAATATTAAGATAGCACAAAAGCACATAGATATTGAACATGATTTTATAGAAGTGTTCTGCTCCCTAGCTGAACATATTACACATCAAAGACTGGGCATGTAACTAAGATCACACCTAGAAATAAAACCAGACATATAAACTCTGAAGCTTAACAACCCTTCCTGGACAGAGCTACTGCACAAATTCAGACTTACAGAGGGAAAAACAATCGGCAGAGACTGACAATAACCGAGCAGTAGACCAATAGACCAAAGGGGAATCGGCAATCAAATTCTATAGCTCCAACAGTACCAGTAGCACCTATCCAGGAAGTCAGGTTTACAGGCAGTGCACAATGATGTAGCCGAGTTACAGAACTCGATATACATCAACTAACCAGAGTCACAACCACAACTCAAACAATCTGCCTATATCAGTAAAGCAACAGAGAACTACATAGGTTTGTTCTGTTGTACTTAGAATACACGCCCAATTTCAGTGAATTTTCATCATCATCGAGCTTTCATACATAAGCAACCTTACTGTTCAGAGCAAAAGAGGAATGCAAAAACTCATAGAGAGACTCGTTGAAACGAGCTGAGGAGTGAGGCTACGCACGACTCAAATGTCGCCAACCCAGAAAACCTATTACCCACCTTTGCTGGCGGCGAGAAGGAGATCGGAGATACAGAGCCCCAACCGCACTGCGACGGCACATGCGGGCAAGCCTCGACGTTATAGCACCGGTTTCCACCACCACCATCTTTCTCTAGCGGCTCACCTAGCCGAGCAGGGAGAAGATCCCAGTGCTCAACCATACGCCAACCAGAGAGAAAGCCACTGAGTCAAAGAGAGACAGTTGTCACTTTTTCCCTTCTTCTTTTTCATAGAGAAGAGGATCCATCACACATATAGGAGGCCCTCACCTGAGCACGCAATCCAAGGATCGCTGCCTCAACCAAATTTGGTTCGGCTTCCCCAATCCTCCGCCACTCGATCCAATCCTCATGGTCCAAAATGGATCCAGCGGACAGCAGGGAGCCCAACCAAGCCATGGGCGCGCGCACGAGTGCAGGAAACCCAAGCTCAGCCGTTCCGCCACCGCCGCCATGGAGCTGCCTCAAGCCAGACAGAAATGGATCCCCAAAATCCCCTTCTGAATCCTAGTGCCAGCGTCAACTCAAGTACTGAGCTACTCGTGGGCTTGGGCCAAAATCAGCAGGGACCGAAAGAGAGGAGTGAAGAGGTTGGCCCATGAAGGAAAACTTCAACATTAAAATTTAAACAAATGACAACAATCCCCACCAAATTTTGATGTTGGAATCTCCGGTTTTATATACAGGTTTTAAGTAAGATGTACCTTTCGGGTTTGAACATTCTATCGAGCTACACAAGCTTCGGCCCACATAGGTGGAGGAGGAAAGAACCTTGATCCTTCACCTTGCTGTGTAGACCTCCATTCATATAGCACCCTATACGAGGCTGCTTTGCCTTTAGCCGTCAGGTTGGACGTTATGGTCATGTCCGTGTACCTTGATTCATGAGTGCCACCTAGAGAAGTACTCATCTTCCCTATGATTGCTACCACACAATCACACTCACATAGGTGAATTCTCCTAGATGTCTTATAGGACGACATCTATTGTCATACGGCACTGAATTCATTAAGAGTTAACAACTCACCCTCTCCTACGAAGAGTAAAGAAGCAAATGGGATTGATTTGCTCTTGTATCAACATAGCTTGTTTTCCTAGAACCTAGTTCATGGGATCTCCAATCTCTTAGGATAGGTTACTGGCGGTGTGAACCTTATCAGTGGGTAGTAATCCCATTCCTCTTGACGCTACCTAAATGACCGTTCTAGGCATTCCTTTTGTGAAAGGATCTGCAAGATTCCTTTCAGAATGAATATAATCCACAGCAATTATACTTGTCTCTAACGCATGCCTCAGCGACTTGAGTCATCGTTTTATATGCTTAAAAGTCTTCATATTGTCCTTCCTACTCTTCACCTTAACCAGAATGGTTTGGTTATCGCAGTAGGTGAGAACAGCCGGAATTGGCTTATCCAATATCGGCAGGTTAGAAAGGAGTTCTCTGATCTATTCTGCCTCTACGGCTGCTGAGTCTAGCACTACTATCTCATCCTCCATCGTGGAGCGAGTAAGGATGGTCTATTTAGAAGACCTCCACGACATAGCTCCACCTGCTAGAGTGAAGACATATCCACTCGTAGCCTTCATATCATCCGAGTCACTGATCCAATTGGAATCACTGAATCCCACTATGACTGTAGGATGGCCAGAAAAATGAATCCCTAGGTTCTTTATCCCCTTCAGGTACTTAAGAATCCTCTCCAGTGCTATCCAATGATCATCTCCTGGGTTGGACGTATATCGACTCAACCTGCATAC
This sequence comes from Phragmites australis, assembly GCF_958298935.1. Classification (NCBI taxonomy): domain Eukaryota; kingdom Viridiplantae; phylum Streptophyta; class Magnoliopsida; order Poales; family Poaceae; genus Phragmites; species Phragmites australis. The sequence continues at coordinate 73,617 of NC_084927.1, forward strand.
TGCATATGAGATGTCAAGCCTAGTTGCACTGGCCAAGTACACGAGGGAACATATCACCTGTGAATATTTTAACTAATCTTTTCCATGGCTTACATTTTTCTTCAACTTAGCATTTGGATCATAGGGCGTGGCTACAGGCTTACAATCCATCATACCAAAATTTGTAAGCACCTTGTCCACATAATGGGATTGACTTAGAGTTATCCTATTCTCGCCCTTTAGGAGCTTGATGCTTAAAATTACATCAGCTTCTCCCAGGTCCTTCATATCGAAGTTCTGAGATAGGAAAGACTTGGTCTGGTTAATCGTTTCCAAGTCTATCCCAAACAACAATATGTCATCCATGTATAAATATAGAATGACACCTCGATCCCCACCATAGCCATAATACAAGCACTTATCGGTTTCATTAACACAGAAGCCTACCGAGGTCAGTGTAGTATCAAACTTTTCATGCCATTGCTTAGGGGCTTGTTTGAGACTATACAGGGATTTGATTAACCTGCATACCTTACTCCCTTGTCCTGTTACCATGAATCCATCTGGCTGCTGCATATAAATCTCCTCATTCAACTCTCCATTCAGGAAAGCAGGCTTGACATCCATCTAATGCACAAGGAGATTGTGAGAAGCTGCCAGTGCTAAAAGCACGCGAATAGTGGGCAACCTGGCAACAAGAGAATACGTATCAAAATAGTCTTCTCCTTCCTTTTCGTAAAACCCTTAGCCACCAATTGGTCCTTGTACTTTTCTATAGTACCATCGAGTCTGTACTTTCTCTTAAAGATCCATTTGCAGCCGACAACTTGCAGCCAACTGGGAGGTCTGCTAACTCCCACGTTCCGTTAGTGATAATCGAATCCATCTCACTAGGGACTGCTTCCTTCCAGTACTCCACTTCTGGAGAAGCGTCTGCCTCTAAAAGGTTTCGTGGTTCATTATCCACGACAAAGGTGACAAAGTCATCTCCTAGTGATTTTTCAGTCCTTTGCATCTTGCTCCTCCTAAGTTCCAATTCAGGAACCGTGTCATCAACACTCTAAGGAAAAGAGTCATCAACTAAAAGATCATGGGTAACAGCTCCCTTTTCTCACATAGGAAAGATGTGCTCAAAGAATGTCGCATCCTGATACTCCATTATCGTGTTGATGGTAATGTCTGAGACCTCAGAATGGATCACTAGGAATCTATAGGCAGTATTCTGGTGTGCATACCCCAGAAAGACACAATCGACAGTCTTTGGTCCTAATTTCCTTTTTTCAGCAGGGGAACATGTACTTTAGCTAAACAGCCCTAGGTGCGAAGAAAGGACAGATTAGGTTTCCTCCCCTTCCATCCTTCATAAGGGGTTGCCTCGCGATTCTGAGGAGTGACCCTGTTCAGGACATAGTTAACTGTGAGAACAGCCTCACCCCAGCATAAGTTAGCCATACCAAAACTTTGCAACAAGGCATTAACCAAGTCACAAATTGTTCAGTTCTTTCTCTCGGCTACTCGGTTGGTCTGTGGTGAGTATGGTGGCATAAACTCATGGATTATGCCACTTTCTCACAGAACTCGGAGAAATCCCTAGGAATATATTCCCCACCTTTGTCAGACCTCAGTCTCTTTATTGTCTTCCCCAACTGGTTTTCCACCTCATCCTTATAGATCTTAAAGTATTCACATCTTTTGTTCTAAGCAAGTAGATATAGCAGAACCTAGTAGCATCATCTATAAGAGTAAAGAAGTATCTTTTGCCACCCTTAATTAAAATTTCATTCATCTCACACAGATCAGAATGGATCAGCTCAAGTGGCGAGGTGCTTCTCCCCTCGACCGAGTGAAACAGTTTGCGGGGCTGCTTAGCTTGCACACACACCTTGCACTTATGGCTCTTGTCATAATTATATGAGGGAATAAGATCCATCTTTCTCAAATGCACAATTGCTTCATTATTAACATGACAAAGACAAGAATGCCAAATATCAATATTCTTATTAGAATATGAAGAATAGAAAATGTTTGCAGAACTATCAAGAATGGAAATGCGGAACATGCCTCCGCAATCATAGCCTTTTCCTACAAATGACTCACACCTGGTCAACACTACTTTATTTGACTCGAAGACTAACTTTATTCCTTACCGGCACAGCATTGACCTGCTGAGTAGATTACGGGTCATGGCAGGTACAAACAGTACATCCTTAATGACAAGAGTCTTGCCAGAAGTCAGCTTCAGGCTCACTTGTCCTACTCCGCATATTGTTGCCGAAACCCCGTTCCCCATCATAATGGATCCACCATCTGCACCCTGGAGAGAAGTAAAACACGTTTGATCAGCACAAATATGCCTTGTAGTACCTGTATCAATTCACCAACATACTGGTATATTTGCCATAAAAGCCTCAAATACATACCCACTAGTGGAGTCACCTTTGCCGGTATCATTGGCCATTGCAACCGCCACATGCACTTGGGCTTTGGCTGCCTTTTGCTGCTCATGTGTCGGCCCCTTGCCCTTACGATCATGGCATCTGTTGGCCTTGTGATCCAACCCGCCGCAGACGTAGTAGACAATCTCAGGCTTCTTCTTCTTCTTCATAGCATTAGCCTTCGGTCCCGAAAAGCCAGGCTTGGTCTTCTCTTTCTTCGTACTCCTTCCAGGCTAGTTCTTGTGCTCGACAAGGTTAGCTTGAGCAGGCGCATTCACCCCACAATAGCCTGCCTTAGACTTCTCCTCAACATTTATAGCAGCAATGAGCTCATTAAGAGTCAATCATTGCTTTAAGTGCCGACATGCAGTGACAAAGTCACGCCAAGAAGTAGGTAGCTTGACCATAATGGCATTAACCTGAAAATTCTCAGGGAGAACATAGCCGTACTAGCCTAAGTCTCGCACGATCAGCTGTAACTCATAGATTTGTTCCATGACTGATTTGCCATCTCCCATATGAAAGTTTAGATAGCTTGCCACCATGAAAGACTCGTTGTTATTGTCTCTTTCGGCATACTTGTCATTCAGCTCCGTCCACACCTTACGTGCTTCCCTGAACCCCACGTAAACGTCGAAGAGCTTGTTCGATAGGACGGCCAAGAGGCGTGCTAGGGCTGAGGTATTAGCCTTCTCCCAACGGGCCCTTAACGAGTCGAGACGCATTCTTTTGACCTCGTCTTGCACAGCCTCCCCCGAAGGGGCGGGTGGCTCTTCGGTGAGGACCCAGAAAAGTCCAAGCTCCATCAGCCATAGCCTCGTCTGAGCCTGCTAGCGCTTAAAGCCGGTTCCATCGAAACTCTCGGGCCTAATCGCGTCTGAGGACGACGGTGGTAGGGCAGAAGAGCTAGAACTAGCCATCATTGAAGCACTAGGTTTTTTGGATTGTTCTATAAAATGTGATAAAATAAGCATGGAAACAATAATCCCACATATAATATTAAGATAGCACAAAAGCACTTAGTTATTGAACATGATTTTACAGAAGTGTAAAGACAGTTCAGTAGCAAATGCATTCATCAGATAAAGAACTGAACAGCAAGTTGATGTAATAAAATTGTTCTCAGAGGGATCTAAACAGCTGGCCCAAGAATGACAAGGTTCTGCTCCCTATCTAAATGTATTACACATCAAAGACTGAGCATGTAACTAAGATTACACCTAGAAACAAAACCAGACATATAAACTCTGAAGCTTAACAACCCTTCCTGGACAGAGCTACTGCACAAATTCAGATTACAAAGGGAAAAACAATCTACAGAGACTGACAATAACCTAGCAGTAGACCAACCAGTGGCGGACCCAGCTAAAATTTTTAGGTGGGGCGAATTGGAGCGAAAAAGTAAATCAAAAGTAAAAATATACTACACACCGTATTCGTATATTGCAATCATACAAATTAGAGTGTAAACGGTAAATGAACGACGTAGAAGAAGATTTCAGATGATACCTCTAATATGAAGAAATAAATAACACTTCTTGCACCAGCACCATATAATTCAAAATACACCAAAAGATAATGTATCAAAGCAACCTGTCAATTTAATAAAGATCAATTAGTTAGTAATAATGAAGTGATCATATGCCTTAAAAATTGGTGAAAATTATGAGAATATACATACTACTAGTAAAACACTAAGCACGTCTAAATCCTTTAGGTTTCCTCGAGAAGTCCATTTTGTGGTCTTTCATGACTTGAAACCTCTTCTTAATTTTATCACAATCAAGTCCTTTAAAAATCTCCTTCTCAATGTAGCACACCAGCAAGTAATTGAGCCAATCATCGGACATCTTATTGCGCAAATCTGTCTTGATTAAGTGCATAGCCGAGAATGCTCTTTCAACGGATGCCGTTGCCACTGGTAGGATCAATGTTAACTCAATGAGGCGATAGACCAATGGAAAAGCAATATGCTTTTCAGTTTCAACCATCTTCACGGCTAAACTTCCAAGATCATGACAAGCAGTGAAATCATCAATTCTTCTCACATGTATAATGAAGGTCTCAAGTTGATCTTTTATAAGAGAACGATCAACAATTGTGAAATCTTCATCATAGATCTCCGTTAGTCGAGCAATCTTACCAACATCAAACTTAGAGAAGGAATTTCTTGGATCAAGACAAGAAAAACAAACAAGCAACTCCGATGATACCTCATTGAAGCGATGATCCATCTCTGTGATAATAGCATCAAGTGCAGTAAAGAATGTATCAACACGGTAATGATGTTCTTGAGTGATTAAGTTCCCATCAAACCTTGATCGACCCCATCTTGGTATTGCCTCATCCATATTTGGTATTGGAATATGTTTTGCAACACAAAATGATTTGACTTCTTCCAATAATGGCTCCCAACCTTCATTTCTGAAGGTGATCAGACGTGCTTTCACATCAATAAGCAATGACATGGCTTGAACAATATTTTGATCTTTTCTTTGCATCAGGAGAGATATATCATGTGTAATACGAAACACTTTCAACATCAACTTCATGTTTAAAACAAAGGAAAAGCTCTCCATTTTGCGCACCAAACCACCTGCTCGACCAGGATTACGTTCGTCCTCATGAATCATGGCCAATACCTTGACCACGGAATCCCACATTGACTCAATACGAACTAATGTTGTAAAATGAGAGCCCCATCTTGTATCTCCAGGTCTAGTCAAGTTTGTGCTTTGGTGCTTCCCCCTTCCTTTAAAAATCTCACCACTCTCCAACTTTGCCAAAATGGTTTCACGATGCTTTGCAAGTAACTTATCCTTTCTCTTGCAAGATGCACTAGTACTTGTCACAATCAAATTCACATAGTTGAAGAAATCATCAAAAGATGAGCAACAAGTTGCAATAGAAACAATGACCAACTGTAATTGGTGAGCAAAGCAATGAACATAGAAAACATAAGGGTTCTCATCACGAATTTGTTTTTGCAAACCATTGAATTCACCTCTCATGTTTGAAGCTCCATCATATCCCTGCCCTCTTAGTTTAGCAATAGATAAACCATGGTCAGCAAGAACCTCAGTCAAAACTTTCTTTAATGCATTTGAGGTTGTATCTTTAACATGTTTAAGACCTAGAAACCTTTCCACAGCCATTCCTTTTTTGTTCACAAACCTGCATGACACAATGGCACAGTTAGTTGCTTAACACATCGAGTCATCAATGAATATTTCAATATAATGCATAAAAAAATAACTACTAATCTCACAAGTACAACCATTTGCTCTGCTATTGAGATATCACGAGATTCATCAATTAGAATGGAGAAAAGACTATCCCCAATCTCTTCCTTTATCACTTCAGTGATCTCTTCTGCACAACTTTGTGTAAGGTCCTTTTGAATCTTGTGAGAAGTCATGCGGGCAGTTTTTGGACACAACTCATCAAATGCAACCCTTACCTCCTCATTGCGTTTTTTGTACCAATCAATCATCTCTAAGAAATTACCTTTGTTTAAGGAAGAGGCAGATTCATCGTGTCCACGGAATGCATGACCTTGCGAAATGAGATAACTTGCAACATCTAAAGCAGCAGTCAAACGAACTTCATATAGCATTTCTGCATCTTTAGAGTTAGAATCGATCTTATGGGAGATACTCGCCCTTTGATTCTTAAAATCCTCGGTACATAACCTTGCTTTATTGTGGCAACCTGAAACTCCACCAACATGACCAGGTAACCCTCTATATGCATGCTTCCAATCATCATACCCTGTCTTTATGAAAACCACATGACCAAATTTTTCATGCTCAGCTTCTTGCCTAAAAAGAAAGCAATAGAAACAAAATGCCGCATCCTTTGACACACTATACTCCAACCAATCAGAGTCCTTAAACCATTTCGGTTGAAAGAGTCTCCAATCCTTTCCAACGCGCTTGCGAGGAAAATTATGACCTATAGGTTGGGTGGGGCCTCTCAATAAATAAGCTCTCCTAACCTCAGATTTAATATTAGGATGAAATCCCTCAATTGGTATTCTAAGAGCCGGATCAGCAACAACATGAACAAGCGGGTTAAATTCTACAATAAGGTCAATACCTTCTTGTTCATTTTCTTCTTGTTGTGCTTGTGGTTGTGCATCATCAACACCAATCTCAACTTGAGCTATATTAGATACTACGGCTTCAATGGTAGCATGGCCTTCAACTTCTTCGACTATGGAATCGGCGGCATTGCGACTTTCATGGGTGCTTGGGTGGTTGGAGCTCGAGGAGCCACCACTCAAACTTGTAAAATAGTTCTTCAAATCTACACAATAAGATAATAAGTACATGTTACACTAAGCACATGAATGACTAAGCAAATTGCTAAATTACAAATAATTTCAATCAAACAATAACAAATTTTACCATTTATTTTAGTCTTCTTGCCGATTCCTTTGTTGTTGTTTCTAGTGAGGTTCGTGCTGGTGGCACCGCGGCCTCGGCCAATGCCAACTCCCACCGGAACCACTACTACAGCCGAAGCAGTAGCGCGGCCACGGCCATGGCCGTGCCCGGCAACGCCGGCAGCCGGGGCACCTCCGGCCTCCTCTTCCTCCATCAAGTCAAGAGGTGGTTTGCTCTCTGCTCTGCTGGGTGACCTGGGGGCTGGGGAAGCCGTCAAGCAGCACAAGTCAGTGAGTCACGACCGCACCGAGTTGGATTGTTGGACACTGGTTCCGTGGTTCGCCGTTCGCACTCGCAGTCGCGGACTCGCGGCCGAGCTGGTCGCCGACTCGCCGAGTACCGCAGCCCGCAGGTCCGCCGACCGCCGTCCGCCCGGCGCAAGTGACCCGTCCGCGGCTGGGGCTCCCGGATAGCGCGGTCGCGCCCACTGTCGTAGCCTCGGAGAGTCGGAGTCGGAGGTCCGTCGTCGGCCGTCTGCCAGCCGCGCAGAGGCGTGGATGGCGCCGAGCACCGCAGTCCGCAGCAAGGCGCAGGCAGCAGCCGTGCCCGGAGGCCGGAGTCCCAGACTCCCAGACGCCGAATCGCGCCCAGGCGCCCAGCCGCGGAGCCGCCCAGCGTTGCAGGACTTGCAGCCTCGCAGAGTCGCAGGTGCAGGCGCTGTAGAACGGATTAACGGCAGCTCGGCGCTGGGGGCTGAGAAATTGAGGACCGATGGGGGCAGTCCTGCGAATCTGCGATGGCCGATGGGGACTGCTGTCTGCCGGAGCTCGGAGATGGATCGGGATTCGGGAGATCGATGGGGGCTGCTGGAGGCGGACTGGAGTCTGGGAGTGGAAGATCGATTGGGGCTGGTTGCTGGTTGCTTGGGAGCTGGGAGAGTTCGGATGGGCGGATGGCCAAGGGCCCATGCCCCAATCCGCGGTCCGCCGGCCCACGCTAATACTTTTCTTTTTCACCTCCGGGCTCCGGTCGGCTGGAGGCACACCGCACACATTCGGCGTCTGGGCGCCAGACGGAGCCATGCCAGTAGCTGGGGCGGCCGCCCCACGTTGCCTATAGGGAGGGTCCGCCTCTGAGACCAACAGACCAAAAGGGAATCGGCAATCAAATTCTATAGCTCCAACAGTACCAGTAGCACCTATCCAGGAAGTCAGGTTTACAGGCAGTGCACAATGATGTAATCGAGTTACAGAACTTGATATACATCAACTAACCAGAGTCACAGCCACAACTCAAACAATCTGCCTGTATCAGTAAAGCAACAGAGAACTACACAGGTTTGTTCTATTGTACTTTGAATACATGCCTAATTTCAGTGAATTTTCATCATCATCGACCTTTCATACATAAGCAACTTTACTGTTCAGAGCAAAGGAGAATGCAAAAACTCACAGAGAGACTTGTTGAAACGAGCTGAGGAGTGAGGCTAGGCACAACTCAAAGGTCACCGACCCAGAAAACCTATTACCCGCCGTTACCGGCGGCGAGAAGGAGATCGAAGATACAAAGCCCCAACCACACTGCGACGGCACGTGCGGGCGAGCCTCGGCGTTATAGCACCGGCTTCCACCACCACCATCTTTCTCTAGCGGCTCACCTAGCCGAGCAGGGAGAAGATCCCAGTGCTCAACCACACGCCAACCAGAGAGAAAGCCACTGAGTCAAAAAGAGAGAGTTGTCACTTTTTCCTTTCTTCTTTTTCACCGAGAAGAGGATCCATCACACATATAGGAGGCCCTCACTTGAGCATGCAATCCAAGGATTGCTGCCTCAACCAAATTCGGTTCGGCCTCCCCAATCCTCCGCCGCTCGATCCAATCCTCATGGTCCAAAATGGATCCAGCGGACAGCAGGGAGCCCAGCCACGCCATGGACGAGTGCACGAGTGTGGGAAACCCGGGCACAGCTGTTCCACCGCCACCATGGAGCCGCCTCAAGCCAGACTGAAATGGATCACCAAAATCCCTTTCTGAACCCTTGCGCCAGCCTCAGCTCAAGTACTGAGCTCCTCGTGGGCTTGGGCCAGCCAAAATCAGCGAGCTCCTCATGGGCTTGGGCCAGCCAAAATCAGCAGGGACCAGCCCATGAAGGAAAACTTCAACATTAAAATTTAAACAAATGACAACATGGATCACAAGTACAGTATAAGATTTGGCAGCATTGCTGCCTCACTGAATGGCGAATGCTACTATACTTTGGAAACGTGGTCCAAGTGTAGGGGAGTAAATGTTGCGGCGGTGGCAACTGTTGCCATCGGATTAATCATTGGAGATACATAAAGTGCCCCTAATTTTGTTGGAATGTCACTTTATGTATCTCATATTTTTTACGCTACAAGGTACAATCAAAACTTCAGTTCTGCGTGTTCAGTGCCCATTAACTGTTGTCTGCTGGAAATTCTCTCTCTGATATATTGCCTTCCACTGCTCAAGCTCTTCCCTGCAAATGGATAACAGCCGAAACATTTGCATCAGACAAATTTTGTTAAGGTAGGCAGCACAAGGATACTCCTACGTCAGTTTCCTCCACTCTAGAACATGGCATCAGGTACAGTCAAATGTTTCTACAATCAGGATATTGAGGGCTGCGTGATATCTGGTAGTAGAACTATTGGGGCTACAAACCTGAATGTGACCGATTCTAGTTTCTGGACCCCAAAGTTGTTTGTTTTTCTCTCAAATTTTAATTTATGTTTTTTAATATTTGAGGATATAAACTGCTTCCCTAAGAATTTTGGTACAGTTAATGGTAAGAGATGAAGCTTAGAGGAGTATATTGGGCCTCAAAGAATGGGTTTTTGGAAAACCAAAACCTGATGGGTTCCAGTTTCTTGTCCAATTGATGGCAGTTTGTCAAACCCCGTTGTGTCACCTTATACTGTAATGTATATTACTATTGCTATATCTCATTAACAAAACCAAATAGGAAATGTCCACGAACAAAAAATGGATACTTATAAGCTCTTTACAATGCACTACCTGAACCCAAAGAGTAAAACACCACACATAATCAGGTAGCACTGACCTTAAGGAAGGCACAGTTTGCCACACCTTAGGCAGGCAGGTTTGTGGCTACTGCCAGACATTTGGTGCGCCGAACTTTCTGCTCACTGGGCTCAATTGTCATTGACTCCATTTCTTGCCAACTTTTGCCACAGTTGTGGCAGACGTTTTGTTCACCACAAAAATTGTGGCGCGCCGTACTTGCCGCAGGAAAGTGTGGTAACCAATGGACACCAACCAAAGTTTTGGTCTTTGGTGGGAGAATGAGGTCAAATAACCATACTATGTTTTAGAATCCTTTTAACCTGACGTTACATATATGGCTGCAGTTATTTTTTTCTTTGTTCAAACTTTTTGACATTAACTAGCAAAGGGGCAAATGTGATTCCCTAAGGAAATTTTTATCACAAAGCATTTAATGAAAAAAAGTCACTAATACAATATCCTAAAGAGCCAAAATCCAATAGCATTGAGGGCCCGAGTTATATCTCAATGGATTCTAGCTGTTGGGCAAGAGCCGTTGAGAGATTATATGTTCCACTCATATCAGGGTCAATTGAGTTATGTGAGTTCCTGGATGGTGTTTGGTGTTAGGCTGTTAGCTTCATTGCTCAGAATTCTCTCGGAAAGCGAGAGAGGACTCATACAAAACTTTAGGGGAATTTTTTTTTCCTAAAGCAGTTAAGCTACTCATATAAGGTATAGAAATTTCTCCAAAAGAATAAAAGACTAATAAGATTCTAAGATATCTTGACAGAAGTAATTCAAGTACTCAAATAAGAAACACAAGTAGGGAAAAGGATAACCTTAAGCACCATCCTATTGAATCATAATGAAGAAGACCAAGGACCTTACGACTCCCATCATTTCTACGACCAGCACCACGTTTGGCCACTGGAAGTTGCTTAATTCCTTTAACTTCCATAAGCAGTGCTCAGGTCTGTATCTGGAAAGCAGGTCACTAGTCCTCTTTCATTGCCATGGTACTGAAAACCCCGAGTGAGGCATGATGAGACAAGAGAAGAATTTACCTGCAATATTGTCAAGCAAATATTTGCATTGCTAACTTAGATAGTAATAACTGGAATAACTCAAACCACCGTAGACTTAATATGAGCGATTTACATACATCCGAGGCAGATGAATTTTTCCCGATACTATTAGAGTTGTCACTTGGTTCAAATCCTTTACGGCGGATTTCACCAAATGTTACAATTGCCTCGAGAAAATCTTCATTATTTACAACAAGAACAAACTTTCCTGCTTGTCTTGCATAAGCCTTGTTGTCTCCTTGATGGTGAATAGGCGTGACCATAACATAATGCTTTGACATTGCTTGTGATACCTGGAAGAGTGATTGTTACTAAGTTGCCAAAGTGATCTGTGAGTGTTGCAAATGTATTCCGATTTCCACAAACAAGTTTCCAAAAAAAAATGTATAATTTCAAGTATCGTCAACCTTCAAGTCATCGAGAAGCATCTCCTCATTCATACTACAAAAGCTATTTTTGAGATACCTACTGTTAATTTCTACAGGCGGTTCATAGGACAAACTGTCTGAGTACTCGGCTCGGGTCCCGTGAGGTTGTAGATCGCCTGTGAAAACTAGTTTTCACATGCGGTTTCTTATGAGAATCGCCTGTGAAAATAGCTCCATTTCTACATGCGGTTCACATAAGGAACCACCTGTGGAAATATCCATTTTCACATATGGTTCCTTTTGTGAAGCGCCTATAGAAATGGAGCTATTTCCATAAGCAGTTCTCATAAGGAACCACCAGTGAAAACTAGTTTTCACAGGCGCTTCACATTAGGAACCGCCTGTGGAAATATCCCATAAATAGTGCCTGGTCATGGGGAGCTCGATTCAGACCGAGCTCACTGTTGTTCGAATAGTGCAGCTCAAGTGGCGGACGCGAATTTTGAAAACAAAGGGGGAAGGTTTTGTTTTTGAATTCCTTGGAGGAGACATCTAAGGTAAGAGTATCTCATCCCTAGGTAGCATCTTTTTGAAGTATAGATTTAGATTTATGGCTTATTTAGGGTTTGAAAATGTTCTAGAGTGTTCATGGTTCTAGCCATTTAGATCCTTAAATTAGCTAAAATTTGTGGAAATGTTGATTCCATTGTGTAGATTCACATGATTCTAGCATTATATTTCAAAATTGTAGCTTCAATTTGATGTTTTTTAAGCCTCTAGGAGGTTTCATCATGAATGGGGATTTTTTTGATTTAGATCTAGATCTAGATGTAGAGGGAGAGAGAGTAATGAATCCATATTGTTTTGAGCCATAAATTTGCGCCAATGTAGATTCAATTGTGTAGACATATTATAATCATAACATGCCCAATTTTTTTTATATTTTTTAAAAAATTCTTTTTTAAAATTGATCTTATTATTAATTAATTAATTTATGTATCTAATTCTGTGGTTGAAATTAAAGATGGACAAAGTATGGATGTACGATGCGCCAAGACATGGAGAAATATACATCAAAGGACTTTCTGCTTTTATTGAAGCCGTCGAGAAGGACACTTTGACTAAGAAGATAAAAGAAATATATTGTCCATGTTCTGACTGCAAGAACCAGAAATTATGGGTCAAATCAAGCATAATCAAATCACACTTGATCTTGAGAGGTTTTGTCAAGGATTGCACATGCTGGTACAATCACGGCAAACAACGTACAAGCGAACCAAACGACGACATCACTGCTGATCAAGTGGATGGTGATGATGAGGGAGTCGAAGGCGACACTGATGTTATGGTGGACGATGATACCGATTTTGATCTAGAGGAAATGTTGCGCCATACAGAACCGTATGTTTTAAGGGACACGAGAGGTTTAGATAATTTTGAGGCATTACAGAAGGCATCGAAGGAAATTTTGTATGAGGAATCGAAGGGCTGTGATAAGGAGTTTACAGTGTTGCATTCGGTGCTTGAACTTCTAAGGTTGAAGGCCAGCAATGGATGGTCTGACAAGAGTTTCTCGGATCTATTGAGCCTCTTGGCAAACATGCTTCCGAAGCCTAACTCCTTGCCCACCACCACTTATCAGGTGAAGAAGCTTATATGTCCATTGTCATTGGATGTGCAAAAAATGCACGCGTGTCCGAACCACTGTATCCTTTACCGTAAAGAGTACGAAGCCTTGGATAGATGCCCAATGTGCAATGCGAGTCAGTACAAGAGGAATGATGATTGTGAGGACGAAGATGTTTCCGCCAATGCGAAGAAGAAGAAGAATAGTACTGCTGGTTGTGACGAAGAAGACACTTCTTTCGACGCGGAGAAGAAGAGAAAAAGTCCTGCCATGGTGATGTGGTACCTGCCAGTGATCTACCGCTTGCAGCGTTTGCACTCGAACCCTAGGGACTCTGAACTGATGCGTTGGCATTTTGATAAGTGCAAGAAGGATGGAACTAAGCTTCGACACCCCACTGATACTAGCCAATGGAGAAAGTTCGATGACATGTATCCATATTTCACTGAAGAATCAAGGAATGTAAGGTTCGCATTGAGTACCAATGGAATGAATATTTTCGGTGACATGAGCACCTCACATAGCACTTGGCCAGTGGTCCTGGCCATCAACAACTTTCCTCCATGGCTATGCATGAAGCGCAAGTACCTTATGCTGTCCATTCTTATCCAAGGACCGAAACAACCTAGCAACGATATAGATGTGTTTCTGGAACCACTGATGGAAGATATGGCGAAACTGTGGAACGATGGCGTCCGGGTGTGGGATGAGTTCCGATGACAGTACTTCACTCTGAAAGCCATGATTTTCATTACCATCAGTGATTATCCCGCCCTTTTTTCCTATCGGGACAAGTTAAAGGGAAGCAAGGATGTGTTGTGTGCTTGGATGAAACCGCGTCTGTGTACCTTCCGTACTCACAAAAGGTAGTGTACATGCGACACCGATGGTTCTTATTCAGAACTCACAAAAACCGCAAGATGAAGAAATATTTTGACAACACGGTTGAGCAAGATACTGGCCCAAAATCTCGCAGCAAGGCACTAGTGTCTGAAATGGTCAGGAGCATCAAGGTTATTTTTGGGAAGCCGCCGAAGGGTAAAAAGAGGAAGAAAAGTGAGACGCTGATCGGTATGCTGTGGAAGAAGATGTCGATTTTTTTTAAGTATTTGCCCTACTGGAAGAACTTGGACGTTCGCCACAGCATCGATGTCATGCACGTTGAGAAGAATATGTGTGATAGCATCCTTGTTCTCTTACTAGACATACCGGGCAAGACAAAGGATGGAATCAAGTCACGTAAGGACTTGGTGCATTTTGGAATTAGGCCAGAGCTACACCCTGAAGATAGACCAAATGGAAAATATTATCTTCCCCCGGCTAGCTACTCTCTGACACCTAAGGAGAAAAAGGCATTGTGCAAGTGCTTACGTGGGGTGAGAGTCCCGACTGGTTACTCATCCAACATCAAGAAACTAGTCTCGATGAAAGATTTGAAGCTAATCGGTATGAAGTCTCACGATTGTCATGTGATGATGATGCAGATGCTCCCTATTGCAATCAGGGGTATCAAGCCAGGATACATAAAGGTGGTCATCACACGGTTGTGTCACTTCTTTAACGTAATTGCTCAGAAGGTGATCGATGCTGAAAAACTGGGTGCTTTACATAGTTACTTGGTAGAGACTCTGTGCCAACTTGAGATGTGCCTCCCTCCATCCTTTTTTGATGTCATGATACACCTCTTGGTTCACATCGTGAATGAGATAATTGCACTGGGCCCTGTATTCTTACATCATATGTACGCGTTTGAGCGGTACATGGGTATTCTCAAGGGCTATGTACAGAATCGTGCTCACCCAGAGAGTTCCATGATTGAGGGCTACAGTACCGAGGAAGTCGTTGAGTATTGCATTGATTACATAAAAGATGCTAAACCGATTGGTGTACATGTATCTCGACATGAGGGGAGGTTGTCTGGGAGAGGGACCAAAGGAAAGAAAAGATTCATCGATCATGATTACAAAGCAGTGGAAGAAGCACATTTCACCATCTTGCATCAACTCCAGATAGCGGGGCCATACATCGAGCAACACCTAAATGAGCTTCACACAGAAAATCAAGGCCGCTCATATGATTGGATCTTGAAAGAGCACAAGCGTCACTTCACCACATGGTTCAAGAACCAAAACCTTCCAGATGGTGAATATGTAGATAAAAAATGTGAAAATGTTGGCTTGTGACCCATCAAGTTTAGTTACGTCTTGGCAAGCGTATGACATTAATGGGTACACATTTTATACTAAAGCAAAGGACAAGAAGAGCACGACCCAAAATAGCGGCGTTCGGATAGAAGCCTATGACACAACAGGGCAAAAGATCACCTACTATGGGTTCATAGATGAAATCTGGGAACTCGACTATGGAGTGAATCTGCAGATCCCCGTCTTTCGGTGCAAATAGGTGAAACATCCAAATGGCGTGGAGGTGGACAACTACAGGTTCACAACTATCGACCTTAGCATTGTAGGCCGCAAAGATGACCTGTGGGTACTCATTGATCACGTCGCACAAGTTTTCTATATAATCAACCCCGCGAATGAAAAGAAGCACGTAGTTGTTGCCGAAAAACAAAGAATTGTCAGAGTTGAGAATGTGGAGGATGAGGAAGAATACAATTAGTTCGACGATGTGCCACCTTTCGGAGATTCAGAAAAGATCAAACTTGTAGAAGCAACCCTCAATAGATCTGTGATGCCCTACATGCGCCTTGATGGTGTAGGGAAAATAGTTCAAGGCAAATAGTGCCATATTATGCAAATTATTTTCCAATGTGACAGAACCTGAAATTTGTATAAATTTAGGATAACCTTTAATTTGTATCGAGGACTTGTATGCATGATGTAAGAATATGCTTTAATTTATATCGAGGGCATGTATGGAGTAATAATATGCTTTAATTTATATTTAAGGCATGTATATGCTTTAATTTAAGAAGCTTAATATGTAATATAAGAATATTTCCCAAAAAAATAATCAGTGCCAGTTTTAGAGAAAAATAGGCACTGATATGTTTCCACAGACGGTTAACCTAAGAAACCGCCTATGAAAATGCTTTTCCACAGGCGGTTGACATAAGCAACTGCTTGTGGAAATTATTTCCACAGGCGGTTCCATAGGTAAACTGCCTGTGGAAATGATTTCTATATAGATACCTGCACGAGGCCCCGAAAACCCTAGCCAATTGATGAAGTTTGCCCGCGCTGTTAGGCTGCCAAGGTTAAGCGTGCCCACTCGCTTTCCGCCGTGCCCTCTCCCTCCATCCGCCGCCGGATCTCCCTCCCTGACGAGGAGGGCCACCCCACGACGCCGCCGGCCCTGACGAGGTGGGGCCACCCCACGGAGGAGGACCGCGCCAAGGAGGAGCCGCCGCCGAGGAGGAGCCGCTGAGGAGGAGCCGCCGAGGAGCCACCGCCGAGGACGAGCCGCCAAGTCACTGCCACCGCCGCCGCCGAGGACGAGCCGCCACCGAGCCACCTCCACCGCCGAGGAGTCCGAGGCACCACTGCCCGAGCCACCGAGGAGGAGCCGCCGAGGAGGACCATGCCGATGCCGCCGAAGTGGTGAGTAGCCATCCCCCTTTCTTGTGCTTTGTGATGCCCGGCCATCGCGCCGCCGTGCTCTGTGTATGTGCCATTTTGAATGGAAATGTTTGGATGGGATTTGGATGTTTTTCATAGTGTGTGAAAATGGATGACATATAGAGTATGGTAATTTCATGTTTATACTAGAGGGAGTAGCAATCAATTGCTAGTCAATGCTGACAAGTAAATACCCTTCCTTCTTCACCAATGAACTTGTCCGCATTCCATCATCCACACTTTTGCTGACTGCAGCCTCGCTAAACCTCTCATTGTTGCCCTCCCACATCACAAGAGCTAGCACATGGTTTCTAAATTGACTATATTCTTACGAGGCGGTTGATAATCTATGCTTTCTTTGCAGAATCTTTCATTCCTGTTGTTTTCCTTCTTGTGAGGTTTTCTTGACTTGGATCATGTTGGCTCTGACGATAGTGTTCTCTAGTTGCACATGAAAATAAGACTCAACATTTCACCTACCATCGTTCACAACTGCAAAAATCGCTCTGGCAGTCTGGCTCTGTCATGTTGCAGCACCAGACACCGAGCAGTGACCATACAACGCGGAAACTTAATATTGTACATCCGTTTTTCAGTTCTCAACAGTTAAAAAAACAGATATCATGCAGATGCCCAATATGATGCAAAACCATGCCTTTCATGTTTATACTATCGAATTGATTGCTACTCCCTCTAGTCATATATGTTTATGGTGGTCTTGTGAGGGTGCCATCTTTTCAGCTTCTACTGAAAGCATTTACTACGAATTGTTGCTAGTGATTATAGTTCACCGCAAATTGGTGCGCTAAGTGCTCAGTAGCTTGATTTTGAGAGAGAAAAAGGTGCTTTTTTTTCGATGGACTTCTTACTGCAGAATGGTTTTCCAAACAATTCGTTTAGGTAAGCTGAGAATTTGACATAAGGTGAAGGTCATAAGCAGTACAGGTTACTGAATGGAAATAATTGTTCGGCATCTATACTTTTAGTGTTAATGTTATTCAGAAGATGCTTGATTCAAATAATTGTTGAGTGCTGCAAGATAGTGCAGTTTTCATTGACATCATATGCTTATGAGCCGATGTAAAGAAACCCCCCCCCCCCTTTCCTTGTTGTCGATGGTCAAAATTAATGGCAAGGGCACCAACGTGACTGAAAGAGGAAAGAAAGTATATTAAGCACACAGATATAGCCAAATGTATGGAGTTCAATAGATCATAGACCTCTTTGAGATCTGTATAATTTTATTAGCTTGTTCAATTCTAGACAATAATATCAATTGTCAATACTAAATCAAAATAAGTCAGATTCATATAGCAAATACCTCTAAATGGATTTATACTTTGAGGCACACCTAATAAATTTTATTAGACAACTCAATTCTAGAATCAACATTCTAGATTTTGAGATATAAACTGTTTAGTTTTATAAATCTGGTTGAGGGGGTTAGGATACTGGATTGATAATACAAGACCATGTAGTGGCGGATACAGCCAACTAAAGGAGCTTTTGTCGAATGTAAATTGGGCAGGAATTTGGCATCTGCAACATGTAATTGAATCGAAAAATTCAGAAAAAAATATGAATCGGAAGGCTCATATGTTCATTCTCAATACTTTATATGTATCGGAAGGCAAGTATAAAAGATTGGACTAAACACATCCCAAAGAGCATTTTTTGCTTGGTAACTGTTCATCACATATATGCTGAAATATAGTCATCAAAGTGAAAGCTCCTACAAGCATGCAGAAATATGAATTGATTGTCATGGTTGAGAGCTCATCATAGAGCCTTTTTTTTATTGTTTCAAGGGAGGATAATCTTGCTGAAATGAACCATTGCATACTTGTTAGTTTTTCTAGGCAACAATAATCCAGTAGTCGATTAAGTACCATAGGGGCAGAAGAGGACAGTAACCCTTAAGAAATCAGAAGCAAGTAGGATGTCGGATAGGAGCCCAAGCCCCCCGAAGAAATCAGAAGCACAGAGGATGCTCACAATAGAGGCCTCCCCGGCACAGAGGATGCTCGCAATAGAGGCCTCCCCGGCACAGAGGACGCTCGCAATAGAGGCCTCCCCGGCACAGAGGACGCTCACAATAGAGGGCGCCCTGGCACAAGATGGGGCGGATGCAAGTAGGAGGTCGGATAGGAGCCCAAGTCCTCACCAGCCGTCCTCCTCCGACAGCAGCGAAAGTTCGGGCTCGTATCACAGCCCGAGCCTTGTTCCGTGCGATCGGGAGACCCGACGTCGGGAAAGTGACAACGAGTACGATCCCACCGAAGAGGTATTTAATTGGTTCGATGCATTTTATACTTCTTAAATGGAGGAATATTTTTTGTTTATCTCAACTCTCCTTTTCTTCTCTCTAGAGGGTGAGGGTGCAAAGATCGTCGCGTTGATCATCTGCGCCACAACCTTCTGTGCCACAACCTTCCGCTCCCTTTGTGCCCGAAACTTCAGGTCCCTCTGGGGGTACGCTGAAACGAAGACGGGGGCGAGCGAAGCAGAAACAAGTTGCCGTCCGGCACTTATACAATAATGCAAGTCGGTGTTAAAGGGGAGCCTGTTGCACCTCGTGAGGCCTGCGCCAAATTCCACAACAGTTACGGATTTCTTGTCAAGGAGTACGTCCCAATCACTATAACTGATTGGTGGTTGCTACCGGAAGAGACGAAGGAGTTCTTGTGGGCAACATTGCAGAGAACCATCCGATTCCCCTCGGGAACAGAGGAAGCCGCCAAACAGAATGCATTGAAAACTATGGGAAACAGCTTCTGGGGCTGGAAGAGTGAGCTAAATAAGGACTTCATGAAGAAGAACTTGGTACCCTTTAATAAATATGAAAAGATTACACCAGACCAAAGGACGGAGTTTGTTAGGCAGAAGACCACACCTGAGGCCATCAAACTGGGTGAATCTTTTAAGCACCTTGTGAAGAAGAACAAATACCACCATCACCTAGGCTCGTTTGGGTACACCCCCAAAATTTCTGAATGGAGGAGGCAAGAAGAAGAGGTTGTCCGGGCTAGGAAACCCAACCCTTTGGAAAATTGTGACGAGCGAAGCAGGAACTGGGTCTACGCTCGGTCAGAACGAACCGAGTCTGGGGACTTAGCCTTCAAAAACCCTGAGACCATGGAAGTCACCCAGACCATTCAAGAGATTGCTAACAAAGGGTCTCTAGAGCCCGATAGGGAGAATGACATGCTTACTAACGCTTTGGGGAACAAGGAATACCTGGGTCGCACTCGAGACATCAGACCAAAAGTAGGTTGGAAGCATGGGTTCCCAGACGCCGTGGGCCAGTACAAGACCCGTAAAAGAAATAAGAAGACCATAGAGGAAGAGATACAAGAATAGGTTAAGGTCCAGTTTATGAAAATATGGAATGAAAAGGAGAAGGAAAGGGCAGCATTATTGATGATAGAGCAACCAACCAGCCCAGGCTTTCGAAGCAGCGTCGGGTCCACGCAGGTTGATAACCTGAGATATCCTGTGGATGATATCACAGAGGCTACCCCTTGCATGCTACATGTTCCAGTCGGCAAGGGAGGCTTCACTGTCGAGGCTGCCACGGGCCATGCCATTCTAGGCCGTGCGTTTCACAATCAAGACATTCTGGCTGGTTACACCAAGGTACAAGTGGACTCAGTACAGCCACTTTTCATGAAGTACAAGCTAAACATCAGCACACCTGAGGGTATCAAGATTCTTCATGAGGCTGTTGGCAACTTCATTCTATAGCCCAGACGGGATACCATGTTCAGCCGTCAGAAGTCACAATCGCCAACGTCACGGCCGCCCCCGTGCCCAGCATATCTGCCTCAAGCACCTCTGCCCCAGAGCCAAGCCTCTCCACACCCAGCATCTCTGCCTCAGGCACCTCCACCCCAGAGCCAAGCCTCTCCACCTCAGGCACCTCCGCCCTAGAGACAAGCCTCTCCACCTCAGGTACCTTCGCCCCTGCGCCCACTATCTCCGCCTCAGGCACCTTCACCTCCGGATCCTTCACCTAAGCATCAAAGAGTCCTTATCATGGTTATCCCATATGAAAAGACTCTAACATCTCCGGTGAAGTGGTGGCTTCTATCCTCCAAAGAAAATGCATCATCCGCTCCAAAATCTCCAGCGAAGGGCAATCTCGCGAAAGAGACCGGCAAAACATTAAGTACCCATCAGTTAGATTTCTTGCCTACACTAGATGTTCCTGATAAATATGAGAATGGCAAGCCATTTATGCCATTATTTCAACTCCAAGAAAGTCCATGGGAGATGAGGAGATTCCATGAATGGTACATGAGGACATGTCGGGTGGGGTTCTCCGTAATCACTGCTTATGTCCCCACCAATGTTTTTCTAAGCGGAGACTCCTATCTCATGGTGGATTTTAAGGACATGCACGCTTTGTTCTGCTACGAGAAACTAGACATCAATCTCATAAGCGTGTGGTACATGTAAGTGTATACAATCTATCCCTATGTTCATATATCTACCAATATATGCTATGGAAGCTAATGACTAGTGACTTATTCTGTAGAATGCAATTTAATGATGCGGAAAAGTTGAATGTACCAATGAAATTCATTGATCCGCAACGAATTTTCCAGCCCAACTTGGTCATGAAGTTGAGGACAGATGACCCCCAGATTAAGGGGAAGAGTACCAAGGAGAAAGCAAGGGTCATAAGAGAAATGACCAAATCACGCAGGCTTGACATGTCAACCTACGTAGGAAGGGCTATGCTAGAAATGCAAGACAACGACTACATCATGGCTCCCTACAACTTTAAGTAAATGTGATACGTCCAGAACCTAACATAAGCATACAATTTAATTGGTCGATCAAGAACTAACATAAAGATTCATATAGCGATCACTTTATTTGTATAATACTGATGCCGAAGTTGAGAAGACTCGTGGTCCTTGACTCAGTCGATCTCCCCCAAAAATTGTACCAAGATCTCATCAACGTTATACAGAGGTAAAGAAAATCCCCATACATAAAATACTTATAAATCATTTATGAATTGATAATTACTTATTGGCATTCGAATAGGGCCTACAAGTGGTACGTAATGAAAGGTGGGATACACGATGCGGCCAAGCCAGATGCGATGGCGGTTTGTACACATTTTCCGGTAATTACACACCTCTAATGCTTGTATCTCACTATTTATGATGAAGAGTTTTATTGAACTAACGAATATGTTGCATTTTTTTTAAGTGCCATAAGCAAGGTTTTGACACCGTTCTTTGTGGATATTATGTTTGCCAGTTTCTTAGGGTAAACGGGAGATACACAACGAACCCTGAGGACATAAGTCATCATTGCGTTTGCACATTCTTATTTGGTTCTGTTTCCGTTGTCAGTAGTATTTTAGCTCTTTAAGTTGTGTTTTCATTTCAGGCGCAGATGATCGGACCTACCCATACCTCTCTCAAAGACAAAGATATCCAAAACGTCCAACGTGACATGTGCCGGTTCATCATGCACGAAGTCATCCACAAGAGTGGCAGATTCTTCGATCTCGGAGGCAAATTGGCTAGTCATCCCAGGCTTTGTGAGTGGGAGATGAAAGAATACTTGTGTTGAATATTTTGCTTGTGATGTAAAAATATTGTACTTGTGAATAATTTTGTATTTGTGTTAAATATTAGACTTGTATTGATTCAAATGTTGTTGAAATATGTGATTTTGAATCTATCTTGAAAATGTGTTGAAATCTAGAGAGAATAAAATATATGATCTTTATTATTTTTTGAATAAAATACATACCACAGACGGATCCTTATATCGCCTGCCTATGAAAATTTACCTATCTACAGACGGTTACTTAAGAGAACCGCCTGTGGAAAGATTTCCACAGACGGTTCATTTAAGAAACCGCATGTGATAATATATTTACATAGACGGTTACTTAAGAGAATTACCTATGAAAATATATTTCTACATGCGGTTCTCTTAAGTAACCACATGTGTAAATATATTATCATAGGCGGTTTCTTAAGTGAACCGCCTGTGATAATATGTTTCCATAGAAGGTTTCTTTTGCGCCTATGGAAATCGTCCATTTCCACAGGCCTTCGATCGCAGGCGGGTTGGCCAAACGTCTGTGCAAATGGGTTATGACCCACCTCTAAAAATAATTTTTCTAGTAATGATTGTTACTACCATAGCGGTAGGGATCATCTAGAATTGCGAGTTCAACATCATCCCCATCTAGTCGTCTCCAATCTGTCTCATTCCTATCTGCAGGAGGTAATAGTGAAGAATAGCCATGTCGAGGAGATGTTGCCTCAAACGTATCTTTGCTGCCAGATTGATTTACAACAGATGGGATCCATATTGCTAGAGAACTTTTACGGTGGACAATAATTAATATGCATCATCCAATTTTTTGATCGGACGGTTTAGATCAATCTAATAATACTCTTCATCGTTTCCTGTATCATGGTATCATCTATAGATATCATGTGTATCGTAAGGGTACTGTTGGAAATAGAATAAATGGTAAACTTGTAAATAGTTAGATTTAAATAGGACAAAGTAGTAATCATAATTTTGAATTTTTTTTACAAATTCATATCTATTGGAGTAGTTCATTATGCGCTATGGTTCTTCGGCGTCCAGATCCCCAAGACCGGCGCCCATGGAGCCGTCCCCGCAGAAGCCATAAGTAGTGCTAAGCGGAGCAGAGGAGATAGGGGAGGAAGCGAGTGACCCAGTGACAGCGACTGCGAGTCCACAAGCATAGACCAAGAAATCAGGGCGCAGTCCGACGGCTTCCCGCAGGTCTGGTCCCTTCCATCCCCTCGCCAGTCCCCATTCCTTTTGTCGCGCTAGGGCCGGGCAACCAGATCGTTAGGCAGATTGGTTCTGCCCCAACCCCCATGCATGGCCTTGCTAATCGAGATCCACCATGCTTTGGGTGCCAATGGCAAAGTCAAGATTGATCAATCTCACCGCTAGCAGATTATTGCTGGTTCTGATTTAAGTACGAATCTTCTTTACTAGTCTAAACGCGGTCGTCTCTCAACCGCGTGCCGCATCATCATCCTCCTCGAACTCTCTCGATCCCGCGGATCGGTCCGCCTAACCACCACCCCGGCCACCCCGGCTCCCATCATGACACCACCCAAGCCCAGAACCTCACCCCTGCGTCCCAGGCCAAGACCACCCCACCGATCGCCTCCCCGTCCCGGAGACCCCCGCAGGTCGGCCGCCGCCGAATCGGGTACCCCGTTGGGCGGCCAGCTCAGAGAGAGACTGACCCATCAGCATCGGAGTCGAACCCAGCTTCCCAGCACAGCACAGCCAGCCCCGACCTCGGTCCCCTCCTCCTCCTCACTGGCGCCCTCCACTTCACTCCCCTTACCCATGCGCCGCCGCTGCTTCCGGTGACCAACCCCCATGGGCTGTGTCCACAGCCGCCCCGCGGTGCTCAGCCCCGATAGCCCGTAGCCCCCGCTCCTGCTCGATCCGGCCCCTGCTTCGACGACGGCGCCGCAGAAGGCCGCAGTAACCGCCGGGAAGGCAGAGCATCTGGTGGCCCCCGCAGAGAAGCAGGAGAGGCGGGAGAGGTGCTCCCGCTCGTCATGTCCCAGCCCCAGCCCCAACGGCGGCAGCTTCGCGAACTGGGTGCGCGGGGATCAGGTCACCACCGGCTGGCTCGCCTGGCTCTACGCCGTTGCCGGCGAGGCCATCGATGGCTGGATCCGGCGCCACGCCGACTCCTTTGAGAAGATCGACAAGGTATGCATCATTCCGCGCCGCGCCTGCATGCTCGGCCTCTCCCCTAGCCGCCGTCCCGTGCGAAGCCGCCGAGGTACGCATCCGGGTTCCTCTCTCTTCAGCTTCTTGATGTTACTGTCTAGATCTGCTTGCGTAGTGTCTCCCCATTGTATCGTACAAGGTGTGTCACATATTAGGCCTGTGTTGGTGCGTAGTAGGCAGTTTCCTGCACATGTTGTTTTAGCCCTAGAACTTCGGTGTAATTGCAGTGCGTCAAGAATCCATAAGGTTTTTCCTGGAATTTGGTTGTTGACTATGAGATGCATCATTGCGTTCATTTCAATAACTCTGACTGATCTCCAGATGCCCGTAGTTTGCCAGTGGGAGAAAATGGCTAACAGATTTGGCATGCATGAATCAGCTGCTACATGCTCCATTACACAAAATGTACAGCTTCACGGCAGTTCATTTCATTTTTTGACATCGGTTTTTCTTCATTTTGATGTCCTTTTGTTGTTAATACATGCTACATACCTTTGTTGTAACCTTTTTTACTGTTTTTTTAGTTATTCATTTGATCACATGTAGATTTTTAGGATAACACTGGTTGCAGCTCATTAGCTTCATTTTCTCCTCCCTTTCGCATCATATGTAATGGTACATAGTTGGCTGCAAAAAAGATGTGTTTTCTGCTCTTTGGATGTTGGATTCAAAACCAGTAGCTTGTGTTTAACTTTAGGGTCAGCTTAAGCTACAGAGGATGTTTACGGCAAGGAGGAAGATCCAGAAGGACAAGGGTGTGGAGCCAACTGAGTTTGAGGATACAGTTGCCCAGGTTGGTTTCTTTGAATTACTTACTTTTGTTTGTTTAGTCTGAAATTCTGGAGTCTAAGTTTATATGGGGCAGGCATTCTTTGACCTGGAGAATGGCAAGAGATGGAGCTGATCAGTGAGCACTATATATGTTGGATGCCGAAATGGCAGTCCACACTAGTACTCTCTGTTTTTTTTGGCGTGCATAGCTTAGCAGAGCTGCTCGTTTGAGATTTGATGAGTGAGCCCTTTCTTGCAGCAGCTTTGATCTGTGCAAAGTTGAAGATTCTCGCTGTTGTCAGGATGGCCTGAGCAAGCTGCGGGATCGTGCCATCCACTCCATGCAGTGATGTATGCCTGAGAGTTAACATGAGCAATGGATTAGCATGCACGGTGGTTCAGGGAAGCCTGCAAAATATTGTTTCTGCTCTCTGACCGCTGGGCTCGAATTTCTGGAGCATCTAAATTGCTAACAACTATGTACCAGTGTCGAATGTATAGCTGTAAGCTATGTCTGATATGCTTGCTTTCTTGAATCATCCTGTCAACCTTGTTTGATGCCTGATGGCTCTTTGTAGATTTTTGTACTTGTGATTGAGTTGGGGAATATGTAATCTTCCATTTTCATGGTATTATTTCATATGTGATTATTAATTCAAATAAATTGTTGCTCTGACATGATTGATGCATTAGTTTAAGTTAGTGAAAAAGTATATAAGCTTTGAACAAATTTATCCTGATTTCAGGAGAACCTTGGTCGTTAGTGGACACTGATGATCGTGGGAATATGGACTTACGGCATCCACCCTGTACTCAGATATTGGCAACCTCTTCAACCGATATGACATGATGAAATGTGTTGACATGAAGTCAAGTATGCATTCTGTATGTGATCAGTGTTCAATGCATATGTTTCCCGAGTTTCCTTTTTTTCCCTATATTCATCACTGCCTAGGGAATGATTTCTTGCTTCCAATTATCATTCCTTCCGAATGGAGCAAAATCAGGAACAATAAAGTGCCAAACTGGTTTACTGTTGTTTGTGTATAGCATACTGTGATGTCTGGATGAACATGATTATAGAAGAAAGGCAAATTTGTCGAACCCTCTTCTGTTTTGCTTTTTTTTGGGTGCCTACTATAGTACTACTATGGCTGTCATGACTGTAACCGACTAAAAAATATTTATTGCTGGCAAGTATCTGTTTTCATCTATATGTGCTACTATAGTTTTACTTGAGATGATTTATGAATACAGACACACAATGACTGAATTTTTGCTTCATTTTCAGATTTTACAATTCTTCATC
This sequence comes from Phragmites australis, assembly GCF_958298935.1. Classification (NCBI taxonomy): domain Eukaryota; kingdom Viridiplantae; phylum Streptophyta; class Magnoliopsida; order Poales; family Poaceae; genus Phragmites; species Phragmites australis. The sequence goes on from NC_084927.1 coordinate 99,962, forward strand.
GTTGGTTTCATTGTCAGTTATGCCAAAAACATGCCTTCAAGCAACATGTTGGGTGCTGCACCATGTACAGGTAGATTATCACACTCTAGAGGTTGTAGTGCAATTCATATCTTGAAGGAGTGTCTTAGTATTTACACAAAGCCTCCATGTTTCATTTACACATGTCTCATTGGTTTGGAAACTGGACTAAATGCAAGCATCAAACATATTCTTGCATTCCTGCTTTCTTAAATGGTTTATGCTGGATATTCTGCTTTAAATATCTCTCTCAGACAGTAACTTACCCTTGATGCCTTCTTTGAAGTGCTGGTCAAATATTTCTTCAGATGTACACAAGTGGAGCTAACATGATACACATTAGTATTTTTTATGACTGCTGAAGTTTTCTTCAGAAAGTAACCTTTTCTTTATAAATAAAATTTCATACCTCGCTCAAATGTAAATATGTAGTTCTGCTGTAGGGTAGCTTAGTCACTAAGGTTTACTGCCTTTCTAAGACTGATGTGTTGTATCTCCCTAAAACAGAAGAATGGATAGCCTGGGAGGAGGTTACAAACGAGGAGCTAATTGTTCATCATTTGTTCATTGTGTCATAGTTCATGTGTGCTATGGGGTCTGTCAAAACGATGGCAGTGTCAGTTACTGTTGCTCTTGCAGGTTAGTCTTCTTTTTCCCATTTGTTACCTAATTACTTCTTGTGAAAAATGAAATAAGATTAGCTACACAATCTTCCTTTTCAAATAGCTGCTTGGTTATTTTGTCATATCAGATACATATGGTGACCAGATATATGCCTGATAAAGCTCTGATTCTTATACATACGCTATTTCTCAGTCCACATATTTTTTATCCATACATTTACAGTTACGATCTGATTTCCCTACCAAAAATCACCTCACTCCTCGTGATAATCTAAATAACTATAACTTTACCTTTGTACCAAATTTGATACTGTGCCTATCATATGTATCAAACTGCTGCATCTCACTCTTTGGATTTGGCGACGGGTCAATATCGCGCGCCAACGGCGTGCTATGTTTCTAGTATATACTATTATGCGTACTGTGACGATACACTCATACAAGAACCCTCAAAACAAAACTACCAAAAAAGGTATGAATCTTGTGTACAGTACACATGTTTCTGCTTTTCCTTTTCTGACCAAGGCACAAGCGTTTCTTTTACAGGTACGAGTAGCAAGTAACTGGCTATAAAATGGCTGCCCTCTTTGTGCTTAATTCTGTAACTAAAGCTTCAAGTTTGTTTGTGCTAATTACTAGTTCAATTGTGGCTTGATGAATCTGTTATCTCAATTTAAGCGAATGGTGAAGGGAGATCATGCTGCTGAAAGCAAAGTCTTTCTTTTGTGATGTCAGAAGAAAGAGCCGGTCAATTTCATTTTTCGCCCGGCCTGATCCCTGTGCTGCCAAGTTCTAATTTTAGTTTTGCACTTACAGTTTGGGCTGCTCCATTAGGTTTGTTGTATTGATCCATTGTACATCGATGTGAATAGCTTTATGATTTGATATGGAACATGAGCTAACTTAAGAACATCTCATTTTGTTTGTCATGAAATTCAATACTTTGATATGCAGTTCGTTGTAATGTAATTGAGTAATTCAAACCATCTACAATATCTTGCATATGTATATAGCATTCTGCTGTCCTTGTGTATCAGTTGGAATATGTGCAATGTCATAACATTGTATCAGTTGTAATATGTGCAGAAAACTCAAGGAAAGATCGGCTTGCAACTATGGTGCGGCAGGGCCTTTGCCTGACGGGGAACACGATGAGTAAACGAACCAAATCACTCCATAAACAAATCCGATTCTCCGACGAATTTGGCAGGGACCGGTCTTGCTATGTATCGCTATGTATCTGGGCATGAGCCGAACTCTAATCATATAGGAGCCCAATTTGCGAACTGAACGTAGCTCAGTTGGTTAGGTTTCTTGTGCTGGAATCTACCCAACCGGGTTTGAGTCTCCGACTAAGCACAGGTGTTTGCATTTTCGGTTAATTATTCTTTCAGTGGTAGGCGATATGCTCGTCGACAGCGAGACGTTTATGGTAACTTCGTCAATCTCAAGATTTGCTAGCCCAGTCTCTCGTAGGCGTTCATAGGAGTAGGGTGTGAGTGCATACGTTCATAGGGGTGAGTGTGTGCGCGTGTGAACATCTGCATTTGTACTGTGTTTCGCAAAAAAAAAATGTATAAGAGCCTAATTTGTAATAATCATGTAAAGCTATGTATCTGTGATTAATTATGCGGCCAATTAGAACTCTGATAACACGCGTGTCGGAGGCCAATTAGAAATCATGTAAAGATAGTATCTATGATTAGAACCCCAACTAGCCGCATGTATATGTGGCTTGTGTGCAGATATTTTCAAAACTAATCTGATCGATTCCTTCAAAAAAAAAAAAGCCAAAAAAGTGAAGCACAATATAATTTATGCAGGAATCGAAACCCACTTCGTAAGTCATAGATTCAAGGTGCTTTTCCACTAAACTAGATGCTTGTATTTGGTTAGGCTTGGATGCTTGCTTCATTTTGAATAGATTTTCATTTTAAAACCTACTTTCTTATCCTTTGTCCATTGTAGATAATGAGTAGCTTATAATGTTATAGGCAAAATACAAATAGTTGACATATAAATGTTCTAATTGATGTATCTTCAAACCCTAGAGCAACTAGAGTTAGAGTAGAGCTACCCGAGGTAGCATTGTATGCACCTAGCCTCGCCAAAGTGATCCTGGCTCACTAGTACGACGTAAGGGTATGGTTATACGGACAATCAAATGCACCCTATGTGTTGTACTCCATACGACAACTGCAGAATTAGTGAAGGGGGTGGACAACAAAAGCTTTCGCGTCAAGCTCAACCTCATTCCTATGGATTCTTTGCAGGTTCAGGGTACCATTGCCATCACTAATATATTTATGTGTTATTTTAAAAGTTTTGAACAATTGCATTTAAATATTGTCGGTGTATGGAGTATAGGAGTACCCTGGCAAAAGGGTCCCCCAAGGAATATAAGAACCAGGGATGCGTATTTCCTAAAAACTAGTCGGTTCACGACCAAGGTAGGAAGTCCCACGACCAGTACGAGGCTTACACGACCAGCCTCATTGGGACCTCACCTGAACCCACGACCAACACCACTAGTTGCAGGGCCGGACCTGACACAAACTGTCCAATCACATTTGTTGATATCTACTCAAGTGTTTTTTCTTCCCCAGGTGCCTTCCCCTATGAACAAAGTCATGGACGGTGCAAACGGGCAGTGTCCCGTCCCGTGGCATTAAATGCTACGGGGTGGGGCAGTGCAGACCAGCACGGCGCCGCACAACGGATGGGACAGTGTCAGTAGGCCGGTTAGGCAAGTTGATAGCTCCACACACAAGCGGCAGGTAGAGCACCCGGACGAGACGGCATGACAGCCAAAGATCTACGACGCATGACGAGGGATGTATCAAACCCTCAGGGTAAGTGGGCACGCTTTGTCCTCCGTAATAATGACTTGGGTTAGATATTAGGATGAGCAGGAGTCCTCTGTTTGGACCCACGTGTAAGTTCTCCTCTCTCCTATATAAAGGGATGAGGACCCTGTTTGTAAGAAGGGAGAAAAAAAGTCTAGCAACCAAGTCTAGCAACCAGCTAGAACACCCTCTGTAACCCTCTCAGATCCTCCATAAACATAACACACAGGATGTAGGATTATTATCCTCTGGGAGGCCCGAACCTATATAACTCCTCGCGTCTCAGAGTTCGTCACACACAAAATTCATCCTGTGCTTCACAAAACGCCGGCTCATCAACTCCCTGTGTTCCTGAAATGCCGTTCACGCACCCACTGTCCAACATACTCCGGAATCACTGTCAGGGATTAACCCTCGATATTTGGCGCACCAGGTAGGGGGGTGCATTTCGTTGTTTCAACAAGTTCAAAGAAAATCAATCAGGCTACCCATGGCCGAACCCAAGGCAACCGCGGAGTCCCATTCTGAGGACCCCGGTCACTGCGAGGTATTCGTCATGGGGTACCATCCTGATGAACCCGGTGTGCTTCAAGCATGGGACACCGAGCTAGAACCCGTATGCATGGCGGAACATGCAGCAGGGGACGTCGGAGGCCCTTCTATCCCGAACGCCGGTGGTGAACCCCCAGCTATACGCCTAGAGGGAAACCAGCCTGGCGCCAGACAAGTAGGCGCCTCAGGACAGCCCCCACATCCCCAACGCCATCCCGAGGAGCTCCTGCACAAAGCGCGGTCTACGGTGGCATTGTCGCCTAGACCATCACGTCTTCCAGACGCTGGGGGCTCCCCTCCCCGTGACTTATCGCCGCTCCAGGCCCAACGTCTCGACTATGAGACCATGACACCGGCGCAAAACTTGCAGACCCTGCGAGTGCTCCTCAGCCACCCACCGGTACATGTACCAGAGGGCTTGCCAGTGGCTCCATGGCTGCATGATCTTGCCCTTCTAACTGAGACCGCCCGACGCCAGACCGCGTCAAGTTGCACCACGCCCACCGCAAGGGCCGGTGAGGGTCATGGTCACCCAGGGTCAAGACAAGGCCCGCGGTGGAATAAATCCCACGCTCCCTCAATCACTGGGAGTACTCGAGGACCACCGCCTTGTCAGGACAGCCAACCCTCTGACTTGCGTGACTCCCTGCGCCAATGTGACCTTCGTGGCGTGATTCGGAGCCAAGTGGCCACTAGAGAGCAGGAGGACAGGGCTCGGCGGGAGCAGGAAAGGGGCAAGCAGCCCTACCGCACGCCTTCCCCCTGCAGGGAGGCATCAGATGGTCCACCCCATCGCCAGGACCCTGAGACTGCCGTCTCTCCCCCCGAGCACGGGCCGCTGCCCAACAACGAGTGGCCCTCTGCAACGGGACAGGGTGTAACGCCCTATCTGCCTGGTTATGAGAGGTACGCTGGTCGGACAAGTTTCGACCAGTCCTAGCCGAGAAGTACGATGGCTCGACCAACCCGGAGGAGTTCCTGCTGATCTACACCACCTTGGTGCAGGCTGCGGGAGGCCATGGGAAGGTCATGGCCAACTACTTCCCTACCGTCTTAACCGGTTCAGACCGGTCTTGGCTGATGAACCTCCCCCGCGGGTCGGTTTGCTCATGGGAAGACATGTACAACCAGTTCGTCGCCAACTTCCAGGGGACCTACGCCTGGCCAGGGGTCGAAGATGCCCTGTATCAAGTCCGGCAATCATAAGGAGAGTCACCGCAAGACTTCATCCAGTGTTTCACTGAGCGCCGGAACACCATCCCAAGGATCACGGGAGAATCTGTGATCATAGCGTTCAAACGGGGGGTCAAAGACCAGAAAAAGGTCGAGAAGCTGGCCACCCAAGTAATCCAAAGCACCACTGAGCTCTTCGAGCTTGCGAACAAGTGCGCGCAGGCCGCCGAGGCCCAAGAGTAGCAAATCGATGCCAGGCCACATCCTGCCTCCAACCAGCCTGCCTCTTCCAAAGGGGTCAACCGAAAGGGCAAAAAAAGCAAGCACATGGCTGGACCCTCCGAGGTCTTGGTGGTCGAGCAGACCAACCCCACGTGCCATCGCTTCAAGAGGAAAAAAGGGAAAAAGGGTTGGGGCTACTTCCCGATCCACCGAACTGATGCCCACGACCTAACCAAGTGCAAGGTCATGCGAGGCATCATCGACCAGGAGCTCGGGGAGCGCAAGCACAAGCGCGACAATGACGATGAGGATGGGGCCACTCCTAACCAATTGGCACTGGGCTACCAGAAAGCCAATCACATGGTCCACCACATTTTCGGAGGCGCTGCGACATATTCCTCTAACAGGGAATATAAGTGGGTGGTCCGGGAGGTTTGGGCGACCACATCAGACCCGAGTCCACACCTAAGGTGGTCGGAGGTCCCGCTCAGATTCAGCTAGGCCGACCACCCCGCGTGCGTCAGACGCCCTGGTCGCTACCCCATCGTGGTCGAGCCCATGGTGTAGAACATACGATTGGGCCGTGTACTAGTCGACGGGAGAGCTCGATCAACTGCCTCTTCACCGACGCGCTCGACGCCCTACAGATTCCAAGGAGCTCGTTGAAGCCATCTCCACCTTTCTTCGGAATCACCCCGGGCTCCTCGGCTAAACCGCTAGGGTAAATCAAGCTGCCCGTCACTTTCGGCTCGCTAGATAACTTCAGGACCAAAATGGTCCTGTTTGATGTGGCCGACTTCGGGACCGCGTACAACGTGATCCTCAGGCGACAAGCAATGGCCCAGTTCATGGCCATAGCCCACTATGCGTACCAAGTGATAAAACTCCCTAGACCAGCAGGGGCCATCACCGTTGTGGGCAATGCAAAAACGGCCATGCGTTGTGAGAAGAGGAGCCTCGACATGGTCGAGTTAACTCCCGGGTCGCAACCCATAACCACCGAACCTACTGGGCGACCAGTGAAGGTTCATGTAGTCACCAACCCAGATAATTGGCTCAAGGCGGTAAGCCTGGATGACACCGACCCATCCAAGACGGTCCAGACTGGGGCCACGCTAGACACCAAATAGGAACTCACGCTCATCGCCTTCCTCCAGACAAACACGGATGTTTTCTCATGGAATCTGTTCGATATGCCTGGAGTCCCCAGGGATGTGATTGAGCACAAATTGTCTATGCGACCAGATGCGTGACCAGTAAAGCAGAAGGCACATCGGTTTGCAGCCGACCAAAAGGAAGCACTTTGTCAGGTGATCAACAAGCTCTTGGAAGTAGGCTTCATCCGGGAGGTGCAGTACCCAGAGTGGCTGGCTAACCCAGTCATGGTCTGGAAGCACAATGGTAGGTTGAGAATGTGCGTCGACTTCACTGACCTCAACAAGGCATGCCCGAAAGACCTTTTTCCTCTTCCGTGCATTGACCAACTAGTTGACTCGACCACCGGCAGTGACCTGTTATGTTTCTTAGATGCTCAGTCGGGGTACCATCAAATTAGCATGTTTAGGGAAGATGAAGAAAAGACGGCTTTTGTTATCCCCTTTGGGGTCTTTTGCTATGTAAAAATGCCTTTTGGTTTAAAAAGCACAGGTGCCACGTACCAGTGATGTATTCAACTCGTTCTTCAACCACAATTCAGAAGAAACATCGAGGCATACGTAGACGATGTGGGCGTCAAAAGTAGGACCGGCATAGACCTGGTCGCAGACCTTCAAGAGACTTTCGACAACCTCTGAAAGTACCGCATGAAGCTAAACCCAGAGAAGTGTACATTCGAGGTACCATCAAGGAAGTTGCTCGGATTCCTTATATCTTATAGAGGAATAGAAGCGAACCCTGAGAAGATCAGAGCCATCAACCAAATGAGATCCCCGACCAGGTTAAAAGAGGTTCAAAAGCTAATAGGTTGCATTGCTACTTTGAGCAGGTTCATCTCGAGGCTAGGGGAGAAGGGACTGCCACCCTTCAAGCTCCTAAAGAAGAAAGACCACTTCCAGTGGACGCCAGAGGCAAAGGCAGCATTTGGAGAGCTCAAAAGGTACCTCTCATCCCCTCCCGTACTAACCGCGCCTCGACTCGACAAGGAGCTTTTGCTCTATATTGCCTCAACGCCACAGGTCGCTAGCGCAGTACTGGTCATCGAGCGGGAAGGCCTCCAGCGACCATTATATTACGTCAATGAGGTCCTGCACGATGCAAAGGCCCGGTACCCACAGGCTCAGAAACTGCTATATGCCATCCTAATGGCCTCTCGCAAGCTCAGGCACTACTTTTAGGCTCACAGAGTTAAGGTGATTTCCTCATTCCCAATTATAGAAATTCTCCATAATACAGATGCGACGGGAAGAACAACAAAGTGGGCAGTAGAGCTCGGGGGATTCGATCTCTAGTTCATCCCCCGAACGTCTATCAAGTCCCAAGCGTTGGCCGACTTTGTGGCTGAGTGGTCGTCCTTCGAGCCCGAGAAGGTATAGCGACCAGAGGCAGGCGAGCACTGGATCATGCACTTCGAAGGATCGTTCACACTAAAGGGAGCTGGGGCTGGAGTGGTTCTGACCTCGCCTACCGGCAACATCCTCAGGTATGTAGTTCAATTATATTTTCCAGCCACTAATAACTGTGAGATCATGTGATGAAAAATTGGTTTGATTGATGAAATTGGCAGAGCAAAGTGATTTAGCATAATGACATTAGGTTGATGTTCATGAGTTGCTAATATATGCTTGGATAGCATAGTTGGTTTGATGCACTATCATTAGTTGGGTATGCTTATGTTAGCGTGTTGGTTTTGTTTGGAGTTTGTGTGGTGTTGTGTGAACTGATCTTGAGTCAAGTTGCGAAGGACTTGTGCTCGTACTCGATTGTTGTTTGATTCATGTGCGGGTGTTGCTCGAAGGCGAACGTGGTCGATGTCGGATCAACGACCTAAGTTCAGGGAGGAACTGAGGTACGGCGACTAGGTTCAGGAGGAACTGAGGTCAGGGTGATCGAGGATGTCATGCAGGATGTTTGAGCTGAGAGAACAATGCATATGGAGACAAGGTTTCACGATGGACGCTGGAGGCGATCTGATCGTGAGAGGACGTGAAGACGAATTCTTGTTTGAGTCAGAGTAGGCACAAGGGAGTCGTGTGGTGGCTGGACTCGAGACAAGAGTTGGTGTCGGAGACAGACTCTGAGTTGGTTACGTATATGCATGTATGCATGGGAGATGTGCATGCACGATTACGTAAGAGTTCCTCAACAAAATGGTGTAGTTGAAAGGAAGAATAGAACTCTGGTCGAGATGGCTAGGACCATGTTAGATGAATTTTCTACTCTAGAAAATTTTGGGCTGAAGCTATATCTACTGCTTGTTATGTTTCAAACCGTGTTTTCTTGGGATCTAAATTGGGTAAAACTTCATATGAATTGCGGTTTGGACATAGGCCTAGTGTATCTCACTTTAGAGTTTTTGGCTGCAAGTGCTTTGTACTGAAATCTGAAAATTTGGATAAGTTTGAGTCCAGATCAACATATGGTATTTTTCTTGGATATCCTGCTTATATTCGTGGCTATCGAGTGCTTGTTTTGGAGACTAATAAAATTGTTGAAACCTGTGAGGTTACTTTTGATGAGACTAGTCCTAGAACTAGATCAAGTGATGCAGGTACAGGTACACATATTCAGGGGGAGTTTGAGAGCATTTTTATGGATGATGATGAGGTCGATGAGGATGAGAATTTAATTTTGATGATACAATCAGCTGTAGATCCCTTAACACCTTCGACCACTTCAGCTACAGTTGGACATACTCGACCTACTACATCATCTATGTGTATTGAAGGAGAAGAAGAGATTGCTTCTCGAGTGACAGCTCCTTTGCATATTCAGCGGAGTCATCCACCTGATCAGATGATTGGAGATTTGCATGAGCGAGTCACACGGTCCAAATTTATTGATTCTAATTCTCATGCTCATTCAGCTTTTGTTGCTTCTTTTGAACCCAAAGATGTTTCACATGCATTAACTGACGAATCTTAGATCAATGTCATGCATGAGGAACTTGAAAATTTTGAGCGCAATAAAGTATGGAAGCTTGTCGCACCTCCTCCGGGTCATACTCTTATCGGTACTAAATGGGTTTTCAAAAATAAACAAAGTGAGGATGGTGTTGTTGTTACAAACAAAGCTAGACTTGTAGCTCAAGGTTTTACAAAGGTAGAAGGGCTAGATTTTGAGGAAACTTTTGCTCCGGCTGCTAGACTAGAAACCATTAGAATTCTTTTAGCTTTTGCTGCATCTAAAGGTTTTAGATTATATCAAATAGATGTCAAAAGTGCTTTTCTGAATGGCTACATAAATGAAGAGATTTATGTTAAGCAACCACCTGGTTTTAAAAATCCTAAATATCCAAATTATGTATACAAGTTGTCAAAAGCTTTGTATGGTTTAAAACAAGCCCCTAGAGCGTGGTATGATAGGTTTAAAACCTTCTTACTTGAAAAGGGTTTTGAAATGGGAAAAGTGGACAAGATGTTGTTTGTGCTCAAGTATGGTAATGATCAACTATTTGTTCAGATTTATGTAGATGATATCATCTTTGGTTGTTTTTCTCATGCTTTGGTGTCCCAATTTTCAGAAACGATGAGCAGGGAATTTGAGATGAATATGATGGGTGAACTAACGTACTTTTTGGGACTTCAAGTTAAACAAACCAAAGAAGGTACTTTTGTTTATCAAAGTAAGTATACATGAGACCTGCTACGACGTTTTGAGATGGAAAACAGCAAGCCGATTATGACACCTATTGGAGCAACAATGACACTTGATCCTGATGAAGATGGTGAGCCAGTTGATCAAAAAGAATATAGAAGTATGATTGGATCACTTTTGTATCTCACCGCTTCAAGACCAGACATACAATTTGCTGTATGCTTGTGTGCACGATTTCAATCTTCCCCACGTGCTTCACATCGACAAGCTGTCAAACGAATTCTAAGGTATCTTCATGGAACTCAAGATTTTGGCATTTGGCTTTCTACTTCTTCATCTATTAGCTTAAGAGCTTTTTCTGATGCTGATTTTAGAGGATGTAGAATTGATAGAAAAGGTACATCTGGTACATGTCATTTCTTGGGTAATTCTCTTGTTGCATGGTCATCTAGGAAACAGTCCTCTGTTGCACAATCTACTGCTGAATCTGAATATGTAGCTGCTGCTAGTTGTTGTTCACAAACTCTTTGGATAGTTGCTACACTTAAAGATTATAGGGTTAATTTAGAGAGTGTTCCACTTTTCTGTGATAACACTAGTGCTATAAGTATTGCTAAAAATCCTGTGCAACAATCTCGGACTAAACACATTGATATCAGATTTCATTTTCTTAGAGACAATGTTGAAAAAGGAAACATTGAACTTCTCTATGTGAATACTGAACATCAATTGGCTGATATTTTCACGAAACCTTTGGATTCTTCTCGTTTTGCTTTTCTTTGGGGAGAACTTGGTGTTATTCATCCTATGGGATTGTTTTGAGGGGGAGTTCTTATATCCTGGAACTTGTCAAAGTTTATAAAAATGAGAAAACAATGAAATATGATGAGTATCATATCTGATACATATGTGACTTTTGAAGCCAGTGCTTATGCTACATACGAGTTTTTGCACTTTCATATCTATATGTGTAATTGTGTAGTTTTTGTCATGACTTTTTAAATCAAATGACAACTTCAATTAAATCTTGTCATGGTTAAACTCTCTTGATTACTTTGATCTTTGATAAAAATGCTATATGTGAAAGAATCAAAGAAATGAAAAAGTGCTGAATAATAGTTGATAGATAAAAGATCAAGGAAGTATGCACTGTTGCACTTCTTCTTTTCGAGACTGCTTATCATAGCACTTTGATATGAACTTGGAAGAAGTTGTGTATGACCATAATCATTGTCTTAAGCTTTTGATTATCTTTTTGACATAGGCTTGGCATGGTTGGATAGAATAAGGCTAATGGTGCATATAATTTCTTGCAAAAGAAGATGGGAAATTCTTAACAGCACAATTGACATCTTGTTATATGTCTTTTTAGTCAAAACATTGACATACTTTTGATATTCATGTTTTTGACAGCATATAAATTAAGAATTCGAGTGATTGAGATTGGGAGACAATGCCTTGCAAATAAATCATTAATTATACTTGATAAATTGTGCTCACACTATATTTTTACATGTGTAGATGGGTTGGTGCAAGTATTCTTGATAGTGTGGCTTGGTCGAGTATTTGTTATATATATGGAAGATTTCATATGCTCATTTAAAAGGTTGCCAATGTTCACATGAGGGTTGCCAATGTTTTCATCAAGAGGGAGATTGTGAGATCATGTGATGAAAAATTGGTTTGATTGATGAAATTGGCAGAGCAAAGTGATTTAGCATAATGACATTAGGTTGATGTTCATGAGTTGCTAAGATATGCTTGGATAACATAGTTGGTTTGATGCGCTATCATTAGTTGGGTATGCTTATGTTAGCGTGTTGGTTTTGTTTGGAGTTTGCGTGGTATTGCGTGAACTGATCTTGAGTCAAGTTGAGAAGGACTTGTGCTCGTACTCGATTGTTGTTTGATTCATGTGCAGGTGTTGCTCGAAGGCGAACGTGGTCAATGACGGATCGACGAACTAAGTTCAGGGAGGAACTGAGGTTCGACGACTAGGTTCAGGAGGAACTGAGGTCGTGGTGATCGAGGATGTTATGCGGGATGTTTGAGCTGAAAGAACAATGCATATGGAGACAAGGTTTCACGATGGACGCTGGAGGCGATCTTATCGTGAGAGGACATGAAGACGAATTCTTGTTCGAATCGGAGCAGGCACGAGGGAGTCGTGTGGTGGTTGGACTCGAGACAAGAGCTGGTGTCAGAGACGAACTATGAGTTGGTTACGTATATGCATGTATGCATGGGAGATGTGCATGCATGGTTACGTAAGAGTTGTTGGCTAATTAGCTTAATTAGCGGAAGTTGTTTGTCCTCTTGTGATTAGAGAAGGATAGAGACCAGATTGAATATGACAGGAAGTTGTAGTTCGATTCGGTCACATTTGTGCGTATGGCTACCCTATAAATAGAGAGGTTTATTGTATTGGGTAGTATACAGCACAAGAGCAGAGAGATAGAGAAACTCGAGAGAGAGTTGTTTTGGGATTTTGTGGAAATATTTGTTGGATGCTTTGGAGAGGCATCTTGTAAACTCATCTATGCAATAAAAATGAAGTTTCATAAGTTGATGAGTTGCTGATTCAGAATTTTCTCTATGTTCTATATTCTGCATGTTTGGTTTTGGTTTTCGATTAATCTCATGCTTTTATCAAGTTTCAACTTGGTTTAATCCATCCAAAACCTTGCTAGAATATCTAGTGTTTGATCTGAGAAAATTTCGAGTGGATTTAGTTTGATCTCGAGTAGCTTTTTGTCAACTCGACTAGGTTTCGATCTACTTGATTCTGGCTGACTCAGTCTGCTTCGACCAGGTATAATTCTTGATCCACATATCTGATTTACTCGATTCTTGTGGAGTTAGTTTCGTATTTGAATCTAGTTTATGCTGACCAAAATTGACAGCAATCCAATCAGCAGATCTTTCTCTACATTGTTTTTACTAGAGCTTGTGCAATCTGTTCCGAGTGGAATACCGAGTTGAAATTGGGTTTCGATTTGGGTGAGTTAATCTTTGAATTTGTTTTCTGCAATCATTCACCCCCCTCTGATTGGGTACTTTACGCATATTCGATCCTACAATAACACTGCTGAGTATGAGGGCCTCTTGTCCGGAATGCGAGCAACCTCCACACTTGGGATTAAACGATTACTAGCGATAGGGGACTCGCTACTAGTCGTGAACCATGTGCAAAAGGAGTTTCAATTCTCTGACCCGACAATGGTGGCATACCTCGCTGAAGTGAGAAGACTAGAGCAACGCTTCATCGGTTTTGAGGTCAAACACATCCCTCACAAGGACAACTTCCTAACCGATGAGCTGGCCCGTCTAGCTTCTTCTCGAGAACCTGTCCCGATCAGAATCTTTGAAGAAAGACTCTCATCATCATCCACCGCGGCCTCGGGCCAGAGTGAAGGGGATGCTCCGCTTGAAAATGGAGCACTCGAGGCAACGCCTCTTTTGGTGCCGTCGACCTCAGGTGGCCATCTTATGGTCACCCTGCTCGATTGGGGTACGACCAGGATGGATCAGATCTTGGACTACCTTTAGAATCGAGCAGTCCCTGACGATGATGCGTTAGCAGAAAAGGTCTCGCAGCAAGCCCGCAGATACTCCCTAGTAGAGGGATGCCTCTACCGCCGAGGGAGCAACGGCCTTTTATTAAAATGCATCACTCAGGAAGAGGGGAGCACAATGCTCTCTGATATCCATGGAGGCATATGTGGTAGCCACGCTTCATACCACACCCTGGTCGGAAAAGTATTCCGACAAGGATTCTATTGGCCCACTGTCATCCAGGATGCCCGCAAGCTGGTGAAACAGTGCAAAATACCAACCTACTAGCCCAGGCACTGCAAACCATACCACTCTCTTGGCCTTTCGCTGTCTGGGGGCTCGATATCGTGGGACCGTTCCCAAAGGCCCCAGGCGGTTTTGAATTCCTGTTCGTGGCGATCGACAAATTCACTAAGTGTATCGAGGCCGAGCCCGTCAGGAAGATCACCGCCATAGCAGCGATTAAGTTCATACGAGGGATGGTAGTGCGGTTTGGTAGTCCAAACCGCATAATCACAGACAACAGAACTTAATTCGCCAGTAGTACTTTCTGAGACTACAGGGAAGAGATCGGGACCAAGGTTTGCTATGCCTCTGTGGCTCACCCACAAAGCAATGGACAGGTCAAAAGGGCGAATGGAATGATACTACAAGGGATCAGAACTCGGGTCTTCAATCGGCTTAAAAGCTATTCGGGACACTGGGTGGACGAACTCCCCATAGTACTCTGGTCGCTACGAACGACCCCTAGCCGAGTCATGGCCGAAACCCCTTTCTTCCTGGTTTTTGGCACCGAAGCAATGCTCCCCTCCAAAATCACCCTTCAGTCGCCCCGAGTCAGCAACTACTCAGACAACGACCAGGTGGCACGGCGGGAGGATGACATAAACCTGATCGAAGAGTTCCGCGATCGCGCTTTAGTTTGAGCCACTTATTATCAGTAGAGCCTCAGACGCTACCATGACCAAACGGTGCGGAAGCGAACACTGGTCATAGGCGACCTCGTCCTTAGGAAAATCTAGAATAAGGCAGGCTGAAATAAACTCTCCCCCAAATGGGAGGGACCCTACAAAGTGGTCGCCATTACCTGGCCTGGTGCGGTCAAGCTAGCCTTGGAGGATGGCCATGAATTATACAACTCCTGGAACATCGCCCTGTTGCGCAAGTTCTATATGTGAGGTCGCTCGAAGACATGCCTACTTGTCTATTTTGCAGGACCTTCCTGACGAGCATGGAATATAGCTTGTAAGTTCTTAAATTTCAAGAAAGAAAACTAGACTCTTTGTTTTGCATGACCTCATGACCACCCACGGACTCCCGACATATGGGTTCTTTGACCACAGCACGCGACCATGCTCGGCGACCACCATGGGGGTTGGTGATCAAGATGCCAAACAACCAGGAAGCCAGAGACAAAGACCAGGGTTGGTGATCAAGATGCCAAACAACCAGGCAGCCAGAGACAAAGACCAGGGTTGGTGATCAAGATGCCAAACAATCAGGCAGCCAGAGACAAAGACCACAAAGCCACAAGTGCTTACTAGGGCCGAGCGTGGCCCACCCCTAACGGACTTGCCGAGCCGTGGCTTGTTCTACGCACCAAGAGCCTGACTAGCATGAGGAATACAACAAGAACAGGCGTCCAACCCCCTACACTTTTTTCTTATTCATAAAATGTTAGTACAAAGTTGACGGAAAGGATCCACCGGACTCATGCAATAAGGGAGGATCCATCACCTTCAGAAACTCAAAAGCACAGGATCCCTATTTACCCTTGAAAGAGTCAAGAAACCTCTCATACTCATCCTGGGAACGACAGCTTACCACTCCAGGGATTGGGCGACGACGAGCGTAAGGACCAGGGAAGGCCATCGATGCAAAGACCCTGTTGGAGCTATTGACCGACACCAGCGCACCTAGTGGACCCTCCTTCCGCTTCATCTCCAATTTCGCCTCTTCCTCGACCTCTTCCTACATAAGGTCCCAATCGATGTCCCCCTCGTCATCAGAGACATCGATGACCTCGGCCAGGGGATCTGCCCGGGCTGGAGACCGAAACGAACCAGCAGAGGATGGTCCACAATGAAAGAGCAGAAGTATGATGGTTTCCAGCTCCAACTCGGCAAGCACCGGCTTCGACCTTGCGAGTATGCCCCCAACGTCTATTGACTCTGGAGGCACCACGGCGAGCAGGACTGGCGCCGGAGGTGACTCAGCTCTCACCAAGCCTTCTGAAGTCATTAAGCTCTTCGGAGAGGAAAGAAAGGAGCACGCCATGACCCTAGGGCTTGCCAACACTACTAAGCACAACACGAAACAGGAAGGAAGATGAGAGGGTGGTTCGAAAGATCGTCAAACACTCCCCTTTTTAAAAGATCCCAGCAGCACCCCAACAGGCGCGGCGGTCAAGCCACTCGAAATCGGAGGGGCACACTAAAGGAACCAAAGAGTCCTTCAGGGCTAGCAACAATCAATGTCTCTCTCTCAGGACGCTTAAAAGCTCCCCTCGTAACACGAAAACTCAGACTTAAACTCAGAAGACTGACAACGTCAAAATGACCACTCACCGGACAAATTATGTTTGCCAGGGGCCCAAGTGGTATGACCAGGACGGACCACGGTCATGGGGAAGCTTGGGGGCTACTATTGGTGTATGGAGTATAGGGGTACCCTAGCAAAAGGGTCCCCGAGGAATATAAGAACCAGGGATGCGTATTTCCTAAAAACTAGTCGATCGCATGACCAGGGTAGGAAGTCCCACGACCAGTACGAGGCTTACGTGACCAGCCTCATTGGGACCTCACTTGAACTCGCGACCAGCCCCACTAGTCGCAGGGCCGGACCTGACATAAATTGTCCAATCACATTTGTTGACATCTACTCAAGTGTTTTTCCTTCCTCAGGCGCCTTCCCCAACGAACAAAGTCATGGACGGTGCAGAAGGGCAGTGTCCTGTCCCGTGGTATTAAATGCTATGGAGTGGGGCAGGGCAGACTAGCACGGCGCCGCACAACGAATGGGACGGTGTCAGCAGGCTGGTCAGGCAAGTTGATAGCTCCACACACAAGTGGCAGGCAAAGCACCTGGATGAGACGGCGTGACAGCCAAAGATCTACGGCGCATGACGAGGGGATGTATCAAACCCTCAGGACAAGTGGGCAAGCTTTGTCCTCCGTAATGATGGCTTGGGTTAGATATTAGGATGAGCAGGAGTCCTCTATTTGGACCCACGTATAAGTTCTCCTCCTCTCTCCTATATAAAGGGATGAGGACCCCCTTTGTAAGAAGGGAGGAAAAAAGTCTAGCAACCAGCTAGAACACCTTCTGTAACGCTCTCAGATCCTCCATAAACATAACACACAAGACGTAGGATTATTATCCTCCGGGAGGCCTGAACCTGTATAACTCCTCGCGTCTCAGAGTTCATCACACACACAATTCAACATGTGCTTCACCAAACACCGGCTCATCAACTCCCTGTGTTCTTGAAATACCGTTCACGCACCCACTGTCCAACATACTCCAGAATCACAGTCAGGGATTAACCCTCGACAAATATAAAAGTTATACTTTAGACCTCTTTTCAATCTAGAAATAATACCAAATTTGTTCATAACATTTCTAAAGTATTTGACAATGACATGTGGGCCCAAAAAATGAGGGAGAAAAATAGCAAAAGACCAAGAATTGAACACGGAAATTTGGTTTCATAAACTCTGCCTATACATGTTCAAGGACTAATTCTTTGGATTCTTCAAACGCAGCACTTCAAACAACGCACAAGTGTGATACTCCCTGTGAAAATACATGCCATTCAAGAACAGATCGCCGGGTTCTTCATCGAACTTGTTATCAACCCAAACGGTGAGTTTCATGAACCGATATTGTCATCTACGCGTGAGAGACCTTCAAATGACACCATACCTTCTAGTAGAGAGTATGCGATAAGGAAAAAGTCTACCGGGGGGTTAGACAACGTATATATCGTTAAGCCAGATTAAGTAGCTTTATTTGCATATTAATGAAGGACATGAATTGCTATTTATTAATGAAGGACATGAATTACTATGTACTTATGAAGGTTTCTTTATTACATATTTACATTAAATATGTGTCTCATTGTATGCATGTATTGAGAGGGAGAGAGAGATGGAGAGAGGAGAGAGAGAGGAGAGAGAGGGAGAGCACTACCGGCTCAAGGATTCAGCCAGCAGTGATACCATGGGTAATACTGCCGACTCAAGCCTTGAGCCGGCAGTGTTAACCACTTTCACTACCGGTCCCCGGGCTGTTAGTGATAGTCCCCGACTATCACTGCCCATTGCCCACTGCCGGCTCCAAAACCGGCAGTGAAGGGGGTTTTGGAACCGGCAGTGATAGCACTTTCTGTAGTAGTTGTCGCACACGAGGTGTTGGTGTGATGGGTTAGAAATATGGATTCACAGGCGCCGTCGACAGTTACAAGAGTCGAAAGAGATCTCAAGCAAATCAAGAGGCAGAACAAGCTAGGTGATAAACATGTTTGAACTTGCGCTACAACGTGAGAGGGAACAGACAGACATAAGAATAAGACAAGCAGTACAGAAAGCCGTCAGGAGCGAACAGGAACTGCCGGCAGTGTCTCCTAATGTTGTGTGGCCCAGCCCCGGTGGTCGTCGGAGTAGCTGTGCGTCCATAAGAGTTCCGGGAGCTGACTCCATCACTTATCTCGTGGACCACATCAAAGTATGGATAACGTGTGAACTACACATTGGTGCTAAGAACATTACCATCATGGTGGCTTCTGGCGTGGCTTATCCCAACGGCACCCATGAACTTTTGCATGGACATCCGATGCCGAAGGCTACTCCGTGGTTGAAGTAGATGAGGCAGTTGACCAATACCATCATGTTGAGGTGGACTACCCTGCAGAGGAGGGAGCGAACACTATAAGAGAGAACGAGCACTGTTTCATCACGTGGGAGAAGGCCTACATAGTGTTTCCACCATGGACAACTCCCGAGAACCTCTACTCTCCACGACACCCCGGGCCGTCGCCTCGTAGATCTCCCTCTCCTCAGCCATCTCCTAGAAGAAGTCCACCTCGTCAGCCATCACCTCGAACAAGTCCACTGCTCAAGAAGCCAGCACCATCAAGAAGTTAGCCATCATCTCAGAAAACACGATTAGGTTCCGCAACATCCAAGAAGATGACATCATCTAAGAAGTCGGTGCCATCTAAGAAGTTGGGGGAACACAAAGATGTTTATTCACTTAATGCTGAGCAAACTAAAAAGATTATGGATGCCAGTGTAACATCTTTTTTTCCATCCTCCAGCACCTCCACCGAAGCCTATTGTACTTGAAGATAGCATGAAATTTTTCATGAATATAGCCAAAGTTAAATAGACGGGGGCGGCTTCAAGTAAGCCACCAACTGACTACGAACGCATCAGTAAGAAATAGGTCAAAAGCAAATCAAGTCCAATCGTTCAGGATTCTCCAAGCATTGGGGGCTTTTGGCAGATTCTGGATTAACAGCAGAGCAACTATCACAACTTGTTGCGGGAGCAAAAATACTGAAGTTAGATGTTAGATGGTCGTTTGAGTTGGGCAAACTAGATATAGAAAATAACCTTACAACTCAAATACGTCGATTACATATGTGGTACTTATAGCAGTCCAAGTAGGGTATATAGGCATTCCCCGTAAGATACAGAGATTAAGATTTCCTCAACGGGGATAGCTCCTTTTGGATGAAATTTGAGTGCTTGTATGAATTGTACCAGGAGGATGCCCTCGACGTGTCCATAATCAAAGAGTTGACTCTGTAAGTGACTTATGTATATAATTCATGTTTGCTTGCCAGGGCATACTGCTTTTTTGCGCATCTCGATTCTAGTACTAATTTGCTATGGTGACATATTTCTGAAGTTTTCATTGGATCCTCCTTCTCATCCATCCAGGTTTGAGCAAGGTTATTGTCTTGAACTCACAAAAGAGAGCTTAGTCAACATATCAAGACCTTATCGATATGCTAAACAGGTAAGCTCAATCATTTAATCTTCACATCAATTGCATCTAAGTTTAATTGGTATTCATATTCACGTACATAGTGTACACAAGATACTGCAAAAAAAAAAATGTTGTCTATCTTCCATACAGGAAGCAGTATGATGTAAAAATCGACTTTCCGGTACGCAGAGAATATTCATATCTTTTATTTTCTACTAAATAAAAAGGTTTGATTCATTCCACTAATGAATTCTTTCCTCTTGAAGTGTGTGAGGCAGCCACCCGGCAACAACATCTATGGGTTCTATGTTCTTAGTTTCATGCACACATTCAGCAGAGACAGAGACTCTGTCATGTTTATTGATGTTAAGGTATGAAATTACATATCGATGCCTTCTTTTCAATTTCTATATGTGCTCAAAGACTAATTCTTTTGATTCTTCAAACGCAGTGCTTCAAATGCCGCACAACTGCGATCAACCCAAACGGCTAGTTACATCAACTGATTGTGCCGCCGCCACATGAGGGACCGTCAGATGACACCATACCTTCTAGTAGAGAGTATGCGATAGGAGGAAGTCTACCAGAAACTTTGACCGCTAGAATGTTATTTTTGATTGTTTCCCCAATTCATTGTAATTGTGTTGAATGATAAATAATTTATGTATATTTGTTTTCTTGATTAAATATGTGTCTCATTATTTGCATGTATTGAGAGGGTGAGAGAGACGGAGAGGAGAGAGAGAGAGACGGAGAGAGAGAGGGAGGGGAGAGAGGAGAGGGAGGCAAAACATGCATCCTGACATTCTCCACAGGCATCACTGTCGGCCGAAACCATCAGCCGGCAGTGATTTCCTGGGTATCATTGCCAGCTGAAGCCTTGAGCCGGTAGTGATAACCACCTTCTCTATCTGTTTTTGGAGCCATCAGATTATCACTATCAATTACCCACTGCTGACTGAAAAATCGGCAGTGAAGAGGGTTTATCAGCTGGCAGTGAAAGGGTTTTTTTTTTATAATGGCCCAATCTCCCTGCGTATCCATGCACGCATGCAGAGAACAGTAAGTCATCAGCTAAGAAATCAACGAAGTTGGAAGCATCGATTATGTACGTACATGTGCAATGAGTACATGACTAATATTTTTGAAGGATAATTAATTAGGTGAATTATTTATCACAAATTAGGGCTGAGACTGGTGAAGATCAATAAACCTGAGAGAGCATTGACTCCATTGAAACATGTCTTGAGGAAGCCTGTCGTCGTAGCAGATGATGGAGGAGGATCAATACTCTGCATGGCCAGATCGTCACCATGCATATACTAATCCAGGTTGCACGATGGAAGCACGATTTTGGGCAAGAATGACATGGTGGTAGCATAAAGGTCGGTATCTTCTTCTTATAGCTTTGTTTCATCATCTATAATAGGTAGTGCCGATATTTAGTTAAAAAATAATATGATATACTACAAAGAAAACCATATACTCAAGTCTTGCCGCGCAATTGCGTGGGCTATTCGTCTAGTTGGCATAATTTGGTCTTGAATTATACAGAGCTTTGTATATTTTCTTTGTAATGATTAGATCTCCATGTCTATCCACTTGGCAGGGTTAGGGTTTAAATAGTAGAAAATTTGAAGTGTACAAAATTTGTTTATTTTCCATATCACAGTTTGAGATCTCCATCACGCCTTGCAATAACATGGACGATTAAGTGGTAGTGTTAGCATGTGTAACATTTCTGAAACATAACTTTGCTGTCATTTCGACTTTTTAATGAGTATCTGCTACATCAGCAGAACTCACTATATAGGAATCATCAACTAATTAACGAGGTTATATTATACGCTCAGCAGAACTCACTACATCTGCTCTTTTGTAAACTTCTTTGTGACACTGTTGCCGCTTTGTTTTCTTTGTGAAAATAATTCTCAGTCATATTCCCCTGCAGATTATTCAGGCCCAAACACTCTGTTAAGTTATTAAACGAGCATAAGATGACTGTATGCCTCTATAGATAGGGCATCTTGCAAATTGGTTGGATGTAAGCTGAATCATGTTTGTACATGAGAAATGTTTTCTTCAGTACTCCTTCGGAAATAGTTTCCAGATCTAACATAAAAGTACCTAATGTTATGTGAGGCGAGCTTGTACCCTCTTCAAAGAGTAAGTAACATTGAAGATAACCAAAGCACGCCTTAGGAGTTGTTGATTTTGAAATTTTGGGAGAAAATGTAACATAGATAAATCAAAAACTGAAACTAATTAACAAGGTAAAAGGATTACATCACGGCCCTGACTGTTGGAAAAATAGCATTTTCTGATTTAATTTACTTTAATTTCTGATATAACATGAATAAGAACAGATGCAGATAATCAATATGAACTATGTTTCGATTAGCTCCGACGAGTCTCGACTAAATTTGACTATCACTCGAGTAGAGTTTGACTAGATAGTAATATACGTACCCGATGGTGATATGTGATGCTGAGACCCCTATGATGTCGAAGCAGTAGACGATGACAAAGATGATGAAGTACTCGAAGTAGATCACGATGATGTAGAGGAAGCAAATCGTGAGCAGTCGCGACGAGCATTTCCCAAAAACCTTATTCGTCCTTTGATAGTCTTCGTATTATAGTGCTGACTTATCCCTCGAACCAGCACTGATAGTCTGAGTATCAGTGTCAGTTTATTATTATGGACTGTCACTAATACTTATTATCAGTACCAGTTCATAAACCGGCACTAAAAGTCATGGACTATCAGTACTAAGTAATCAATGCCGGTTAAAAAATCGTTACTGATAATGTTTTCAGTCGGTATTGATGATCATTTTTGTAGTAATACACTAAAAGAAGGCACGCACCAATTCCCTTAGGGTAAATTCAGCGTGGGTGAGGGGTCTTGATTCGTCGACCCGATCCATCATATCCACGACCAGCCGGCAATTAGCGAGGATGGTGTCAGGGCAGTGAATTGTTTTGGCCCATGCTTCCAGATCAACCCTTGATAGCCTGGGCCTAGAGTTGTGAACACTTGTCCAGGCTCCTTGGATGGTTGTGGCGAAGGTTGAGTACCCCGTCCAGTGGTTATTGAAACAAAAAATATTGGAGCACGGGACATCCATGCTTGCTGTTAGGGTGAGTGGAACATGGTCGGAGATAGAGGGGTTAAATGAGGTTAACGTGGAGCTTGGAAGCACGGAATACCATGCATTATTGACGAAAAAGCGATCAAGTTTGACCAAGGTGGGGTGGTCGTTGCACTGGGTCATCGGATCTTCGTCATCACCCACGTTCGGAAGCATGGGCCATTGCAGTAATGACTGGCTTAATGGGCGACCGGCACTCAGTATATCCACAGATGAACAGTGCTATGACCACTATAAATAGTGCTTCGGCCATTATGAACAGTACTTACGGCCATTGTGAACAGTACTTCATGACCACGACCAATAACTACGATCAGTGACCACGGTTTGTTTCAGCAGTTGACCTCCAGACAGGTGGAAGAGTTGGTCGGATTCAAGTGCGGATACGTCAAATATGTAGTCGAATCCACTAATCACCAACAATGAAGTCTACGATCTAAACAACTCCGGAAAGTTGACAGAATCCGGAAGTTCTGGGTTGAACTCGGAACCTCTGGGTTCCGGAACTTCCAGGTATGGATCCGGGTAGGGACTCTCGATTAGCGATTTTTAATTTTACTCGGAAGTTTCGGGTCAAGTCCGGAACTTCCGGGTTGGGCCGGAATGTCCGAGTTAGTTTTCGGATGAGGGCTCTCTGTTTGGCTTTGCTCCGTTTATCCCGGAACTTCCGGGCTATACTCGGAACCTCCGGGTTGGGCAGACTTGAGCTTCGCGATGATTTTCCTTGGCCGATTCAACTCGTATGGTAAATCTACCCCACATAAACCTGCATATGCACTATACAATGGGTTCTAGACTCACTCATCAACCTAGCAACTCGAATTTCTAGCTCAAACTCATCCAAATTCCTCTTTTGCTCCCAATCATCAAGAACTCGAGGCACTTTGCAACGAAGCTCCAAAACTTGGATTTCGACTAGCTAAAACGTGCATTCGAGCTATGGGATCCTAGGGGACTTACCTAAGGTGCTTTGCCGAGGCTGGCGACCGTCGGTGGAATGAGGAAACAGCGAAAAAACTCAGGGAAGAGGAAAATACCGGTGCTCCTCGTTCTTCAACCAAGAACACCAAAAGACATCAAAACTGGCTTGAATCCTTCGGGAATGCGCAAACAACTTAGACGGATGGGAAGCTTAGGAGCTAAGGATCGCATTGGTATCACATACGTACCTCGGTTTGCTTCTAGAGGGAGGAATCAAGGAGAAAGAGAGAGGGAGCTTGAGTGGGAGGGAGAGCTCCTTACTCTTGGCCGGTTGGGAGGAGAGGGAGCACGAGAGAGAGTGAGGGAGAGAGAGAGGGAGTGGTTGGGGTTGCTTCCCCATTGAGAGGTGGGGTGGTTAGCCCACCCATGTGAGTCCCATTTACTAGAGAGACAAGATATTTCTAATATGGATTCTATTTTTTCTCTTTCAAAATCCTTTCTCTCATCCTATTGACTCAAAACGAAGTGTTCTAGTGCTTCAGAACAAAATAGCTCAAAATTAAGCATGACATCTATGAAGCATAATTATGTTTAAATACATGATTATGGATTTTGGGACGTGACCGGCAACATCACGAAGCTTGCGTCGAGACGAAGCTAAGCCATGAAGGCGCCACGACGGTTCGATGGACGAGAAAAAATATGGACAAAAAAGCCCTCGGTGGTAGGTAGAAGTGGATTGGAAGAGAGGGGCATTTTGGGAATAATATATGAAACTTAGGGGGTCAAGGAACCTAGGCTATAAATAGAGCGGGAGAGCTGGTTAAGCCTTCTTGAGCCAGCCATTTGAGATTGTGTGCTAGGGTTTTAGAGGAGAGGAAGATGAGAGCTTTAACTTTGTGTTAGGTGAGAGTTTTTTTTAAAAAAAATACTTTGTAATCCGTCGAAAATAGAGTGCAGTTTAAGACATAGTTTCATATACAGACATATATATGAAGGTGAAAGCAAACCAAGTCACGTTGTGATACTCCTTCCAGAGTGAAAGACAGCAAAAAAAGATACAAAGGTGAAAGCAAACCAAGTCACGCTGTGATACTCCTTCCAGAGTGAAAGACAGCAAAAAAAGATACAAAGGTGAAAGCAAACCAAGTCACGCTGTGATACTCCTTCCAGAGTGATACATTTTTCTACCATCAATATTTTCGTGGTGTTCCTTCCTCTCAAACTTCGTCTTCAAGCTTGAGTCTCTTCCTTAGAACAAACTCTTGCCGTACTTGCTAGGCAAGACGAACTCTTGCTCCAACAATATGCTACTTCAAATTACTCATATTTGCAATAAAGAGGTTTTTAGGCACTTGCATCAAAAGCAAATTTTCACAAGTTATTTTCATAGTATGATGTGACCTATACAAGGTTGAATCTATGACATTAAATCCATAAATTAAAAAAAAGTTATTGAGAAGGAATTGGATTGATGTAGAAGATCATTTTTCATTATTGCTTGGTATTACTTTGATATAGTCCTTCTTTACGATTCCAATTGAAGTTGAATGAGAGGATCTTCTTTATAAATACCGATTGAAAGATTAAGACCTTATTTATGAATTCCAATTGAAAGGAACATCTTATTGGAAGGACCTTCATTTTAATTAACCCAAACATCCATTCAGCACTTCGGCTAGTCCATCCTAAGTGTGGACATGCAGTACAGCATGTTCAACTTTAATTCCTATACCAATGCAATAATCATTGAATGCTTTAAAAGTAAATTCTCCAGCGTTGTCTATTCTAATGGACTTCACTCCATGATCTGAAAAATTACTCCCTACCATCTTCTTCACTAGTGTTAGGTGAGAGTTTTTTTAAGTAAAAATACTTTGTAATCCATCGAAAATAAGGCGTAGTTTAAGACATAGTTTCATGTACAGACATATATAGCTGAGGAAATTAACAGATGAGTTCATGTAGCCAAACTGTTGATTAATTGTACGACAACAGGGACGTTAAGGGGGAAAGATCCATTGCATGCAAGAAACACGGAAGGTACTACACATATGACTGTACAACACGAGAAGTGGGCCAGCGCGGCCACGCTGACGTCGACCTCCGGCTGCTT
Organism: Phragmites australis; assembly: GCF_958298935.1. Classification (NCBI taxonomy): domain Eukaryota; kingdom Viridiplantae; phylum Streptophyta; class Magnoliopsida; order Poales; family Poaceae; genus Phragmites; species Phragmites australis. The sequence goes on from NC_084927.1 coordinate 125,889, forward strand.
ATACCAAGTCTAAATGAAATCCCAAACAAATCCTCCTTGCCGAGGCATGCATGCTCTAACAGGTAAAGGAATGCAACGGATCCGACAGTACATGTGAAAAGCACACGCCACATGCCAACTATTTTTTTTTCGTTGCTCATGTAATTAACCATCTACATAGAGTACATTTACTGACAGCAGTATTTAGTTTTATGCCCTTCAAACAGAACTTGTATCACTAGTTCCGAGGCAGCAAAATGTTTTCCTCTTCAATTACGCAAGGCTCCAAGAAGAGCTCCCTGATTTGTTTCCTTTTTTCATCATCAGGTGCACCGAGACCGTCTCCACCCTGGTAAATGCAGTGCGAGATGCGCCCCAAATTCAAGCAAGCATTGGCAAAGGACTTGGAGTACTGGCGACGGCAGAGTGCATCCTCATTTATCATTTTCCATGTCTCAATGGTGCGTTCATGCATGGCCTCACGAGATTCCTTCTCACTTGCACCGTTCTCATGCATGTAGATGGCTATAGAAGAAGGTGCATCCCCTCTCTGCAGCTCTTCCTGCACATATTTAACCCACAAACGAATGAGAAAAGGCCATAAGTATACTTAACGTCCATATTAAAATGAGGTGAACAGAAGGAAATGAAAAGTAAATGGTCTAATTACCGAGTGAGTTGCGGAGTCGTTGCAGAGTCGGAAAATTCGCGAAGCAGATTCAACTAAACTTGGGTAGCCCTCAAGCTCTTGCAGGGACTTCGAGCTAATTTTCTCCTTGAGCAAGGGAAAAGCATGGAGCAACAAAAGTGGCCCAGATGATGACATCCATCCGTTGTTCAAATACTCATTTAGGGATGGTCTATGGTTCCCATAGTGCCACTTTGCCTCCACTAGGAACGCCTTGCATAGGTCATGCCACTGCAATATATTTTGCATATATACCATGTTAGAGTAGATATTTTCCACGTTATTAGGTATTGTTTGAGACACAATCGATGCGTTACTGGTGCTAAAAGTTGTTGGATAGGAGTTTAGAAGTATACCCCTTTATGAAAAAGATGATGGGTGCTAAGACCATGCTCCCTAAGCACATGCTCAGCCATCTCATTCGACGTGCTGATGATAGTGCAATATATTGGTCGCATGTAATCAGGGAGCATTTCACTCGAATTAATATCCCACCTGAAAAGAAACATTTCAGCACAAAAAGGTACTCATTTGCAATAAATAATTGTGGACGCTTCAACCTTCAAGCCGCAGAAGGAATTTACATATGTGCACAATCATGCTTAGTTGCTTACCTTGCGATGGCATCAGTGAAGAGTGTAAGTTCATCTAGAGTCCCATAGACATCATAAACATCATCTAGGTGCACTACCAGAGCAAATGCTTTAGTAATCGCTTCCCGACACTTTCCCACACTCGACCCCCACGCGATGCCATTCGCATAGTGGAAGCACTCTATCAAACGATCCCTTGCAAATGTCAGCTTTTCGCCAAGAGCAACGTCGTCCTTCCACCAACTGCAGGTTGCAAATAACTAGTTTGTTAATTTTCTTTGCCAGGTCCAAATTACTAATTAAGTTAGCATGACAGTGAAGCTATTATTTCCTTTCGACCTATGCATACCTTGTTAGCATTGCAATTTCTTGTCTGTGCATGTTTTGCACATTATTGAAGTCCAGCTTGGAGAATTTAGCGATCAAGGGATCTGAATTCATGTCTTTTGCATAATGGTCGATGAACCATCTGGCCTCCTGCCTCGGTGCCCTCCAGTGTAATGGAAGTTCTAAAGAGTGAGCTACCTTGGACTTGAGATGGGGATCCATGGATGGCAAAAGATCCCTTAAAGCACCAGAGGAAAATCTTCTTGCTTCATCCAAGATATCTTCACCTCCAAATGCAAAGTAAGAAGCCTCGTAGAGTGAGAGAAGCCCCTCAATGTCTTTTTTAAGCGTTTTCCTGAAGCCACCATTCCGTCCATCCTTGAGACAGTTCAGTGTGTCTGTTATGATATGCCAAGAAACTCGAAAGGTTAGAGACCTTAATTGTGTTCTGTAAGGTAAACCGCATGGATAATTAGTGGCATAAATATAATCAATCATTTTATTTTACTCTGTACAAAATGGCCAGCTATGCATTGTGTTTGCAGTTAAATAACTAAATAGATGGAACTTGCAGCTGGTATATCTTGTTGCTAGGTATGCATATTGTAGAAATATATATATTTTTCTTTGGGCGTTTAACTTCTTATGTAAGAAAACCACGCAGAAGTGATCATACAATAGTCCAATAATATATAGAACAGTTGAAAAAAGAAATCAGAAACATGGACAATCGAATAGAGGAAAAGAACTTTCATTTGCACAATAACGACTTATATAAACTGTTTCCATTATTTATTTGACTATAAAACCTTTTCCTAGGGATGATATTAATTTGTAACAGTGAACGTGTGAAGACTATGGATTTTCCTGGCACTAAGTTCTCTCGTTTTTTCCTTTGTAAACCTTCTTTTACTCCTAGTCTAATAAAATCGGTAGACCTCCTGCCGTCCTTTCTAATAAAAAAAGACTATGGATTTTCTAGTTACAGTACAGATCAAAATCTATAAAGACCATCTTCAGGCAGAAATGGACTGAAAAGTTTGAATGAGTAGGTTTGCTTTCCACCGATACTTGAAAGCAATTATATTCCTCTGTTCAGAAATACAAGGCTTATTTTGACTGTCAAAAAGCGAGCTTTGACTGCAAATTTCTCATATATTATTATGCTAGCTTTTAGTTACAAAGTCATTGTCATAAGAAAGTACTTTCGAATACGAATTCAATGATACCATTTTTGCATCACATAACCCCAATATTATTATATCAATTGCCGATCAAAGCACGAAATTGGACAGTCAAAGTATGCCTTATAATTCTGAACAAAGGGAGTAGTAGTCATTCACATATTAAATGAAATTATTGCAGTATCTTTTGGAAAAAGTCAGGAGATACATATGTAACGCCGTACGATCGAGGCAGAACACCATTTTTAGGCGATTGACAAATGGCACCTCTCTAATTATCTATTCTTTTCCAAGACAAATTGGAAAACAGGGTTAAAAAAAAGAAACAATGTCAACAGAGATAATTTAACTAGATTTTTCGCATTACCTGTGGAGGCACCAATACCATTTTCCCTGAGCAGCCTGAATCTTAAGGCCATCACAGCAGTAGCATCCATGGCACTGTCCATGGAGATGGAGCTAAGGCTGTCATTGATCTCTTCCTCAAAGTGGTATGAGATACCAAGACGTTGCATGGTGTCAATGAGCCTAAGCTTAGCAGATGGTTCGGGTTTGTTGATCATCAGATTCCTTACGCTAGCCTTCAATTTATCGAAAACATATGGGTGGTCCTGCACCAAGAGCTATTATTTAGCTTTCCTAGTTGATATGTCATGAATAGGGATTCAAATGTTGCGAATTTATTGGCTAGAAATTTGAAGAAATTATAGCCCATCAAATTTAAATGAAATTAGTAGAAGACGCACCAAGGTTGGCAAGCTACTGTTTTTATTTTCAGGAACTTCTCATTCTTATACTAGTCTTCCAGTTGTTTTAATTTCCCACTACGTACTTTTGTACTTGAGTTTTATCCAAATTTGTGTTTTCCTCGGTCTAATCTTCTAGTCGGCTTAATTTTTGACTCAGTTTTATGTGAGTTTGTTTTTTCAAATTTTAGATTCATTGGTCTTTCTGATATTTACCATTGTCCTTCTTTCATTAGTGTACGTAAGATACTGCAAATATATGCTACAAGGACATGTAAGCGACCACTGCCAATATATGCTACAAGGACATGTAAGCGACCGATATACTACATTCATTTGACCAAATTGTACATGGCACAAAAGTATAGAAAAATCCTACAAAAAAGGACATAAAATCTCCAAATATTTTTCTCATACTTACTTTCAATATATATACTCATTTCAAAACGAATTTTCTTATTCTGTGCAGCTTTCAGAAAAAAAAATGCATGTATTTGCATGATCTTCGTGCTATGTACCATGATTAATTGTTGGCATGTACTATTAACAAGTAGTCAAGTTAAATCACCATGTCTTGAGCAGCGCGACCACCCCTCAACGACTGGAGCGAGTCGTAGTCCCAAGAATTGGGCTGGTAGTTCGCCGACCGCCGCTCCGGAGACTGAAACTGCTTCGACGCCGTCATCTGCACCCGCATTGCCGGTGACCTCCAGCTGCATGTGGCCATGGCCATTGACAGCAGTCTAGCTTCTTCTACGTCGCGTATGTGGTTATTACTCTTTACCTTAGGGTTTAGCAGTAGGATACAGTGCGTATTTATAGGCCAAAAGCAGGAAGTATGACAGTGAGATCACCCGTACGATAATGCCAGTGATCACCACACAACAGTACCGTCCAAACGATACCCTTCTAGATGTTTTCTGAGGTAGTCCATACAGGTGTATCCGTGATCGATCGTGATCGTGACACGTTCCATATGTTTTCTGAGGTTGGCATAGCAGCAGGGGTAAGTGTGGTTCCCGTAATTCTGTTATATTAGCAGCATATGCCGAAGTGGCTCGTTTTATAACTTCAGTTAATTTCCAGGTGTTTCTTTCTTGGCTCCTCCATATAAATCTCTCAAGAAAAATCGTGCGTAACATACTAGACCTTATATTATGTTCATGAGATTGGAAACCATACCAGACGGCATACGTGTGCAAGTGAAGAGGAGAAAATGCAATTATATATCTATACAATCAGCTAGCTGGCAGTTCAGAAAATGCATGACAGCTTGGAAGAGCTCATGTATAAAATTTCGAGGTTAATTATCCCATTTCCGGAAAACATAAAATTTGTAAACTGAAATGAACTCAATCACTATAAATTGAATTAAATGATAATGTATGCGAGACGGTCCATTTAATGAACAATTAACACTGCTTAAGATTAGACCACAATATCTTTCTCTGGACATTGTTCTGAATAGGATCTCTCTGTCTCTCTCGCCTCTCTCGCACGGCAAACTGAGGATAGATTCTATTAGATCAAGAAGGGTTATAGTCTGTGCTTATGACATGAACTACAAAAGATGGAGCATGTCACGGCCACACAGTAGACAACAACTTTAAAGGTCCTAATTAAGATAGATTTATCTTATGAAGTTTTTGGAGCCAACTTGATTTAGATCTTTAAGTGTCCTAATTCATCCTTTTTAAGACATCATCAATCCTCAGATATGGTTATGGATCAATTAGGGAAACGACAGTGTGTGGATGTCCCAAATATTCAACTTGTGCTATATCAGTATACATAAGGAAAATAATACTATTTCCTGAATTGTGATTTGAGATCCACCTGATCACCTCACAGCAATACAGTCCCAAACGAGATTGTTTGGTGGAGGGTTGTCTGGGATACTAGTCCCCCCTGATGTATCAGTTTTTTTTAAGACTTTCTTAATAAATCAGATACATGCGGATGCATAGATTGTGACGAGTTTTCTTCTAGTGACGTGTGATGGATTCCTTTCTCATTGTTGTTGCAAACATCGAGAGATCTACCATACAATGTTTCCTGTACAATGGTAGGTCGGCAGAGCAGTAGAGAAAGTGTGGCTCCAGTACTTTTGCATAGCAGCATAGCCGAAATGGTTGTTTCTGGTTCAGTTTCCAAATGTCTCTTCTCTATCTGGTACGTTAGTACTTGACATTCTTTAGCGCCACACAGAGAAATGTGCAAAGAACTTAATTCCTTGCTCCAACCAAGAACTAAAAACTTTTTTTATTTCTATTTCTTCCTAGGGAGTGGGGGCTGCTTACCTTGGAGATCACTCAAGAGCCGGAAACGTTAAAAGTAGCAGCCTCCTAGTAGCAAAATGGACGACCTCCACGTAGCACGACGACGATACGAGATCAGGGCAGGCGCCTGGGGCTTCGGGGAGGCGGCCAGGGGCTCTGGGCAGCTGGATCCGAGCAGCAGCACCAGGATCTCGGTGAAGGGTGGATGATTCCAGGCGCAGTTGGGGGAGTGGCAGGGGTGCGGCGACCACTGCAGATCTGGAGGGCATGACGGGCGGCATGGAGACCCGGTCTCATGCGGCGACTGGCGTCGAGAGGCAGCGAGAGGGAGGGCGAAGGTCATTGCTATGCTCCGCTCCGTGTCGGTTGTTGTGAGGGAAGGGGGCGGTTGGGAGATTGTGGGATTGGGAGCAGAGGGGGTGGGGGAGCAACGTTGCGGGACGAAGGGAGGAGCACGGGACGAAGGAGGCGAAACACGGAACGTGCTACATTCTTTTTAAGTAGTAGAGAAATAAAGTAGAGACCAGTGTAGAAAAAACATAGTTCAATAAATAGTATACAAAAGTAACGATTCAAAATTTGGCTTGAGAGCATCAAGGCCATCGATCAATCATGAAGATCAGATTTTAACATATTCCCCTCCCATATTAAAGTTGTGTAATTAATATAGACTTTTACTTACAGGAGCCGGTTCTTCTGCCAAATTCCTAATTATTCACCTCCACCAACACGTATTGACCTGTGCGTTCATTTCCCCAAGCGTGTGAGAGCTGAGTGTGGTGTACATGTACGTGAATGGTCCGACTTGTACTAAAAAAAAGTGACCTTAATAAAATTTGATGGCTTGATTAAATTTGACCTTGTGATTTACTGCCAAAAGTTTCGTAGGAAGAAGCCACATATAGCACTATGGCTTATTTTAAGACAAAGTTAGCCATATCTTGGCTACCAGATTGGTTACCTTGACTTTGGCTATACAAAAATTTTGGTTTGGTTATCATGTCCTTCATTGTGCAAAGAACCAAACAGGTCCAAAGTGCCTAATCAACAAGTATTTTGACCCGTTTAACCATTTTGGATGAAGACACGATATTCAAAGTATAGTGTTGACCACTATTTCATACTCGAATAGCAACAGCAACACATCCGTCGCTCGCAGCAACAAGATTGAACTCCCGGAAGGAGGTTCAATTCCGGGCGATGGCCCGTCCTACCCGACCTCAGGCAGCTCCTAGCAGAGGCCCGCCCTCCCAGGCAACCTTCTCTCTGCCATCACGTCCTCATCCGGTAGACTGCTACTAGGTCAAGGTCCATGTTGTTAGACACCTAATCCCATAGATACCGCACTGCCATATCAGTGCCTTCCTGATTTACCTTGATATTCATAGCTGATTGTATAGCTGTACATTTCCATACTTAGGCATCCATTTTTGGTAGTCTTGTATAGGATTAATCTCTGTACATCATTGCCTATTTGGCCTATATATGCAGCGCCCCTGGTCCTGTGCCTAGTGTGGCTAAATCTCACAAATCTCTCCTTCTATCATGGTATCAGCCTAATTGATCCTTTCCTCTCCTCTCTGTTGTTCTTGCCCTCACGGCACCATCTTCCTTGCCGCCGCCATGAGCCAGGAAGCACCCACCAATGGCCCGGACGCCACTGCCCTTGCGGTAGCCATCCTTGCCGCCATACCACTAGCCAACCCAACCAATCCTGCTTCCGCCCTCTCCACCATCAACGTGCGCACGCACATCCCATTTACCCTAACTCTCCACCCACCCAACTACTCACGCTGGCGCGAACTCTTCAAGATTCTCGTCGGCAAGTTTGGTGCCTCGCATCATATCGATGGCACCCCTGCTCCGGCCGCCAACGACCCCACCCGTTCATCTTGGCTCGTCGTCGACTACTCCGTCCGATCTCTTCTCTATGGATCGGTCTCGGAGGAGATCCTCACCACCGTCATCACCAGCGGCACCGACGCTCGCACCATCTGGTTGAGCCTCGAAGGCTTGTTCCGCGACAACAAGACGTCCCGTGCATTGTTGCTTGAGGCCGATTTTCGCAATCTGGCCCAGGGTGACATGGACATCCTCACGTACTCGCAGCGGCTCAAGACCTATGCCGATGCTCTGGCCGATGTCGAGCAGCCGGTGTCCAACGCCACACTCATCCTCACGATGCTCTGGGGCCTCACCGAGCCCTTCCGCTCGATGGCCTCCATCATCAAGACGAAGACTCCTCTACCTAGCTTTCTTGAGGCCCGGTCTCTCCTTCTCCTTGAAGAAGCCGACCTCAAGATCTCCAAGCCAGCTCCGGCTACTGCCCTCGTCAACACAAATGGCTCAAAGCCGTCTCCTTCGTTGTCTGCTCCGACATGGCGCAAGAACAAGCACAAGGGCAAGCCGAAGCAGTCTACAGGCGTGTCCAGAGGCTCCACCAACCCGTCCACTGGTGCTGCTGGTGCTTCCTCCTGGAACCGGCCACCGGGTCTCTCCTTCAACCCGTGGAATAGCACCTTCCAGATGTGGCCTGCCCCTCGCGGCGGTCCCGGCATTCTGGGTCGCGCCCCGGCTCCAGCCTTCTTCACCCCCGACGCGCCCACAACATCGGCACACCCAGGCGCACATAGCACATTCCCAGGTGCTGTTGTGCCTGGCGCTCAGGCAGGAGTGCCGTTGCCTTCGTGGGATCAAAACTCCCTCGTTCAGGCGCTGAACACCATGTCTCTCCAAGGCTACGCTCCATCCAACTGGTTCATGGACTCCGGCGCTTCGTCGCATCTTACCACCAACGCCGGTAACCTCACCACTCCTACATCCCTCTCCTCCTGCCCTCAAGTCATCATCGGTGACGGTTCCGTTTTACCCGTCACCGGCTCTGGCAAAGTCATCCTACCCACCAACACTCGCCCTCTTTCCCTCAACAATGTCCTAGTCTCCCCCCATTTGATAGCCAATTTAATTTCCATCCGAAAATTCACTTCTGATAACCATTGTTCCGTGGAATTTGACCCATTTGGTCTTTCTATTAAGGATCTCCATACCAAGACGGTGATTCTACGCTGTAATAGCTCCAAAAATCTATATCCACTCCTGCCGACCTCCACCACATTGCCACACGCCATGCTTGCCTCTTCCTCCGACAGCACGCTTTGGCATCGTCGCCTTGGTCATGCTGGACACCAGGCCATCTCCAGCTTAGCTCGTTCAAAAGCAATACCATGTAATAAAACTGATCATGCTCCCTGTCACACATGTCAGCTAGGGAAACACACTCGACTTTCGTTTGTTCCCTCGTCATCCAGAACTAATAAAGCTTTTGAATTCGTTCATTGCGACTTGTGGACTTCTCCTGTGTCTAGCATCTCTGGAAATAAGTACTACTTAGTTTGCCTCGATGACTTCACACATTACTTGTGGACCTTCCCACTTAAACTCAAATCAGACACCGTTCTTGCCCTACAACACTTCCATGCTTATGTCAACACCCACCACAACACTAACATACACTTCATCCAGTGCGACAATGGTCGTGAATTTGACAATACTGCTACCCGCTCTTTCTTTCTAGCACATGGTACTCACGTCCGTTTCTCATGTCCCCATACATCCCCACAGAATGGCAAAGCTGAACGGATTATTCGCACCACAAACAACATGATCAGAACTTTGCTTTTTCAAGCCAGCCTACCACCTCCATACTGGGTCGAGGCCCTCCTCTCTGCCACTCACATCCTCAATCGTGTTCCCACCAAAACCATCAGTTTTCGTACACCCCACGAGGTTCTTTTCGGCTCACCACCACAATACAGTCATCTTCGCGTCTTTGGATGTTGTTGCTATCCCAACCTATCTTCCACCGCCCACAACAAACTCTCTCCCCGTTCTGCTGAATGTATCGTCCTTGGGTACCCTCCTAGTCATAAGGGCTACCGGTGCCTAGACCTCACCACAAACCGCGTGATCGTCTCCCGCCATGTGGTGTTTGATGAGGACTGCTTCCCCTTTGCAGCCCGCTCTGTCACCCCTATTTCCTCCTATGATTTCCTCAGTGCAGGTCATGACGAGCCTCCCATGATGCTACCCACGGGCCCTCTGGTGCGCCCGCCATCCACACGACCTCACGGCTCCGCCGAGCCGGAAGATGCTCCTCCGGATGCTGTGGTGTCGCCTCCCACCTCTGTGGTGACAGCGCCGCATGCAGCTCGCCCTGCGCAGACCACACCAGCGCCTGCGCAGGACGCAGCCTCCTTCCCGGCGTCACCAGTGTCTCAACCGCCAGACACTACTGCGATGCCTCCGCTCGTGGCAGTGCGAACGTACGTTCCCCGGTCGCATACAACGCGACGTCCTGACCAGGCGGGTCCAGACTCATCTGCAGCTCGCGCGACTTCCTCCATTGCGCCCTCGCCGTGCATGCTCCCTTCTACATCAAACACGACACAGCAGGCGGCTCCAGATTCTCCAACACGCGGGACTGGGCAGGCATCCCCTGTGCACACTGCCACTGCGCGCACGCCTAGCCCGGTGTCCCCGTCCCCAGCGACGGTGCAGGCACCCGATGACCCAAGTGCGTTCGTCATCCAGCCCGCTGCACCCGCCACCCGGTCGAGTGCACTGGTCCCCGCCCCTGTCAACAACCATCCAATGAGCACACGCGCTAAAGATGGTATTCGGGTTCCTAAGGTCATCTTCGACCTCCATGCAAATGCCCTGCCGGATGTCTCCCCAATTCCAGCGACCTACCGCAGTGCATTGAAGGATCCTAACTGGAGAGCTACTATGCTTGAAGAATTCCATGCCCTTGTCTCCAACAACATGTGGACTCTTGTTCCACCACCTCCCATGACAAATGTGGTCACGGGTAAATGGATATACCGGCATAAATTCAACTCTGATGGCACTCTATCCAGATACAAGGCTCGGTGGGTTTTGCGGGGCTTCTCTCAACGCCCTGGTCTGGATTACGACGAAACCTTCAGTCCCGTCGTCAAGCCTGCCACCATCCGGACTGTTCTCTCCCTCGCGTTGAGCTCTGACTGGCCAATTCACCAATTGGATGTCAAGAACGCCTTCCTCAACGGGACCCTCACCGAGACGGTATATTGTCAGCAGCCATCAGGATTCGTTGATAATGACAAGCCAGATCATGTATGTTAGTTGAACAAGTCCCTCTACGGATTGAAGCAGACGCCTCGAGCTTGGTACACTCAGTTTCAGTCCTTCTTGCTGTCACTTGGATTCGTCGGCTCCAAGTGTGATCCCTCCTTATTCATTTACCAACAGGGCCAGCTGACAGCGCATCTTCTGTTCTATGTTGATGATATTGTGCTCACAGCCTCGGACACATCATTTCTACACCAGATTATTGCTTCTCTTTGTCAGGAGTTCTCTATGATGGATCTTGGTTCTTTGCATTATTTTCTTGGGATCACTGTTCGTCGCTCTGCTAGCGGGATGTTCCTCTCCCAAGAAAAGTATGCTGCTGAGATTTTGGATCGCGCTTCCATGAGCAACTGTAATCCTTGTGCCACTCCCATTGAAGTTCGCTCCAAATTGTTTGCTACTGCCGGTCCTCCAGTGTCCAATCCTACCCTCTATAGGAGCCTGGCCGGTGCTTTACAATATTTGACCTTCACCCGTCCGGATATCACACACGCCGTCCAGCAGGTGTGTTTACATATGCATGATCCTCGTGAGCAGCACTACCTTCTTCTCAAAAAGATTTTGCGATATGTTAAAGGAACATTGCATCATGGCCTTCAGCTTCGGCGTTCCAAGACTGAAGAACTCATTGCCTATTCAGATGCCGACTGGGCCGGCTGCCCGAATACTCGACGGTCTACCTCTGGATATTGTGTTTTCTTGGGCGACAATTTGCTCTCATGGTCCTCCAAACGGCAGCAAATGGTTTCCCGTTCTAGTGCCGAGGCGGAGTACCGCGGTGTTGCAAATGCAGTCGCCGAGACAACATGGCTCCGGCAACTCCTAGTCGAACTCCGTCGACCACTTCTGAAAGCCACCATGGTCTACTGTGACAACATCTCTGCGGTCTATCTCTCCGCCAATCCGGTTCAACATCAGCGCACAAAACACGTCGAAATTGATCTTCATTTCGTTCGTGAACGTGTTGCTCTTGGTGATGTCTGGGTCCTTCACGTCCCTACTACGTTGCAGTACGCGGATATCTTCACAAAGGGGTTGTCTACTGCGGTTTTCACAGACTTCCGCTCCAGTCTCAACGTCCGCGACTCTCCCGGTTGACACTGCGGGGGGCTGTTAGACACCTAATCCCATGGATACCGCACTGCCATATCAGTGCCTTCCTGATTTACCTTGATATTCATAGCTGATTGTATAGCTGTACATTTCCATACTTAGGCATCCATTTTTGGTAGTCTTGTATAGGATTAATCTCTGTACATCATTGCCTATTTGGCCTATATATGCAGCGCCCCTGGTCCTGTGCCTAGTGTGGCTAAATCTCCGAAATCTCTCCTTCTATCACATGTGATTGGATCAACCGTGGTGCTGCTTCTTCTTCCTGCCCGTTGGATATGTGTCTACAACGGCACTGATTCGAGCCATGGTCTCCCGGTCGGGGTCACCTCTCGATGTTCCCTGAGCTCCCGGGGGTCAGATCCTCTCCGCCACCCTTCTCTGACAGCCTCTGCCATGAGCAGCCTCCATGTGGCCAAATCTGGAGGCTTTTCTCACCTGTTCGTTCTGTTCGTGCGCTAGCAAATCATGCCGCCGCGGAGAGCCAAAATGGCTCGCCTGCATGGGCAGACTTTTTCTTTCTCTTTGAGGCTAGCTAGCCAGGCAAAGCAAGTTTTGATGCCATGACGTTGTTAGGATTTCATAGAGACCCTTATGTTCTTGTCCTGTAAATGGGCCTTTATGAGCCTCCAAAATAACTTTAAGTCCATGATTAATACCCCAGTTAGTCCTAAACCCTAGATACCAAACGCCTGTTCTTGCTGAGCAAGGCCAGGCTAGGCCATTGCTCCTGTGGACTGTGGGCACCAAGCAACCCCTTAGCGACTTTGATAAAATTTGGCCACCATGTGGTTTGGCAGAAAGAAACCATACATAGTACCTTGGCTTATTTTAAGATCAAAAGTTGGCCAAATTTTGGTCACCTGGTTGCCTTAATTTTTCGTATACGAAAGTTTTGCTCGGTTCTCATGTCCTTCATCGTGCATAGAACCGAATAGGCCTGGAGTGCCTAATCTTGGGTCCTTCAAGGCGAGGAGCTGCTGCAACAAGTTTTTTTTTTTTTTTGACCCTTTTAACCATTTTGGAGAAAGACACAAAGCAATATTTAAAGTGTAGCTTTGACCACTATTTCATACTGGAATACGTTTATCATACAATAAAATTATGAACCTAGTTTTGAGACAAATTTTACGTATATGATTTCCATATTTTCAATCGAAATATTTCAAAAGATATTAATAGTCTAAGTTTCAAAAATTTGACTAGAATCACGTTCAAAACATCACATTTCCATTGCTGGAGAGAGTAGTAGTACATGGGCAATTTTTGTTATATATTCAATGCATTTGCGTTTTTCTCTATATTTTTTTTTGCATGCTCACGAATTTGCCGTGTGACGCGGCGTCGATCTATGGCAACATCCACGTGGTAAAAAGATCTGAGAATGAATATGTAGAGTTGTAGCACATTTGCGCCCACCATCAAGGGTATATAATTCTTCCTGATGTTTGTACAAAGGAGACTAATACCTTGAGCAGGTAGAAATAGAGAGAATTTTGCTAGCAGCAATGCTCCAATTCCAAATACATAAACAGTAGCACCGTACTTGCCTACAACCAGTGTACGTACGTATTATACTTTCGCGCGCATGAACATGTGCAAGTATGATAGAATACGTGTATAATATACACTACGTAAAAAAAGTCATGGCACTACTTGAAAAATATACGAACTTCGATTTCGACATTTTTTAACTCTATAGCATCTACAGAAAAAGTTACATCAATTTCTCCTCACTTTATCAGGTTCGGCGAATTTTTCGAGGCCTAAAACGGCTTGGAAGATTGAGTTCTCGCATCTGAAAGTTTCTGCACCGTTTTCAGAATGAGCGTTTGTGTCCATAGCCGTTACCCCTTACATCAAACTTGAGCAGAAATTTACAATGATTCAGATTCTAGTGCTTCTGAAGTGAGAAAAAATAAGAGAAAAATAAAATAAAAATAAAAAATTTGTAATGTTTGGATCATTTTTTATATTTTTGAATAACGTCATTAGTGACAGGTCATAACTTGACCCGTCACTTATGATATGCCTATGAGACCCGTCACTAATGAGTTAGTCATTGGTGACAGGTCAAAACTTGATCTGTCACCAATAACTTACCTATGATGATCTGTGAGAGATGAGTCATCATTGATGACGGATCAAGTTTTCACCTGTCACTAATGGCCGGCATTAGTGATGGGTTAAAAAGTATGACATGTCACATATGTAGTGTCTTCTTTGTCTGTTTTTCACGTAGTGTGGGTAACGGGTGATAACCGTCATTAGTGACGGGTCTCGCACCTGTCAGCCCAAACTTGTCACTGATGAGTTGTTATTGGTGATGGGTAAAGACCCGTCATCAACAAGGTCATAAGTGACGGGTCATAATGAAGGTTATAGGTGATGGGTCATAACAGTAACCTGTCACCTATTACTGAACATAAGTGATGGGGTCTTAACAGTGACCTGTCACTTATAACTGATAAACGTTTTTCGCGTTTTCTTGACACGAAAAAAAGTCAAAAAAAGATTTTTTTTCACTGAGCCCCCCAACACACGGGCCCATCGTATATATCTCACAAGCCACATCATTTTTTAAACTATTTTCAGTCTTTGTGTTCTGTAGGAATCGAACATGCGACCTCCCCTCGTGTGCGAACCCCCTTACCACCTCAGCTATCACGTCGTTATGATAGAAATCGAATATTTTATCCTTTTAACCTTGGTTGCCGAAGGTCATAGGTGACGGGTCATAACTGTGACCTGTCACCTATGACTGAACATAAGTGATGCGATCTTAACAGCGACCCGTCACTTATGACCGATGAGCGTTTTTCGTGTTTTTTAGACCCGAAAAAAGTAAAGAAAAAACCTTTTCACCTGAGCCACCCAACACAGGGCCCATCGCATATGCCTCATAAGCCACGTCATTTTTCAAACTATTTTCAGTCTTTACATTCCGTGGGAATCGAACCCGCGACCTCCCTTCACGTGTGAACCCCCTTACCACCTCAGTTATCACGTCATTATGATAGAAACTGGATATTTTATCCTTTTAACCTTGGTTGCTGATGGTCATAGGTGACAGGTCATAACAGTGACCCGTCACCTATAACAAGTCATAGGTGACGAGGTCTTAACAGTGACCCATCACTTATGACTGATGAGCATTTTTCATGTTTTTTAGGCTCGAAAAAAGTCAAAAAAATATTTTTTCACCCGAGCCACCCAATAGAGGAGCCCATCTTATATGCCTCACAAGCCACATCATTTTTCAAACTATTTTTAGTCTTTGCATTCCGTGGGAATCGAACCCGTGACCTCCCCTCGCGTGCGAACCCCCTTACCCCCTCAGCTATCACGTCATTATGATAGAAACCGGATATTTTATCCTTTTAACCTTGGTGACAGATCACAGTTATGACCTGTCACTGATGACTGTTTTTTCCGAATTGTTGAGTACTGGATTGTTTGATATTGAATTCAGTGAATTATTGATTTACATATAAAATTTTTCTTCATCCAAAGTTGTACAAATATTTTATGAATTTATGAATATCTCATACCAACTATCGCAATTTGATAGGTGAACTGGAGTGCCTTGGGTAAAACAGGCATAACTTTTGCATACGGATTCTGATTTTAACTTTTTTTTACTCTACGGACATCTATAGAAAAACTTACATCCGTTGCTCATTGACTACATCGGTTTTGGCAATTTTTTCAAGGCCAAATTCAGCCTGGAAGATTGAGTTCTCGCCCGCTGAAGTTTCTACATCAAACCATTTTCGGAACGCGCGTTTGTGTCCATAGCCGCCATCCCTTACATCAAACCACAACAAAAATGTATAATGGTTCCTATTCTAGTGCTGCTGAGGTGAGAAAAAATAAGAGAAAAATAAAAAAATATTCATATCATAAGTCATTGGTGACGGGTCGTAACACTGACCCATCACCAATGAAGTTATTGGTGCTGCATGAGAAAAAAAAGAAAAATACTATCATTAGTGATGGGTCACAACTTAACCCGTCACTAATGAGTTTGTCATAGGTGATGGGTCCTAACCGTGACCCGGTACCTATGACTGGCCTAGGATGACCCATCACTGATGAGTCATCATTGGTGATGGGTCATAACTATGACCCATCACTATTATTATAAGTGACGAGTCATGTTACGACCCGTCACTAATTTTGTATCTCCTTTATCTATTTTTCACGTCATGAATAATTAGCACTGCTTAAGATTAGACCACAATATCTTTCTCTGGACATTGTTCTGAATAGGATCTCTCTCTCTCTCTCTCTCTCTCTCTCTCTCTCTCTCTCTCTCTCTCACGGCAAACTGAGGGTAGATTCTGTTAGATCAAGAAGGGTTGCAGTCTGTGCTTATGACATGAACTACAAAAGATGGAGCATGTCGCGGCCACACAGTAGACGACAACTTTAAATCTAGATCATCGGCAACGAGGGAGGATCGAAAGTCATGGTTGTATTTCTTTTTTGTTTGTTGCACTCTGATACCTCTTGTAATGCGCCACATCCCCTTGGATTTGATCAGATTTTGCAACACTACATTGTACCAATGTTAATGGCAAAAATCATGAGGTAGATGAATCTTGTTGAGAACCTTAATAATTACAACTAAACTAATTTGTCGAATTGGACCTTAATTTTTTTCAGTACAACCTCAAATGAGTATAAGTGATTGTCTTCCTCTTATAACCATCTCGCGTCTATTTAGGCCCTCGGATTCTTTCCATATATAGATGAGCCTAGCACTAAGAGAGCCACCATTTTATCCTCTCCTGCATCCACTTAACTTTGGAATACTTTGGCTTAATTGATTGAGTTAGATATTGCTTGGTTTCTCCGCTCTCTATGGCCAGCCCTCCATGGATTTATATAGTTCCCATCTCCTCAAAGCAAGTAAGATTCCGCATTAGATTGAGTGAATTCGATTCCATATTAGATTGAGTGAATTCCTTCTACATTGGTGGCACATACCCGGCGCACATATTGGCTCATATCGGACCCATACATCATTGAGATGTCAGTGGCATATAGGGAATGCTAAAATTTCTAGAGGCATGGGAGGAATTTATTCTATTAGATTAGAATTCTCCACTCTCAATCCTAGGATTCACTTTTGTCAACAAGATGTCAGGATTAATTTGAAGCGTTAGCCATTAGAGTCCATTCATAAGATGGTGTAACGAACATGCCCTTAGGAAGATTGTAGCGGAA
Source organism: Phragmites australis (assembly GCF_958298935.1). Taxonomy (NCBI): domain Eukaryota; kingdom Viridiplantae; phylum Streptophyta; class Magnoliopsida; order Poales; family Poaceae; genus Phragmites; species Phragmites australis. The sequence continues at coordinate 143,199 of NC_084927.1, forward strand.
CATCTTTAGAGCATGTATGTGATTTTAGTGATTAATAACAACAAAATCAATGAGACTAACATATTTGTCAAGTATATATTTTAGTAGGTCTCATGGATGCAATACATAAAGAAGCCACCGTAGCCGGGACAAAGTTTGATTGAATTGGGGAAGTCCCAGGAGAAAAACCCTCACCGGATAGTCCGGTGTAGAAGAAAGTGTACACACTGGAGCTTTATCTGCAGAAAAGAGCAAAACAGATGAAGCCACCGAATAGTCCGGTGTTGATGAAAAAGATGCACACTGGAGTATTCTCAGGGAAAGTTCACAAGCTGTGCACTGACTGGATAGTCTGGTGATGAAGGGTATAAAGCACTGGAGCAATTCTGGCAGAGGCGATTCTAAGTGTTGAAGAATGGAGATCATGTGACCGGATGGTCCGATGCATGTATTGTGTACACCGAAGCATCATCATTGGAGCATTTCGTGCAGAGAAGATGTCAGAAGTTGAAGATTGAAAATTAACTCACCAGATGTTCAGGTATGAAGAGAAAGTGCACCGGAGGCTTACATCAAAATGTTTTACACAGAGAAGAAGTGACACGGTTTGGCTGAAGTTAACACACCGGAAGGTCCGGTGATGAAGTTGAAGAATACACCGGACTATCTGGTGTTCAAGATGGTTTTGAGTGGGGTTCCAACGGCTAGTTTCTGAGGTTGTACTCACCGGATGATCCGGTGTTAGTACTACTGTTGTCATCGGATTATCCGGTGTTCACAGTAAAGTTGAGCTGTTGGAGCAACGGCTAGTCCGCGGGTTTGAGGCTATAAATACCCATCCACTCGGTAATTTGAAGGTGCTGGAGTCCAGAGAAGACCATAGACACTTGAGAGGATATTCAAGCCACCAAAGTGCTTAAAGTGATCATCCAAGATAATTAAGCACAAGATTAGTGAGTGATTAGTGCTTATAGGCCTAGAAAGAGTGTTGCTAAGTGATTACTTCCTAGAGAGCGGATCAAGGAGTGATCCTAGCTTGTACCAAGTGGTACGCCAGCGCCTTAGAGTCATGGCGACTCGCCGACAACTTGAGCCGGAGTTGCTCAAGCTTGTTGACCCTCCGACTTGGTGTGGAGCGGCGGCAAGACACATGTACGGGAACGCAGAGACCTTTGCTTTGATGGCTTAAGCTCTGAAGTGATCACAGTGGCAAATGACCGGAAGAGATGCTAGTGGTAAGGCCTTGCCATTGTGCCTTGGTGGTTCATCCGGCTTGAGGCTTTGTCTTGGTGGCTCGATGGCTCAAGAGCCATGACCGGGTGCCGACCGAGAGTATATCCTTGGTAGAGCTCCAACGTGGACTAGGGGTAGCATTCATGCTATTGATACTACAGAATAAAAATACTTTGTACCGAGTTTGTTCTCTCTACCTTATTTACTCTTCCGTATTTACATTCTTACAATTTACCTTCCTAAATACGTTGTAATCCCTTTTGAACGGTAGAGTAGACACACTAGATAAATCTAGAAAATATTTAGATAGAAATTGAGATAAATTTATCTTATGAAGTTTTTGAAGCCAACTTAATTTAGATCTTTAAGTGTCCTAATTCATCCTTCTTAAGACATTATCAATCCTCACATATGGTTATGGATCAATTAGAGAAACGACAGTGTGTGGATGTCCCAAATATTCAACTTGTGCTATATCAGTATACATAAGGAAAATAATACTATTTCCTGAATTGTGATTTGAGATCCACCTGATCACCTCACAGCAATACAGTCCAAACGAGATTGTTTGGTGGAGGGTAGTCTGGGATACTAGTCCCCCCTGATGTATCAGTTTTTTTTAAGACTTTCTTAATAAATCAGATACATGCGGATGCATAGATTGTGACGAGTTTTCTTCTAGTGACGTGTGATGGATTCCTTTCTCATTGTTGTTGCAAACATCGAGAGATCTACCATACAATGTTTCCTGTACAATGGTAGGTCGGCAGAGCAGTAGAGAAAGTGTGGCTCCAGTACTTTTGCATAGCAGCATAGCCGAAATGGTTGTTTCTGGTTCAGTTTTCAGATGTTTCTTCTCTATCTGGTGCGTTAGTACTTGTCATTCTTTAGAGCCACACAGAGAAATGGTCCAGATGTTTCTTTCTTCTCTGGTCACTTGATAGATCAGACAAATGCTGCTGCATAGATTGTGATGAGTTTTCTTCTACTGACATGATGAGTTAATTTTTCAGTGTGGTTGCAAACTTGGAGATCGGTCGTTGCGAACAGACCATACGTTGTTTTTGTGGTCAGCAGAGCAGTAAGAGAGTGTGGTTCCAGTAATTTTCTTTGCAGCATATGCCTGATCATCTCGCTTATCTGCCTTGCAAGTGTACTCCGAACCAGAGCCTGGTGCTCAGATTCATCCTCCATGCCACAAAATCTATACTATAGTCATGAAATTTCCACCGTAGGTTCTTTAAGGACAAAGACTTGGGTGAGTGGAGGCAGAATATCCTTTTTTAACGATGTAAATAATTAAAGTAAATGAAAAAAAATTCAGGGAGAAAATCCACTGATACCATTGGGTACTGTTGCAAGTCAATAAATTTGAGTGGGTTTGTGAGAAGGTAGTAAATAACTAAGGTAAATAAATAAAAATATGTTGGGAATAAAATTTAATCCACCAGTGCCATTGGTGTAAGCTGCGGCGTCCACCATCTGGCCGTTTATCTGCCAAAGGAAAGCATGATAGAAGGGACAGCTAAATCCTAGCGAACTGGAAAAAGCATAATAATTACGCCTTTGTGATCTAAAGAAACGATTTCAATTAAACTGGTGAGCACTAAACCAGCCACACTTGAGCATAACGTGTCACCAAATCGTCGTGTGAGCGTAAGCGACACTATACTGTTTACGCGTTAGGTAGCCTATGTTAACACTGCAGCTATCGTGTAAACCAATGTAAGCTTGCCAATAGAGCTTCAGAGAGAACGTAAACAAATCCCCAAATAGTCATGTTAACATTGCATCGTTACTGTAAGCCAAGGTGCAATTGCCCATGAGTCCCTGTTGGTGTAAACCGGATACACATGCGCGTAACATGTCACCAAATCATCATGTGAGCGTAAGCGACACTGGACTGTTAATGCATTAGGTAGCCATGTTAGCGCTGCATCTAAGGCGTAAACCAATGCATGCTAGCCAAAAGAGTGCAGAGAAGACGTAAACAAAGCCAAATAGTCCGGTTAACGTTGCATCATTGGTGCAAACCAAGGTGCAGTTGCCCATGATCTGCAGATTAAATGTACCGACAAGTACAGATTAATCTTGGCGCGACTCAGGTGCCACATCGGCCTCACGCGTAAAGGAATCATAGGGGTTGGCACGACCGCCAGTCTCGCCAGCGCATTGGCGCGACCTCCTATCACGTCAACCCCTTTGGCGTAACTCAGAGCATACAGAGGGCCGCGCCGGCCTTTCTCTCCCGCAACTCTTCTTCCTCCTCCGACTTTCCGTGACCAGGCGACACAGCAGCAGCGCCGATGACCCCCCCTCCCACCAATCAGGTCTGATTGGAAGGGGATTTCGCGGGGACATGTCCTAGGAAGGTAGCTCCTCCGTTCTCTCCAAATTTTTCAATTTTTTTTTGCTTACATTCTTAGTTCAAGGGTAGTTAGGGTTTATGATTTTGTTGATAATAATCTTTGAAATTTGTACGTTTCGGGTTAGATCGGAGCTCAAATATCATGCTATGGATGTATAGTTACGCATGTGTAACGTGTAGAATTTGTTGCATGCAATTATTTGAGTGTAGGAAATTGAATCATATATGATTAGGCTTAATGTATATGAGCAATGCGTGTTCTTATATATATATATATATATATATATATATATATATATATATATATATATATATATATATATATATATATGAATAATTTTGAATTGCTGTGATGAAATGATGAGGCGTAGGGATTGAAATGGATTATGCGTAGGTTTTGCATGTGTTATAGTGATGTATATTTTTGCATATGTGAAATGTTTGTATGGTTTGCGTAGATGGAACGGATTGCTCGTGTGTTTTTGTGGTGACACGGTTAATGCAAATGGGGAGTTGGATAAGATAAGGGAGCAAGTGTTGAAGTTTGGAAATCCGCCTTTTTTCGATGAAATTGTTTCTCGGGTTAGGTAAATTATGAATATTGATGTGGATGCATGTGATGTAACCATACGTGGAATGTTTGATGCCGGCCGGGGTGGTAGGGCTCACTATATTATCATGGAGTTGGTATCGGAGAATGATTGGAAGCTTTACAAGGATTGTGTGAATGGTTCTCAAGTTTGTTGCGCGGAGGTTGTAGTTGATGTGGGTATGAGGGAAGCTCGATGCCATCTGTTCAAGATGTGCTGGGTAGTATTAGCTATGAAGTAGAGCCAGTTGAGTATTTGACTCAGGAAATTACCGCCATTGTCCCAGAGGTGGCCGGTGTCTCCGAACTCGCTGATGTTATGGTTCTGGAGGTACCTCATGCCTCTGTTCAGGAGAAAGCTACCCGTGGTTCCAATAACTTTGATTTGGTTGTGGTATGTAACGCTTCAACGATGGTTTTTTTGAGGATGAGGAGGCACAAGCAAATATTGAGGAAATACCAATCTTTTCATCGGACAGTGATGACAAAAAAGAAGGTGATGGGGTAGAAGAAGTAGAATATGTGTCTGGTGTTGAGCAACGACACGTGGGTCCTGAGGTGAAAGGAGAAGCGGGCAAGGATGAGGAGGAGGCTTGGTGGAATGGAATTGTAACACACTAATTTTTAACTTTTCCTAATAGTAATGAATTTTTGTTAGAGGTGTTGTGCTAGCTCTTGAAAACCCTAGAGAAAAACATTAATTTATAAAGCAAATAATTAATTTAGAAATTGTTTGTCATATTCATGTTGGAGTAGATGCATTAGGGTTTGATTGTGTGGAAAGTCTCTTTTGAAAAACCCCGAGCGCGTTATTTGTAATTAAAAAGAAAATAAAATGAAGAAAAAAAAGGGGAAATTGGAAAATGCTATTAAAGGAAAATGCCGAAAAAGTTTTTTCCCGGCCTTTTTCTTCCTCCCCGCCCGGGCCGGCTTGCTTCTTCTTCCGCCTCCCCGCTTGGGCCGCCCGAAGGCCGCGGCCCAGCAACGCCGGGGCATTTTTCTCCAGTGGCGCATGGCCATTTTCTGTGTTCACCCGCAGAAGCTGCCAAGTGGGGCCCGCGCCTTCTTCCTTCTCCCGCCCGCGCAGGACTCCGCCCGAGTCCGGATCGAAGCCGACACTGTTCGCCGATCTCCCGCGTCCGTATCCCAACCGAAGCAAGCCAAATCCGATCCGCTCGATCCTATCCTCTTCTCCCGCCTATATAAAGCCCGGACCCCCCTCGGTTTATTCCCATCTAAAGCGTGCGCCAGTTCTAGCCCCGCCGCCGCCATAGCCGAGCCAACCCAAGCTTCGCCGCCGCTATTCCTACGCCTGTTTGCCGTAGCCGAGCCGCGCGTGAGCATCTTCATCGTCTACCGCGTCCGCTGCGGTCTTCATCGTCGAGTTTTGGCCGTCGGAGCTCCCTCCCCGACATCGCCCGAGGCTCGCCGACGTCTACCCCGTCGCCGCACACCACCTGAGCCGCGCCGTCGTCGGTACGTGACTAAAACGGAATCCCCGTGCTCCCTTCTCTCTCTGCCGCCGCTCGCCGTCGCCCCCCCCGTAGCCGGCAACGAGGTCCGCAGCCCCTCCGACGAATAGCGCCGCCGCGCCGAGCAGTCCGCCACCGTGTCTCCTCTGGCGCTGGTCAGCCAAAGCCCCCCCCCCACGCCGGTAGCCGTTAAATCTATTCTGAACGGCCCAGATTAGATCCCGATACCCCTTCGACCACCCAATCCCGAGCCGCCACGTGGCACCACTTAAACCCAGTCAGCGCCACGTCAGCCTGCCACCTCAACACCCATGCCGACGTGTCATCCCAGTCATCATGCTACGTCAATCGCAGCAGCCCAGTCAGCAAAATCCGCCTTTTTCAATAAAAAATAATTCCAAGAATTCTAGAAATTGGTAATTTTGCAATAAAGCCCTGAACTCTTCTGAAATTAGTTAAAGCCCCTGTCTTTTTGCAGTTTAGTCCCTGATCTTTCGCATAATTACAATTAGGTCCCTCTATTTTTGCAGAAAGGTCCCTGTTCTTTCTGTTTAATTCAAATTAGGTCCTTTTCTTTTTTTTAGATTAACCCTAAAACTTGTTTCTAGCATAACTTTCTCGTTCTAGCTCCGATTTAGACGATTTTCACGCTCCCGCGTTCATAGTAACGTGTACTATCTTGTAGTACCTTTTTCATAGATGTTAGTTACTGTGTGGTGTACTGTTCTTAGTTGGTTTTGTTGTTTGCTTTTTCGGTGCGTGTCGAAAGCAGACGAAGAGCAGTTCGAGAACCTTCAGGACCAAGTTTTTGAAGAGTCTGAGCAGCAAGTTGAGAGAGGCAAGTGTCCTTGAACATTTTGATCCCAGTTTGTTTAAAATGCGTTCTTTTCAAACATGCATGCTGTTAATCCTGTATCCTATGTATGTATAGTACCTTGTTCCATATAGTTCCTTGTCGCCATATTGATAATGGAGGATATGATGGGTAGATTGCTTAGCCATGCTTTTGGGATGTTGAGAAGTGTCATAATCTTGACTAATGAACATATGCAACAATGGTCGTTAATGTGTTAATGGTTTAGCAACATGGAACCTTAGGCCTTGAGCAAAGTGGTTTTGATGGTTGTCATGGTTATGATGATGGTTTAGTGTTTACTCAAGTAACCTAAGTAAGGACCGGTTCGTGGAGCGACAACCCAAGAAATATCGTACCAACCACAAGACCTGGTATGGGACAGGCCTAGCCTATTAATTAGTGGATTTCAGTTCTGTGCGTGCCAAACGGAAGGGTGGTTGTGTGGGGACGGCAAAGGCCAAAACCATTTGGTTAGTGGTATGAGATGTGTAGTGGAAGGGAAGGGTGCAAACTTCCTGGAGCTACAAGGCGCAAAAGGGGGCTTCTGGGTGACGTGATGCCACTTTGACGGCGGTGAAACCTAGCGGGCATGCACATACTGGATGAAACTTTGTAACAGCTTTGTAGTGACTTTCCGGGTGACACACCACTGGAGTGTGTTAAGTGTTTCGTGGACACGGCAACAAGAAAAATCACGACTTGTGGGGAAAGCTGGACAACCTCTGCAGAGTGTAAAAACTGTTATAACAGCTGTGCTCACAGTTATGAGAGACTTGGATCCTCACATGATTAGCCAAGAGGGTTGGGTCGTTTTGGTCTGTTGGGAGCCTGATGTAGGAACTCAAGTGGAGGGAAAAAACTGTGGAGATGGTTCTAGGAGTTGGAGGTCTAATGATGATGAACCTAGTTAAGTAGGTTGCTTTCATAAAACTCTTGTTCGCCCAGGACCCAAGTGGAATGACCAGGTCCTGCTACATCCTTTTTTTTGAGAGCTTGGGGGCTACTATCAGTGTAAGGGTCTAGGGGGTCCCCCACCGGGGTGGCCCACAATGACTAGCTCAGGCAGTGGCAGCTCCTCTTTGTTTCTGACCCTGGGTCGCCGCACGACCAGTCGGCGTGGCTCGACTACGACTCTGACTTCCAGAAGATTTCCCACCACCGGTCTTCGCTGGTCGCGGGGTAGGTACTCGTCTAGCCAACTCATCCTCATTTAATGCCACTACTCATGTTGTTTTCCTTCCCCAGGCATTTAATTCCATTGAGGCAGCATGGCCGGCGCAGCGTTACCGTGTCCCATCCCGTGGCATTTATTATCATGGGACGGGCTCGCAGACATAGCAGACGTTTTGGCAGGCGCACGTGGGAATTCGGTGATGAGACAGGGCAGGACGGGCAATCCAAACGCGACAAGTGGTTCATACGGCGGGTGTCACAGTGCTTTAGTACAAGACCGGAGCAAGCTTATCCTGTGACGACAACCGAGGTTGATCTTCTAGACGGGCATGGGTTTTTTGTTGGGCTCACATGTAAAAGATCCCACCCCTCTGGTATATAAAGGGGAGATATCTCTTGTAAGAAAGGAGGAGAATAAGAATACACAGGATGTAGGGTCATTATCCTTCAGAGGGTCTGAACCTGGATAATCTCTGGTGTTCTTAGCACACAAATACATAGGCACATCCGGGATCTGAATCACGTGCCCATCGTCCAGTATACCCCGAAATCATTGTCATGGATTTACCCTCGACAGATTTAATTCAAATGTGTGATTTGAATTCGAATTTGACCTTGGATTGAGATCAATTCAATTGAACATATTTGAATTATGATTTGAACTTGAATCTTGAGCTTCCTAAGATTATTTGAATCAAGGGATTTGAATTTGAATCGATTTGAGCTGAATAGAACCTAAGAGTATATTTGAAATTGAGAGACATTCAATTTCAAATCTCCACACAAAGAGCCATAAAAACAATTAAACCAAAAATGCATATGCTCAATTTATTGCAAAGATTAATTCAAAAATTGTCTTGGTGCTATTTGAAATACTTAGCCCAAATAATATATCTGAATATATACATACGAGTATATATACATCAATATATATTTCTTTGGTTTTATATTGGTTTAAATAATTAGAATATTTTTTAATTTAAAGTGAAATTTATAATTAATTTACATGCTAAAACTCAAGATGTTATACTAATTCTACCTCATTCAAATTGTAAACAATCAACCACCGGGATCTCTCTCTTCTTGTTCCTTTAGTCCTTCTCCCCCCTCTCCACCACCGGGATCTTTGGCCATTGCCACTTCCATCTTCGCTTTGTTGCATAGGTGGCCAGCCCCTTAAGCTACGCATATCTCAACGCCCACCCCCCGACAAATAATTAATCCTTGCAGTTACACCTGGAAAATTAGGCCTTTTAATTAGTATGAGCAAATGGTGCTTAACGCACTTTATGTGGGTGTCGGTTACTTGTTTTTTGGCTGGGCGTTGTTCAGTTTCCAGCATTTATTTCTTTCGTTTCTTTTCATTTGCTGCAGCACATAATGGCGTGGAATAAGTGCGGTAAAAACTGCAGTTTAGTGCTAGCTGTTTTCTCCTATGTTTAGGCTATACAGTTCTATATATAGTTGAGTAAAATATACAGAAATGTTGCCCAGTTGGACAGCACAAAAATACTCTTGTGCTTGTGCATAATTTCTCCAATTCTCGCGTGTGTTCGTGAGTAATCGGCAAGTGATCCTGACATTTGGTACCAGAGCCTGTGTTGTCGATCCAGGAGCATCTATGTCGTCGTGGGCTCCTAGGGGCACGCAGTCGAGGACTCCTCCGCGCCGAGGACGCCGCTCACCGTCACCTCCTCCGCGCCGGCCACGACACCATGATGACGGTGGCTGCGAGATGGTTGTGCAGCGTGTCGTCAAGGAGGCATTAGGCTCGGTGGTCTACCCCAGGTTCACACGGACGAACTACACCGAGTGGGCACTCGTGATGCGAGTGAGCCTGCATGTGCAAGGCCTTTGGGAGGCAATCGAACCTGGCGGCGGTGACTACCGCAACGATAGGCTGGCGCTATCCGCCATTCTTTGCGCCGTGCCGTTGGAGATGTTGTCCACTCTCGCCATCAAGGACACCACCAAGGATGCCTCGGACGCGATCAAGATGATGCGTGTCGGTGTCGAGCGTGTTAGAGAGGCGAACGCACAGAAGCTGCGACGTGAGCTCGGCGAGATCGAGTTCAAGGATGGCGAGTCTGTCGACAACTTTGCCATGAGGATCACAAGCCTTGCCAACAACCTCCGAGTACTAGGGGACGAAGTCACTGATGTTGAGGTGGTGAGAAAATTTCTGCAGGTCATTCCAGAACGTCTCTAGCAAGTCACCATCTCTATCGAGACTCTCCTTGATCTGAGCACGATCTCGATAGATGAGGTGACCGGTCGCTTGCGCGCTGTGGAGCAAAGGTACAAGCTCAGCTCTACGGGCGGCAATGGTGGGCAGAAGCTACTCCTCACCGAGGAGGAGTGGCTAGCTCGCATGAAGAAGCGTCATGGCAAAGGAGGATCTAGTAGCGGCGGCAATAGCGGTTTCCATCGTCATCATGGCAAGAACCGTGGGTGCGGGTGAGGCAACGGGCCACGCGAAGGCAACGCCAACACGTCCGGCCAAAGAGGTGGCTGGGGCCAATGTTGGAACTGCGACAAATATGGCCATTGGGCCAAGGATTGCCGCAGCAAGCCGAAGCGGGCCGAGGCCCACCAGACACAGGGCGCCGACGATGAGCCCACGCTTTTGATGACCAAGGCTTGTGTCACATCACCCGGTACGTCCACTCCACAGCTAGTCGAGGCGAAGGTATTCACACAGCTAGATCAAGAGGAGGACCGCGATGATCGGATGTGGTACCTCGACATCGGTGCCACGAACCACATGACCGGGTAGTGCACTACCTTCTCCGAGATCAACTCCGGAATCTGAGGCACCATCAAGTTCGGTGATGGCTCCATCGTTGACATTGAGGGGTGCAGCACGATCTTGTTTGCCTGCAAGACCGGCGAGCACCGCACGCTCACGGGGGTGTACTTTATTCCCCGGCTCACCACCAATATCATCAGGATCGGCCAGCTTGACGAGAACGGCTGCAAGGTGCTGGTCGACAGCGGCGTCCTACAGATCTGGGACACGGATCGACGATTGATGGAGAGGGTGCGGCACTCCCCCAACAGGGTGTACATGCTCAGCCTCGACATTGCACGACCAGTGTGTCTGTCGGCAAGAGGCTCAGAGGAGGCATGGCGCTGGCACGCGAGGTACGGGCACCTTAGCTTCCAGTCCCTGCGCAAGCTCTCCAAGCAGGCCATGGTGCGAGGGCTGCCGCGAATTGATCACATTGATCAAGTCTGCGATGGCTGCCTCACCGGGAAGCAGAGGCGAGTATCCTTCCCCAAGCTGGCGAAGTATCGCACAAGGCACGTCCTCGACCTTATGCACAGCGACCTCTGCGGGCTGATCACGCCAATGACGGCAAGCGGTAGCCGCTACTTCCTGCTACTGGTGGATGACTTGAGCCGCTACATGTGGCTTAGTCTCCTCACTTTATGCTTGTGAACTTTGTAAAAATCATGAAGAAATTAATAAAACTCTAAATGAAGTGAAATCAATTTTAAAGATCCTCTTAAGATACGTCCTACACAAAAAAAAAATATGTTTGCATGTTAAGCTTTTCCTTAACATGAGTTAATAACTGAGCCGCACGCTTCAACTTTTTTCTTTTTTTTAAACTTACTCCATATAGAATATGATGCAAATGACATTATTTTTGAAAAAACAAATTCACAAAAGACCTTAGAATTGTCTCTAGTTTTTTTTAGGATTTTTTTTATTTTTTGATTTTTTTTCGAATTTTTTAATTCAAATTCGGTTGCCGTTCGGTTTCTGAAATCGAACCGGAACGGTAAGCTCGGTAACCATGAATTCCGACCGGTTACCGTCGATAATTTGAACCCTTCTCAGTTCTCCCACAACATGACAAGATGCCCAGGTACAAGAGTAAGAGAAAAGGGAGAAGTAAATATGAAAAGCTAGAAATTTCAGATTCCTCCGATTGATCGATAACATAGGCTTGGATATACTGTTGTAAGCAGTCGTGGAATTTGGACTAGACCGAATTAGAGCCGCCTATGACACGATGATTTAGCACGGCCTATGGTACGGCATGGCGCTAGAAAAATTAGGTTGGACCGGCACGGCATAAACACGTTTATTGTGCCGTACCTAAGGTCTTGGCACGGTGGGCGGCACAGCTCGGCTTAAATATTGGGTCGTGTCTGGGCTGGCACTGCACGAAAATAGCACGTAGGCACAAAAAAAGTCCATTGGAACGTAAACAGACCGACAGCACGCAAAGAGCTTGTTAGCACGAACAACCCGCCGCTTGCATTTGAATACGCATCAACCTCTCTCTCATGCTACCATCCATGCATATGCATGTATGTACCCATGCAAATATGCAATTATCTTTGTAATAGTATATTGTACTCTCTTTTTTACAAATGGAAATCTCACACTGAGATGTAAGGTTTTTAACGAGGTCATATACTTAAAATGTATTTGCAATTAATAAAGTTCATGTTTTTCTAATTACATCTTTTTTTTCCCAAATTATTCATTTTCCCGTACCCTTAGCATCGTCTTTATTTATTCATTTCCATTTACATCTATTGTTCTATGCTTATTCAATTATACTATCTAATTTTGTTCATCTGCTAACTGCTGTTGTGTTATAGTACTACTATGTTGTATTATCCACTACTGTTGCGGACATGCAAGTTGACAGAGAAAGAAAAAAAGACTGCACAGCACAAGCAATGCACTTCGTATGGATAAAAAAGCCAACAGCGACTGACCGAAAACAACCAGCATACATACTGTGTGAACATGTGGTAACCAAACGAGAACATGTACCTGAGCTAGCACGGCACGAGATGGCACCGCGTGCTTGAATCTAACCATAAGCTTATCGTGCTAACACGGTACGAGTACGACGCGATAAGCTGAGCGGACCGAGCCTACTCGGCACGATAATTATTAAAGATGATCTAAGAAATCCTCACAAGATAGCCTCAATGGATGTAGCTATGTTGATATAAAGTATACTTGCTGCAGCCATATGATTACATAGGTAAACTACAGAGCTGTCTAATCATATAATGGTGTACGGAGCTTTAGACGGGAGGAGAGGGACACCATGCCGTACTGACAAACTGACAAAAAACCTTACTCTTTATTTTTTGTCAGCTTGCTCATGACACGAACTGATCCTTGTATCATCTACTCACTTTATTACCTACTATGTTTATTATGAGGTGATCTAATTTTTTTAGTTGCTACCTGCTCTGCACGGCATTTGGCTGTGCTAACTTCTTGGCCGGTGACGGCGGGTTCGAGCGCGACCGCATGCGGGGACTTCGACGATGTTGCTGCTCGCCACCCACGTCGCCGTCGTGTTCAACGTTAATACCACCAGCAGTGACGACGACTCCGAGATGGCCGCTAAGGTGGCCACATGCAAGGCCAGTTCTCGGACATGGTTAGATCATCTTCAACAGTTATCTTAAATTTTTATTCTCTAAAACACTATTACAGTATCCCCTATCACTATTACAGCATTCCTTATTTTTTCATCTTCAGAAGCTACCCTATTTTCTACCTTCTACTCTCTTTTTCTCTCTCCGGACCCACTGTCAGCCTCTATAAACAGTACTGCTACAGTACAGACATTGTTTTCTCCCATCGGGCCCACCGGCAATCTCTTTTAGCACTGCTGCTACAGTTTACGGATGCTACAGTAGGTCCGCAGATTCACTGACCCGTTTCTCTCCCCGTAGTACTGTAGCGACACTGTAGCATACTGTATCACCGGATACCGACTCTGCTGGAGTTGCTACAGTACACCGCAAAGTACTGTACCAACCGGATCTTCAAAAATGCCGATTCTACTGGAGATGGTCTTATAGCCCTACGGCTTTTGGTGGCCTGACGGCCACATGCTCTAAGGTCAGGAATGTAAAGATAAAGTCTGGTACAAAACGATGCGAGGAAGAGATATGTAGAGATTATGGATGGCAATTAGATATGTAGATTCGGATACCCGCAGGTTCTGTACTCGATGGGTCTAGGTTCGGATTTCATTTCCCGCTCACGGGTCCATCGATTCGAGTTCTCGAAACGGGTCGGATTGGGCTCGGGTTTCAACTCTCACCTGCGGGGGCCCGTTGGGTCACCCGATTCCATTAATTCGACTCAGGCCAGCCTACAAACCCCAGCCTTCCCACGCGACCACGCCTCTGGCTATTGGCAGCAGCTCGGGCCTCCCCATCCGCTAGGCATGGCCGACTGCCCGGCCCCGCCTCCGGTGCCCTCCCCGCTAGGGCCGCCGCCTCGTCAGCACCCCGGTCCCTGGCCACGCCCTGGCCTCCTCCCCGCCCGATCATGGCTGGCCTCCTGTCTGCCACTGGCCTTGGCTTCGCCGCCCCGCCCCGCCCCATCGCCGGCCCCTCCCCGCCACCCCTCAAATTGGCTGGCTCCCCTCCCCGCCCGGCCGCCGCCACTCCCCGCCGCAGTCCCACCCCACCTGAGCCACCCGGTAGCCCCAGTGCCCGCCTCCCCACCGCCCGCCTAGCCTCTGGCGTTGCCGCCCCTTGAAGCACCTCTGGTTATCCCCGGTGCTTAAAACCATTATTATACCAGTCCCTGGATCAGTCGCTGGTAAATAAGAGTCTTACAACAGGTGTTATCAATGCCATACAACACGAGGGACGGTGAGCATAATCCACCATCCTAATAACACATACAGCATTAAGCCCAAGTGCATTATTAAAAGGGTCCACGATAACAGAGTACAAAGCAGAAATAGCATGACGAACACGCCACTCCACAGGCAACTTGGGTGCGGACGCGACCAAGCCTACTCGTCTGCCTCACCGTCTACTTTGGTGAAGTCCGGGTCGTCCTCTGAAAGCACAAGCAAGGGTGAGTACAAGAGTACTCAACAAGTCTCAACCCTTACCCTACGATAGGGGTTCGAATACATGCATAATAGGATGAAAAGGATAAGCTGTAAAGTTGAATTTTGCCAAAAGCTAGGTGCATGGTTCCTTTATATAAAGCGGTTTATAAAAACGACCTCAGTAGTAAATGGGTTGTCCAAGTTTTATCGTTGTTGGACACCCCGCCCACGATAACCCACGGCACACGGCCAGACCTATATTCCAAAACAGGGCACACCTTGCCCTCTCACTCACAAGGAGTACACACACAACCCACGCTAGTTGCTGCGATCGAACCATAGTTCGTCCATGATCGTGAACATGACTATTCGAATAGTTTTACCTCTGCAGAGTTGTACACTTTACCCACAAGCTAAGCTCGATAACAATCCACCGCCATGGAAGCGCGGCTCAACGAAGCCATTACCCACCACAGCATCATCACACTAACCGTTTACAGGGATAACCAGGGGTTCATGACCTTTAGCTAGGCCTCCAACCGGGTTGCCAAGCCTGCACCGCTTGCACCTGCTCCATGGTTTCCCGCTGCACAACTGCCTCCAGACGATAGTAGACTAGCTGGAGGGATTTAGACTAAGCTCTGCCCATAGAGGGTCGAGTGGTTGTACTATATAAACTAGGTAGGATATCACATCAACTCGGTCCTTAAACGAGCCAAGGCAAACATCTCCACATGGAGCCTGCCACACGGACAGCACTCCTCCCGAAGCCTATCACACCAATAGCACTCTGACTCCCTAGGCATTCCCGAAGGAACCCTGATTTGCCCCAGCTCTAACCCAAACTCAGGTATTATCTTAGTCATTTGACAAGGTTCTACCCAACCATAATCCACACAACATCAACACCAAGTTTTACACCTTTGAAAAGCTAGTTGTAATTAGGCATGAAGCAACAGTAAAGAGTATCATCCTAAGCATGCTAATAATAAGGTGATCGCCCAAGCATAAGCAAATTAGCTATGGTGAAATCCTAGGTTTACCAGGATCAAGCATACAGGATAAACACAAATAGCTGGCTAAGCTACATTAGGTTATAATTAGATCAACGGTTTAAAATATGCCAACTAGTAATACTGCATGCATTATATCGGAGTAAAATGGTTGCTACGGGTGGTGTTGATAAAACTGGGTTCAATATGGTCAAAGGGAAACGGATTGAGACTTGCCTTCATTGAAGTCCTCGAGGGGGTCCTGCTCAAACTCCTGAGTTCCTGGCACCACCTCCTCCTCCTCAACAAACTCTCCGTCTTCTAAACGCACTAGTAATACTGCATGCATTGTATCGGAGTAAAATAGTTGTTACAGGTGGTGTTGATAAAACTGGGTTCAATATGGTCAAAGGGAAATAGATTGAGACTTGCCTTCATTGAAGTCCTCAAGGGGGTCCTACTCGAACTCCTGAGTTCCTGGCGCCACCTCCTCCTCCTCAACGAACTCTCCGTCTCCTAAACGCGACAAATAACAAAGCAACACACAAATAAATACAAATAAAATATAAATAATTTGAAATAAATATGAAAATGTTATGAATAGATAGAGCTCGAATTTAGAAGAATATCGGTGGAAGAATCATCGAAATCGGAGTTGAAACGGAGGATTCATGGCCTTCGGAAGTTGATCGGTGGATTAATTCAGGAAAAAGGAAAAAGGGAGAATATTCCTGGAATATTCTACCGAAAATCCGGTTTTTGGGAAAATGAGAGAAAGCACTATGCATGGTGGGCTGTATATGGCATTGGGCTAGGCTAGTGGGTCGGCCTTCTGGGCCGAAGCGGCCCAAGGTGGCCTACCAGAGCGAACGTCCGGTAGACGGCGTTAAGGCACCGGGCCGACCGGTCGGGTTGCGATAGAGAGAGGGGTGACGGGAGAGACGGCGGGGAGACGTTGGCTCGGAGGGGTGGCGCGGGACGTCGGCAAGGAGATTTTCGCGGCACAGCTCGCCAGAAAGCTCGCCGGAAGACCTTTCCTGCCGCCGTTCTCGACGGCGAATGCACCAGAAGAGAGAGGGAGGCGTGGGGAATCCATTTTTGTGATGAATCGAGCGAGGGGAGGGGCAGGATGGGCTGGCATCTAGTGGCTATAGTGGCGGCTCAGGGAGCTCGGTGTGGAGTTCGGTGAGAGCCGATGAGGCGGAGAGGGGTGTATGGGAGGGTGGAGGTGCTCGGTGCGGTGCTCGACGGCCAAGAATGGCAGCGGTTGGGGACTTGGCCGAGGGAGATCGACGACGGGGGTGAGGTTGGCTCAGTGACGGAGAGAGAGAGAGAGGTAGTGAGAGGGAGGAAAAGAAGGGAGACTTGCCTAGCTTAGCTTATAGGGAGGCGGTGAGAGGTGGTGAGGCTCGGGCAAGGCTATTTATAGGCGAGGGAGGACCGAGGGCTCGGGCAGCAAGGAAGGCGGCGAGGACGCGCACATCGGGCTTGGTTCCAGTAGCGTAAATGCGGCCGAAAACGATAGGACAGCACGGCGGCCGTGCTAGCCTCTGCACGTGCGTACTGGGTGGGCGAAGGAGAAGGGGGCCGAGATCACGCGGTCGACAACGCGGCGTCCGGCGGCTGGCTTTCCGCGCTTGGTCATCGTGGTACAGCGGGGAGGTGACAAGCTAGGCAGGCCGGCTTGCGTGGTGGAGAGGTGAGGTAGGGAGATGGGCCGGAGGGAGAGGGCAGCCTAGAGAGGGGAGTGCGGACGGGCTGAAAAAGAAAGAAAGCGGGCCAGGGGAGAGAGGGATGGGCCGGCTGGGTCTCCCTCTCCCACTCAAGTTCACTCTCTCTTTTCTCCCAAAATCAGAGCTCAAGTGGAGGATTCAAGGTATGCATGTGATACCATTGCATTCTCTAGCTCATGAGCTACTCATCTATCCAGTCCATTTTCGTTTTCATGGAAGAATCGAGTAGTTCGTGAAGTTCTTGGCATTCTTGAGCTTTTTGGAGCAAAAATAGAGTTTTGATCGAAAATGAGCTATAGAGTCATGTTGGTAGTTGATGAGCAAGTTCTAGTACCCTTAGACTATCCCTAACATGTTTTCGTTAGGCTTGGAAAAGATCGCAACTCAAATCAACCAAAAATCCACTCGAGAACAACTTTTCTGGGCTGACTCGGATACTCTGGACTCGCCCGGATACTCCGGGTTCAACAGAAATAGTCCGTTGAATTGTGTTCAAAATTGGTTAGGGTTTAGGGTGCAAGATTGGTTTAGAACCTTTTGGATAGGGCATATGCACATTTGTGTAGCACAGATTTGTAAAATGAGTCAAATCACCCGAGTGGAAAAATCGTGAAGAACCCAAGTCTGTATCACTCCGGGTAGTTATGTGGTCGTATAGCCGAGAGCTTTGTTCGAAACCTCACTCGGAGTGTCTGGTACATCCCGGATAGTCCGGACCAACCCGGAGGTTCCGGGTTAAGTTAGAATAGTGCTAACCGAGAGCCTTCACCGGAGGATGGCTCAGATACTCCGGAACCCGGATATTTTGGATTCACCCGAATACTCTAGGCCAGTCAAATAAAAAGCAGCAACCGAGCATCTCTTTCGGAGGGTCACCCAGAGGGTCCGAGCCCGAATACTCCAAACCATTCTAGATACTCCAGATGACTGTTATTTTCTGGATTTCGTTTAGATCATTTAGTGTTGCGTTGATTCGCATATCTTACACTTCTAGCATGTTGTTAAGCTTTGTGGCGTACATTTTGCACTTCATTCATACTCATTGCATTGCACGCGTTGATCCTTTTTAGAGATCGCCGATCTATCGATCCCGGAGGCTAGGGGCGATCCTGAGGTGCCCCACCTATTTGAGCCAGTGCATCCAGGCAAGCAACTAAGCATATTGATCCATCTTGTGTAATTGGATAAGTCTAAAATTGATGAAATATGCTTATGTATGTATGCATGTTTAGTGAGTCAGTGTCGGGTACCAATAGGTAGAACCTATGCCGATTGCATTCTTCTACTTTGAATACTTGTGTATTTACATTCCTTATAGCCTTGAGATGTTGTCAATGTCTAGGTATGAGTTTGACTTATATGCTTAGTCATGCTTAGGTCATTCGGTAGAAGTCGAACGACGGCGTATCCCGTTGTTCGCGAGCATAGGGTCTTCTTATGATTACATATACTTGTTGAGGTTGAGATGGTTGTATGAGTTTGAAACGAGATGTGAGCGGTGTTAGGGGTGACGTCTGCCTCGAAGGAAAGTCCTGGGGGCAGTCTGGCAGAGAAACCCGGGCACCGTAGACCACTTGTATCGTTTAAGGCTGATCGTCGGGATAGTTGACTTTAGCACTTACCTTACTCACCACATGCCGATCTAATGTTAAGGCGAGCCGAATACCTTCGCAGCCGTGGCTTTGTGGGTCTGAACATCGACGGTGTGAGCGAACGGGCTTATAAGTGGTACTAGTTTGCTCCAGGAGTAGTTCTAGTACCGCCGTGCCGAGTGATGCACGATCCACACGGTTGGGACTGTTTGGGAAAGGTTGTCATGAGTACCCCCTTGTGTGCACTTTAGCGGGTGACACAAGCCATATTGTCCTCATGTCGTGTGGGTCCAGATGTATCCCCTGCAAGGTGTATAAACAGTTCGAACTGCCACGCTCTCGGTCATGAGCATGCTATTGTTTCATTTGCACCCGGTCGTAGAGTTTCGAGTATGCTTTGTGGTTCGGTTTGTGGGAGATGGTGATGTTGGTTCTCGTTACTTATTGATGCACATGTTGATTACAGTTATACTTGTTCAGTTGTTAGTTGCAGAGTAGTTTTCACATGTTTTGGTTAAGTTTCAGTTGCTCAAACATATGTCTAGGATGCTTAGTGCATATGTTTTACCTAACATGTGGCTTATCCTTGCTAATGATCAATGCATAATCCTTGGAGTTGAGCTATGTATATGTGCTCTATATGGTTTAAGTTTTGAGAGTACATTCGTACTCATGCCTGCGCTTTTAGGTACTCCTATTGCTGGAGAATAGGTTGTCTTTGGCTACTTCGTGCCTGCCAATCAGGGTGGCGGGCAAGAGTAGTGCATCCTACTCTGAAGGTGGCATGTTGAGACGGTGCCTAAGGGCATGCAGCGCCGTTCTCTTTTTTTGTTTATAAGTTTATCTTTCCGCTGCATAGTTCTTTCGTGGTTAGGAGTTGAGGGGTTTTGTCTCCTCCTAGCTCGTTTTTGTTGTAAATTGTTGAAATTAGTTGCATGCTTAATACTTGTAATATAAATGTTTATTACTCACTCTTTATTAAGCTATGTTGTGATGTATATGTTGGAAGGCATGTGTTCCTATCCTTGGACACAAAACACGAGCCGGGACTACCAGTATGATATTCTAGTTAATCAGCGAGGTTGTGATTAAGAATAATGATTCTCTTGGTGATTAATTAGAATATTATTTGGACTGTTCCTCACAATATCTCGTCTCATCTTGGGCCAAAAGATGTGGGCGGCCAGAACATCTTCAGTCTTCTTTGCTTCAAAATGTGCCATTAATCCTCCTCCATACGCCTCCTGTAACAACAAAAAGATGAACAAAGCGAGCTGGAATGCATAGCTTATTATCACGATAGAGCAGTCCTTCATTTAGCACATATTTATTCCATATTTTTCCATCTTTAAATTGTTCAAGCACTTCTTTAAAATCCAAATCAGCAGCATATAAGTCCTTAATGGTCTCTAAACCAAAAATCTTATGATCAAGTTGAGATAACATGGTATAACACCTAGAAAGCGCATCAGCAATCATATTGTCCTTTCTTTTCTTATATTTTATGACATATGGAAAAAAACTCAATAAATTCGACCCATTTAACATGTCATTTATTCAATTTAGCTTGACTCCTAATATGTTTCAACGATTTATGATCAGAATGTATAACAAATTCTTTAGGCCATAGATAATGTTGCCAAGTTTCAAGCATACGAACCAAAGCATACAATTCTTTATTATAGGTAGAATAATTCAGACTTAGCCCACTTAATTTCTCGCTGAAATAAGCAATAGGTCTACCTTCTTTCATTAACACACATCCAATTCCAATCACACTAGCATCATACTCTAGCTTAAAGGTCTTACCAAAATCAGGGAGTTAGAGTAAAGGAGCATGGGTAAATTTCTCTTTAAACAACTTGAATACTTTTTCTTGTGCAGGTCTCTATTTGAAAATCACTCATTTCTTTGTCAATTCATTCAATGGGGCAGCAATGGTGCTAAAATCCCACACAAAACGCCGATAGAAACCCGCAAAACCATGAAAGCTTCTCACTTGAGTAACAGTCTTAGGGGTTTGCCAGCTCTTTATGGCTTTAATTTTTGCTTCATCCACTTCTATTCCCTGTGGAGTAACAACATAGCCAAGAAAAGAAACTCGATCTATGCAAAAGGTGCACTTTTCGAGATTACCAAACAAACGTGCATCTCTCAAAGCATTAAAAACAGCATGTAGATGATCAAAGTGTGACTCATATGACTTGCTATAAATCAAGATATCATCAAAGTATACCACCACAAATCTTCTAATGAAAGCACGTAAAACTTCGTTCATCAATCGCATGAAATTTCTAGGTGCATTAGTTAACCCAAAAGACATTACTAACCACTCATACAAACCAAACTTAGTTTTAAATGCAGTTTTCCATTCATCTCCAAATTTCATTCTAATCTGGTGGTAACCACTTCACAAGTCAATTTTAGTAAAAATTATAGAACCACTCAACTCATCAAACATGTCATCTAGCCTAGGAATAGAATGACGATATCTTATAGTAATATTGTTGATGTTTTTACAATCCACACACATACGCCAACTACAGTCTTTCTTAGGAACCAAAAGAACAGGAACAACACAAGGACTAAGACTTTCTCGTACGTACCCGCAATCCAAAAGGTCTTGGACTTGTTACTGAATGTCCTTAGTCTCTTCCGGGTTGGTCCTATATGCAGTACGGTTTGGCAAAGTTGCTCCCGGAATCAAATTAATTTGATATTCTATCCCTCGAATTGATGGTAATCCCGGGGGTACTTCAGCTGGAAATACATCCACAAACTCTTGCAAAAGATTAGCAACAGTAGGAGGCAAAGAGCTAGATATATCCACAAGTAAAACTAACGCATCTTTGCATATCAAAGCATAGCATGACAGCTCATTAGCATAAATTTCAGCAAGGTCAGATTTAGTAGCAAGCATAACACACCCTTTCAATCTAATTCCATCGGATTTGGAAGTTGTTGTTGCTTTCTCTTTTTTGGGTGGAAAAACTTTTGCTGCTACTTGCTGACTTTCAGATTCATTCTCAAACTCTTTTCTCTTATTTTCAGCTATCTCTTGTTCACATTTTACAATTTCAGCAGGGGTTAAAGATAGAAAAGTTTTTTTCTTTCCTTTATGCATAAGAGTGTACTTATTACTTCTACCATGATGTGTTACATCATTATCAAACTCTCATGGTCGTCCTAACAAAAGTGAACATGTTTGCATGGGCACTACATCAAAATCAGCACAATCATGGTAGGAACTAATAGAAAAATGCACCATAACTGTTTGTATTACCTTCACCTTACCACTGTTGTTGAACCATTGAATATGTTAAGGGTGAGGATGGTTTCTTGTGGGCAAGACAAGTTTCTTGATCATATCTAAACTTACCAAGTTGTTGCAGCTTTCTCCATCAATAATGACTCGAACATGATAATTCTTGACTATGAGGAACATTTGAAACAAATTGTGGTATTGTAACTGTTCCGCTTGCTCCATTTGAGTGCTTAACACTCGCTGCACAATGAGGGTCCAAAATCCTCCATGGCAATGGCATCGAACATTTCCTCATGGTCGATATCCGTCTCACGTCCATCTTCGTCACCTGCATGGTTAGCTGCAAGAGCATATTCATCCTCAGCATCACTGGCACTTACATATCCACCGTCCTCTATTGCAATGTATGCTCGCTGATTTGGGCAATCCTTCATGACATGGCCCATTCTATTGCATCGGTGGCAAACAATCCTGGTCAAACGACTAGTAGAAGCAACCAAAGAAGATGTCTTGACTGGACCCTGCACACTTACGGATTTGCTTACCTCGGGAGCGTGTGACGGTGTCGAAGGTACTGCTGAACACGCCCTTTTTGAGAAGGGGGTAGCAGACCGTGTAGCTAAACGTGGGGCTATTTTGACTTGTTCCGGTGTTAATTTTGAAGTAGTCGTACTTCCAAAATTGCTCCTTGGCCTCTGTTGTCGTCCCTGCAATTTTTTCTCTACCAGACATGCAAGTTGGAACAATCTAGGAACACTATTATACTCTTTGTAATCAACGATGTCCTGAATTTCACACCTTAACCCTACATAAAAGCGTGCTATTGTAGCCTCTTCATCCTCAATAATATCACAATGCAACATACTAATTTGTAACTCATGATAATATTCTTCTACGGATCTATCACCTTTGTTTAAACGCTACAATCTATTATGCAAATCACGTTTAAAAGAGGGTGGAACAAATCTGTTACGCATAGCAACCTTTAAAGCATTCCATATAGTAGGTGCTAACCCATCAATGCAAACTCTATTCCACCAGATGATTGCAAAATCTTTAAATTCACTAGTGGCTTGTCTAACTCTATGCACTTCAGGAACCAAATGAGCATTAAACTTCTGTCCGACCGTCATCTCCCAATCTAAATATTTTTTAGCATCATAAGCACTCGCAAAAGATGGTATAGTAAACTTAACCTTAGCAAATGGACCATCATTAACACGTGGGTTATGTTGCTAAAAATTATTATGTCTCATACCTTGACGGTTGAAGTTCAATGATCCCGTTGTCATGCATCAAAGGCGTCTTGTTCTTGCCTCAAAATTTCATCATCTGCGACGGACTCCTCTTGCTCATGGGCTACGCCATGAGGATCCACATGCCCATGGTTTGGTGGCTGAGTAACCACTCGATCAAAGCGTATATTGAGTATGGCAGTACTATCATTAAGTCGTTGCAATGTAGTGTTTGTCTCTGCAAGCTTCTTATCGATATCGTCATTGATAGCTTGTCTATGATCATTCAACACCATTGCGAGGTCTTCCCTCAAAACACACTCCTGTGCATCCGATGCTTCTCCTGCCATGGTTAGTAGCAAACAAGAAACAACAAAAATTATATTCTATCGACTACAAGGTTATGGAGGTGAAGGTGGAACCACACACTCTCAAGCATCTTACCATGCTGTTGCAAGTGTTCTTACCAATCACCGCAGTTAGCACAATCGGTGGCTGGTTCGTGATACCTTATCAGGAGCGAGTGAGGTAGTTGCAAGGGGAGAAACCATTCTGATCGAGAGAATGTGTAGCTTGGACAGGTAATATTTAGTAGCAAGAAATAGCAATAATTGAAATCAGATTAGCAAAGCTGAATAAAAGTCCACAGTACTTGTCACAGTCGCTGGCCTGAACACGTTCCTAGAACTAGCTCAAACAAGCCAAAAACTATAACAGACACAAGAACAATGGAACAAAATTCGCAATACAAACTGATTCTTTTTTTTGAATTCTCTCTTTTTTTTCTTTTTTCTTTTTGCACTCTTTGCTTCTCTTTTTTTTGGCACTCTTTGCTTGGTGCTTGCTCTTTTTTTTTTTTGCGAATGTGGCACAAACTCAAAACTCTTCTGCTGCCTTTTCTAAGGCCAGTGAGGTATGTGGGTCACAAATTTTTTCTGGAGAGCAGGGGTATAAAGGTAATAAAAAGATACTCTCTCTCTCTCTGAACTTTGACTTTCTTTGTTTCGGCTATGGTGGTCAGAGTGACTGGTCGGGATCCGAGTGGGTGATCGGAGTGACTGATCGGGACCCCGAGTGGGTGGTCGGATTGATTGGTCGGGATCCTGAGTGGGTGGTCGGAGTGACTGATCGGGACCTCGAGTGGGTGGTCGGAGTGTGGGTGGTCAAATTCCAACTACGGTGTCAAAATCCGAGTAGGTGGTCGAAGCGGAGTAGGTGGTCGAACACGACTAGTAGTTGAACCCGAGTTGATGATCGAACTTGACTAGTGGTCGACACGACCTGTGACACAATCTCGACTAAAGCAGACAAAGGCAAATTGAGACACACGACGACTAAGATAGCAAAGACTAGACACTAGAAACTAGAACACGATGACTAAGACTAGCAACAAAGACACTGACGATGGACTCAAACTTAACAACGCGAAAACTGAAAACAAAATTGTAAAGGGACAGCAGAAAAAAATAAGATCTAAATCTTTTTGTGGGGCAATTTTCTGGACTCTAGGTAATGAAATATGACTAAAAAAGGGGATAACTGAGATTACCTAACGGGCAACCGAAACTCTGATACCACTTGATGAGGACGGGAGTGCCCGATCTTTCGAAAGGTAATATGATAAGTCGATTTGGTGGAGCTTTGACGTTGATGATCCAAACGCTCCGATCAGAACAGATCTAGAACCCTCGCAACCACTACACCACTATTCCATGGTTATCAACCGTGCCAAGACGCGGTTGACCTCGCCAAGAAGGCTTTTCCTACAAGCGAATTGAGAACACAAACAAGAACAGGTAAATGCAATCTGAATATTGCTGATTACCAATGAAGCACTCGAGTTGGGGTTCAACAAACCGATAAAAGGTGAAACTGTCTAAAACAGAATAATCTAAGCTAAACCCAAGCCTAAACTACGATGGCTACTGTGTATATATAGGGGGACAAGAGGAAGTCGACCTAGGGTTGTGCAACCATGGAAATAAGCGTGCACAACCTGGACTCCGACCCCGACACGATTACAAGACCCAACAGGGCCCACATGGTGACGCAGCACATTATTCCTTTGGCTCTGACTAAACTATAAGGAATATTTAGTCGAACATAGATCCATTGGAAATGACTCCTCATAAGCTTTCCAGCAAGTCCAAGAACGTCTAAAACGGACTTCGTATGAGAGAGTTATGTCCATTTTACTAACGGGTTGTTCTGAGACTCGATCACGACCACGACCACGACTTCGACCACAACTAGAACTCAGCCTCGAGTTCGAGTAGACTTGTCCTTTGAGGGATGATGTCCTGGTAAGGTTGTGGTGCTTCTCTCACATTCCTAAGTAATAAAACATCACAAGAATTTAGTAGTAATCCATCCAAGGAAGCATGAACATCGAGAAACAAGTTCACCTGATGGTCTAATTATCGTGCATGTGCTCTTGTAATTGGACCTTGTATGATTTGAGGAGCCATGGGAGCCATGGGCTCATCACCAAGATACAGGGTTACCATAGTTGATAGGCATTACTAAATCTCTACATCTATAGTGTACTAATCTATCTTGATAGAATAGTCACTTATACTTATTTGGGAGATGACTTATATACTTATGGTCCTTTTGTGCAGTTTATTTTCATCTGTTGTCATGTGCACTTTGAAAAGGTGAAAACAAATTTTGTAGTTCCAGAATAAATTTTTTTTGAGATGTCAATTATCCCAGTATTATAGGCTTCTATTATTCTTATGCCGGCAATATTTTAAAACAAGCCTTTATTGTGGGAATCAGTAAGCTTGAAACTGATATTTAATACTTATAGGCTGAACATCAAAGCATAAACTTAATACTTATATTCTGAACATCAATTATTTGATTTTGGATTACATCTTTCACAACGTCATATGTTTGGCAGCACCACCTGACATGTTGTTACTCGAAGCAAAATTGCACTCTTGCATAATAAGTTCCGGGATAGAATATTAAGCCAAAAGAAATTTCTCTTATTCTTAAACCACAACAACCTAATGTGGATTTCTTATTATCCAATAGTCTTACAACATGCCACAAGTCAGCTTGCATCATCAATGATGCCTTAAGAGATTGGTTAGAACCATTCCACAATGTAGCCCTTCCCACAAGGGTAAAGATTTGACTTGATGTGGATTTCTTAACATCAACACACCTTGCATGATTGGAGTCTGAATAACCCACAATTTTATGGTTACTAGACTTCTTATATGTGAGCATGTAATCATTAGCATCCTGCGTATAACGCAGAGCTATCTTTAATAATTTTCTAGTGGTCCAATCCTAGATCAATATCTGCCAAGTACCCCGGTTACAAATATTAAATAAAGGACGCATATAAACTTAAGTATACATAATGCTCATGACAGTGACAACGTATGAAAAACTTTTATTGCCCTTTAATAATAGGAGTAAACTCCCTTAATATTGGACCTATCTTGGTGATCGAAATATTCAAAACATAAGAGGCATCACCAAGATAATCTTAATACCCAGAAGAGAAAAAGAAATCTTTATGTCTTAAACGTTAATATCCGTATTGTTGATAGTCAACAAGATATCATCTACATAAATAGCTAATAGGTTAAACTTACTCTCACCGATCTTAATGTAGTCTTAAGGTTAAAACTTAATATATCTCTATGTGAGGCTCATATTATTCATAAACTCTAGAATGAACTTGATGTGAAACTTTTGGAGATGAATGATTGCTAAACTCTTGGATTTTTAGTATTGGAATATAAACCCGATTGTCCTCAAGTGTAGTTTTTTTTTTTTTTTTGCCTCAGAGCTCCCACTAGAATCAATATTTCTACAAACTTAGTGGTATTGCTTAGACAATAATAGCAGTACCCTTTAGTCTGAATGGAAGCTTGTCAATCTAATAAAATCATAGTCTCTGTAGAATGCCCCACACACGTACTTAATCTCGGTATTTTCCCAGAACATAAGATGTCAATACAAATTTGTTGAGATACCAACTAAATATTTGCGCGGTTATCTTTAATTCTTCCATCCATAAAACTCACTGGCAAAGAGAGTGTCAACTTACTCCACACCATATGCTTAAAACAACAATACCAATTTGCTTAAAGAAATAAAATAAGGAATTCTTCCATAGGTGTATGTCTCACATAATGAAGCATTTCTTTTCTTAATGAGATGTTCCATTCTCCCCCTCAAAATGTGGTATAAGTGCCAATATCATAATTTCGATGAACTCTCATCATAGACATTTCACTTATGGGAAATCTATAGAGTTAGCAACATACTTAATGCTTCCAAATTATCCATAAGAGTGTAACACAGAGAATCACAAGAAAAAAACACTCTTATAATGGGAACATAAATTTGCATTATTAGGATGGAGGGTGAAAACTTAATTTTAGTGCTGATGGAAAACTTCCAATAGCTTTAACATTAGCCTTTTGTCCATTTGTAACTCTAAGACTTTGCTTTAGACCTTTCTTACTCATGTTGGCAAGATAAACGTAATATCATATCTTAGTCTTTTGTCAACTTTCTTTGTGAATGCACACAGCTATAGGCACAATCATAATTCACTTCTTACTTTGTGTGTTATTATTGCTCTTCATAGGAAGGAATGACATAATGAATTGAATTAAAAAGGCTCCAATAATTCTTTATGTCCTAGCTCTTTAACTTTTGAGCATTCTTATGATCATTTTACTGGTATGAACTTTTGAGGAGCTCCAAACTGCTTCTCTAGTAACACCGATAAGCATAATTTAACTCGAGGATTGCTCCCCCATATCCTAAATTGTATGACCATAAGGGATATTTGTTTAGATTGCTCCCATTAGTCATCAGAATATTGAATTCTCATCAATATCTCAAGGTTTCTCTAATGGGAGTCAACTATTATCATTATATTTGTGTGCGTAATCAATATCCATAACCTCAAGAATAATAATGATATGCTAATGAAATACTCTATTCCTAATTAGGTACTATAAATAGCCAAAGAACTTATGGCTGAATTTATAACATGAATAATAGGGATATTACCTTAATTACTACGCTAGTATCCACAGAAATTGTGAATAATTGTCTGACACACTATTAACCTTATGCTGATGAGTTTAACAGCATGCTAATGACACAATTAATAGATTCATGGTCCTAAAAAGCATCACCGTTGGGCAGAAACGAAAAGGACCATGACATAAGAACATAATTCACTAACGGGAATAGCACATGATTGCAAATAACGTTGGTTAGGATGTGACCTTGAGCCATAAACGTGATTGCTTCATCAACATGAAATCTCTAACCAAAACTTCTCATTAGTTCTATTTTGATTAGAGAAACTATAAGAATAACACATGATTACAATCAATGTTGGTCAGAATATAATCGTGTGCCAAAACATAATTCCAAAAACACCATCAAAACTCTAATTAATACTTCTCGTTTGTTCCTTCTTTAGTTAGAGACAACTTAATTATTATATAATCATGATCACGTAAAAGCTTGAGACAAAATGACTCAATAACTCATTTAATTCGAGAAATTAATTAAACGACACATGACCATAAAAGATGTTGGTCAATATATAGCCATAGGCCATCAACCTTAATCATAATCACAAAGCGCATTAAGTCTCTAAGCAAAGTATATTAATTAGAGACAAGTTTTATCACATGATCATGATTACTGAGCATTAAACATTAATTACTTAATTGCGAAAGCGTAAACATTAAACATTTAATAGGCAACATAAAAAAATGCCAAAATAAAAATAAGGGAAAAACTTTAATAACATAATTTAGGGCTAAATTAAAGCATAAAAAATTCTTGACAGCATAAACACATGCTAAAATAATTAAATATCTCAGGAAAAACATAACATTAATTGATCCTATCTCAAGTTATCCCTAGAATGCACTTAAATATTATTTGTGGCCTAGCTGAGAAAAATCTAAAAGGCCAACCTAAAACTTATGCCAAAAAAAGAGCCCATTAATAATGCCTGGGTTCGAACCCAGGACCACCCGGACTAGCCATCCGGACTAGCACCCCGTCTCCAAAGCCCATAATTTCAGTAGCCCAAAACATATTACACCCCGACTAAAAATGGCCCAAAAGGCGTGCACTAGGCCCAACTGCACGCGCTCTCGGCCCAACTAATGCCCAAATGCGGCCCATCAACTCCCCAGGCCGACGGCAACTCCGGAGCGATGTCGTCCATTGATCTTGATCGGATGGTTCAAATCGCTCGCCCCCGAACAAAAAATGGCCGAAACCTAAACCTAGTGCATTTCCCTTCTCCGGCCTCCGAGAAACACGCGAGGGGGCAGGCAACGGCGGCGGCAGGGCGAGCTGATGCCGCGCGCAGCTCCGGCAAGGTTTCGGCCGTGAGCGCGCGCGCAAGGGAAGGCAACGCCCAGCTAACTATGGCGGCGATGGTGCTGATGCAGCGCGGGGTCCCGCGCGGGATGCGGCTTCGGCGAGGCGGAAGAGCGCGCACCCGCGGGCATGCTGATGCTGCGCGTGGCCCAGGGCGGTAGCGAGGACGCGCGCAGCGGAGCGGCTGAGCGCACCCGGTTGGAGGGGGCACGCGACGGCGCTCACCACGGTGAGGACGCGCGCTGCGATTCGTCAAAACAGGTACTGATCCTCGTCCAACTTTAGTCCAAATTGATGAACTAGGGTTCGGATTTGGGAAAGCTGTGCTAAAAGGGTTTCTGATTTTGGGGAAAAAGATGCCCAAGAGTTCTTAATTTGCCCAATTTCTCTCCTTCTTGATGCTAACCGAGGCATAAGAGAGATTAAACATGATAAAAACCGAGACTAATTAAGGTCCAAAACAAACTAATTACAGTTAACAGACATAATTAGGATTGAACTTGAGCGATTAAGCGCTAATCGGTCTTAGGGTTCAAGGATTAGGCTTGGAGGCTCTTGATATCAAATATTAGGTCTAAACGTGAATTAATCGGATAGGATCATTAGTCTAATGAACATGAACACCAAGATATCATTACTGACCCAATTGGAGGATGCCCCTAAGGCTGCTGACGACCCGTAGATGGTCGATGTCGTCGGGGTGACGTTGCCACTGGCAGTGGCCGACGGTGGTGATAGCCTCAGCACATCTTGCAGCAGCACATCTAATGATCGGAGACCAAAATCGCATGGTAGTGTAGCATGACGTGCGCTCCCGATCAACGCGCATAGGTGGGCCACTATAACCCGGTCAACTGCTAGTTAGTCGAGATCACCAATCCAACATGTCATGGTCGATGAGAATGATGTCGGCGGAGAGGCTGTCGTGGCCGACTAATCCATGGACATGATTGGCAGGCTCACTGCCGGAGAATAATTCATCATTCAACTTGCCAGGACGCATGCTGGTCTATTCCTACGTTAAAACCAAATGCAGAAAACTAGTATTCCTAGTAATCCTCTGGTAAACCAACAACCTCTACCAACGAACGTAATCCTATTTTACTGGGTAACTGATTCCTAGGAATAAGATAGAAAGGAATGTTAGATTCTCCCTTAATCCTCTATTCTGTTAACCAAACGCTCCCTTGGGAGTTTCAAAACATCTTTATTCTGTATAAAAACAAATAAAATCTTATACTAATATCATCAAAGGATGAAATTTGCAATGCTCAGGTATAAAACATGAATGTCTCGTTTTATGCAATATTAACAATATAAAGCACATGTTGGAGAGGGCTATCGAAGCATTTTTCATTGAAATCGTAGTAATATGATGATGCTATTTTGGCATCATCACCTATCTGATATTATTGCCTTAGGAAGCCCATGAAGTTTAAATATGTTGTTCATGTAAACCTTGGCTACTTGTAGTGCAGTGAAAGGATGAGTTAAAGCTAGAGAAAGTGAGCATAGTTGCTAAACTTATCCGCTGCCACCAATGTAGCATTATGATTTGCAGATCTAGGCAAGCCTTCTATAAAGTCAAGAGTAACAACTGACCATGCTTGATCTGGCATCAGCAGAGTTTGAAGCAAACCAGGAGTATCAATTCGCTTAGTTTTCGCTTATTGACATATGTGTTGGGGATTAATCCCTGGCAATGATTCATGGGTATACTGAACGACAGGTGCGTGATCCGCATCCTGGATGTCTGCCGAATGTACCTGTGTGTGTGACTCAAGAACATTAGAGATTATCCATGTTCGGGCCCCCTGTGGGGTAATAACTCTACATCCTGTCTATTCTTCTCCGAGAGCGCCTCTCTTTACAAAAGATATCCCCCTTTATATATCAGAGGGGTATGAGTCTTTACATGTGGGCCCAACCAATAGGCCCAAGTCTGCCTAGAAGATCAATATTAGCTATCATCACTCAATACGCATGCGCTGCTTGTTGTGTCTGGATTGTCCAGCTAGCCCTGTCCCATCGTCGATTTCCCACGCGCGCTTGCCACACCCTTTCCTGCGTCTGCGAGCCCGTCCCGCAACATTAATTGTTGCGGGACAGGACACGATAACTCTGAGCTGGTCATGTCGCTTCAGTAAGAATGGCACGCCTGGAGAAGGAAAAACGGCATGAGTAGTGGCATTAAATGAGGTTGGAATGGCCAGACGAGTAGCCCCTAAGTTCTTTACACCGATAGTAGCCCCTAAGTTCCATCGCGGATATGGTGATCTAGGTTGTTCTCCATAAGAGCGTAGTCGGACCTGGTCGTACCATCTGGGCCTCGGGTGAACAAGAGGGGAGTGGTTGGCGACACTGTTCACCATCGTGGTCAGCTCAGGAAACCGCATCTCGCAGGGAGGTTAAACGTCCATAGAGAGAGAGAGAGATCGTGGGAGAGAGAAAACTTTGATGGCCGCTGGACTTCGAGGGAATTTCAGTTCCCCAAACGGCCCCCGGAATTCGATGCGGCGGGGCCGAGTCGACCCTATAAATCGAATGACAGAAACCCCTGTAAACCCCTTTGGACTCCAAGCCTCTCCGCCAAAGCCCATCGCCTCCGATCACCTCCCGTCTCTCTTGCAAAAAAAAAACCATCGCCGTTCTCCGATGGCGCCGCGCATCGGAAAGGAGTATGACTTCCCCAAGTCCAAGTGCAACGCCGCGAAGTTGAAGCAGATGTACGAGAATCGCCTGCTTTCGCGATGCTTGTCTTTCGGATATCGCCTTGGAGGGGACGTCCCAGCTCCCCGCCAGGGAGAGATCATGATCTTCGCCTCGCTCTTCCTGGCGGGTCTTGTCCCCCCCTTCTTCGAGTTCTTCACCACGGTCGTCTCATTTTACGACATCTGCCATCTTCATCTCAACCCCAACTCCATCATCATGCTGAGCGTTTTCGCTCAAATGTGTGAAAACTTCATTGGGATCGAGCCATGCCTTGATCTCTTTTGGTTTTTTTACACGGTCAGGTTGCAGACCGGGTCAGCCACTGGGAGCTGCGGCTTTCGTCTTCGTGATGGCGTTATGAGCTCCTATCTGGAGATGAATCTCAAATTGTCGTGGTTGGGCTGGCGGGACGAGTGGTTCTACCTCATGACCGACGACTCCTTGGACAACTTTTGTGTGCTGGATGCGTCGGCGTGCCTTGTGGAGAGCTGGGGAAGCTCTCCCACGCTGACCGCAGAACTATTGTCCCTCGCCGGTGGGGTTAAGGCGCTCGTGGAAGGCGGCCTATCAGGGTCGGATGTCGTCCGCGACTTTATCAAGCGCCGGCTGTGCCCCTTGGCGGAGAGCACATTCAGCATACCTGTACACTGGGAGTGATAAGGACACCCGGGAGAGCTCCTCATGTAACATCTTAGTCATCTCCCTGTCATTAGGTGATGGTCGAGCGGTATCTTATTCCTTCTCATCAGATCTTCCCGACGAGGTCATTGACTTGCGGGTTCGGTTGCTGATGGCGGCGGCCGCAAGGAAGGGTGGCTCTCCTTGTGTCCCCTTGTGTGAGCTCTCCCCGTCAGAGAGGGTTTGGGTTAGGCTGGTATGTTTAGCATCCTTTCAGAGTTTTCTACTCTAATGCTTTTGCCTGGTCAAGGTCTTATGGTTCGAGTTATTTTCAGCATCTTCCCGAGGTAGATGTCCTGTGATCGATAGTTGACGAGGTCGAGGAGGTCTTCCAGGAGATTGAACGTGTGGCCGCCAGGCCTCCGCGTCACCTATTGCTGCCCCAGACACCCGTCGACCTGCTCGCGACCCTAACCCATCAGGTCCAGAAGGTGATCAGTCTACTCAGGTCAGGCGGCGATCGCGGGCAGCGGCTCGGCGAGTGGTGCCGGCCAGCGGGAGGTCGACCCGCAGAGGCTCGACCAGACCAGCCACGACCCGATGCCTCGCGACAAGGTCCGACCAGTCCAGGCGCCCCTCAACCAGGTCAGGTTCGACCTAATGCCTCACGACCAGACCCGCTCCGACCAGTTGCACTCTGACCAGACCGCCGTAGACCAATCGTCTACGCAGTGTGGGAAGAGGCCGATGGAGGTCTATTTACCGCGAAGGCGTCCAAACGCACTCGCGGGACCTCGAGTACTGCCGACCCCAAAGCGGGGTTGTCCTTCCCGACTAGTCGATCCGGCGGCTTCGTGAGGACCAGACTCGTGCAGCATCCTCTTGGATTGAGCCTCAGGCGGGCTCCGTCACGGTGCATTGATACTTTAGCTTTAGCTAGATCCAAAGATGCCGCTTTTATCGTCTTTTCTGCTAATTTTGCAACATAAACTCAAGATGACACTATAAATAAATATTATCAAGGTTAGTGATAATAATCTATAAACATGACGATAATCCGTCATATATTGAGAGAAGTCTAGAAAAGTTGACGCTAAAAGTGTACATTAATGGACGTCAACAATATGCTACTCTCATTCTTGCTTGTTGAATTGCTTATTTGAGATGCTTAAGTTTTGCTGCAATATGAGAGTTGATGAAAGAATGGGAAGTTATGGAGTCCACTAGCATAAGAACTTCCTGTCCTTCAATCAAACCCCATAGCTTGACTGTCCTGAGTGACTCAACTCCAGACACAACCACCTTGGATATACTCATGAGACAATCCTCATCAGACTCTGGCTCTGGACACAAGGCAACTTGTACTTCATTTTGGAACATACCGAGCAATTCTTCCACATCATGTAACTGCACTGTTGGTCCACATTGATGGTTATGCCCCCATTTCTCACCACATTTAAAATACAGACTGCGGGCACGCCTGTACGCTCTCAATGTTGCTACACGATCATCCATGGGGCGCCTATCAGGAGCACGAGCTGCATCAACACCACGACGATCAGTTGCCGGTTTGTCATTTTGCTGCCTCTGAGACTGGACAACTGGTGTTGCAATACGGTGAGTTGGACTAGTACTAAACATTGAATCACTTTGACGAGTCTTACGAGCCCACCTAGAATCAGAAACACCTTCCTGTATGCAAGCTAAGGATTATGCAGTTTCCAAATCTTTTGGCCTGTGCAAAACTATCATAGAGCGAATGTCGTCTCGCAACCCATTGGTGAAACGAGTTGTGAAAAATACTGAATCATAAGACGAGTTGTGAGCTAACACTAGATGCATGAGGGGCTCAAATCAAGATAAGTACTCTACAACTGAGGATGTTTGTTTGAGGCCAAACAAAGTGCGAATCTGATCCTAATACTAATGAGCGCATAGCCGCGCACATAGATCATTCCACGAGTTTATGACACCCTGAGCCTGCAACAACATTGCTGCGTTGCCAATGAAGTGGTACGTTGCCAACCACACCTAGAAGTCCGGTGCCACTCCATAAACCTCAAAATAATCTGCACACTTGCGCGTCCAAAATTGCGGGTTCTCCCCCTTCAAAGCAAGGAAAATCCAGTTTCAGATTCAAATTTCCAGCAGAGAAACATGAATTCATAGCAGAGATATTCGAG
The DNA here is from genome assembly GCF_958298935.1 of Phragmites australis. Taxonomy (NCBI): domain Eukaryota; kingdom Viridiplantae; phylum Streptophyta; class Magnoliopsida; order Poales; family Poaceae; genus Phragmites; species Phragmites australis. The sequence goes on from NC_084927.1 coordinate 178,431, forward strand.
TGCAGATATTCATTGGATGAATGCAGACAAGAGGTATGGGGATGAGGCGTGAATTGCGCACCTGTGACCGGAGGTGGCAAACAGGCCGTAACGACCTCGTGTGCCGACCCTCGGTGCTCTTTTTAATCACGGTGGCCACTTGGCCCATCGCGTAGCCAATGAGGTGGTGAGCCGAGGTCTGAATCTGGCGTCGTCAGCTCCAGATTCTCCTTTGATGCACTAGGAGCAGCCGCGACCGCTAGAACAAGTTGCTTCTCGGTCTGCTCTACGTGAAGGCATAGATCCTCCACCATCTTGTGCAAATTCTCCACCCTCGTCTGCATCAACCTCAGTGCCTCCACGGATCGCTGTAGCAACTCAGCACCCGCTTCTCCTTGAGACAATCTTTCGTGTACTGCTTAATGAAGTTCGCGAGCTCGCGAACTTGGTGGTGCTGCTGCTGCGAGACATACCGGGGCTCGAGGTAAGGATTATCCTTGTTATGCTTTGATGTTGCCAGAACCAGGGAGGATGGCATCAAAGTGCAAATAGGCTTCCTTCAGGAAAGGAAGGAGTACAATCAATTTGTGAGTCATGGTCAACATGATCAATGCTCGATTGCTGTATGGGATCTGCCAGAGTCTGATGGAAAAATTTGATTGTTATGTTATTGGAAAGGAAAGGAATTCAGAGGAAGTTAAAAATATTCTGCAGGAAATTTTGGAAATGAATCTTGATACGATTGAACGGGAAGAGGGTTATATATTCACTATTTCAGATGGCGTCAAAAAGTATATGGAATATAATAAGATCATCGCGGCTTCTCTTCTTCTTACAGGCTGTAATAAAAACCGTTCATTCCAGCATAAGCAACAGCATTATCCTACAACTAGGACAATCTGAGCAATTCACAAACTAATACAGGTAATTGATTTTGAAATAAGTATTTAAAAACGAAATTTATTGTACTCAAACAAAGCTCTCTACAAGGAACAGAAAAAGTCAGATGAAGCCATCAATGATCTATGTTGTTTGACACGTTGAAGGAGGTCCTCTTTTAATGTAGTAGTTACCGAAAGAGGAATGATTATTGGAAACATACTTTTGAATTTGAGAAATGGTAAAAGCGTGAGTTGTTCTATTGAACTGCACATACCAAACAATCCCAAACAGATCGTAGATGTTGCTTTTTATGAAGATTCACTGACATTGAATATATTTTTGTTGATGAAAAATACACAATCGTTTGTCACCTATAGCAAATGGATTAACACAACGTTCATAATTATATAATTCTGATTTAATGTGGCATGCCTAGCTCCTCAACAAGGGCGGTTTTTATATTTCTAAAACAGCGTACGCGACTTCTTATGTATGGATTTTCTAATCTAGATTCAAAAGGCACATAGATTCTTGCTATGTATGCAAAAGGGCCCGTTAAATTATTAAATTAGCCTATGATAATTTTAATATCTCTGTATCATCTTTTTGTTGGATTGAATTTTCAACTTTTGATATAAAAAATTACAAGTTGGAGTTAGCTGAGTCGAGTTTCTCAGCTTGTAATGATATTGATATTAAAACGTTGTTCACCCTTTTGAATGATAAGCATTATCATCTGTGAAATGAATGGTTACGCAAAATTAAGCATATGAAAAAGTTTTAAAAGAAGACCTCATTTGAAGAGCTTGAAAGGTTTGATACTCGATATTTTGCTCTTCATTTGCTCCTTCGGCTGATCAAGAACGCAAGTGAAAGTAGTAATTTTTATGATATTCTGGTATTTTTTTGATTTCTATAGCTAAAAGAATTCTCGGTTAGTTGTAGCAACTTGGTGTACATCTAAAATGAAACAGTTGGCTTCTTATACTGGGCTAACTAGTTTGTAGCATACCCTAAATGTATTATGCATGGCATTAGACTCGTCTCATAATGTTGAGTTGGGATAGCAACTGCTTCGGTTTAGTTTTATAGTTAGGGTCTGTTTGGTAGAGCTCTTTCTGATCTAAAGTTTCTGTGGGGAGTGATTTTTTGGATGAAGTGATTTTGTGGTTGAAAGTGATTCTCTAAAATAAAATATATAGAGAAAGTGATTCTGTGCGGGAAGTGAATCAAGGGAAGCTGCTTTTTTTAGCTTTTCAACTTCTAATTCATTTTAGAGAATCACTCCCACAGATTCTACTCAGGGAGCTAAAAGCTGAAAGTTGTAGTTTGGCAGAGCTTCCTTGATTCCAGTTGGGAAGTTGCTCTAGTAGCTCTGCCAAACAGACCTTTAACAGCAATTTTACTTTACATGTAGTTGTCTGCATTTAAAATGAAACAGCTAGGCTATTGTTTCTAGTATGCCCCAAATATTGTAGCATTCAGGTTTGTAGAAATTCTTCATCTGCTCTTCATTTTGCAGAACTAAACAGTATATAAACTTGAACTTGTTGATCTTTCGGTCTGCCAATCCATTTGCCTTTTCAATCAGAATATTGTAAAACAAAAATCTTATTTTGACAATTACCACCTGTCTATGTTGATGATTGTTAGTGGAATCATTGCTTGGTTGCTACAACCAACCAAAAATACTTTAACATTATAGAGATCGCTATTTCACTTGCGTTCTTATCCGCTAATGGAGCAAATAAAGAGTAAAATATTGAGTACTAAACCTTTAAGCTTTTAAAATAAGGTCTTTTTATATGTTTTATTTTGCGTAATCATTTATTTGACAGCTGATATTGCTTATCATTTAAAAGGCTGGATAACGTTTTAATATCAGTGTTATTAGAAATTGAGAAACTCGAATCAGATAATTTCAACTTGTAATCTTTAATATCAGAAGTTGAAAATCTAATCTAGCGAAGAGATAGTACAGAGACATTAAAATTATCATAAGCTGATTTGACGGACCCTCTTGCATACACATCAAGAATCTCAACGTCTTTTGGATTTGGATCAGAAAGTCCATACTTAGCAAGTCTTGTATGCTGTTTTAGAAATATAAGGAACTCCCTTGTTGAGATGTTAGACATATTGTATCTAGTCAGAATTATACAATTATAAATGTTGCGATAATTTATTTGCTCTAGGTGGTAAAAAATTGTGTTTTTCAATAGTAAAAATATATTCGATATCAGACGAATCTTTATGAAAAATGACATCTATGATTTGTTTGGGATTGTTTGGTATATACAGTCCAATAGAATAACTCACATTTTTACTATTTCTTAACTTTAAAAATATATTTTCAATAATCATTTCTCTTTCGGTAGCTATTTCATTAAGAGAGGATCTCCCGTAACGTGTCAAACAACATAGATTATTGATGATTTTATCTGACTTTCTGTTTCTCGTAGAGAACTTTGTTTGAGTACATTAGATGTTGCTTTGAGATACTTATTCCAGAATCAATTACCTGTATTATTTTGTGAATTGCTCAAGCTATCCTAGTTGCAGGATAACGCTGTTGCTCATACAAAAAGGAACAGTTTTTATTATATTCTACAAGAGAAAGAGAAACTACGATGATCTTATTATACTCCATGTTATTTTTGTTACAATCTGGAATAGTGAATGTATAGTCCTCTTTCCGTTCAATCGTTTCTAAAATTTCCAATAGAATCTTTTTGATTTCTCTGGATTCCTTTTCTTTCTAATATCATAACAATCAAACTTTTTCATTATGAGTTCTAACAAATTTCATACAGTAATCGATCATTGATCATGTTGATTATAACTCGCAAATTGATTGTACTTATTTCTTTTTTAAAAAAAGTCTCTTTACACTTGGATGCCGTCCTCCCTGGTTAGAACTGTACAATCACTGCGAACACTTCTGTTTGATCCACCCTCCTTTTCGATTGTAAATGCATCATCCTTGCGAACACTTGCTTGAAGAAGGCCCATCGTATTTCTCTCTGGTTGTAAATGCATTGTCGCTGCTGTTACTTCTGTTTGACAAAGACCCATCACCTTCCATTGGTGACTGAGACCTGCATCAATAATTGCGAAGTACAAAAACAGTTTTAGCACAAGGAAGGCTTGAGACTAACATTAATTGAACATTTGACTTTGGTCTAATAATTCAATCTTTAATGAGAAACAACTACACTTGAGAAATCAAAACACAAATACTACACAAGAAAAAAATAACGCAACGACTTCCACATACAAATCACGCAGAAAGAAGTAATGAATAAAAGACAGTATTCAATTCAGATTGCAGTCGCCCCTCATTTCATAGCTAATATTAGCCATCATTGACAACTCTGAAAAATGGTTTTAGCTTGTGACATCGTGATTTTCAGATTTCTTAAATTTTTAAAAATTTTCAAGATTAGATTAAAGGTTAAAAAATTAGAATAGGAAAAATCTTATTTTTTAAATTCAAATTCAAATTTGATAAGGTTATTATTTGCTTTAATGCATTCATGCTGGAGTTAGGCATTTAGGTTCATTTGTTTGGTTTTGGTTGTTTTGGTTTTGCCTTAGCATAAAATAGAAATAGAATAGGATTTAGAATGAAAATAGAAAAGGAAAAAAATAAAAGCCAAACTCTAATCCAGGCCTCTCTCTTCTCCTCCTGCTCTCCATCCCCGCGTGGGTCTCGCTCCCGACCCAACCAGCCTCGCCCTTGGCCCGTTCCCGTGCTGCACCCGCTTAGGTCGCCAGCCAAAAGGCGCCTGGTCACTCCCCGCCTTCACCCCGTGCCCACGTGTCATCATCTTCGTATCGGACTCGAACCTGCCGCCGTGTTCGAGCCGGTGTCCGGCGCCGTCGCCAAGGAGACCTGGTCCTCCCTAAGCCCTCCTCTGCCGCCTATATAACCAGCCGCCTCCCCTCTAGGTTTTCCCATCGCCAAACCCGTTGAGTTCCGAGCAACTCGTCGAGTTCTCAAGCTCCTCGTCGCATTGCCGCCGCCCTCCACCTAACTCCCCGCCGAGCCGCCCTAGTGCCATCTAGCTTCACCTAAGCCGCCTGCGAGCTTCATCGCCACCCGCCGAAGCTCGAGCCGCCCTCCCCTTGCTTTCTCGGTCACCAGAGCCGCCTCCCATCGTGCACCCGAGCCCCTCCGCTGTCTACGCCATCGCCAAGCCTCCTCCAGAGCCGAGCTGCCGAGGTAAACACCAAAAATGAGCTCCCTGTGATCTCTCTTCGATGACCCCGGGACGAAGCACAAAATGGGTCGACATGCTAGTTTTGGTGACCATGGATACATTATTGTTTAAGGATGCATGCTTTCGTGCATTTTCAATGTAACGTGATCACACAAAAACAAATGTGTAAATTAACAAAAAGAAAAGGAAATAAAAGAAGAGATGGGCTACTATGGCTGCCATTGGATGGCCCACTCAGCCCACTACATGCCCTAACCCCTCCCAACTCAGTGCACACGTACATAGGCAAGCTGTCGTACATAGGCAAGCTGTCGCAGCATCATTTCTTCTTGTAGCTGCTTCTCTCCTCCCACAACACATGGCCGCCGCTGCAATGGATCGCCCACTGCCGGCCGCCATCTAGCATATGGTTCGCTGTCCGCGCTCCACGGCGATAAGGTCCGCCTTCCACGGCGATAAGGTCCGCCGTCCGTGCCATCCGTGCTCCACGGCGATGAGGTCTGTTGTTCGCGGTATGCCGACAAGGTTCGCCCTCCGCACTCTGCTGGCATGGTCCTCTATCACCCATCCGCCCACCACCGACGATGGAGATGGCAATGGTCTCATGGACGAGGCACTGCATCACAAGGTATGCCTCATCTTCGTCTTGTCCCATCGTATTACCTGCGTGGCAAAGGGCCAACGTCCCCGCTCATCTGCATTGCGTCCCGCTGTAGAGCTATGCAGCAAAAGGTGCGACGAACCTGCAGCATTTGGGGCGTTGATCCCGTTCGACCCTGACCCTCGATTCGGGACGGCATCCCGAGGTCAGGGAACATGGCATAGACCCCGTACTAGGTGACTATCAGCAGGAGCACGGATGTCAATGGGACGGAACACACTGAGGCTAGCGTAGCAGCCATCCCCACCTAAATTGAGTAGGAAGTTAGTATACTCACGGCATCATTTAGCTTTAAACTGCATGATACAAATAGGAAACTTACTAGCGCATAAGCTTGAGGGTGTGCAACAGCAGTGTTACCCGGATTGGCAGAGTTTATTAATTCTGCTGCTGAGCCTCCAAAAACAGCACCGACAGCAGCACCAATCATCAAGCTTGGAGCATAAAGGCCACCAACAAGACCAGATCAAAGTGCAGTTGCTACAACTTTTGCAGCAGCTAATTGAGCTAAGAGCCAGATTCCAGGGGCTGAGCAATTTTACCCGCATATAGAATCTCATCAACATTGGTGAAACCCCAATATAGTATTCCAGGGTATCATAGAGCTATTAAACCTGCTCCAAGACCACCTAAAGCAGGGCATACTACAGCAGGAAGGCCAATTGTTTTCCTTATAAATTCTTTGTGAACCAAACAACCAACTGCCTGAATGCTACACTCACGACCCCACAAAGCATGCCTAGAATAAGGTAGAGAGATAACTCTGCAGAATATAATTTTAGTCAATTGTATATTTAAACAAAGGAATAGTTTAACACTACAGGTACAGCACATTACCAAATGCCAAAATGACAAGAAAAAAAATGACAGCTGCTAAAAACAGGGTCATAGGTAATTTTATGGTGCAAAGCATGTGCTGTACATTTGTGGCGGACTGGTGGTAAGGATATCAGCTACAAAACCATGAACCTGTCACATTTGATTAGTAAGAGACTACAGAAGGGCACTACAACTATCGGTTTTCCTCCTGGGAAAGCAATTAACACACAAAAAACGCTCTTCAAGTTCAAACCATAAGCCTAGAGGAGGTTTAAAGCATGAAATGAAGCTGGATGGGGTACTAGAGCCTAGAGGAGGAAATGAAAGATTTATTTAAGTTCTTCTGTTTCAAAAGAGGAAATATGAATGAATGCTAGAAAGGGAACTAGAGGAAATAAAGGCTGGAGATTATAAATGGAAGAATAAAACAAATTTGATAAGAAAACATAAAATGGCGAACTAATGAACATAAAAGGCTATTTTTGATTTAAACTTGGAAAGAGTTGACTACTGATACTCATCCACACAATAAAAAATCAGATAGCAAATACACAACGCATAAAAGCATGTGCCACCAATCACACAACGAAAGACATACCATCTCGAAATAGAAAAGATGGAAAGAGAAGCAAAAGAAAGGTGAAACCAGAACACCTGGCTTTCTTAGATTTAGAACTTAACTAGGAAACATCTACCTTATTAACACCAAATATGATCAGAATAAGGTAAAATACGAGCAGCAGATTTTAGTTCATACGTCGGGACAATAAAGCTGCCTTTTCCCCTAGCAAAACATTGGATACAGTCCATGATATGACTGATGCCAATATAATCATAGCAGTAGTGAATGGTGGTGAGTTCTCTGCTCGAAGCAGCCTCAATACTGTTTCGATAGCACAAAAGCATCCAGCAACTGCAGCATTGAAACCTAAAGATATAGTAACACAAGTCAGAGGGAGCATATAGGACAAGAAACTCAGCAGAATGAAGATTACAAAAAGGTATGGTTCTGTTCTGATTACAGCAAAGATTTATATATTCCTAACATATTTCATGTTTCTTCTTCCTCCGCAGAATTACAATTTTTTTGATTAACTGCCCAACATCTTAGCAAGGTGAAAGAAAACTGGAAACATGTCCCTTCAATTTTCAATCCATCATGTATGTATCAAGAATTAATAAATAATTAATTATAAATACCTGAAGCGATTCCAGCAGCTGATCCAGCTGCAACGAGAGCAATCCTTCGTTCCCTAATGTTCTCCATCATTTCAGCACATCCATTTGCGCAAGATTTATCAATATCAACACTGGGCTCTTCTGGCCCCAACGAACACCCCGTCCCTAAAGTAATTGTGGCTTGGATGGCCTTGATTATGGGGAAGATCGCAGACAGGAAATCAGTATCTTCCCTTTGAGATGATAATGATTGCTTTATCTGCTAAAAAATCTCCAATAGTCCATGCATCATACCAACAACTTCCCCAGTTACTGGAATTAACAATATCCTATACCAAGTGTCAGCCAGCCTCTGCATACGAAGCCACGCGGCACCCTCGGTGGGTGTGCTTGCCCATGCCCATTCATGTATGACATGTACCTGAACGTCAGGCAGGCACTTTTGAGACAGACATTCGGAACCGTTCAAATAAGTACTTTTGGATCAACAGCTCAACTGATTGAATCGCTCCCACACAATGACTGTGTGTTCTTCCAAAGCAGGGTATTCCCTTTTGATTTGAATAGTGGATCAACTAATAGACACAAGAAAACAAACGCGCAAATGATTTAGATCCAACCCTGTGCTAAAGATTGATTGCCGAATTGCTCAGTGGCTCAACGATTAAAATAAGAGAGCAAACAAGTAACCTTGATTGTGTAATAATAAAGTAACACCAAATAAAATGGAACCAATATAACACCCAAAATAACACCAGATTTCCCCCCAAGCTAACACCCCTGCGAATATCTTGCACGAAAACATGGAAGCCAAAAGCAAAAAACTAGAAGAGATAAATTTAAGCATATGTAAAAACACTTTCTTTATTAAGCTCAGAGCAACATCCTCTTTTAGCATATTATAAAGTAATTTTCTCATAAAAATTCTTACCTAAACATACGTTAAGCACTCTTTTTTCCCTCTCCACATAACACAAGTGGAAGGCTATCAAAACGTTCACTCTTCCCACACAGTCCTATCCCTCTATTTATAGACCTAGAAAGGTAGCTTAATCCTTAAGCAATCCTATTCCTAAACTTCCATTTACTTAAAATGCACTCCTACTACCACCGGGGTAGTTTTGTTAGAATTTTTCTCCGTCTATCGGATGCCTGTGGCGCCTTCATGACTTAGTCTCGTTTCGACGCAAGCTTTTCGATGATGCCACAAGCACTCCATCCTCCCACGGTTTTTGGGTCAAACCAGGAAATCGTCTTGCACGCTTCTTAAAGCGTGACTCATAGCCACTTGCTTACACCTTAAGCAAATCTTCCGATATCGATACGTGCCATCCGTCTTACGAGCTTGACCGCCGGCAAGTCTTTCCTGCTTCCGATCCCTCAACTACAACAAATTTGCTAATCTATGACGAAAACTATATGACAATGTTGTAAACTGTCATTGATTTATGATGTTTTTTTAGAAAGTGTCATAAGAATTAATTTGGGACTGTAACCCTGCATTTTAGTGACGAATAGTGGTACAGCCGTCACTAAGGCCAAACAAAAATCGTCATAGACTGATACACCAAAGTGTTGTGATGAAACAATTTTGTCATAAGAGTTCGGTTAGCACATGTGACAAAGTTCTATTGTCATAAAATTCTGGCATGGATATAGTAAGCGTGGCCCACCAGTCAGCCAGGGTCCCACATGTAAGTATGAAGTGAAAAGTAGGGAGGCATAATAGAAAAAAAACAACCCATCTCAAGGTTTGAACTTGGGACCGATCGGATGAGGAGGCTCTGCACTACCACTGAGCTATGGAGGGAGTTCGAATCCTTGACATCTAAAATTTTATATATACATAAATTTGTGGCCTACCTATCAGTTGCAGGTCAGATGAACAAGTCTATTTTGGGATTTCGCGAGAAAACAGATCGCACTCCCAGCGCTGAGACAGCGACGCACCTGCTAAAAAAAAAAAGAGACAGCGGCGACGACGGCGCACTCCGGTGGTGCAGACCAGAGGCGACGGTGCGCACCTCACAGCGCAACCAGGCGGCGCATCTCGGTGGAGACAGCGGCGCACCCCGGTGGCGCTGCATTGTGGTGCAGGCTGACGTAGTAGCCACGTCTCTGGGGCAACGCAGTAACCCTAGAAGGGCTTGTCTTCCTCGGTAGCGATGTTTGCCCACGTGACCCGCCATCCGGCTGCAGTAGCTAGTCTAGTCAGTCTTCCAACGAAGATATGGTTTCCCTCCAGTCGGTATTGGTTTCAGTAATATTCCTTTCTTCTTAGTGTCTAGATTTTGCTTGAATAATGGTGATATTGTAGATTGTTGCACATGTTTATGCCATTTCATATAGTACATTGTTTAATTTGAGTATATTCTAGTAAATAACTAAATTCAGAATGTGTTTGTGGATTTTATGATTTCTTCTGTCATGGAACCAATTTTTTTGTTGATTTGTGTTGCACGGTACAAAGATTTATAAATCATGCACAGTAATGTTGATTTATTCTGAGCACTGTAATGAGCTATTAATTTTTCCTTATTTGAATGTTTGACAGATGGATAGAAGTTGGATAAATGGTAGACAATTTAGCAAGGCACATATTGATGGGGTTAGCGATTTCATGAAGTTTGTTAGGGAAAGATTTGGTGAGAATGAAGAAATACTTTGTTCATATCGTAAATATCTGAATTGGATTCATCGACCTCAAGGACATGTAGAGGATCACTTATATATTTATGGGATGGCAAGCACATGTAATAGGTGGATCCATCATGGAGAACTATTTGATGCTGGAGTTCATGAAAATGCACACCATCATGATGAATATATTAGTGGTCAAGAGGATGTTGGTTTCAATGAGGATGAAGACACTGATGATAGAATTCCTGATATGATAGAGGAGATGTACACAGCTGAAGGCCATAGTGGCGGGCAAACAATGTTTGCAAGTGTAATAGAAGAGTTAAAGCATGAACTTTACCCTGGATGTGCTGGTTTTACTAGTTTTCATTTGTTGTGAAGTTATTTCATATCAAGTCATTCTATCGGATCAGAAATGTTGCATTTACTGCACTACTGAAGTTGTTATCCTTAGCATTCCCAGCTTGCTCTCTTCCAACATCTTACAATGAAGCAAGGAACTTTTTTCGTTTCATTGGGCTTGGATATGATTCAATCCATGCGTGTAAGAATAATTGTGTCTTGTTTCGGAAGGAGTATGCAAAAAATGATGAGTGCCCAGTATGTGGTGCATCAAGATGGAAAGATGCAGATGGAAGCAAGCGCATTCCTAAGAAGGTATTGAGACATTTTCCATTGATTCCAAGGCTAAAGAGGATGTTTGCTTCTATGAAAACAGCAGAGGAGGCACAATGGCACAAGTTGAAGCGACAACCGGTGGAGAATGAACTTAGCCATCCAGCTGATGGTGAGGCATGGAAAGACTTCGATAGAAAATTTGGGTGGTTTGCAGAAGATGCTAGGAACTTGAGCTTGGCCTTGCGACTGATGGTTCCAATCTATTTGGCAACATGACCTCCTCATACACCATGTGGCTAGTATTTAATGTATGGGACAATCCAACTTAATGATGGCCTTACTCATCCCTGGTCCGAGTTCTCCAGGAAAGAATTTTGATGTGTTTTTGGAGATTCTCATTGAAGAGTTGCTTGAGCTTTGGAAGGGTGTCCATACTTACGATGCATTTAGTGGTAGAATGCTTGATCTACATGCTGCAATTATATGGTGCATTCATGATTATCCAGCATTGAGCACATTGTCGGGGCGAGTCACAAATGGTTATTATGCTTGTGTGCATTGTGACAAAGATCCTTGCTCAAAGAAAATAAGGAACAAGATATGTTACATTGGGCACCGTTGTGGCCCGTCAGTGCGCTGTGGATGAGCACGAGAGGGTGGTCCGTTAGTGCGCTGCGGAGGAGGCCGAAGGCTCAAACCGTAGTGGCGTTCAGGCGTCAGACTTTGATGTCTTTGACACGCCGGCGAGCCTGGAGCATAGGCGACGCTGCAGTCGATCAGGTGTGGCTGGGTCGTCCGCTCCACCACCATCGCCCCCCGGCGTCCCTGAACGTACACAAGCCATCAGTCATCCATGTGGAGACGCGGTGCTCATCGCGGGAGAGGTAGAGGGATACTGGACTGGCTCAACTCGACCGATTTTTTGGGTGACTTGTGAGAACTATTATGTATATATGTGTGTTTGTCGATGCCTATGACTTGTAATATGTGTTAACTCGAATATGGCTAAGAATGCGGGGACTGTACCCAAGTTCGAAGAACTAGGGAAAAAAGTAGAACGAAAAGAAAAATTGTATTGATAAGAGATCGATTATGTGTTGTTTCAGCCTGCACCCCTTTAGCTATTTATGAGGGGCGTCATGGACTTCTCCATCAAGGATTGGACTCTATCTCATCCTTAAACCGAGTCTCTAGCTATTTCCTAAAATAACTCGACCAAAACATCCCAAACATGCGGGATTGTCCAACCCAACAAGCCTCCCACACAGGGGACGCGTTTATATGCCATAAACAGGTCGCATTCGGCCAAGAATATGAAAGAGTCCGAATAGAACACAGAAACCAAACCAGTCCGAATCAAAATGTGCACACTGGATAAATCTATTTGAAATTGTTTGCACATCATTTTAGAAGCAAGACAAATATAAAGATGTAGAGCCCACCGCGATTCATCTTTTCAAGGACTGCCATTGCAACAAGAATATTGGTTTTAGTGAACCAGTAAAGAAAGCTATTGTAAGTCCTTGTTTCCTTTTTTTTTTTCCTTTTCTACATGAAGTACACTTGAAAAAAAATCTAAGTACAAGATGGAAGTCTGAGTTGTAATCCTTCTATTGCTAGGCTGATATGGAAGCAATCATGGCTGAACCAGTATAAAATGGACATGAACCAAAGTCTGCTACTGAAGCTGTTTCTCAAGTTCTGCAATCAAGTACATTTCTTCAAAATGTGGGCCGTCAGTCAGCCTCCAAGAAAAGCTCCAAAAGTGGCGTTTCTTTGCAGGTAAAAGAGTTTCAGGTTGAACTTGAGACCAAGAAACAAGGAGCAGCAGAACTTTGACAACAAATTGATGCTCAGCAGCAAGAGTTGGATACCTTGAAGAAGCAGACACAAGAATCAGAAACAACAACAAAAAATCAGTTAGAAGAGATTGATAGTTTGAAGAAGACGCACAAGAAACTAATGCCCTCCTTCATCAATTGCTAAGCTTCAGTCAGGGTTAGGTCCATCTACTCCCTAAAATTTCTGGGTTTTGCTTATCAGCTTGATATAGCTCCAACTGTTAGTGAACTGTTGTGGTTTCTATTTCCATGATTTTGAGACCTTGGAGACAGTATACTATGTGAACTTGTGGCTGTTTCATTCTATCTAGGGTCTGTGAACATTATTATTGTATTTTGGTCTGTGGGAGCTATGCAATTGTAAATCATATGAACTATGGAATTAGGGCTTATAAACTAGTGTTAGACACTCAAATTTGGCTCGGGTCAAAATTAATGTGAACACCGGATAGTCCGGTGATAGCTTGTTTTAAACGTAGGATCATCCGGTGAGTTCAAATTAGAGTTTACTCTCTAACTTTTAGTCCGGTGAATACTCCGGTGTCATCACCAGATCATCTGGTGTATAGAAGATGGAGGAGAGGAGTTGCAGCGGAAGATTGTGAACACCGAACAAAGAGCAAAACTCCGGTAGGTCATAGGAACATCTGGTGTTAAGAAGGATTTCCCGAAACGCTTCTGAGTAATTGTACAACGTAAACATAAAACTCTGGCGCTAGCTTTTTGTTCACACCGATTTATCCGGTGAGAACAAAGCTTGAAGTCTAGGGTTTCTGAAGATTGCATTCACCGGATAGTCCGGTGATAGCATTTTGTGCCTCAAAATGGGTTTTGCAAAAAACCAAATTAGGCCTCAAAATGGGTTCGGTCAAAACCATATTGGGCCGCAAAATGGGCTGAGCCCACATTACTTGGGCTCAACAATCAACATAGACTCAACAATCACATGGGCCTTTCGCTAAATTATGACGACAAAATTTGTGATAAGATTTTGCCACGTCAGAAGCATGTCACTAGGTTGCATAATTTATGACGATCGCTATCCACGTGGCAGCACCGCAACCACCAACTTGTGACATTTTTTGCTTCAACAGTGATGATGCATTACGTCATAAAAGTAATGGCGATACAATATCGTCATAATTTCTATGACGAAAATGTTGGTAATATGCCCTAGAGGCGATCGAGTTTGCGGATTGGATCTGCTAATGGGCTTTAATGTTGATTAAAGGACCATTAGGGTTTAGAGTCATAATGGGCTTTAATGTTGATTAAAAGCCCATTAGCGTGCTCTATATAAGAATAGGCAGGGGCCAAGGCGCATGGTGTTTTTTAGAAACCCTAGCCGCCTCCTATTCCCGAACTCCCTTCGAAACCCTAGCCGGGCGCGCGGTGCTAGCACACCGGCGCACGGCGATTCCATCCTTGTACGTGTGGATACCGTGGAGGCGCTGCTACTATTGCGGTGCTGATCTGCTCGGGAGTACTCGGGACGTACCCACGAGTACTCGGAAGGTGCTCGGGACGTGCTCGGGACGAGGTTGACGATCGACTACTTGACGCGCACGACGTTGGATTGGTCTGCTCCAACTCTTCTTCCGCTCCACTGCTCGTCAAGTGGTAACGATTCATGATCCCCTACTCGCATGGCTTCCTGGTTGAATGCGGTAGAGAAAATTTATTTTGTGCTAGCGTAGCCTACCCGCAACCCTTCAGTGGTATCAGAGCCATCCTGCGTAGTTTTCGATCTGGATCAGTCACATATAGAAGATATGTGATAGAAATAGATTAGATCTATTGTTTTTGATCAGTTCATATGATGGATTGATCAATGCACGGTTGGTTAGGTGAATTAGAGATCGGATGAGATGCCAGTCGATGAAACCACATAGCCAAAAAGATTAGCTCGATCTCTCACCTGTTTTTGCGTGCGACTTGCCCCTACCGGCTGGAATCACCATCGGGGCTAACAGCATGCATCGCGACATGGTCGGGAGAACAGCAGATCGAGGTCATGTGTGCTGTCATCGTTTCTGGAAAAACCTCACGCGATGATCAATGGGATTGATCTAATGGAAATTGATCAATCCATCGCCCGCCCGCTGACCGGCCAGCGGGACCGCCGTCGCGTACACGCATAGATTGTTGTAATAACATGATCCCATCACGACATTAGAATTCGATTCTACGCTTAACTCGTTTTTGCAGAGAATGTTGTGACTGGTATGGCCTTGTGATATGTGATGCATGTGTGTAATTTTTCATGGCCTGCGTGTCATGGTTAATTGCAGCCCAAGGCTGTCATGTTATTGTATAACGGCCTGCGTGTCGACTTGTGATGCTTCTTCTCATGTAATTTATCTAGTGCTATTAGGTGTAATAGACTAGAACAAGATCATGGAGATTTGAAGCATGATGACCCGGAGGACAGGAACCGTGGCGATGAAGATCACCATGTGAAGGGGCCATACTATGTCACAGTTAATATGATTGCTTGTGATGTTTTTATGTTCCTGTCATACTATTCTTTCATGTTTTATATGTGGTGGATATGATTTTCATGATAGAGTAGTTTCCCTCAGAAAAATCAAGAGTAATTGATGCCCTTCCAATAGCTGCACCTACAAAGGTTTTGATCATTGTGTGGTAGGTCTGCCAAAGCAGGGTGCCATCATTTATCTTAACCAGTTAGAGTGGATGTCGGACATCCACACGCATAGTATTGGTTTACTTGATAAAGCTATCAAAATGGTTTTGGGCTTTGGGGCATGGTGTTGGGCGCCGGGGCATTCGATGCCACCCAGCAAACAAGAGTCACATAGGGATATGATTAGCAAGGCGTTGCTTACCTATGTCACTAAGTTTCTAGCAGTGATGCCAAAGCTCACTAGAACTTCGTTGAATATGGATCTTGATCCTCTATATGTTGTTAGAGGGAAAACACATATAGTGGAGTATCTTTTGTTAAATTGTTTAATAGAAGATTCACATAGGCATAGTGCTGAACTTGCATTTTCTGTTGTAGATTATGGCACCGGCCGCTAGTAACTGAAAGTACATCTAGCCCCTATGTGTGGTTTTGGTAATTAATGACAATACCTATGGACTAACAATGGTGTTAAGTTTGTTAGTAGATTGTTCCATAGGTGATGCATGGATGAGAGACATGCATGACCTCTAGGTGAATGGGAAGATTGAAAATATGCATCTAGATAAATGAGCTCTTGGTGATGCTCATAAAAAGAAGAAGAAGCTTGAGTGATGACAATGCCTATGGACTAACAATCATATTGAGAATTGCTATTAGGTTATTCCATAGGAGATGCATAAATGATGAAGCATGGATTCTTTGAGAAATGCCATGAGTTCAAAGAATTGCATCAAAAGTAAATGAGCTTTTAGTGATGCTCATGAGAAGAAGAATAAGCTCAATAAGATTAGCAACAAGCTTGAAGGCTAAGTTACTTGTGGAGATCAAGTAACTAAAGGTATGACTTGTCAATAGAGTTTTATGGACTAACCCGTGTGCTATGTGTTTAAGAATGAGTGGGGTTAGGTTCTATATGAAGATTGACAATATGCATGAAGGCTAATAAGTTACTTGTGGAGATCAAGTAACTTAAGGTATAAATGTTGTCATTTAGGTTTTATGGACTAACCCATGTACTTTGTGCTTGAGAGTGAGTTGGGGTTAGGATCCATAAAAAGGCATAAGTTGAATTGAAATCATATATGCCAAGAGTGAAGAACAAGAGTGGACTCCATATATGAAAAAGTGAATTCATTGAAGATGTCGAATACAAAGTGGTTTTCTATGGCAAGACGGTGAAGGGCAAGCAAGACTCGGCTGCGATGGACCATCCGTGGTGAAGGGCAAGCAAATGGCTTGGCGCCGAAGGACCAAGGCGGTGGTGAAGAGCGAGTGAAGGCTTTGCGCCGATGGACCGTGCGAGGCTATGGGAAGCTATGGATGATTCACATCAATCATATGAAGAATCAAGAAGAGATGGAGTGAAGAATATATGGAAGTTGGTAACCCTCAAGGTTTGAAAGAAAAAGAAGCGGTACTTGAAAGTTTTTCAAAAGCTCAAAGTGGTTCAAACGAGTTTTATCTTTGAATTTGAGTATAGGTATGCCGCACTATTAAGAGGGATGCAATGTGAGCTAATTGTCGTGTCTCAGTGCTCAAGAGTTCCCAACCAAACCCAAAGTGAGAGTTTGTTGTTAAGAGTCCGGAGCGGAAAGTGCGGAAGTGTCCAAAATGGGTTTTGGAGTGTTCCTAATTTGATCCTATGTGTTTTAGGTCATGAATTCAGTTGGGATGTGTAGCCCTCTGAATAAGATTTCCATAGAGTCCAAAATTGTCAAAATCGGACTCCGGAATCAAAAGTTATCGCCGTTTTTCGGAGGTCAGCTGTGCTGTACTCGGAGACTCCGGTGAAGACCGGATTCTCCGGTACCTGGAGTGGCCGGAGACTCCGGTGTAGGCCGGATATTCCGGTAAGTTCCAGAAAAGAGCCCAACGGCTAGTTTTTTGAAGTGGGCTATTTATACCCCACTCACCCCATCCTTTGGGGCTGCTGCAAGGGCACGAAAAGAACACATTTTTAGAGCCAAAAGAACCTCTCCCACTCCATTCTAGTGTGTGATTTGAGAAGAAAAGTGAGTTGGGTTGAGAGATTAGAAGATTGAGTGCAAGTGAGCTAAAATCCATTCTTGAGCACTTGAGTTCTCGGCAAGAAGTTCGTTGTCGTGTTTGTTACTCTTGGAGGTGAAGCCTCCTAGGCGGCTAGGCGTCGCCGACGAGCACCCAAGGTTGTGGGTTGCCGCGGAAGTTTGTGAAAGGCTCGATTTCGCCTCCGCAAGGGAAGAAATCACGAGTGGATCGAGGAAAGCGGTTGAAAGAGACCCGGCTCGTTGGAGCTTCCTCAACGGAGACGTAGGATTCACGGTGGTGAATCTGAACTTCGGGAAACAAATCTTTGTGTCTCCTCTCTTGTTTCCTTACTTTTAAGTTCTTGCTCAAATCTTTGTGCATATTGCTCGATCTACTTGTTTGTGTGTATTTGAGTGTAGGTTCTTCGTGGATCTACTTGGAATCATCTCCGGGAACACACGACATCACTTGGTTTGAGCTAAAACTCTCTACACATCCATTTCATTCAGTTTCGGGCTCTGTTCTGTACAGAACCCGGAGAATCCGGCCTTTACCGGAGTTTCCGGACCTGTACACACCGGAGTATCCGGACTACACCGGAGTCTCTGGTGAACAGTAATTTCAGGCATATGAACAGTATTTTCAGCCTTTTTCAATTTAAGTTTTATTGCATATCTCTTGCTAGAATTGAGTAATTTTTGTCACCTTAGGATTGTAATTTCCACACTTATTTAGGGTGATTGTGCACTAGTTGAGCCTAGCATATTTAGGTTTTATCTCTTGTGAAAAACTCGTTAGTTTATATTCTGCTGCAAGTTTAGGCCAACGGTAGAAAGGGTTGAATTTTTGTAAAAACGCCTATTCACCCCCCCTCTAGGCGACATCATTGTCCTTTCAATTGGTATCAGAGCTAAGTCTCTCTTTTTGGGCTTTACCGCCTAGAGAGTAAAGATGTCGACTAGTGGATTAGTGCACGTAGAGCCACTCCTTTTAGATGGTTCTAATTATTTTGATTGGAGTACTCGCATGCTTAATATTTTTAGGGCCATGGGTCCTCAAATAGAGCGAGTTGTAGATGTGAGCATTTCTCCTCCTAATGATAAACTCATATCACCCGAAGAGGAAGAGAAATGCATACATCTTAATGCTCAAGGTACTAATGCCTTATTTGATGATTTGAGCATAGATGTTATTGAATCGATCTTGCCGCTTGAGGACGCTCATCTCATTTGGACTACTCTTAAAGAAAGATATGACAAGCCCAAATGTGATGAAGAAGAACTTCTTCCAAAGACGTCATTTGTGGAATGCTCTACTTCATCATCACACCATGAAGAGCACCAAATGATTTTCTCTTTTGTCCAAGAGGATGTCACTCCGTCATCCACTTCATCAACATTTAATAATGAGCAAGGTAATGAAATGGTGAGTGTGATAAGTGAGTGCCCAATCTCTCATTTGGACTTTAACAACACTTGCAATGAAATTTTCATATCTAGTAATGTTGTTAAACCTTGTATATCATCTATTGCTAAAATTCCTATTTATCATGATGATATAATTCTTGGTCCTCATAGCGATGCATCTATTTCCACTAGTATTTGTGAGATTAACTTTTTGAAGGAAATAGAAGTCTATGAGAGACAAAGCCTAGGTGGAGAAGCATCCACCTCTTCAAGATGCTCATCCCTTTACACCGATTCTCCATTATGCCTTATGGCAAAAGGTAAAAAGAGAGCGGTAAGTAAGGTTAATAATGCTAATGCTAGTTCTAGTGCTAGTGATAGTGATGAGCTTGGATTTGATCTTTTGAGCAAAAAGAATATGCCTAGAATGATCAAGCTCTTGCGTATAATAGAAGGCCATGAGGAAAGCCTCGAGAGGCAAGAGGAATTCCTCATTGAGAAAATAGAAGAGCTTAAGACCTTAAATGTGAAATATGAAAAACTTCAAGAATCCTATAGTTCTTTATCTAATCTTTATGGGGATCTTAAAGTTAAGCATATTTCTTTGATTGATAAATTAGATGCTATGCCTCTAGTGGATTTAGAAAAATCATGTCCTAATTGCAATGTTTTATCTAAGGACAAATCCACTATTTCTCCTATTGATAGTGCTTGTGCTACTAACTCTAATTCTTATGTAGCATCTTTGGAGAAAGAAAATATTGAGCTAAAGGCTCAAGTTGAAAAGCTTACTAGCAAGCATGTGGCTTTGCAAGAAAGTCATGATGAGCTTGTGTGCTCTCATAAAAATCTTGTGGACTCACACGCCATGCTAGAAATAGCTCATGAGGTAATTATCACAACGGTAAAATCCTATAAACCTCATGTGGACATTAGCACACATTCTTTGTATAATATCGATTTAACATGTGCTAGTTCTAGCAATTTATTTAATGACAATTCTATATCCAATGATGAATTGCCTACTAATCTTTGTTGCTCTAAAGCTAATATTTTTCCTAGTGTTGCTTGTAATATTAATAGCAAAGGGAAAAGTGAGAAGCACAAAGATAATGGACTTGAAGCAAAATCCAATAAGAAGATAGCTCATATCAAGTGCTTCAAGTGCTCAAGCATGGGACACTATGCCTCTATGTGTTCCAACAAGGTTGATGACAATACCACACTTCCAAAGAAGAAAACAAGAAGAAGCAAGAGAAAGTGTTATGGATGCAATGAGAAGGGACATGAAATTGCATCATGCCTCTACATGAAGAATGAAGGTCTTATGTCATCAAGAAAGAGGCTCACCGGCAAGGAAGCAAGCAAGAAGCAAGATGAGAAGGCATCTTGCAAGGATAAGCACCGCATTTGCTATATTTGCCGGGCCAAGGGACATATTGGTAAAAATTGTCCTATTGGTAACATTCCTAAGCCTAACTCATTCAATAATGATCAATATTTGCCTAGGAATGTTAAGAGTGGTACTTATATTGCTAAGGTGATTAGTGCACCTCATGATAAAGTAAAGGCCATTTGGATGCCTAAGTCTCTCATGACTAACCTTAAAGGACCCAACATAGTTTGGGTACCACAAAGTGCTTGATTTGCTAAATAGGTACTTGGAGGTGTATTGAAGACTTGGCTTACTTGAGAAGAACTATATTGAATATCTCATCTCAAGACTCTTTCAAATTGGGCTTTCTCATGATATTTGGAAAGAAGTGCCAAGAGTGTGAATTATTGCTTTATTTCTATCTTCAATGACATCTCGGTAACAAGTATCTAACTTGAGCCATCTAGCCACTTATCTTAGCATAGGTGCAAATGTTCATAATTTTTCATTATTGGGAACACTTGAAAGTGGCTAGGTAAAATTTGAGCAAAATTTATACTTTGTGTAATATGATGCTTTTAACGGCTCTCTAGTAGAGCAAGATCTTGTTAATAATGTAGGTGATGGATACTTTGTGATGGTTATGGAAGATGAACTTAATTTACATGATTGCATGGTTGTAAGTTCATTCTTAGCACAAGTATTTCCATTGTAAAGTTTTTTTTTACCTTAACTCAAAATATAGGGTAAACTCCTCTAGATTCTTGAATGAACTAAGTGCATATTACAAGTAATTCAAGTACTTGGATGCACATATATATGGGGAGCTCATCCTATATTTTGTGCTTTGAGACTAATATTTCTTCAAGTAAAATTTGTGTTTAGTCTCTTGGTAAAATAGAGGGTATTGGAGACTTGGCTAATTATTTGAAGATTTATCTAATTAATTAAAGAGTCAAGTTTTATGGAATTATATTTGTTATTACCCAATGTCACTCTATGAAGGTAATTCTCTATCACAATGTCTTAAATTCATATTCTTGTTCATTGTGTTAGATTTATTGTTCTACACTTTTTATGGATGTTTCTAGCTCTTTGCATGTGTAGGTTATGTATCTATGCTTGTTTAGAGCTTATGCTTGTGCTAGCATGTGTAGATTTTAGTGCAATCTTGCTATGCTTACTCGTTTCATATTTATACATATCTTGATTGCTTGCTAAGTGTGCTATGAATTTGTTTCTAGTGCATCTAGCTTTTCCTGCCAACTAGTATGTGTGAGTCATATAACTAGTATGTGTAGGATGTATTGCACATTCATGTGTTGATTGTGGTTTTGGAGCCTTATTTGATCTTATTCGTCTTATTGAATTCTATTTGACTCTCTTTTAGAGATATTAATGGATTATCATATTATGGGGGAGTATTATGCTTTATGCATCTTAAATACCCGTAATTTGTGAACATTTGAGCAATACCATTTAGAATTGATATTATTGTTTATCGAGCATCTATGTGGTATGTCAAGCTCATATAAAGCTCTCATTTTTGCAAGAATCCACTAATTGATCCGTTTTTGGTTTAAATTGAAACTTGAGATTTGTGGTATTTATCTAGTGATCTTTTCAATCTCAAGATTTTTAATTTGAATCATTTCTCATTCGGATCAAATCAAAAATTGTTTTAATTGTCCGGAGTCTCCGGTGTTCACCGGATACTCCGGTAGTTGGTGTTTTTAGTCCGGAGTCTCCGAGGTAGACTCCGGCAGAGAGTCTCGGTTAAGCATTTATTTTTGTTGAAAAAGACCGGAGTCTCCGCTGTTCATCGGATACTCCGGTATCTGGAGAACTCGGAGAGTCCGGCAAGTTTCCGAGTCTTTTTGTATGGCGACTGAGTGCCACCCGGAGTCTCCGGTGTTCACCGGATACTCCGGGTAAGTTCAACAGAACTGTATCAACTATTGTTTTTATTTGTGTTTTCTTGTAATAGTTGACTTTGTGAGGAATGTGTTTGAAGCATGTGTTTAATTTCTAAAATCCTTCCTTCATGCTTCTTAAAAAAAAAAAAGTTGATCCATGCCTTGTTGCAATTACCGACTTGTGATATCTCCATATACCATTGTCTTCTTACAATTGGTAATAATACAAGTGGTAATCCTTGTTGATCATCTTTGTTTCAATTCTTGCTTTCAAGTGACTTCCTTTTATGTGAAAGATTTCTATGTTAGGAATATTGGTTTCTTCAAGTAAACTTTCCTTTTTGGAGTCTTTGGAAGCTTGCTATCTCAATGCTTATATCATTTTCTATATACTTGCTTGAGATAAGTTTTTGAGCATGAATGCAATTCTATTCTTTATATGCTCAAATCTTGATTAGTTCACTTGTTGAACTTTGAGAGCGATCATTTGTTGATCTTTGTCTTAGATGAAATTTGGACAACATTTTGATGATTGTCTTTCATTTGGTATTTTTAAGTCTAATATGCTATTTTTGTCCAAATTATATCTTCATTGGATCTTGAAAGTGACGAGCATGCTTGTTTGACTTAAATGTTAATATCTATAGCATGTTTGCTTTCTTTGATCCTATATTTAGAGTAAGCCTCTCTCAAGTGTTTTTATTGTATAAAAGGTGCATAGAGCTTTCATTTGATTTCAATTGGTATATATCTTCATTCGGTATATATTTTCAATTGGTATCTATCTGTTGGTATGAATTTCAATTGTTATCATTTCCATGTCATATCAATATGCACAAGTTTATGGGAGAGTTTGCTCTATATGGTGTTTTTGCTAACCTCTTCGGACCCAATGAGTTTGGGGATCCAATTGTATTTGAATGAGTTTTTAGGTACAATGAAGATGCATTGGATGCTTGAATTAATCATAATGAAGGTCCTTTCAAGTATAAGCTCATTTCAATTGAAATTCATGAAGATAATTTTATTGTATAACGGCCTGCGTGTCGACTTGTGATGCTTCTTCTCATGTAATTTATCTAGTGCTATTAGGTGTAATAGACTAGAACAAGATCATGGAGATTTGAAGCATGATGACCCGGAGGACAGGAACCGTGGCGATGAAGATCACCATGTGAAGGGGTGTGAAGGGGCCATACTATGTCACAGTTAATATGATTGCTTGTGATGTTTTTATGTTCCTGTCATACTATTCTTTCATGTTTTATATGTGGTGGATATGATTTTCATGATAGAGTAGTTTCCCTCAGAAAAATCAAGAGTAATTGATGCCCTTCCAATAGCTGCACCTACAAAGGTTTTGATCATTGTGTGGTAGGTCTGCCAAAGCAGGGTGCCATCATTTATCTTAACCAGTTAGAGTGGATGTCGGACATCCACACGCATAGTATTGGTTTACTTGATAAAGCTATCAAAATGGTTTTGGGCTTTGGGGCATGGTGTTGGGCGCCGGGGCATTCGATGCCACCCAGCAAACAAGAGTCACATAGGGATATGATTAGCAAGGCGTTGCTTACCTATGTCACTAAGTTTCTAGCAGTGATGCCAAAGCTCACTAGAACTTCGTTGAATATGGATCTTGATCCTCTATATGTTGTTAGAGGGAAAACACATATAGTGGAGTATCTTTTGTTAAATTGTTTAATAGAAGATTCACATAGGCATAGTGCTGAACTTGCATTTTCTGTTGTAGATTATGGCACCGGCCGCTAGTAACTGAAAGTACATCTAGCCCCTATGTGTGGTTTTGGTAATTAATGACAATACCTATGGACTAACAATGGTGTTAAGTTTGTTAGTAGATTGTTCCATAGGTGATGCATGGATGAGAGACATGCATGACCTCTAGGTGAATGGGAAGATTGAAAATATGCATCTAGATAAATGAGCTCTTGGTGATGCTCATAAAAAGAAGAAGAAGCTTGAGTGATGACAATGCCTATGGACTAACAATCATATTGAGAATTGCTATTAGGTTATTCCATAGGAGATGCATAAATGATGAAGCATGGATTCTTTGAGAAATGCCATGAGTTCAAAGAATTGCATCAAAAGTAAATGAGCTTTTAGTGATGCTCATGAGAAGAAGAATAAGCTCAATAAGATTAGCAACAAGCTTGAAGGCTAAGTTACTTGTGGAGATCAAGTAACTAAAGGTATGACTTGTCAATAGAGTTTTATGGACTAACCCGTGTGCTATGTGTTTAAGAATGAGTGGGGTTAGGTTCTATATGAAGATTGACAATATGCATGAAGGCTAATAAGTTACTTGTGGAGATCAAGTAACTTAAGGTATAAATGTTGTCATTTAGGTTTTATGGACTAACCCATGTACTTTGTGCTTGAGAGTGAGTTGGGGTTAGGATCCATAAAAAGGCATAAGTTGAATTGAAATCATATATGCCAAGAGTGAAGAACAAGAGTGGACTCCATATATGAAAAAGTGAATTCATTGAAGATGTCGAATACAAAGTGGTTTTCTATGGCAAGACGGTGAAGGGCAAGCAAGACTCGGCTGCGATGGACCATCCGTGGTGAAGGGCAAGCAAATGGCTTGGCGCCGAAGGACCAAGGCGGTGGTGAAGAGCGAGTGAAGGCTTTGCGCCGATGGACCGTGCGAGGCTATGGGAAGCTATGGATGATTCACATCAATCATATGAAGAATCAAGAAGAGATGGAGTGAAGAATATATGGAAGTTGGTAACCCTCAAGGTTTGAAAGAAAAAGAAGCGGTACTTGAAAGTTTTTCAAAAGCTCAAAGTGGTTCAAACGAGTTTTATCTTTGAATTTGAGTATAGGTATGCCGCACTATTAAGAGGGATGCAATGTGAGCTAATTGTCGTGTCTCAGTGCTCAAGAGTTCCCAACCAAACCCAAAGTGAGAGTTTGTTGTTAAGAGTCCGGAGCGGAAAGTGCGGAAGTGTCCAAAATGGGTTTTGGAGTGTTCCTAATTTGATCCTATGTGTTTTAGGTCATGAATTCAGTTGGGATGTGTAGCCCTCTGAATAAGCTTTCCATAGAGTCCAAAATTGTCAAAATCGGACTCCGGAATCAAAAGTTATCGCCGTTTTTCGGAGGTCAGCTGTGCTGTACTCGGAGACTCCGGTGAAGACCGGATTCTCCGGTACCTGGAGTGGCCGGAGACTCCGGTGTAGGCCGGATATTCCGGTAAGTTCCAGAAAAGAGTCCAACGGCTAGTTTTTTGAAGTGGGCTATTTATACCCCACTCACCCCATCCTTTGGGGCTGCTGCAAGGGCACGAAAAGAACACATTTTTAGAGCCAAAAGAACCTCTCCCACTCCATTCTAGTGTGTGATTTGAGAAGAAAAGTGAGTTGGGTTGAGAGATTAGAAGATTGAGTGCAAGTGAGCTAAAATCCATTCTTGAGCACTTGAGTTCTCGGCAAGAAGTTCGTTGTCGTGTTTGTTACTCTTGGAGGTGAAGCCTCCTAGGCGGCTAGGCGTCGCCGACGAGCACCCAAGGTTGTGGGTTGCCGCGGAAGTTTGTGAAAGGCTCGATTTCGCCTCCGCAAGGGAAGAAATCACGAGTGGATCGAGGAAAGCGGTTGAAAGAGACCCGGCTCGTTGGAGCTTCCTCAACGGAGACGTAGGATTCACGGTGGTGAATCTGAACTTCGGGAAACAAATCTTTGTGTCTCCTCTCTTGTTTCCTTACTTTTAAGTTCTTGCTCAAATCTTTGTGCATATTGCTCGATCTACTTGTTTGTGTGTATTTGAGTGTAGGTTCTTCGTGGATCTACTTGGAATCATCTCCGGGAACACACGACATCACTTGGTTTGAGCTAAAACTCTCTACACATCCATTTCATTCAGTTTCGGGCTCTGTTCTGTACAGAACCCGGAGAATCCGGCCTTTACCGGAGTTTCCGGACCTGTACACACCGGAGTATCCGGACTACACCGGAGTCTCCGGTGAACAGTAATTTCAGGCATATGAACAGTATTTTCAGCCTTTTTCAATTTAAGTTTTATTGCATATCTCTTGCTAGAATTGAGTAATTTTTGTCACCTTAGGATTGTAATTTCTACACTTATTTAGGGTGATTGTGCACTAGTTGAGCCTAGCATATTTAGGTTTTATCTCTTGTGAAAAACTCGTTAGTTTATATTCTGCTGCAAGTTTAGGCCAACGGTAGAAAGGGTTGAATTTTTGTAAAAACGCCTATTCACCCCCCCTCTAGGCGACATCATTGTCCTTTCAGTAACACTTCCAGTTTTAATTTGCGATCGATTCTTGAAAAAGAGAAGCTTTCTGGAACAAACTTTATTGATTGGTATAGAAATCTGAGAATTGTTCTCAAACAAGAGAAAAAGGAATATGTTCTAGAGGTCCCCTATCCTGATGAACCAGCTGATAATGCTCCTGCCACGGATCGGAGGGCTTATGAGAAGCACACCAACGATTCACTGGATGTTAGCTGCCTCATGCTTGCCTGTATGTCCTCTGAGCTTCAGAAGCAATATGAGAACAGGGATGCCCATGATATGATTGTGGGACTTCGAGGCATGTTTGAGAACCAAGCTCGGGCCGAGAGGTACAACACCTCAAAGTCCTTGTTTGCGTGTAGGTTAACAGAAGGCAGTCCAGTCAGTCCTCATGTGATCAAAATGATTGGTTACATTGAGAGCCTGGAAAAACTTGGTTTTCCCCTTAGCCCTGAGTTGGCTACGGATGTAATTCTCCAATCGCTCCCTGCGAGCTTCGAGCCATTCATTTTGAACTTTCATATGAACAGCATGGAGAAAAGTATGGCTGAATTGCATGGGATGCTAAAAACTGCTGAGGAAAGCATTAAGAAGAGCTCTAGTCATGTGATGATGGTTCAAAAGGATAGCAAGAAGAGAAAGCGCAAGGGTAAGGCTAAAACTTTGGATGCTCGCGTCGGTAATGGTGCAAAAGTTGCTGCGTTGGCCGTTGGCGTTTACTCCTTATCGCTACCCTCAGGATTAGTTTTGGAATTAAATAATTGTTATTATATTCCTGCCTTGGGCAAAAACATTATCTCTTCTTCATGTTTGGAAGAAGATGGTTATGAATTCATAATAAAGAACAAGTGTTGTTCGATATTTTTGAATGGTATGCTCTATGGTAATTGTCCATTAGTAAATGGATTATATATATTGGATCTTGAGGATATAACTATCTATAACATTGATACAAAGAAGCCTCGGCTTAATGATTTGAATCGCACTTTTGTTTGGCATTGTCGATTAGGTCATATAAATGAGAAGCGTATGCAGAAGCTCCATAAAGATGGTCTTCTACATTCATTTGATTTCGAATCATTTGATACATGCGAGTCTTGTTTACTTGGCAAGATGACTAAGACACCTTTCACTGGTCGAAGTGAGAGGACAAATGAATTATTGGCCCTAGTACATACAGATGTATGTGGACCGATGAGTTCTACAGCTAGAGGTGGTTTTCAGTATTTCATTACTTTCACCGATGACTTTAGTAGATATGGTTACATCTACCTAATGAGGCACAAGTCTGAATCCTTTGAAAAGTTCAAGGAGTTCCAGAATGAAGTACAAAATCATATAGGCAAGACAATTAAATTTCTGCGATCAGATCGTGGAGGTGAATATTTGAGCCATGAATTTGGTGATCATCTAAGGCAATGTGGAATCGTTCCACAATTAACTCCACCGGGTACGCCACAATGGAATGGGGTGTCCAAGCGGAGGAACCGAACTTTGTTAGACATGGTCCGGTCGATGATGAGCCAATCTGATCTTCCATTGTCCTTCTGGGGATACGCTCTAGAAACTGCTGCTTTCACGTTAAACAGGGTTCCATCTAAGGCTGTAGAGAGGACACCATATGAGATATGGACCGGGAAGCGTCCCGGATTGTCTTTCCTTAAGATATGGGGTTGTGAGGCTTATGTAAAACGTTTGTCGTCTG
Source organism: Phragmites australis (assembly GCF_958298935.1). Lineage (NCBI taxonomy): Eukaryota > Viridiplantae > Streptophyta > Magnoliopsida > Poales > Poaceae > Phragmites > Phragmites australis. Next base: position 206,619 of record NC_084927.1, read on the forward strand.
ATAAGCTCACTCCCAAATCTGATAAATGCTTCTTTGTGGGGTATCCTAGGGAAACCAAAGGATATTATTTCTATAACCGGGAAGAAGGCAAAGTGTTTGTCGCCCGGAATGGTGTCTTTCTTGAGAAAGAGTTTCTCGCGAAGAGAGTTAGTGGGAGCACGGTGCAACTCGAAGAAATTCGGGAACCACTTGAAAGTGTTTCAGCTCCTATTGAACCACAACTCGGTATGCAAGATGTTGCAGAACCTGTTGTCGAGACACCAGCCCCACGTCGGTCGGAAAGGTTCAGTCGTGCACCCGAGCGGTTTATGTTCCTAACCACGGGGCAGCGCGACATATTATTGTTGGACAATGATGAACCTAAGACTTACTCGGAAGCAATGGTGGGACCAGACTCCGAAAAATGGCTTGGAGCCATGAGATCCGAGTTAGAATCCATGCGAGAAAACCAAGTTTGGAACTTGGTCGATCCACCTGATGGTGTGAAAACTATCGAGTGTAAATGGGTTTTTAAGAAAAAGATAGATGTTGATGGAAATGTTCACATCTATAAGGCACGATTGGTGGCAAAAGGTTTCAGGCAAATTCAAGGTGTTGATTATGATGAAACATTTTCGCCCGTCGCAATGCTAAAGTCTATTCGGATTCTCCTAGCAATTGCTGCATATTTCGACTACGAGATATGGCAAATGGATGTCAAAACGGCTTTCCTTAATGGAAACCTAAGTGAGGATGTGTACATGACACAGCCTGAAGGTTTTGTCAATCCGAAAAATGCTGGGAAGATTTGCAAGCTGCAAAAGTCCATCTATGGACTAAAGCAAGCTTCTCGGAGTTGGAATCTTCGTTTTGATGAAGTGATCAAAGGGTTTGGTTTCATCAAGAATGAAGAAGAGCCTTGTGTTTATAAAAGGACTAGTGGGAGCGCACTTGTGTTTCTGGTCTTATATGTGGATGACATATTATTGATCGGAAATAATATTCCAATGCTCGATGCTGTCAAATCTTCATTGCAAAAGAGTTTTTCAATGAAAGATTTAGGAGAGGCAGCATACATATTGGGCATAAAGATCTATAGAGATAGGTCAAAAAGACTAATCGGATTAAGCCAGAGCACGTACATTGACAAGGTATTGAATCGGTTCAATATGCAGGATTCCAAGAAAGGTTTCTTGCCAATGTCACATGGCATCACTCTCAGCAAGAATCAATGTCCTAAGACATCTGATGAGCTCGAGAGGATGAGTGCGATCCCGTATGCTTCTGCTATCGGGTCCATCATGTATGCTATGTTTTGTACACGCCCAGATGTCTCCTATGCTCTAAGTGTTACGAGCAGATATCAATTGAACCCAAGTGAATGTCACTGGGCTATAGTAAAGAGTATCCTCAAGTACATGAGAAGAACTAAGGATATGTTCCTAGTCTATGGAGGTGAGGAGGAGCTCGTTGTAAATGGTTACACCGATGCTAGCTTCCAAACCGACAAGGACGACTCGAGATCGCAGTCTGGTTTTGTGTTTTGCCTTAATGGAGGTGCGGTGAGTTGGAAGAGTTCCAAGCAAGAAACGGTTGCTGATTCCACGACGGAGGCCGAGTATATCGCAGCTTCGGAAGCTGCAAAAGAGGCTGTTTGGATCAGAAAATTTGTTTCTGAGTTGGGTGTGGTCCCTAGTGCGTCCAGTCCAATGGACCTCTATTGTGACAATAGTGGTGCCATTGCACAAGCCAAGGAGCCTAGGTCGCACCAGAAGTCCAAGCACATACTTCGGCGCTATCACCTCATTCGAGAGATTATTGATAGAGGTGATGTAAAAATATGCAAGGTGCACACGGATTCGAATATTGCTGATCCGTTGACGAAGCCTCTCTCACAGCCCAAGCATGAGGCACACTTGAGCTCTATGGGTATTAGATACTTGCGGGATAGACTCTAGTGCATGTGAGAGAATGTGTTCTGTCTATGCTAATGTACTTTTGGATAATTGTTATCTGGTTCCATGAATAATTATCATTTACATTGATCAGCAAGTATGTGACTTGTTTGTGAAACTCTTTGTTTTTATGATGTTATTCTAAATAGTCCCTAATCTCATATCATTGTGTGGGACAATAATGATTTATAGATTAGCACATTTGACTGATTGATGATCATGTTTCACGGATCATAGATATGGAGATATCAAATCAGTAATGTGGACACATGTTAGAGAACATGATGTTGGATAGACCCACCCTGAGATACTGCTGGGATTGTTATTTTTAATGTGCCATCAATTGTTATCTCAAATGGTGTACCTACAGAATCCTTTGACCTGAGATCATCATTGATTCCAGAATGTGTAGTAACACACTTAGGAGCTTCCAAACGCTATTCCGTAACTGGGTAGTTATAAAGGTTGCTTTCGGGTATGTTATGAAACATGTCGTGGGATGTGAGTGATCAAGATGGAATTTACCCCTCCTAAATAACGGGAGAGATATCTCTGGGCCCCTCGAGGTAGTTGGATTGGAAAGTGCATGGCCATGCCAATGTGATTAAAGAGTTAATCATGGTGAATCCACTACTTGATCGAGTGAATGGTCGAGCTATCACAAGGGTGGCACGAATCTCGCCTTGAGCTTGACTGGTATCGTGTGGTAAAGGGATTGGTGCATGAGTATATCAAGGTTCAGCCGATATGATCTTTGTGTGCATTCGGGAGTCAATATGTCCTGCTAGGTACCGCTATTGACTTGCAATTCGGAAAAGGGTTTCCGGATAGCGGCCGTTTACACATGAACCTAACGGGTCACACACTTAAGGGGATGGAATATAAAACTTGTACTGACTCTAGTGCAAGTGGGAGATTGTTGGTGATATGCCCTAGAGGCGATCGAGTTTGCGGATTGGATCTGCTAATGGGCTTTAATATTGATTAAAGGACCATTAGGGTTTAGAGTCATAATGGGCTTTAATGTTGATTAAAGGCCCATTAGCGTGCTCTATACAAAGATAGGCAGGGGCCAAGGCGCATTGAGTTTTTTCCGAAAAGAAACAGATCTTGCCACCAAAAACCCTGGCCGCCTCCTATTCCCGAACTCCCTTCGAAACCCTAGCCGGGCGCGCGGTGCTAGCACACCGGCGCACGGCGATTCCATCCTTGTACGTGTGGATACCGTAGAGGCGCTACTACTATTGCAGTGCTGATCTACTCGGGACGTACTCGCGAGTACTCGGAAGGTGCTCGGGACATGCTCGGGACGAGGTTGACGATCGACTACTTGACGCGCACGACGTTGGATTGGTCTGCTCCAACTCTTCTTCCGCTGCACTGCTCGTCAAGTGGTAACGATTCACGATCCCCTACTCGCATGGCTTCCTGGTTGAACGCGGTAGAGAAAATTTATTTTGTGCTAGCGTAGCCTACCCGCAACCCTTCATCAACACCATTGCGAGTTCTTCCCTCAAAACACACTCCTGTGCATCCGATGCTTCTCCTGCCATGGTTAGTAGCAAACAAGAGACAACAAAAATTATATTATCTCTATCGACTACAAGGTTATGGAGGTGAAGGTGGAACCACACACTCTCAAGCATCTTACCACTCTCTTGCAAGTGTTCTTACCAATCACCGTAGTTAGCACAATTGGTGGCTGGTTCGTGATACCTTATCAGGAGCGAGTGAGGTAGTTGCAAGGGGAGAAACCATTCTGATCGAGAGAAGGTGTAGCTTGGACAGGTAATATTTAGTAGCAAGGAATAGCAATAATTGAAATCAGATTAGCAAAGCTGAATAAAAGTCCACAGTACTCGTCACAGTCGCTGGCCTGAACACATTCCTAGAACTAGCTCAAACAAGCCAAAAACTATAACAGACACAAGCACAATGGAACAAAATTCGCAACACAAACTGATTCTTTTTTTTGAATTCTCTCTTTTTTTTCTTTTTTTTTTGCACTCTTTGCTTGGTGCTTGCTCTTTTTTTTTGCGAATGTGACACAAACTCAAAACTCTTTTGCTGCCTTTTCTAAGGCCAGTGAGGTATGTGGGTCATAAAATTTTTCTGAAGAGCAGGGGTATAAAGGTAATAAAAAGATACTCTCTCTCTCTCTCTGAACTTTGACTTTCTTTGTTTCGGCTATGGTGGTCAGAGTGACTGGTCGGGATCCGAGTGGGTGATCGGAGTGACTGACCGGGACCCCGAGTGGGTGGTCGGATTGATTGGTCGAGACCCTGAGTGGGTGGTCGGAGTGACTGATCGGGACCTCGAGTGGGTGGTCGGAGTGTGGGTGGTCAAATTCCAACTACGGGGTCAAAATCCGAGTAGGTGGTCGAAGCGGAGTAGGTGGTCGAACACGACTAGTAGTTGAACCCAAGTTGATGGTCGAACTTGACTAGTGGTCGACGCGGCCTGTGACACAATCTCGACTAAAGCAGACAAAGGCAAATCGAGACACACGACGACTAAGATAGCAAAGACTCGACACTAGAAACTAGAACACGATGACCAAGACTAGCAACAAAGACACTGACGATGGACTCAAACTCAACAACGCGAAAACTGAAAACAAAATTGTGAAGGGACAACAGAAAAAATAAGATCTAAATCTTTTTGTGGGGCAATTTTCTGGACTCTAGGTAATGAAATACTACTAAAAAAGGGGATAACTGAGATTACCTAACGGGCAACCGAAACTCTGATACCACTTGATGAGGACGGGAGATCCCGATCTTCCGAAAGGTAATATGATAAGTCGATTTGGTGGAGCTTTGACGTTGATGATCCAAACGCTCCGATCAGAACAGATCTAGAACCCTCGCAACCACTACACCACTACTCCATGGTTATAAATCGTGCCAAGACGCGGTTGACCTCGCCAAGAAGGCTTTTCCTGCAAGCGAATTGAGAACACAAACAAGAACAGGTAGATGCAATCTGAATATTGCTGATTACCAATGAAGCACTCGAGTTGGGGTTCAACAAACCGATAAACGGTGAAACTGTCTAAAACAGAATAATCTAAGCTAAACTCAAGCCTAAACTACGATGGCTACTATGTATATATAGGGGGACAAGAGGAAGTTGACCTAGGGTTATGCAACCATGGAAATAAGCGTGCACAACCTGGACTCCGACCCCGACACAATTACAAGACCCAACAGGGTCCACATGGTGACGCAGCACATTATTCCTTTGATTTCGACTAAACTATAAGGAATATTTGGTCGATCATAGATCCATTAGAAAGGGCTCGTCATAAGCTTTCCAGCAAGTCCAAGAACGCCTAAAACGGACTTCGTATGAGAGAGTTATGTCCGTTTTACTAACGGGTTGTTCTGAGACTCGATCACGACCACGATCACGACTTCGACCACAACTAGAACTCAGCCTCGAGTCCAAGTAGACTTGTCCTTCGAGGGATGACGTCCTGGTAAGGTTATGGTGCTTCTCTCACATTCCTAAGTAATAAAACATCACAAGAATTTAGTAGTAATCCATCCAAGGAAGCATGAACATCGAGAAACGACTTCACCTGATGATCTAATTGTCGTGCACGTGCTCTTGTAATTGGACCTTGTATGATTTGAGGAGGCATGGGAGCCATGGGCTCATCACCAAGATATAGGGTTACCATAGTTTATAGGCACTACTAAATCTCTACATCTATAGTGTACTAATCTATCTTGATAGAATAGTCACTTATACTTATTTGGGAGATGACTTATATACTTATGGTCCTTTTGTGCAGTTTGTTTTCATTTGTTGTCATGTGCACTTTGAAAAGGTGAAAACAAATTTTGTAGTTCCAGAATAAATTTTTTTTTGAGATGTCAATTATCCCAGTATTATAGGCTTCCATTATTCTTATGCCGGCAATATTTTAAAACAAGCCTTTATTGTGGGAATCAGTAAGCTTGAAACTGATATTTAATACTTATAGGCTGAACATCAAAGCATAAACTTAATACTTATATTATGAACATCAATTATTTGATTCTGGATTACATCTTTCACAACGTCATGTGTTTAGCAGCACCACCTGACATGTTGTTACTCGAAGCAAAATTGCACTCTTGCATAATAAGTTCCGGGATAGAATATTAAGCCAAAAGAAATTTTTCTTATTCTTAAACCACAACAGCCTAATGTGGATTTCTTATTATCCAATAGTCTTACAACATGCCACAAGTCAGCTTGCATCATCAATGATGCCTTAAGAGATTGGTTAGAACCATTCCACAATGTAGCTCTTCTCGCAAGGGTGAAGATTTGACTTGATGTGGATTTCTTAACATCAACAGACTTTGCGTGATTGGTGTCTGAATAACCCATAATTTTATGGTTACTAGACTTCTTATATGTGAGCATGTAATCATTAGCATCCTGCGTATAACGCAGAGCTATCTTTAATAATTTTCTAGTGGTCCAATCCTAGATCAATATCTGCCAAGTACCCTGGTTACAAATATTAAATAAAGGACGCATACAAACTTAAGTATACATAATGCTCATGACAGTGACAACGTATGAAAAACTTTTATCGCTCTTTAATAATAGGAGTAAACTCCCTTAATATTGGAACTATCTTGGTGATCGTAATATTCAAAATATAAGAGGCATCACCAAGATAATCTTAATACCCAGAAGAGAAAAAGAAATCTTTATGTCTTAAACGTTAATATCCGTATTGTTGATAGTCAACAAGATATCATCTACATAAACAGCTAATAGGTTAAACTTACTCTCACCGATCTTAATATAGTCTTAAGGTTAAAACTTAATATATCTCTATGTGAGGCTCATATTATTCATAAACTCCAGAATGAACTTGATGTGAAACTTTTGGAGATAAAGGATTGCTAAACTCTTGGATTTTTAGTATTGGAATATAAACCCGATTGTCCTCAAGTGTAGTTTTTTTTTTTGCCTCAGAGCTCCCACTAGAATCAATATTTCTACAAACTCTGTGGTATTGCTTAGACAATAATAGCAGTACCCTTTAGTATGAATGGAAGCTTGTTAATCTAATAAAATCATAGTCTCTGTAGAATGCCCCACACACGTACTTAATCTCGGTATTTTCCCAGAACATAAGATGTCAATACAAATTTGTTGAGATACCAACTAAATATTTGTGCGGTTGTCTTTAATTCTTCCATCCATAAAACTCACTGGCAAAGAGAGTGTCAACTTACTCCGCACCATATGCTTAAAACAACAATACCAATTTGCTTAAAGAAATAAAATAAGGAATTCTTCCATAGGTGTATGTCTCACATAATGAAGCATTTCTTTTCTTAATGAGATGTTCCATTCTCCCCCTCAAAATGTGGTATAAGTGTCAATACCATAATTTCGATGAACTCTCATCATAGACATTTCACTTATGGGAAATCTATAGAGTTAGCAACATACTTAATGCTTCCAAATTATCCATAAGAGTGTAACACAGAGAATCACAAGAAAAAAACACTATTATAATGGGAACATAAATTTGCATTATTAGGATGGAGGGTGAAAATTTAATTTTAGTGTTGATGGAAAACTTCCAACAGCTTTAACATTAGCCTTTTGTCCATTTGTAACTCTAAGACTTTGCTTTAGACCTTTCTTACTCATGTTGGCAAGATAAACGTAATATCATATCTTAGTCTTTTGTCAACTTTCCTTATGAATGCACACAGTTATAGGCATAATCATAGTTCACTTCTTACTTTGTGTGTTATTATTGCTCTTCATAGGAAGGAATGACATAATGAATTGAATTAAAAAGGCTCTAATAATTCTTTATGTCCTAGCTTTTTAACTTTTGAGCATTCTTATGATCATTTTACTGGCATGAACTTTTGAGGAACTCCAAACTGCTTCTCTAGTAACTCTGATAAGCATAATTTAACTCGAGGATTGCTCCCCCATATCCTAAATTGTATGACCATAAGGGACATTTGTTTAGATTGCTCCCATTAGTCAGCAGAATATTGAATTCTCATCAATACCTTAAGGTTTCTCTAATGGGAGTCAACTATTATCATTATATTTATGTGCGTAATTAATATCCATAACCTCTAGAATAATAATAATATGCTAATGAAATACTCTATTCCTAATTAGGGTACTATAAATAGCCAAAGAACTTATGGCTGAATTTATAACATTAATAATAGGGATATTACCTTAATTACTACGCTAGTATCCACAGAAATTGTGAATAATTGTCTGACACACTATTAACCTTATGCTGATGAGTTTAACAGCATGCTAATGACACAATTAATAGATTCATGATCTAAAAAGCATCACCGTTGGGCAGAAACGAAAAGGACCATGACATAAGAAGAACATAATTCACTAACGGGAATAGCATAAACGTGACCATGAGCCATAAACGTGATTGCTTCATCAACATAAAATCTTTAACCAAAACTTCTCATTGGTTCTATTTTGATTAGAGAAACTATAGGAATAACACATGATTACAATCAATGTTGGTCAGAATATAATCGTGTGCCAAAACATAATTCCAAAAACACCATCAAAACTCTAATTAATACTTCTCGTTTGTTCCTTCTTTAGTTAGAGACAACTTAATTATTATATAATTATGATCACGTAAAAGCTTGAGACAAAATGACTCAATAACTCATTTAATTCGAGAAATTAATTAAACGACACATCACCATAAAAGATGTTGGTCAATATATAGCCATAGGCCATCAACCTTAATCATAATCACAAAGCGCATTAAGTCTCTAAGCAAAGTATATTAATTAGAGACAAGTTTTATCACATGATCATGATTACTGAGCATTAAACATTAATTACTTAATTGCGAAAGCGTAAACATTAAACATTTAATAGGCAACATAAAAAAATGCCAAAATAAAAATAAGGGAAAAACTTTAATAACATAATTTAGGGCTAAATTAAAGCATAAAAAATTCTTGACAGCATAAACACATGCTAAAATAATTAAATATCTCAGGAAAAACATAACATTAATTGATCCTATCTCAAGTTATCCCTAGAATGCACTTAAATATTATTTGTGGCCTAGCTGAGAAAAATCTAAAAGGCCAACCTAAAACTTATGCCAAAAAAAGAGCCCATTAATTATGCATGGCCTAATGACATAAAGATTTTATTAATGGGCAATTAATTCTGACAATTCATGATTATAAACAACTTTAGTCGGAATACAACCATAAAAGCCAACATTAAATATATTAATACCCAAAACTTGATTATGGTCCCAAATTAAAAATTTTCGTTGGTTCCATTTTGACTTGAGATAAACTTAATCATAAGAGACCTGAAAATTTCACTTAAAATAAACCATCATTAACTAAAACTGTGCATTCCTTAATTTCCATAAAATAATTGCATCACTTAGGGCAACTAAACATTAATCAAAAGGTGTATAAATGGATGCATTATTACAAGGCAATTGACATTAATTACTGCAGTGCATAAAATAAAAACAACATTAATCATAAGAAAATGCACTGAAAACATTAAAACCCATAATTTCAGTGTTTTTAAGAGAGAGATGGATTTTCCACCCGAGATGCATCAGGCCGGTGCCTGGGTTCGAACCCAGGACCACCTCGGACTAGCCATCCGGACTAGCACCCCGTCTCCAAAGCCCATAATTTCAGTAGCCCAAAACATATTACACCCCGACTAAAAATGGCCCAAAAGGCGTGCACTAGGCCCAACTGCACGCGCTCTCGGCCCAACTAATGCCCAAATGCGGCCCATCAACTCCCCAGGCCGACGGCAACTCCGGAGCGATGTCGTCCATTGATCTTGATCGGATGGTTCAAATCGCTCGCCCCCGAACAAAAAATGGCCGAAACCTAACCCTAGTGCATTTCCCTTCTCCGGCCTCCGAGAAACACGCGAGGGGGCAGGCAACGGCGGCGGCAGGGCGAGCTGATGCCGCGCGCAGCTCCGGCAAGGTTTCGGCCGTGAGCGCGCGCGCAAGGGAAGGCAACGCCCAGCTAATTATGGCGGCGATGGTGCTGATGCAGCGCGGGGTCCCGCGCGGGATGCGGCTTCGGCGAGGCGGAAGAGCGCGCACCCGCGGGCATGCTGATGCTGCGCGTGGCCCAGGGCGGTAGCGAGGACGCGCGCAGCGGAGCGGCTGAGCGCACCCGGCTGGAGGGGGCACGCGACGGCGCTCACCACGGTGAGGACGCGCGCTGCGATTCGTCAAAACAGGTACTGATCCTCGTCCAACTTTAGTCCGAATTGATGAACTAGGGTTCGGATTTGGGAAAGCTGTGCTAAAAGGGTTTCTGTTTTTGGGGAAAAAGATGCCCAAGAGTTCTTAATTTGCCCAATTTCTCTCCTTCTTGATGCTAACCGAGGCATAAGAGAGATTAAACATGATAAAAACCGAGACTAATTAAGGTCTAAAACAAACTAATTACAGTTAACAGACATAATTAGGATTGAACTTGAGCGATTAAGCGCTAATCGGTCTTAGGGTTCAAGGATTAGGCTTGGAGGCTCTTGATATCAAATATTAGGTCTAAACGTGAATTAATCGGATAGGATCATTAGTCTAATGAACATGAACACCAAGATATCATTACTGACCCAATTGGAGGATGCCCCTAAGGCTGCTGACGACCCGTAGATGGTCGATGTCGTCGGGGTGACGTTGCCACTGGCAGTGGCCGACGGTGGTGATAGCCTCAGCACATCTTGCAGCAGCACATCTAATGATCGGAGACCAAAATCGCATGGTAGTGTAGCATGACGTGCGCTCCCGATCAACGCGCATAGGTGGGCCACTATAACCCGGTCAACTGCTAGTTAGTCGAGATCACCAATCCAACATGTCATGGTCGATGAGAATGATGTCGGCGGAGAGGCTGTCGTGGCCGACTAATCCATGGACATGATTGGCAGGCTCACTGCCGGAGAATAATTCATCATTCAACTTGCCAGGACGCATGCTGGTCTATTCCTACGTTAAAACCAAATGCAGAAAACTAGTATTCCTAGTAATCCTCTGGGAAACCAACAACCTCTACCAACGAACGTAATCCTATTTTACTGGGTAACTGATTCCTAGGAATAAGATGGAAAGGAATGTTAGATTCTCCCTTAATCCTCTATTCTGTTAACCAAACGCTCCCTTGGGAGTTTCAAAACATCTTTATTCTGTATAAAAACAAATAAAATCTTATACTAATATCATCAAAGGATGAAATTTGCAATGCTCAGGTATAAAACATGAATGTCTCGTTTTATGCAATATTAACAATATAAAGCACATGTTGGAGAGGGCTATCGAAGCATTTTTCATTGAAATCGTAGTAATATGATGATGCTATTTTGGCATCATCACCTATATGATATTATTGCCTTAGGAAGCCCATGAAGTTTAAATATGTTGTTCATGTAAACCTTGGCTACTTGTAGTGCAGTGAAAGGATGAGTTAAAGCTAGAGAAAGTGAGCATAGTTGCTAAACTTATCCGCTGCCACCAATGTAGCATTATGATTTGCAGATCTAGGCAAGCCTTCTATAAAGTCAAGAGTAACAACTGACCATGCTTGATCTGGCATCAGCAGAGTTTGAAGCAAACCAGGAGTATCAATTCGCTTAGTTTTCGCTTATTGACATATGTGTTGGGGATTAATCCCTGGCAATGATTCATGGGTATACTGAACGACAGGTGCGTGATCCGCATCCTGGATGTCTGCCGAATGTACCTGTGTGTGTGACTCAAGAACATTAGAGATTATCCATGTTCGGGCCCCCTGTGGGGTAATAACTCTACATCCTGTCTATTCTTCTCCGAGAGCGCCTCTCTTTACAAAAGATATCCCCCTTTATATATCAGAGGGGTATGAGTCTTTACATGTGGGCCCAACCAATAGGCCCAAGTCTGCCTAGAAGATCAATATTAGCTATCATCACTCAATACGCATGCGCTGCTTGTTGTGTCTGGATTGTCCAGCTAGCCCTGTCCCATCGTCGATTTCCCACGCGCGCTTGCCACACCCTTTCCTGCGTCTGCGAGCCCGTCCCGCAACATTAATTGTTGCGGGACAGGACACGATAACTCTGAGCTGGTCATGTCGCTTCAGTAAGAATGGCACGCCTGGAGAAGGAAAAACGGCATGAGTAGTGGCATTAAATGAGGTTGGAATGGCCAGACGAGTAGCCCCTAAGTTCTTTACACCGATAGTAGCCCCTAAGTTCCATCGCGGATATGGTGATCTAGGTTGTTCTCCATAAGAGCGTAGTCGGACCTGGTCGTACCATCTGGGCCTCGGGTGAACAAGAGGGGAGTGGTTGGCGACACTGTTCACCATCGTGGTCAGCTCAGGAAACCGCATCTCGCAGGGAGGTTAAACGTCCATAGAGAGAGAGAGAGATCGTGGGAGAGAGAAAACTTTGATGGCCGCTGGACTTCGAGGGAATTTCAGTTCCCCAAACGGCCCCCGGAATTCGATGCGGCGGGGCCGAGTCGACCCTATAAATCGAATGACAGAAACCCCTGTAAACCCCTTTGGACTCCAAGCCTCTCCGCCAAAGCCCATCGCCTCCGATCACCTCCCGTCTCTCTTGCAAAAAAAAAACCATCGCCGTTCTCCGATGGCGCCGCGCATCGGAAAGGAGTATGACTTCCCCAAGTCCAAGTGCAACGCCGCGAAGTTGAAGCAGATGTACGAGAATCGCCTGCTTTCGCGATGCTTGTCTTTCGGATATCGCCTTGGAGGGGACGTCCCAGCTCCCCGCCAGGGAGAGATCATGATCTTCGCCTCGCTCTTCCTGGCGGGTCTTGTCCCCCCCTTCTTCGAGTTCTTCACCACGGTCGTCTCATTTTACGACATCTGCCATCTTCATCTCAACCCCAACTCCATCATCATGCTGAGCGTTTTCGCTCAAATGTGTGAAAACTTCATTGGGATCGAGCCATGCCTTGATCTCTTTTGGTTTTTTTACACGGTCAGGTTGCAGACCGGGTCAGCCACTGGGAGCTGCGGCTTTCGTCTTCGTGATGGCGTTATGAGCTCCTATCTGGAGATGAATCTCAAATTGTCGTGGTTGGGCTGGCGGGACGAGTGGTTCTACCTCATGACCGACGACTCCTTGGACAACTTTTGTGTGCTGGATGCGTCGGCGTGCCTTGTGGAGAGCTGGGGAAGCTCTCCCACGCTGACCGCAGAACTATTGTCCCTCGCCGGTGGGGTTAAGGCGCTCGTGGAAGGCGGCCTATCAGGGTCGGATGTCGTCCGCGACTTTATCAAGCGCCGGCTGTGCCCCTTGGCGGAGAGCACATTCAGCATACCTGTACACTGGGAGTGATAAGGACACCCGGGAGAGCTCCTCATGTAACATCTTAGTCATCTCCCTGTCATTAGGTGATGGTCGAGCGGTATCTTATTCCTTCTCATCAGATCTTCCCGACGAGGTCATTGACTTGCGGGTTCGGTTGCTGATGGCGGCGGCCGCAAGGAAGGGTGGCTCTCCTTGTGTCCCCTTGTGTGAGCTCTCCCCGTCAGAGAGGGTTTGGGTTAGGCTGGTATGTTTAGCATCCTTTCAGAGTTTTCTACTCTAATGCTTTTGCCTGGTCAAGGTCTTATGGTTCGAGTTATTTTCAGCATCTTCCCGAGGTAGATGTCCTGTGATCGATAGTTGACGAGGTCGAGGAGGTCTTCCAGGAGATTGAACGTGTGGCCGCCAGGCCTCCGCGTCACCTATTGCTGCCCCAGACACCCGTCGACCTGCTCGCGACCCTAACCCATCAGGTCCAGAAGGTGATCAGTCTACTCAGGTCAGGCGGCGATCGCGGGCAGCGGCTCGGCGAGTGGTGCCGGCCAGCGGGAGGTCGACCCGCAGAGGCTCGACCAGACCAGCCACGACCCGATGCCTCGCGACAAGGTCCGACCAGTCCAGGCGCCCCTCAACCAGGTCAGGTTCGACCTAATGCCTCACGACCAGACCCGCTCCGACCAGTTGCACTCTGACCAGACCGCCGTAGACCAATCGTCTACGCAGTGTGGGAAGAGGCCGATGGAGGTCTATTTACCGCGAAGGCGTCCAAACGCACTCGCGGGACCTCGAGTACTGCCGACCCCAAAGCGGGGTTGTCCTTCCCGACTAGTCGATCCGGCGGCTTCGTGAGGACCAGACTCGTGCAGCATCCTCTTGGATTGAGCCTCAGGCGGGCTCCGTCACGGTGCATTGATACTTTAGCTTTAGCTAGATCCAAAGATGCCGCTTTTATCGTCTTTTCTGCTAATTTTGCAACATAAACTCAAGATGACACTATAAATAAATATTATCAAGGTTAGTGATAATAATCTATAAACATGACGATAATCCGTCATATATTGAGAGAAGTCTAGAAAAGTTGACGCTAAAAGTGTACATTAATGGACGTCAACAATATGCTACTCTCATTCTTGCTTGTTGAATTGCTTATTTGAGATGCTTAAGTTTTGCTGCAATATGAGAGTTGATGAAAGAATGGGAAGTTATGGAGTCCACTAGCATAAGAACTTCATGTCCTTCAATCAAACCCCATAGCTTGACTGTCCTGAGTGACTCAACTCCAGACACAACCACCTTGGATATACTCATGAGACAATCCTCATCAGACTCTGGCTCTGGACACAAGGCAACTTGTACTTCATTTTGGAACATACCGAGCAATTCTTCCACATCATGTAACTGCACTGTTGGTCCACATTGATGGTTATGCCCCCATTTCTCACCACATTTAAAATACAGACTGCGGGCACGCCTGTACGCTCTCAATGTTGCTACACGATCATCCATGGGGCGCCTATCAGGAGCACGAGCTGCATCAACACCACGACGATCAGTTGCCGGTTTGTCATTTTGCTGCCTCTGAGACTGGACAACTGGTGTTGCAATACGGTGAGTTGGACTAGTACTAAACATTGAATCACTTTGACGAGTCTTACGAGCCCACCTAGAATCAGAAACACCTTCCTGTATGCAAGCTAAGGATTATGCAGTTTCCAAATCTTTTGGCCTGTGCAAAACTATCATAGAGCGAATGTCGTCTCGCAACCCATTGGTGAAACGAGTTGTGAAAAATACTGAATCATAAGACGAGTTGTGAGCTAACACTAGATGCATGAGGGGCTCAAATCAAGATAAGTACTCTACAACTGAGGATGTTTGTTTGAGGCCAAACAAAGTGCGAATCTGATCCTAATACTAATGAGCGCATAGCCGCGCACATAGATCATTCCACGAGTTTATGACACCCTGAGCCTGCAACAACATTGCTGCGTTGCCAATGAAGTGGTACGTTGCCAACCACACCTAGAAGTCCGGTGCCACTCCATAAACCTCAAAATAATCTGCACACTTGCGCGTCCAAAATTGCGGGTTCTCCCCCTTCAAAGCAAGGAAAATCCAGTTTCAGATTCAAATTTCCAGCAGAGAAACATGAATTCATAGCAGAGATATTCGAGTGCAGATATTCATTGGATGAATGCAGACAAGAGGTATGGGGATGAGGCGTGAATTGCGCACCTGTGACCGGAGGTGGCAAACAGGCCGTAACGACCTCGTGTGCCGACCCTCGGTGCTCTTTTTAATCACGGTGGCCACTTGGCCCATCGCGTAGCCAATGAGGTGGTGAGCCGAGGTCTGAATCTGGCGTCGTCAGCTCCAGATTCTCCTTTGATGCAGTAGGAGCAGCCGCGACCGCTAGAACAAGTTGCTTCTCGGTCTGCTCTACGTGAAGGCATAGATCCTCCACCATCTTGTGCAAATTCTCCACCCTCGTCTGCATCAACCTCAGTGCCTCCACGGATCGTTGTAGCAACTCAGCACCCGCTTCTCCTTGAGACAATCTTTCGTGTACTGCTTAATGAAGTTCGCGAGCTCGCGAACTTGGTGGTGCTGCTGCTGCGAGACATACCGGGGCTCGAGGTAAGGATTATCCTTGTTATGCTTTGATGTTGCCAGAACCAGGGAGGATGGCATCAAAGTGCAAATAGGCTTCCTTCAGGAAAGGAAGGAGTACAATCAATTTGTGAGTCATGGTCAACATGATCAATGCTCGATTGCTGTATGGGATCTGCCAGAGTCTGATGGAAAAATTTGATTGTTATGTTATTGGAAAGGAAAGGAATTCAGAGGAAGTTAAAAATATTCTGCAGGAAATTTTGGAAATGAATCTTGATACGATTGAACGGGAAGAGGGTTATATATTCACTATTTCAGATGGTGTCAAAAAGTATATGGAATATAATAAGATCATCGCGGCTTCTCTTCTTCTTACAGGCTGTAATAAAAACCGTTCATTCCAGCATAAGCAACAGCATTATCCTACAACTAGGACAATCTGAGCAATTCACAAACTAATACAGGTAATTGATTTTGGAATAAGTATTTAAAAACGAAATTTATTGTACTCAAACAAAGCTCTCTACAAGGAACAGAAAAAGTCAGATGAAGTCATCAATGATCTATGTTGTTTGACACGTTGAAGGAGGTCCTCTTTTAATGTAGTAGTTACCGAAAGAGGAATGATTATTGGAAACATACTTTTGAATTTGAGAAATGGTAAAAGCGTGAGTTGTTCTATTGAACTGCACATACCAAACAATCCCAAACAGATCGTAGATGTTGCTTTTTATGAAGATTCACTGACATTGAATATATTTTTGTTGATGAAAAATACACAATCGTTTGTCACCTATAGCAAATGGATTAACACAACGTTAATAATTATATAATTCTGATTTAATGTGGCATGCCTAGCTCCTCAACAAGGGCGGTTTTTATATTTCTAAAACAGCGTACGCGACTTCTTATGTATGGATTTTCTAATCTAGATTCAAAAGGCACAGAGATTCTTGCTATGTATGCAAAAGGGCCTGTTAAATTATTAAATTAGCCTATGATAATTTTAATATCTCTGTACCATCTTTTTGTTGGATTGAATTTTCAACTTTTGATATAAAAAATTACAAGTTGGAGTTAGCTGAGTCGAGTTTGTCAGCTTGTAATGATACTGATATTAAAACGTTGTTCACCCTTTTGAATGATAAGCATTATCATCTGTGAAATGAATGGTTACGCAAAATTAAGCATATGAAAAAGTTTTAAAAGAAGACCTCATTTGAAGAGCTTGAAAGGTTTGATACTCGATATTTTGCTCTTCATTTGCTCCTTCGGCTGATCAAGAACGCAAGTGAAAGTAGTAATTTTTATGGTATTCTGGTATTTTTTCGATTTCTATAGCTAAAAGAATTCTCGGTTAGTTGTAGCAACTTGGTGTACATCTAAAATGAAACAGTTGGCTTCTTATACTGGGCTAACTAGTTTGTAGCATACCCTAAATGTATTATGCATGGCATTAGACTCGTCTCATACTGTTGAGTTGGGATAGCAACTGCTTCGGTTTAGTTTTATAGTTAGGGTCTGTTTGGTAGAGCTCTTTCTGATCTAAAGTTTCTGTGGGGAGTGATTCTTTGGAGGAAGTGATTTTGTGGTTGAAAGTGATTTTCTAAAATAAAATATATAGAGAAAGTGATTCTGTGCGGGAAGTGAATCAAGGGAAGCTGCTTTTTTTAGCTTTTCAACTTCTAATTCATTTTAGAGAATCACTCCCACAGAATCTACTCAGGGAGCTAAAAGCTGAAAGTTGTAGTTTGGCAGAGCTTCCTTGATTCCAGTTGGGAAGTTGCTCTAGTAGCTCTGCCAAACAGACCTTTAACAGCAATTTTACTTTACATGTAGTTGTCTGCATTTAAAATGAAACAGCTAGGCTATTGTTTCTAGTATGCCCCAAATATTGTAGCATTCAGGTTTGTAGAAATTCTTCATCTGCTCTTCATTTTGCAGAACTAAACAGTATATAAACTTGAACTTGTTGATCTTTCGGTCTGCCAATCCATTTGCCTTTTCAATCAGAATATTGTAAAACAAAAATCTTATTTTGACAATTACCATCTGTCTATGTTGATGATTGTTAGTGGAATCATTGCTTGGTTGCTACAACCAACCAAAAATACTTTAACATTATAGAGATCGCTATTTCACTTGCGTTCTTATCCGCTAATGGAGCAAATAAAGAGTAAAATATTGAGTACTAAATCTTTAAGCTTTTAAAATAAGGTCTTTTTATATGTTTTATTTTGCGTAATCATTTATTTGACAGCTGATATTGCTTATCATTTAAAAGGCTGGATAACGTTTTAATATCAGTGTTATTAGAAATTGAGAAACTCGATTCAGATAATTCCAACTTGTAATCTTTAATATCAGAAGTTGAAAATCTAATCTAGCGAAGAGATAGTACAGAGACATTAAAATTATCATAAGCTGATTTGACGGACCCTCTTGCATACACATCAAGAATCTCAACGTCTTTTGGATTTGGATCAGAAAGTCCATACTTAGCAAGTCTTGTATGCTGTTTTAGAAATATAAGGAACTCCCTTGTTGAGATGTTAGACATATTGTATCTAGTCAGAATTATACAATTATAAATGTTGCGATAATTTATTTGCTCTAGGTGGTAAAAAATTGTGTTTTTCAATAGTAAAAATATATTCGATATCAGACGAATCTTTATGAAAAATGACATCTATGATTTGTTTGGGATTGTTTGGTATATACAGTCCAATAGAATAACTCACATTTTTACTATTTCTTAACTTTAAAAATATATTTTCAATAATCATTTCTCTTTCGGTAGCTATTTCATTAAGAGAGGATCTCCCGTAACGTGTCAAACAACATAGATTATTGATGATTTTATCTGACTTTTTGTTTCTCGTAGAGAATTTTGTTTGAGTACATTAGATGTTGCTTTGAGATACTTATTCCAGAATCAATTACCTGTATTATTTTGTGAATTGCTCAAGCTATCCTAGTTGCAGGATAACGCTGTTGCTCATACAAAAAGGAACAGTTTTTATTATATTCTACAAGAGAAAGAGAAACTACGATGATCTTATTATACTCCATGTTATTTTTGTTACAATCTGGAATAGTGAATGTATAGTCCTCTTTCCGTTTAATCGTTTCTAAAATTTCCAATAGAATCTTTTTGATTTCTCTGGATTCCTTTTCTTTCTAATATCATAACAATCAAACTTTTTCATTATGAGTTCTAACAAATTTCATACAGTAATCGATCATTGATCATGTTGATTATAACTCGCAAATTGATTGTACTTATTTCTTTTTAAAAAAAAGTCTCTTTACACTTGGATGCCGTCCTCCCTGGTTAGAACTGTACAATCACTGCGAACACTTCTGTTTGATCCACCCTCCTTTTCGATTGTAAATGCATCATCCTTGCGAACACTTGCTTGAAGAAGGCCCATCGTATTTCTCTCTGGTTGTAAATGCATTGTCGCTGCTGTTACTTCTGTTTGACAAAGACCCATCACCTTCCATTGGTGACTGAGACCTGCATCAATAATTGCGAAGTACAAAAACAGTTTTAGCACAAGGAAGGCTTGAGACTAACATTAATTGAACATTTGACTTTGGTCTAATAATTCAATCTTTAATGAGAAACAACTACACTTGAGAAATCAAAACACAAATACTACACAAGAAAAAAATAACGCAACGACTTCCACATACAAATCACGCAGAAAGAAGTAATGAATAAAAGACAGTATTCAATTCAGATTGCAGTCGCCCCTCATTTCATAGCTAATATTAGCCATCATTGACAACTCTGAAAAATGGTTTTAGCTTGTGACATCGTGATTTTCAGATTTCTTAAATTTTTAAAAATTTTCAAGATTAGATTAAAGGTTAAAAAATTAGAATAGGAAAAATCTTATTTTTTAAATTCAAATTCAAATTTGATAAGGTTATTATTTGCTTTAATGCATTCATGCTGGAGTTAGGCATTTAGGTTCATTTGTTTGGTTTTGGTTGTTTTGGTTTTGCCTTAGCATAAAATAGAAATAGAATAGGATTTAGAATGAAAATAGAAAAGGAAAAAAATAAAAGCCAAACTCTAATCCAGGCCTCTCTCTTCTCCTCCTGCTCTCCATCCCCGCGTGGGTCTCGCTCCCGACCCAACCAGCCTCGCCCTTGGCCCGTTCCCGTGCTGCACCCGCTTAGGTCGCCAGCCAAAAGGCGCCTGGTCACTCCCCGCCTTCACCCCGTGCCCACGTGTCATCATCTTCGTATCGGACTCGAACCTGCCGCCGTGTTCGAGCCGGTGTCCGGCGCCGTCGCCAAGGAGACCTGGTCCTCCCTAAGCCCTCCTCTGCCGCCTATATAACCAGCCGCCTCCCCTCTAGGTTTTCCCATCGCCAAACCCGTTGAGTTCCGAGCAACTCGTCGAGTTCTCAAGCTCCTCGTCGCATTGCCGCCGCCCTCCACCTAACTCCCCGCCGAGCCGCCCTAGTGCCATCTAGCTTCACCCAAGCCGCCTGCGAGCTTCATCGCCACCCGCCGAAGCTCGAGCCGCCCTCCCCTTGCTTTCTCGGTCACCAGAGCCGCCTCCCATCGTGCACCCGAGCCCCTCCGCTGTCTACGCCATCGCCAAGCCTCCTCCAGAGCTGAGCTGCCGAGGTAAACACCAAAAATGAGCTCCCTGTGATCTCTCTTCGATGACCCCGGGACGAAGCACAAAATGGGTCGACATGCTAGTTTTGGTGACCATGGATACATTATTGTTTAAGGATGCATGCTTTCGTGCATTTTCAATGTAACGTGATCACACAAAAACAAATGTGTAAATTAACAAAAAGAAAAGGAAATAAAAGAAGAGATGGGCTACTATGGCTGCCATTGGATGGCCCACTCAGCCCACTACATGCCCTAACCCCTCCCAACTCAGTGCACACGTACATAGGCAAGCTGTCGTACATAGGCAAGCTGTCGCAGCATCATTTCTTCTTGTAGCTGCTTCTCTCCTCCCACAACACATGGCCGCCGCTGCAATGGATCGCCCACTGCCGGCCGCCATCTAGCATATGGTTCGCTGTCCGCGCTCCACGGCGATAAGGTCCGCCTTCCACGGCGATAAGGTCCGCCGTCCGTGCCATCCGTGCTCCACGGCGATGAGGTCTGTTGTTCGCGGTATGCCGACAAGGTTCGCCCTCCGCACTCTGCTGGCATGGTCCTCTATCACCCATCCGCCCACCACCGACGATGGAGATGGCAATGGTCTCATGGACGAGGCACTGCATCACAAGGTATGCCTCATCTTCGTCTTGTCCCATCGTATTACCTGCGTGGCAAAGGGCCAACGTCCCCGCTCATCTGCATTGCGTCCCGCTGTAGAGCTATGCAGCAAAAGGTGCGACGAACCTGCAGCATTTGGGGCGTTGATCCCGTTCGACCCTGACCCTCGATTCGGGACGGCATCCCGAGGTCAGGGAACATGGCATAGACCCCGTACTAGGTGACTATCAGCAGGAGCACGGATGTCAATGGGACGGAACACACTGAGGCTAGCGTAGCAGCCATCCCCACCTAAATTGAGTAGGAAGTTAGTATACTCACGGCATCATTTAGCTTTAAACTGCATGATACAAATAGGAAACTTACTAGCGCATAAGCTTGAGGGTGTGCAACAGCAGTGTTACCCGGATTGGCAGAGTTTATTAATTCTGCTGCTGAGCCTCCAAAAACAGCACCGACAGCAGCACCAATCATCAAGCTTGGAGCATAAAGGCCACCAACAAGACCAGATCAAAGTGCAGTTGCTACAACTTTTGCAGCAGCTAATTGAGCTAAGAGCCAGATTCCAGGGGCTGAGCAATTTTACCCGCATATAGAATCTCATCAACATTGGTGAAACCCCAATATAGTATTCCAGGGTATCTTAGAGCTATTAAACCTGCTCCAAGACCACCTAAAGCAGGGCATACTACAGCAGGAAGGCCAATTGTTTTCCTTATAAATTCTTTGTGAACCAAACAACCAACTGCCTGAATGCTACACTCACGACCCCACAAAGCATGCCTAGAATAAGGTAGAGAGATAACTCTGCAGAATATAATTTTAGTCAATTGTATATTTAAACAAAGGAATAGTTTAACACTACAGGTACAGCACATTACCAAATGCCACAATGACAAGAAAAAAAATGACAGCTGCTAAAAACAGGGTCATAGGTAATTTTATGGTGCAAAGCATGTGCTGTACATTTGTGGCGGACTGGTGGTAAGGATATCAGCTACAAAACCATGAACCTGTCACATTTGATTAGTAAGAGACTACAGAAGGGCACTACAACTATCGGTTTTCCTCCTGGGAAAGCAATTAACACACAAAAAACGCTCTTCAAGTTCAAACCATAAGCCTAGAGGAGGTTTAAAGCATGAAATGAAGCTGGATGGGGTACTAGAGCCTAGAGGAGGAAATGAAAGATTTATTTAAGTTCTTCTGTTTCAAAAGAGGAAATATGAATGAATGCTAGAAAGGGAACTAGAGGAAATAAAGGCTGGAGATTATAAATGGAAGAATAAAACAAATTTGATAAGAAAACATAAAATGGCGAACTAATGAACATAAAAGGCTATTTTTGATTTAAACTTGGAAAGAGTTGACTACTGATACTCATCCACACAATAAAAAATCAGATAGCAAATACACAACGCATAAAAGCATGTGCCACCAATCACACAACGAAAGACATACCATCTCGAAATAGAAAAGATGGAAAGAGAAGCAAAAGAAAGGTGAAACCAGAACACCTGGCTTTCTTAGATTTAGAACTTAACTAGGAAACATCTACCTTATTAACACCAAATATGATCAGAATAAGGTAAAATACGAGCAGCAGATTTTAGTTCATACGTCGGGACAATAAAGCTGCCTTTTCCCCTAGCAAAACATTGGATACAGTCCATGATATGACTGATGCCAATATAATCATAGCAGTAGTGAATGGTGGTGAGTTCTCTGCTCGAAGCAGCCTCAATACTGTTTCGATAGCACAAAAGCATCCAGCAACTGCAGCATTGAAACCTAAAGATATAGTAACACAAGTCAGAGGGAGCATATAGGACAAGAAACTCAGCAGAATGAAGATTACAAAAAGGTATGGTTCTGTTCTGATTACAGCAAAGATTTATATATTCCTAACATATTTCATGTTTCTTCTTCCTCCGCAGAATTACAATTTTTTTGATTAACTGCCCAACATCTTAGCAAGGTGAAAGAAAACTGGAAACATGTCCCTTCAATTTTCAATCCATCATGTATGTATCAAGAATTAATAAATAATTAATTATAAATACCTGAAGCGATTCCAGCAGCTGATCCAGCTGCAACGAGAGCAATCCTTCGTTCCCTAATGTTCTCCATCATTTCAGCACATCCATTTGCGCAAGATTTATCAATATCAACACTGGGCTCTTCTGGCCCCAACGAACACCCCGTCCCTAAAGTAATTGTGGCTTGGATGGCCTTGATTATGGGGAAGATCGCAGACAGGAAATCAGTATCTTCCCTTTGAGATGATAATGATTGCTTTATCTGCTAAAAAATCTCCAATAGTCCATGCATCATACCAACAACTTCCCCAGTTACTGGAATTAACAATATCCTATACCAAGTGTCAGCCAGCCTCTGCATACGAAGCCACGCGGCACCCTCGGTGGGTGTGCTTGCCCATGCCCATTCATGTATGACATGTACCTGAACGTCAGGCAGGCACTTTTGAGACAGACATTCGGAACCGTTCAAATAAGTACTTTTGGATCAACAGCTCAACTGATTGAATCGCTCCCACACAATGACTGTGTGTTCTTCCAAAGCAGGGTATTCCCTTTTGATTTGAATAGTGGATCAACTAATAGACACAAGAAAACAAACGCGCAAATGATTTAGATCCAACCCTGTGCTAAAGATTGATTGCCGAATTGCTCAGTGGCTCAACGATTAAAATAAGAGAGCAAACAAGTAACCTTGATTGTGTAATAATAAAGTAACACCAAATAAAATGGAACCAATATAACACCCAAAATAACACCAGATTTCCCCCCAAGCTAACACCCCTGCGAATATCTTGCACGAAAACATGGAAGCCAAAAGCAAAAAAACTAGAAGAGATAAATTTAAGCATATGTAAAAACACTTTCTTTATTAAGCTCAGAGCAACATCCTCTTTTAGCATATTATAAAGTAATTTTCTCATAAAAATTCTTACCTAAACATACGTTAAGCACTCTTTTTTCCCTCTCCACATAACACAAGTGGAAGGCTATCAAAACGTTCACTCTTCCCACACAGTCCTATCCCTCTACTTATAGACCTAGAAAGGTAGCTTAATCCTTAAGCAATCCTATTCCTAAACTTCCATTTACTTAAAATGCACTCCTACTACCACCGGGGTAGTTTTGTTAGAATTTTTCTCCGTCTATCGGATGCCTGTGGCGCCTTCATGACTTAGTCTCGTTTCGACGCAAGCTTTTCGATGATGCCACAAGCACTCCATCCTCCCACGGTTTTTGGGTCAAACCAGGAAATCGTCTTGCACGCTTCTTAAAGCGTGACTCATAGCCACTTGCTTACACCTTAAGCAAATCTTCCGATATCGATACGTGCCATCCGTCTTACGAGCTTGACCGCCGGCAAGTCTTTCCTGCTTCCGATCCCTCAACTACAACAAATTTGCTAATCTATGACGAAAACTATATGACAATGTTGTAAACTGTCATTGATTTATGATGTTTTTTTAGAAAGTGTCATAAGAATTAATTTGGGACTATAACCCTGCATTTTAGTGACGAATAGTGGTACAGCCGTCACTAAGGCCAAACAAAAATCGTCATAGACTGATACACCAAAGTGTTGTGATGAAACAATTTTGTCATAAGAGTTCGGTTAGCACATGTGACAAAGTTCTATTGTCATAAAATTCTGGCATGGATATAGTAAGCGTGGCCCACCAGTCAGCCAGGGTCCCACATGTAAGTATGAAGTGAAAAGTAGGGAGGCATAATAGAAAAAAAACAACCCATCTCAAGGTTTGAACTTGGGACCGATCGGATGAGGAGGCTCTGCACTACCACTGAGCTATGGAGGGAGTTCGAATCCTTGACATCTAAAATTTTATATATACATAAATTTGTGGCCTACCTATCAGTTGCAGGTCAGATGAACAAGTCTATTTTGGGATTTCGCGAGAAAACAGATCGCACTCCCAGCGCTGAGACAGCGACGCACCTGCTCAAAAAAAAAAAGAGACAGCGGCGACGACGGCGCACTCCGGTGGTGCAGACCAGAGGCGACGGTGCGCACCTCACAGCGCAACCAGGCGGCGCATCTCGGTGGAGACAGCGGCGCACCCCGGTGGCGCTGCATTGTGGTGCAGGCTGACGTAGTAGCCACGTCTCTGGGGCAACGCAGTAACCCTAGAAGGGCTTGTCTTCCTCGGTAGCGATGTTTGCCCACGTGACCCGCCATCCGGCTGCAGTAGCTAGTCTAGTCAGTCTTCCAACGAAGATATGGTTTCCCTCCAGTCGGTATTGGTTTCAGTAATATTCCTTTCTTCTTAGTGTCTAGATTTTGCTTGAATAATGGTGATATTGTAGATTGTTGCACATGTTTATGCCATTTCATATAGTACATTGTTTAATTTGAGTATATTCTAGTAAATAACTAAATTCAGAATGTGTTTGTGGATTTTATGATTTCTTCTGTCATGGAACCAATTTTTTTTTGTTGATTTGTGTTGCACGGTACAAAGATTTATAAATCATGCACAGTAATGTTGATTTATTCTGAGCACTGTAATGAGCTATTAATTTTTCCTTATTTGAATGTTTGACAGATGGACAGAAGTTGGATAAATGGTAGACAATTTAGCAAGGCACATATTGATGGGGTCAGCGATTTCATGAAGTTTGTTAGGGAAAGATTTGGTGAGAATGAAGAAATACTTTGTTCATATCGTAAATATCTGAATTGGATTCATCGACCTCAAGGACATGTAGAGGATCACTTATATATTTATGGGATGGCAAGCGCATGCAATAGGTGGATCCATCATGGAGAACCATTTGATGCTGGAGTTCATGAAAATGCACACCATCATGATGAACATATTAGTGGTCAAGAGGATGTTGGTTTCAATGAGGATGAAGACACTGATGATAGAATTCCTGATATGATAGAGGAGATGTACACAGCTGAAGGCCATAGTGGCGGGCAAACAATGTTTGCAAGTGTAATAGAAGAGTTAAAGCATGAACTTTACCCTGGATATGCTGGTTTTACTAGTTTTCATTTGTTGTGAAGTTATTTCATATCAAGTCATTCTATCGGATCAGAAATGTTGCATTTACTGCACTACTGAAGTTGTTATCCTTAGCATTCCCAGCTTGCTCTCTTCCAACATCTTACAACGAAGCAAGAAACTTTTTTCGTTTCATTTGGCTTGGATATGATTCAATCCATGCGTGTAAGAATAATTGTGTCTTGTTTCGGAAGGAGTATGCAAAAAATGTTGAGTGCCCAGTATGTGGTGCATCAAGATGGAAAGATGCAGATGGAAGCAAGCGCATTCCTAAGAAGGTATTGAGACATTTTCCATTGATTCCAAGGCTAAAGAGGATGTTTGCTTCTAAGAAAACAGCAGAGGAGGCACAATGGCACAAGTTGAAGCGACAACCGGTGGAGAATGAACTTAGCCATCCAGCTGATGGTGAGGCATGGAAAGACTTCGATAGAAAATTTGGGTGGTTTGAAGAAGATGCTAGGAACTTGAGCTTGGCCTTGCGACTGATGGTTTCAATCTATTTGGCAACATGACCTCCTCATACACCATGTGGCTAGTATTTAATGTATGGGACAATCCAACTTAATGATGGCCTTACTCATCCCTGGTCCGAGTTCTCCAGGAAAGAATTTTGATGTGTTTTTGGAGATTCTCATTGAAGAGTTGCTTGAGCTTTGGAAGGGTGTCCATACTTACGATGCATTTAGTGGTAGAATGCTTGATCTACATGCTGCAATTATATGGTGCATTCATGATTATCCAGCATTGAGCACATTGTCGGGGCGAGTCACAAATGGTTATTATGCTTGTGTGCATTGTGACAAAGATCCTTGCTCAAAGAAAATAAGGAACAAGATATGTTACATTGGGCACCGTTGTGGCCCGTCAGTGCGCTATGGATGAGCACGAGAGGGTGGTCCGTTACTGCGCCGCGGAGGAGGCCGAAGGCTCAAACCGTAGTGGCCTCCAGCGCAAGGGGCTCCATTTCTTCACTGGAGCTGGAGCCGGTGCGTCGGAGACGATGGCCACCTGCCATTTTTTCTGCAGGAAAAACAAAACAAATTCAGGGATGCAACCCCCCTACTTGGCGCGCCAGCTGTCGGAGGGTGAACTCCTCAAGCAGGGATCCGGAGGGACCCCCTTTGAGATTCGGCCGGGGGGATGATTCTGAATCTATTTTGTGGGTGAAATAAATGGGTGTAAATGCGATGAAGGTGGAATGGGAGGATCGGATGCAGAAGTAGTAAATGCTCAGGAGGTTTTTAGACAGGTTCGGGCTGCACTGAGCGTAACACCCTACTCCTGTGTGTATGCTATAAATGCTCTGAGAATGTCTCTCAGAGGTTCTGCTGGATTACAAGAATATTTGTCTAGTCTAGAGCTTCGGGCTCCTTGTTCTTTGGTGATCTGAGCTTCTGTGCGTGTCTTTGCTGCTGTCTTCGACTTGTCCCAGCTACTGTCCTCTGAAAATCACTTCCCTTCTCCGGGGAGCCCGCCCCGCCCTAAGTACCCGCCGGGGCGGTAGCGTGCCTAGAAAGGGAGGGCGCGAGTTCCGAGGCGCCATAAATGGAAAGCAACCATCATGGGCTGCTGCACGAAGTGACGGGGAGGGTTGAAAACGCGCCCCGTCCGGTCTTGTTCGTCATCATGTTGTTCTGCAACGGGCGCCGCAGAGAGGACCCACCGGGCAGCCACCGAACAGCCCGGCGTGCCCGCTCGGTCAGAGCGAGTCTGACACAGCAGGGCGGTAGGCAGGGCGCCTCGCGCCTCGCGATGTTATCCCGAGGCATGCGGGATGACGCGGGATGGGACCCGTGCATTAAATGTCCCCACGCCTCCCTGCCAGGTCATGGCAGGGACTGACAGAAAGCGTGGGGGGAGCAGTTGGAAGTGATAGGCCATGCGCCCTCTTAAATATGGCATCGGGCCTCTCACCAGTTGACACCTTACCGCTGGACCTCTGTGGGGGCCACCGGCGAAGAGCTTCTTAGGCCCTCGGGGAACCGAGTGCTCGAGGGCTACTGTTCGCAGCCCCGAGCACTCTCTCCCGGATATACCCTTTCTTGGTCATCGGGGAACCGAGTGCTCGGGGGCCACTGTTCACGGCTACGAGCACTCTCTCTCGGAATTGGCTGTTCGGGTCCTCGGGGAACCGAGTGCTTGGGGGTCACTGTTCATGACCCCGAGCACTCTCTTACCGGCACTTGGTCTACTTGGGTCATCGGGGAACTCGGGTACTCAGGGACCACTGTTCATGACTCCGAGCACCCTCTCCCGGGACTTAGTCTTCTCGCACCTTGGGGAGATGATCCCCGTGGGAGGGCATCACGTGGCAATCTGCTGATCTGGCCTTGGGACTCTGGGACCCTTGGTTCCTGTGTCACCGACACATATAGTATCAAAATCTAATAATCATGTATGTAATAATTTACTGTAACAACTAAAAGGGAGATGGATGTTGCATCAGTGTAATCCATAGAAAATATGCCAAACAATACACGCGGTTCAAATTATTTGTCAGTTTTTTTACATCCCAGAAAAACATAACACTAACCAATTATGTAAGGCAAGTGAATTTGTACAATATCAGCTTAGTAAAATCAAACCATGATAAAAGTAACATCAAAATTATGACCTCGACTTGTGTGAAGACCTGACCAAACTGCACTCGGTTTGATTGAATTCGCCGGCTATCCGAAAAGATGAGAGGGAGCATGCACTCGTCAACCGACGTGCCACATGCTAAGACACATATAAATGACAACACATTACGGCCATAGCTCAATTAAAATGAAAATAATTTCGGCAATCCTGATATGTGTATCCCGATAATTTCCAGGAGAGCTATTATCGAATATATATCATCATCAACATGTATATCACAACATCACATTTGTTCATAGGGCTCAAATCTGAATTCAAGTTACAAGTCTTGAATAATTGACTGCAAGTTGATACTAAACAAGTGAACTCATTATTTACAACAAGCTTCATGAACTCTCATTCTAATTAAGCAAGTCTAGATGATTAAATTACATAATCATGTTCACATCTAGTGCAAAAGCATCATAGTCACCGCAGAAGAAAAATAGTAAAATAAACAAAGCCAGTGGCGCCATTTGCCTACAAGGTAACCGACCGGGGTTAGTAGTAGTATAGCAAGCACCTTACCTCTCCCGACGGGATACAAGTGACCAACACCTACACTTCACCTGCAAAACAATCAACAAAGCAAGGTTAGTACAAAGATACTCGCAAGACTTACACGATATAGGTATATATCCCAGTCAAGGAGGATGCTTTTGGTTATATCAAGGTGAGGGCCACAAGTTACAACATTTAAGCATAAAGCATTTTAATCATCACAAGTGAATTAAGCAATAATATGATCAAAATAAAGACATACTAACCACAATGGGGCAGCTAGCATACTAATCTCATATCTCAACATTAAACCACCAAATGCCCATACAAATGTACAACATATGATTAACTTGGAAACATCAAGTACCAACATTTCTCACCTCATCATCACATCATCGTATAGCATACCATGAAGCTCTTCATAACAACATACGCGAGACAAATTCCACATTCCCATTCGAAACACTACGATGATGTATAATGAACATTAAACTTGCTTATAACCAAGAGTGTGACTATTCTAATAGTTCTTATACCCTGCAGGGGTACATCTTTACCCACACGATACGAGACCATTTAGCTTAGGCAACAGAACACGCTACACAAGAGGTACTCATGAAAACTTTTTCCAAACATGCCCCAATCGTTTGAACCTGTGCTTAAGAGTGCGGAGGCTACCTAGTTCCCGTTGGATACCCTGATGCACCTTGAAAGCTACATAGTTCCCACTCACTCGAGCTTCAGGCCCACAAGTCAAAAGATCACATTGACGTATGGTATTCGGCTCATGCTTTGGATGCGGCCGGCTACGAGGAAGAATCTTGTGCGCACGTGGTCTGCATGGCCATAGGCTTGACCAGACCTGCGGGGGTGGAGGGAGGAGCTTGTGGCAGGGATTTTGCGTTGTCCCAGGGCAGCAATGAGGCAAGGAAGAGGGGAAGCTGCTGCTGCTGTGCTCCGTGAGAGAGAAATGGCAGGGGAATAGAGAGAGCAGTGGAGGGAGGCCAAGTTTTGGCTTGAACTACTACATAAACCCCTATATATACAGACCCATCACTACCGGTTCCTAATGGGCCAGCAGTTATGGGGAATCACTGCCGGTTCATAAGCCACACGGGAAAAAAATAGTATCGTGGCTTACGAACCGGCAGTGATAAGGGCATCACTGCCGGCTGTTGGCTTGAGCCGGCAGTGATGCCCTGCTCCATCTTCACTGCCGGTTTAATCCTTCGACCAGCAGTGGTAGCAGGGCATCACTACCGGCATGTTTTATGAGCCGGCAGTGATGTCTCGACTATATAAAAGTCGCCCTCTCCTTCACTAAGCCCGAGCACACAATAGAGACGAGCTCTGTTTGCTCGGTGGCGGTCATTTTTGGTCACCAAGTTCTTAGTGGCTTCAAAATTTTGAGGAATCCTCATGCCCTAGGTGTTCCAAGGTATGTAACTTCATCTCCAATCCATTTCTAGTTGAATTTTATTTGCTAAATTGCTCTAGATTTTGAAAAGATGGAGATGCACCTAGGCCATGATGTTTTAAGACAATGTAGATGCAATTATATCTCATTTATTTTTCGGAAGCTTCAATTAGTAGCTTATGATGGAAAGTGTCTTTATTATTGATTTACATTAGCTATAGGTTTGAGCATATTTATTTTTTAATTAATTTAGCAAGCTCCTACATTGAAACTTTATGTATGAGCATATTTATTTTTGATTTATAATGAATTAGAAAAATTAGCTATGATATTTAGGTTTGTTGCAAGCTCCAATTATATTTTTATATTTTAATTAATTAGCATGATCCTATATGAAAACTTTAGGTATGAGTGTATTTATTTTGATTTTTAATGAATTAGAAAATTTCTCCATGATATTTAGGTATGTAGCAAGATCCAATTATACGTTTTATATTTTATTTAATTAGCAAGCTCCAATATATAAACTTTATGTATGAGTGTTTTTTTTATTTTTACTTAACTAGTCCTACAAAAGGGTTTAATAATAAAGAAAATTTCTAGGGATGGCACCAACAAATACTCATCGGAAGCGTACACGAAAGCATACAAAAGACGGCTCCTCCAACTCGGGCCAATTGCCGCTAAGAGATGATGGATAATTTATTTGTTGGTGATCGTAAAATTTTCTAGATGTTATGAATTTGAATTTACAATAATGATATAATTGTAGATTGATAGAAGATGGATGTACGATGCGAGCCGTGTGAGCGCAAAGTAGAAGGACGACGTGGATTGTTTTCTGGTACAAGACGCGGCGCACAAGTCAAATACACAGTCTTAATACATGTGCTGTCCACGCATCGATTGCGAGAATAAGAAGCAGTTTTCCACCACACAACATATACATTCTCACTTGATGCCAATGGGCTTTATGCCTGGCTATACTTGTTGGACCGAGCACGGTGAAGCTGAGATCGTACAGGAAGGGCAATACATTGGCAGAGAAGATGAAGACTTGTGCACCGATATGCCGGCTGACAAATACACCGATATGCCCCTTGTCGGAGATACATTGGTCGATGATGATCTAGAGGAGATGTTGGCCGACGCCGATGCCAATGATCTGGAGCAGATGTTGCATGATGGGGAGGGGAACTTCACCAATGAAAGAGAGTTTCAAAAGTTCCAGTGTATGGTAGAGGACTCTAAAACACCGTTGTTCCTGGGCTGCGAGAGGGAGC
This sequence comes from Phragmites australis, assembly GCF_958298935.1. NCBI lineage: Eukaryota > Viridiplantae > Streptophyta > Magnoliopsida > Poales > Poaceae > Phragmites > Phragmites australis. The sequence continues at coordinate 238,668 of NC_084927.1, forward strand.
ACACAAATTTGCGCACCGTGCTTTCACTGCTACAATTGAAGGCAAGCAACGGGTGGTCTGATACAAGCTTCACAGAGTTGTTACTGTTCTTGTAGAAATTGCTTCCAAAGGGAAATGTGCTGCCAGAAAACACATACCAGGCCAAGCAGGTTTGTGCCTATTAGGGTTGGAAGTGCAGAAAATACATGCATCTCCAAATGATTGCATGTTGTATCGCGGAGAGCATGCAGACTTGGAAGTGTGTCTCATCTGTGGTGCATCACGGTACAAGCGTGACCGTGATGATATCGATGGTGAAGGAAAGAATAAAAGGCCTCCCATCAAGGTGATGTGGTATTTTCCTATAGTCCCCTGGTTGGAGCGTTTATTTGCGAACAAAAGTCATGCCGAACTGTTGCGGTGGCACACCGAGGAGCGCAAGGATGATGGAATGCTGAGACACCCTGCTGATTCTACGCAGTGGAGAAACATCGATAGAAAATATAAGGAGCCCTTTGCAGAAGATGTGAGGAATATAAGATTTGGGTTGAGTACGGATGGGATGAATCCATTCGGCAACATGAGCAGTAGTCATAGTACTTGGCCTGTGACTCTATGTATCTACAACCTTCCACCTTGGTTGTGTATGAAGCGTAAGTACATTATGATGCCAGTGCTGATACCAGGGCCGAGGCAACCTGGCAACGATATCGATGTATACCTGAAACCACTAATGGAAAATCTTGTAATACTGTGGAACGATGGTGTGCAGGTATGAGATGCATACAAACGAGAGAACTTCACCCAACACGCAATGCTGTTCGTAACAATCCAGGATTGGTCGGCCCTTGGCAACCTATCGGGCCAGACTATCAAAGGCTACTATGCGTGCGTGCATTGTTTGGATGAAACAGAGAGATTGTGGTTGAACAATAGCCAAAAAATGGTATACCTAGGTGTCGGTGTATCAAGAACCGGGGGTCCCTGAGTCCCGAGGCCAGGCCAGCCATCCGCCACCTGGCGCCATCCCGCGAAGTCCCTCCTGTAGGATGAGAAAAACTGAAGTCCTGGGAGAAGGTGCCCGGGGCCACAGTCCGCGGTCCCCGAGCACCCTAGTTCCCCGATGATCCGCAGAGTCTAAGTACCGGGAAGAAAGTGCTCGAGGAGGTGCCCGGTCACCCCCGAGCACCCTAGTCCCCCGACGATCAGAAGAGATAAGTTCCGGGAGAGAATGCTCGGGGACTGCGTGCGGCAGCTCCCGAGCGCTCGGTTCCCCGAGGGTCCGTATGAAAGTGCTCGGGAGAGAGTGCTCGGGGCTGCACGTGGCAGCCCCTGAGCTCTCGGTTCCCTAAAAGATCTATACAAAAGTGCTCGGGGTTGCACGTGGCAGCCCCCGAGCGCTCGGTTCCCCGAAGATTCGAGCAAGAGTGCTCGGGAGAGAGTGCTCAGGAGCGAGCACTCGGTTCCCCGACGACCCAGAAAGACCCCCGGGGGACCCGCCGATGAGGTGTCATTCAGTCAGAGGTCTGAGGCCGCATTTAATGAGCGTGCGTGGCCTGACATCCCCAACTGCTCCCACCGCGGTGTCAGTTCCTGCCATGTTTTGGTAGAGAGGCGTGGGGCTATTAATTGCACGGGTCCCGTCCCGTATCATCCGGCGTGTCTCGGGATAACATCGCAAGGGTCAAGGCGTTCCGTCTGCCGCCCTGCTGTGGCAGAGGAACAAGACAGGGCGGGCACGCCGGGTTGCTCTGAGGCTGCCCGGTGGGCCCTCTCCACGGCGCCCGTTGCCAGGGCGTTTATGGTGATAGGTGACCGGGCGTGCGGCGTTTTCTCCACCCCCCGGTCACTTCACCCAGAAGAAATGATGACGCCTTTCCCAGTCATGACGTCTTGGAACTTGTGCCCCCCTCCTTCCCGTTCGGGGCATGTCACAGCCGGCGAGTGCTTAAAAGAGCTGGCAGCACAGAAGAGAAGGGGGACGAGAGGACCGAACGAGCCATCGATAGACAACCGAAAGAAGGCAACAATCCAAGCATCGAACACAGAAGCATCAAGAACCGAACCATAGACCAACCCAAGGCACAGTCCCTGCCCAAGAGCAAGGAGCATCAAGCTCTTAGTTAGACAAATATTCTTGTAGCCAGCAACATCCTTGAGGGACTTCCTTAGGGCAGTTATTACATCCATACAGGAGTAGGGTATTACGCCCTCGTGCGGCCCGAACCTGTCTAAATTCCGGTGCATTTAATTCCTCTTGCACTAGATCATCATCCCCCACCACCGGTCGTTGCATTTACTTTCACTACATTTATTTCTCCGACGAACTTATTCAGGATCATCCCTCCAGCCGAATCTCTAAGCAGGGGTCTCTCGGGATCCCTGCGACAGGAGTTAATCCTCCGACAACTGGCATGCCAGGTAGGGGGGAACATCCCTGAATCTATTTGTTTGTTTTCTTCCACAGGAAAAAATGGTCGGTGGATACCGCCTCCAGCGTTCTGGCTCCAGTTCCAGCGAGGAAATGCAGCCCCTCGCACAGGAGGCCCCAGCCGCTGCTGCGTCCCAACAGCAGCCGCATTCTGCACGCGCGGCGTTCCCCTCACAAGGGGACCAAGGCGCTGGGCCCAGCAGGGCCGCCGCCGCCGGTGCACCATCCGACCCCCAGCTGATGGTCGAAACCCCGGCCGCCAGGTCCGCCTTTGGACAGCGCCAGGTGCCTCTCCGGCGTAGGCTCGCTTTCAGCGAGGCCGGCCCCGGGAGCGCGCTGCTTGCGGCGCACTCTCTCCTCAGGCATTCGCCTGTTCAGGCGACTCCGGAAACCCCGGAAGGCCGCTGGATCCAAGAAGTCGCTGCCCTGGTCGGCACTGCTCGCCGCCAGGTGCTGGCTGAGAATTCTCGCGCCACCACCCAGCGTGGCGCCGCCAGAACCGGCCCATCAACGGGCAACGCTCGCACGGGCCGGGGGGCCTGCAGGCGAAGCGCCACCCCCTGGCCGCGTCCGAAGCCCAGGACCTCCGCTTGTGTCTCAACGAGCGGAGGGGCCACGAAGATGCGCGCGTCACTCTCTAGCGCCAGCGGGAGACCCGGCAGGAGGCCGAGGCTGAACACCAGGCTTCCTCTTTGCCGGCCCACGATCGTCAGGACTCCCCGGCGCACCGGCTGCCGTGCCTTCACCAACGAGCTCCGTCGGGTCAAATGGCCCTCCAAGTTCCGCCCTGAGCTGCCGGAGAAGTACGACGGGTCCATCGACCTCGTCGAGTTCCTCCAAATATACACTACGGCCGTCCAGGCGGCCGGTGGTAGTGAAAAGGTGATGGCAAATTATTTCCATGTTGCCTTGAGGGGCTCTGCCCGTTCCTGGCTCATGAACTTACCCGCAGGGTCTATTAGCTCCTGGGATGACCTCTGCCACCAGTTTGTGGCTAATTTTTAGGGCACGTTCACGCACCCCGGCTTGGAGTGCGACCTCCATGCCGTTAAGCAGCAGGAGGGGGAGACGATGCGGCACTTCATTCAGCGTTTCAGCCAGGTCCGCAACACCATCCCGCGGATAGCCCCCCACGCTGTTATCGTCGCCTTCCGGCAGGGCGTCCGCGACGAGCGGATGCTCAAAAAGCTAGGTACGCACGAAATCAAAACCACTGCGGAACTCTTCGCACTAGCCGACAAGTGCGCCAAGGCGGCGGAGGCCCGGGCTTGGCATGCTCCGCGCCCCCAGTGCCTCGTCGCCGACCAACCAAGTTCTTCCCGCTCCGACAGGCGAGAAAAGAAAAAGAGAAGAAAGCGCGAAGCCGCTCCTGTCGAACTGGCCCAGGGCCCCGCCCATAGGCCGGCCCAAGAACCCGACCGCCGGCAAGAACGCCGGGCGGTTGCTGACAGACGGCCTGCGCCCGCGAGGGCCCCGGCCAGGGCCCCTGCTAGGGCTCCGGCTCCCGCAAGGGCCCCGGCACCTGCAAGGGCACCAGCTCCCGCAAGAGCCCCGGCACCCGCCCGGGCTCCTGCTCCAGCGAGGGCCCCCGCTCCTGCGGGGCCCGAGCCTGGCAAATGGTGCCCCATACACCAGACCAGATGGCACGATCTCACGGAGTGCCGTACGGTCAAAGGCCTCGTCGAGCAGCGCCAGAGGGAGCGCGATGAGTCCCGCGGGGGAGGCGACGCTGAGGTCGCCCCCGGCAACGCCGAGCTCAGCTTCCAGGAACCCGATCATACCGTCGCCTTCATCGACGGAGGCGCTTACATGCCTTCCTCGCGGCGTGGCATCAAGACCATGCGGCGCGAGGTATGCTCGGCAACCCCGAGCGAAGAGGCTGCCAGGCCCCTGAGGTGGTCGGACGCTCCGATCACGTTCAGTATAGCCGACCACCCCTCCAGTACTGCAGGTGTGGGGCGACTACCCTTGGTGGTGTCCCTCACTGTCTGCAATGTCAAGGTCGGCAGAGTGCTAATCGATGGGGGTGCAGGCCTCAACCTCCTATCCAAGGAGGCCTTCGAGAAGATGCAGGTGCCCTCCAGGCGCCTAAAGCCATCGCTTCGATTCTGCGGGAGTCGGGACCTTCGGGAGTCGGGACAACTTCCGCACCGAAAACATCCTCTTCGACGTCGCGGAGCTCCCCCTCCCCTACAACGCCATCCTCGGGCGTCCGACGCTCGCCAAATTCATGATGGCTGCGCACTATGCGTATCTCACGGTCAAGATGTCGGGCCCAGCAGGCCCCATCTCCGTGACTGCCGACTCTGGCGGCGCCGTCTCCTGCGCCGAGCAGTCGTACATGGCTTTGGTCTCAGCCCATGCTGAGGTCGAAGGAGGCCCAGGGGGCCCGGGACCCTCTTCATCCAAACCCCGACTCGCCGCCGACGCCTCTGTTCCTACGAAGGAGGTCGTGGTGGGCGAAGATGCTTCCCAGGTCGTCCAAATCGGCGGTGACCTGGGCGGCAAATAGGAAAGCGCGCTCGTCACCTTCCTCCGGGCTATCGCCGACGTGTTTGCATGGCAACCGTCCGACATGTCCGGGATCCCTAGGGAGGTGATTGAGCACCACTTGGCTGTGCGCCCGAACGCACGCCCGGTGAAGCAGAAAGTCCGGCGACAGGCGCCTGAGCGCCAGGAATTCATCCGGGAGCAGGTCAGCAAGCTCCTCGACGCTGGATTTATCCGAGAGGTCCTCCACCCCAAGTGGCTGGCGAATCCAGTTATCGTCCCGAAGGCCAACGGCAAGCTCCGTATGTGCGTGGACTACACCGACCTAAACAAGGCTTGCCCCAAAGATCCTTTTCCCTTGCCCCGCATAGATCAGATTGTAGATGCAACTGCGGGATGTGATCTTTTGTGTTTTTTAGATGCAAACTCTGGGTATCACCAGATTCGCATGGCCATAGAGGATGAAGAAAAAACTGCTTTTACCACCCCGGTGGGAACTTATTGTTATATGTCAATGGCTTTTGGTTTGCGCAACGCTGGGTCTTCTTTCCAGCGCGCTATTCGCATCACCCTTGATTCGCAGGTTGGCCGCAACGTCGAGGCCTACATCGACGATCTCGTGGTCAAGTCCCGAGACCGCGCCACCCTGCTCGACGACCTTGCCGAGACTTTCAACAGTCTCCGCACTACCCGCCTAAAGCTCAACCCCGAGAAGTGTGTCTTCGGGGTACCCGCGGGCAAGCTCCTCGGTTTCTTGGTTTCCAACCGAGGAATCGAGGCCAATCCAGAGAAGATCCGGGCCATCGAGCAGATGCGACCCCCGGCTCGACTCAAGGAGGTCCAGCGTCTCGCCGGCTGCATGGCGTCCCTGGGGCGCTTCATCTCCAAACTTGGAGAGCGGGGGCTCCCCCTCTTCAAGCTCCTGAAGAAGATCGGTCATTTCGACTGGAAGCCGGAGGCCGAGCAAGCATTCCGCGATTTGAAGAAGTACCTCACCTCACCACCCGTGCTGGTGGCTCCATCCGAAGGCGAGCCACTACTACTTTACGTATCGGCCACTCCTCAGGTCGTAACCATGGTGCTGGTGGTGGAGCGCGACGAGTGCGCGGGGCCAGGTGCTGGGTCCCAGCTCCCGGTCGCCCCCGGGCACTCCCCCGTCCTCGCGGCTCCCCCCGAGCAAGGGGTCGAGCCCGAGCACTTGGCTCCCCCCGAGCAGGGGGTCGAGCCCGAGAACTCGGCCCCTCCCGACCAAGGAGTAGAGCCCGAGCACCCGGTCAGCCCCGACCACGCCGCCGAGCCTGGGGGCTGCGACAGCCCCTCGGGTGAGGCCGCGGTCCGGGCTCGCCGGGTACAGCGATCGATGTACTTCGTCAGTGAAGTCCTCCGGGAGGCCAAAACAAGGTACCCCCAGGCTCAGAAGCTGCTCTACGCCGTGCTCATCGCTTCCCGGAAGCTGCGCCACTACTTCCAAGCGCACAAGGTCTCGGTGGTTACCACGTATCCACTGGGACCCATCCTCCAGAACCGAGAAGGCACCGGGCGTGTCGTCAAGTGGGTAGTGGAGCTGGCGGAATTCGACCTGCACTTCGTCAGTCGCCAGGCGATCAAAATCAAGGCATTCTCTGACTTCGTGGCAGAGTGGACGCCCATCCCCGAGGTCGTCCCAGAAGAGTTTTCTGCATACCCCGGGCATGATGCGCCCGGGTACTGGATCATGCATTTCGACGGTTCCCCCTCGCTGAAAGGCGCGGGGGCCGGAGTGGTTCTCACCTCCCCAACAGGTGAAGAACTCCGGTACGTCGTGCAGCTGCAGTTCCGCGCATCCAACAACATGACGGAATATGAAGGCCTCATCGCCGGCCTCCGAGTCGCGGTGGGCCTCGGGATCCGTCGCCTCCTGGTCAAGGGAGATTCCCAGCTGGTGATCAACCAAATATCTAAAGAGTACCAGTGCACGGATCCTCAAATGGCGGCGTACGTGGCTGCAGTCAGGAAGCTGGAGAAGCGCTTCGACGGCCTGGAGTTGCGGTACATCCCTCGCCGCGACAATGCTCTGGCCGACGAGCTCTCCCACCTGGCCTCCTCCCATGCGCGCGTCCCTGCTGGAGTCTTTGAAGAAAGACTCACATGGCCTTCCGTCCTGCCTGCTGAACAGGACGAAGGGGAAACCTCGAACTTAATTTAGGGGACCCCGGCGGCGCCTTCAGTGGGAAGCCCCATCAGGGTGCCGCCGTTCGGTGAGTGCCGTGCACTTTCTGAATGTTCTCAAGATGCCTCGTGGATGGACGACATCGAGGGTACTTGAAGGAAAAGTTCCTCCCCGGGGATGAGGCGTCTGCCGAAAGAGTTGCTCGGCAGTCCAAATGCTATGCCGTAGAAGATGGGGATCTCTACCGGCGTAGCGTAGCCGGTATTCTCCTGAAATGCATCTCCCGGGCAGAAGGCGGCGAGCTTCTCGCTGAGATCCATGAGGGCGAGTGCGGTGGCCATGCTTCGTTCCGCACGCTGGTCGGGAAGGCCTTTCGGCAAGGTTTCTACTGGCCTACAGCCCTCTAGGATGCTTCCGAGCTGGTTCGGCGCTGCAGAGCGTGCCAGTTCCACGCAAAGCAGATTCACCAGCCAGCTCAGGCTCTTCACACCATCCCCCTGTCATGGCCTTTCGCGGTCTGGGGGCTGGACATTCTGGGTCCATTCCCCCGAGCAATCGGGGGCTATGAGTACCTCTATGTCGCCATCGACAAGTTCACCAAATGGCCGGAGGCGGTCCCAGTCGTCAAGGTAACTAAGAACATGGTGCTCCAGTTTATCCGCGGCATCACCAGTCGCTTTGGTGTCCCAAACCGGATCATCACTGACAACGGCACTCAGTTCACAAGTGCCTTGTTCTGGGACTACTGCGAAGACCTCGGCATCAAGCTCTGCTTCGCCTCCGTAGCTCATCCTCCGAGTAACGGGCAAGTTGAGCGCGCCAACGCGGAGATATTGAAGGGCCTCAAAACCCGGACCTATGACGTGCTCGCAAAGCACGGGAAGGGATGGGTGGACGAGTTACCCGCCGTGTTATGGGCCAACCGGACCACGCCAAGCCGTGCCACCGCGGAGACTCCTTTCTTCCTCGTGTATGGCGCTGAGGCGGTCCTCCCCTCCGAGCTCACTCTAGGCAGCCCTCGGGTGCATGCATACTCTGAGGGTGAGCAGGAGCAGCAGAGGCGCGACGACGTCGACTACCTGGAAGAGCGCCGGCGGCGCGTCGTCGTCCGAGCAGCCCGCTACCAGCAAAGCCTGCGGCGCTATCACCAGCGCCACTTCCGGGCACGGTCCTTTGAGGTGGGGGATCTAGTTCTCCGACGCGTCCAGTCACGCGAAGGAAAGAATAAGCTGTCCCCTATGTGGGAAGGTTCCTTCACCGTGATCGGGGTCCCGCGAGAAGGTTCTTTCAGGTTGGCAGCAGAAGATGGGCAGCCGCTTCCCAACCTGTGGAACATCGAGCACCTGCGCAAGTTCTACCCGTAGATGGCCATGCTCGCGGCTCAGGTCAACCAGGCCGGGGGCTTCCCCCCCCCCCCCCACGCCCAAGTTGACCGGGGGCTACCACTAGCTGGGTAAGTCACCCAACCTTGTAAAAAAGTGTCAATTCAGTATGAATATTAATGTGCAATCATGTGTCAATTTTGTTTTTCTGGATTCCATATGTTTAATCTATCTGGTGAGATGCTCGATTGTGCGAGAAAAGTTCGCTCTCTCATTTTCCCCGCTGACAAAAGAATCCCGATCGGTATGCGTGCGGGCGGTTGCCGCTGACTTACGTCAGATGTGGTAGGCTGTGGTGTTCGGTGTCGTGGCAGGCTCCCGGGTACTACTGAGTCCCTGGGCGCCCTGGGTAATCCTATCGCTCGAGCTGCTCGAGTAGTCCGGAGCCTAGGCCCCAGGGGTGGGCTGTCAGTGCTCGGTCTGGTCTGTCATACCCGGGCGCCACCGAACCATAGGACCTCTGGGTTATGCCTCTGCCTGCTCTTGTTCGCCGGTCTGGGTATTCGAGAGGTCTCGGGTCGAAAACGAGAGCAATCTATAACGAGTACCGCACTAACAGAGCTCACCAAGCAAGGATTTTCTCTATTTTCTCGTAAGTCACAGATCGACAATCAAAGCAAAGGCAGCTCGACCGCGAGGGCCTTGATGCCTAGGTTGCTGCTCGGCCCCAAGGGTCCCCGGGTGGTCCTACCACTTAAGCAGAGCGGTCGAGATCACCCGACCCCAGGCTCCTCGCGCGCCCCTTGATGCTCGGGCGCCCGGGCTGAGGGAACCAAGTCCCCGGGCACCCCGAGCTCGGAGCGCACGCCCTTCCTGGATCGGATTGGCCGAAAGGCCGACAGCTGTCCGGTGAGTGGTTAAATTCAGACGAATTTACGTTCAATAATATTTTGTTCCCGAGTCCTCCTCGGGGGCCCTCGTATTCTAATCTGCCTGATGAGATGGTCTCCTCGCGCACAAAACCCTACCGTTTGTCCACTTTTTCCTAGAACGACAGAACGGTCCGTAGAAAGGTGTACCGTACGTGCGGTAATGTCTGACTGAAGTCTTTCATGGTGGTCGTGGTGTTCGGTCCGCTTTTAAGGGCCCCGAGCACTACCGAGTCCCTGGGCGCCCTGGGTAATCCTATCGCTCGAGCCACTCGAGTAGTCCAGAGCCTAGGCCTCAGGGGCGGGATGTCGGTGCTCGGTCCGGTCCGTCCTAAGCCTAGGCACCACCAAACCATGGGGACTCTTGGTCATATTTCCGCCCGCGCGTGTCTCCGGTCTGCTGACTGAGTGGTCGCAAGGTGGAAAAGTGTTCACCGGTTATGGCGTGCTCCGTGCTGGATCGACCTATCTCCCGAGCAAGGAAGTTCGTGTCTTTGTCTTTTGACTTAGCCGATGCGGACTCGCTCGGGCTCGGGGGCTGAACGCACCGAGAAGGACGGTCGGGATGACATCATTCTCGGGGAAGGAACGGTCGGATCAAACCGACTAAGTACTTCCCGGGGCATCAAGGCAGAACATCAGAAACAACATCAAACACTCAGGAGAATACCGGAGTTGCGAGCCCAAAGAAAAGCTTTCGTTATATTTACAAAGAGAATACAAGCATTTCTAAGGGATCACTCCCGTATTTACATCAAGACAAAAATAAAAGAAGAGGAAACTACTACAAAAAGCCTAATCGGAGACGGAGTCGGCGTCGGCGTCGGAGTCAGAATCGTCACGGCCACCCCCGGGGGCTGGCGGCGGCGGCACTTCCCGCCTGAAGCCGGCCGCGACCTCGGCAGCGGTGCTCCGAACCGCTTCCCGGGTGGCCTCTCCCTCGGCTTCGACTACTCCTTCCCGAGCTGGCTCCAGCGGGAAGTTCGAGTCTCTGCTCCGGTAGCAGGCCAGGACGTGCTCGGCCACCGCTTGGGCCAAGCCGCGCCCTTCCCGGGCGGCAAGCTCCTGGACAGCCCAGGGCAGCGCCTCGAGGCGCTCGCAGACTTGCTGGAGTCCCAGGACGTATCGTCCGGGGGCGTCGCCCTTCTTGTCCACGACGAGTCGCCCAAGGCCGACCCTCGCCACAGACCGCCGCATTCCGCCGGAGTATGTCCTCCAACATCTGCTGCAGGTTGACCCGCGCGACAAAGGCAGCCTCGAGCTTCTCCTTCGCGATCCGCAGCTGCTCCTTGAGACCCTAGCCCCCGGCCGCTCCAGAAGAGCCGGCGTCGGCTGCAGGGCCGGCGGCTTGCTTCGCCTGTGCCACCAGTTCGGACAGAGCCCACTCGCGGGCGGTTAGCTCCGCCTCGTGCTTAGCGATCTGCTCCTCCCTGGCAACGGCGGCCGCCGCCACCTCGGCAGCCTCACCCTCCCGGCGGGTCAGCAAGTCCTCCGGGGCACCCAGGTCCGCCGACGTAATCTCGGTGTCAAACTCCCGGATGGCGACGTCCTCCTCCCAGCGTCAGAGGTCCCCTTCGGTGTTCTGGAGCTCCGCTGCCCAACGCTGGAAATCGGCGCGAGCCCGGTCGGCCTCACCCTCCCGACGGGTCAGGTCAGCCTCGAGGGCCTCCGCCGCCCACTCACGGCTCGCGACCGCCTCCTCCCGCTCCTGCACCTGCCTCTCCCAGGCGAGGGCCTCGGTAGCTTTATGCCGCGATGCCTCAGCCAGGCGGGCGGCGTTTTCTCGCTCCCGCGCAGCTTCTGCGCGGGCGCTCCCCAAAACCTCCCGCTCTCCCGCGATCTCCGCGCGGGTATCCTCCAAAAGCATCTGCTCCCGCGCGGCCGCCGCGCGGGCCTCCTCCATGGCGCTTTGTTCCTCCTCGTTGGCGTCGCACTGCGCGGCGAGGCGGGATTCGAAGGCGTGCCAGGCGGTCGTAAGCTGCACCCTCTCCGAGTCCAGCCTGGCGCGCTCTGCCTCAAGCTGCACCTCTTTCACGTCCACCGTCGCGCCCAGCCGCTCTACCGCCACCTGGACGCACTCGATCGCGACCAGGATGGGGTCGGCAGGCCGGTCGGGCGCCAGTTGGGCGCTGGTTTCAACGCGACCCTCCTCCGGGGGGTTCAGGGTCCCCGAAGGTTGCAACGCCATCATCCGCCCCGGGCTCGGCACGCCCGGGGTAGGTTCGACCGGCGCCGGGGGCTCGGGCGACGGCTGCATCCCCGCCACAGCTGCCGCGTACGCTGGCCCCGCTGCGGCCGCCGCCTCTGCCTCCGCCATCCCCGCCTCCATTGCCGCGTCTGCCTGCCTCGGCTCCGCCGGCCGGCTTGGCTCGGGTGCTGGCGCCGGCGCTTCTTGAACCTCGGCGGCGCCCGTAGGCAGCCTGCAGGAGAAAGACGAAGATCAAAACCGAAGCTTAGTTCGGGCGAAGCGCGCCCAAGAAAGAACGAAGAATGAAACTTACGCGGTCGTAGTCCCCCGGTACTGCAATTTGGCCGCCGGGATCCTGAACTCTGGGCCCGACAGCGCCGGCCCGGAGTCCTCCCTTCTCCTCTTCCGCCGGGGGCTCGGTGGGGCCGCCGCGCGGTCTCCGGGCGCCGGGTCAGGCCCCATCCGAAACGCCGCTGTTGCCGACGGCGACGGCGGGGACTCCGGCGCGGGAATGTAGAGTGGGGGCGCTTCCCCCAGTCCTCCGGTGCCGCCGCCGCTACGCTGTCGGTGGTGCCTCCTTCTCCGGTGCGGCGGCTGCTGCCCGCAGCGGCCTAACCGCTGGCCTGCGGCTCGTCGCTCGCGGCGCCCGGGCCACCGGCCCGCACTGGACTGCTCGCGGCCCCCTCGCTGGCCGCCTCATCCAACCCAGGGAGCTCGGGGGCCTCGGGGCTCTGGCTCCTTGGCCGGTCGACGAGCCCCTGGGCGTCGAATTCCGGGAGCTTCGCCTGGATCGTCGCGCGCTCGGGGTTGGCACAGAGCGCCATTTCCCTCCACGGGAGCTCCGCCCGGCTCATGTCCTCCACGCCGGTGACCACCTGGAGCATGCCCCTCAGCTCCGCCGGGCCCAGGTCAGCCATCACCGAGGTCAGCCCGGCGTCGCATAGGAAATCGATGCGCTTGAAGACCGGCTCCAACCTCACGTCCGGCGGCGGCCGTGCCTCCCATGTCGATTTCTGGGGCTCCGCCGCCACCTCCGGCAGGGCGAGGCGGTCGTGGGGGTCGACGTCGATGTAGAACCAGTCCCGCCGCCACTCCTCCCATTTGCTTCGCAGCACCTGGGGGATGTACCGCTCCCCCATGCCGTCCCGCAGCCGAAGGTTGCAGCAGCCCGCGACGTCCGCCGTAGAGTACCCTCTCTTCTTTCCGGCTGACCGTAGGGCGAAGAAGTGCCGAAGAAGTGTTACCGACGGTGCCACTCCCACGAACATCTCGCAGAAGTGCGCGAACACCGCCAGCACGACGACGGAGTTGGGGCTCAGATGCACCAACTGCACGCCGTAGATCTCAAGAACTTGGAGGAAGAATGTTGAAAACGGCGCCACCAGTCCCGCCACCACGAAGGATGTAAACAGGACGATGCGCCCGGGGATGGTCGTCGCCGGTGGGAAGCTCGCCAGCGTCACCTTCAGGGCCCCCTGCTGGCCCTCGGGGACCAGCAGCTTCTTGACCTTCTCCACCGCCTCCTCATTCCTCAAGCGAGACTCCGGCAGTACGCTGTCCGGAGTCCTGTCACAGCAGCTTCCCCTGGCTCTCGGCATCTCGTCGGAGGGGGAGGTTGTCTGGGTGGTGGAGAGGAAGAGAGAGAAGTGCTCTGATTGCCTAAGGGATTCTAAGGGCTCAGGAGCGCGAAGGAAACAAGAGCAAGATCGCAAGATGGCGTAAAGAGGGGGGCGGATCGATCCCCCCCTTTTTATACCTCAGAGAATTCAAACGTCTCCTGCCAACGGCGCACTCGGCAGGACGGTTTCCTTGATCGACACAACCACCAAGCGAATCTCCCACTGGTCGTGCGGTGTCAGCGGCTGCCAGGCGTATTTTCCTCGATCTGCGCGGCAGCCGCGCGTGCCGCCCGTCCCGTTGTCATGCCCTTCGGGAGTTGTGTGGACGCGCGTCCATTCGTCTCCCCGTTGGGCCGTACCAAAGGCCTGAATCTAAAGGGCCACCCCCTGAAAGCTTGCCACGTGGCGTCCACGCCTGCCCCGGCCTCGATTCGCGACGAAGGGCCCATCCGCAGTCTCCGTGCCATCGCCTGCCAATAGGCCCGGGGGCTACTGCTGGTGTATCAAGAACCAGGGGTCCCTGAGTCCTGAGGCCAGGCCAACCATCCGCCACCTGGCGCCATCCCGCGAAGTCTCTCCTGTAGGATGAGAAAAACTCAAGTCCCGGGAGAAGGTGCCCGGGGCCACAGTCCGCGGTCCCCGACCACCCCAGTTCCCCGATGATCCGCAGAGTCTAAGTACCGGAAAGAAAGTGCTCGGGGAGGTGCTCGGTCACCCCCGAGCACCCTAGTCCCTCGACGATCAGAAGAGATAAGTTCCAGGAGAGAATGCTCGGGGACTGCGTGCGGCAGCTCCCGAGCGCTCGGTTCCCCGAGGGTCCGTATGAAAGTGCTCGCGAGAGAGTGCTCGGGGCTGCACGTGGCAGCCCCCGAGCTCTCGGTTCCCCCGAAAGATCTGTACAAAAGTGCTCGGGAGAGAGTGCTCGGGGTTGCACGTGGCAGCTCCCGAGCGCTCGGTTCCCCGAAGATTCGAGCAAGAGTGCTCGGGAGAGAGTGCTCAGGAGCGAGCACTCGGTTCCCCGACGACCCAGAAAGACCCCCGAGGGACCCGCCGATGAGGTGTCATTCAGTCAGAGGTCTGAGGCCGCATTTAATGAGTATGCGTGGCCTGACATCCCCAACTGCTCCCGCCGCGGTGTGAGTTCCTGCCATGTTTTGGCAGAGAGGCGTGGGGCTATTAATTGCACGGGTCCCGTCCCGTATCATCCGGCGTGTCTCGGGATAACATCGCAAGGGTCAAGGCGTTTCGTCTGCTGCCCTGCTGTGGCAGAGGAACAAGACAGGGCGGGCACGCCGGGCTACTCTGAGGCTGCCCGATGGGCCCTCTCCACGGCGCCCGTTGCCAGGGCATTTATGGTGATAGGTGACCGGACGTGCGGCGTTTTCTCCACCCCCCGGTCACTTCACCCAGAAGAAATGATGACGCCTTTCCCAGTCATGGCGTCTTGGAAGTTGTGCCCCCCACCTTCCCGTTCGGGGCATGTCACAGCCGGCGAGTGCTTAAAAGAGCCGGCAGCACAGAAGAGAAGGGGGGCGAGAGGACCGAACGAGCCATCGATAGACAACCGAAAGAGGGCAACAATCCAAGCATCGAACATAGAAGCATCAAGAACCGAACCATAGACCAACCCAAGGCACAGTCCCTGCCCAAGAGCAAGGAGCATCAAGCTCTTAGTTAGACAAATATTCTTGTAGCCAGCAACATCCTTGAGGGATTTCATCGGGGCAGTTATTACATCCATACAGGAGTTGGGTATTACGCCCCTGTGCGGCCCGAACCTGTCTAAATTCCGGTGCATTTACTTCCTCTTGCACTAGATCATCGTCCCCCACCACCGGCCGTTGCATTTACTTTCACTCCATTTATTTCTCCGACGAACTTATTCAGGATCATCCCCCCGGCCGAATCTCTAAAAAGGGGTCTCTCGGGATTTCTTCACAAGAATCACCCGTACCGCAGCAACAGGAGAGCTTTTGATGGGAAAGTTGAGACTCGATCACCTCCTAAGCATCGCACTGGGAGACAGATCTATGACATGGTAAAGGGACTTAGGGTTATCCTTGGAAAGGGACGCGGGAGTACACCGGTTCCGAAAACTAATCTTAGAGCTCCTATGTTCAAAAAGAAATCTATTTTTTATGACTTAGCTTATTGGCCAGATTTGGTGATTCGACATGCAATCGATATCATGCACATTGAGAAGAATGTGTGTGATAGCTTGAGTGGTACGTTACTAGACATACCTGGCAAAACAAAGGATACACTCCAAGCACGGAAGGACCTGAAATGTTTGAAACTCAGATAGGATCTACATCCCGAAGATATGGAAGAAGGTGACAAATATCTTGGTCCCGCTAGTTACAGTATGAGCAAGGCGGAGAAAGTTGCAATGTGCAAGTGCTTGCATGGAATCAAAGTTCCATCGAGTTACTCCGCCAACATAAAGAGACTAGTAAACATGAAAGATTTGAAATTAACTGGCATGAAGTCTCATGATTGTCATGTGATGATGACACAAATGCTTCCAATTGCAATTAGAGGTATTCTACCGTCGAAGGTTCGAAACCCAATCATAAAGCTGTGTTCGTTCTTCAACGCGATATCACAGAAGGCCATCGATCAGACCAAGCTAGATAAGCTACAGGAAGACGTGGTCGAGACTCTATCCCAGCTTGAGGCGTTGTTCGCTCCATCATTTTTTATATCATGGTGCATCTCATTGTTCACATTGTGAAAGAGATACAGATTCTTAGCCCCGTGTTTCTGCATCAGATGTACCCTTTCGAGAGGTTCATGGGAGTACCGATCGTGCCGTCCACGCGTCACAGATCTTCAGATGATATCATTCCTTCTAGTAGAGAGTATGCGACAAGGAAGAAGGCTACCAAGGGGCTTGACAACGTATTATATTTTGGCAAATGACACGATATTAATGTATGTCATTAATTACTATTTATTAATGAATGATATGAATTAATATGTATGGTGCGATGTTGGTATCGACGGGATGGCCTTCCAATGATGATGCTAAGGAGGATCAAGAAGCAGCGTCCAGGAAGTGTGCCCAGGAAGAGGATGAGAGGCTGGCCCGTCAGTTGTGCGCTGCGGAGGAGCAAGAAGTTGTATCCCGTAAGCGTGCCCAGGAGGAGGAGAACGAGAGGGTGGCCCATCAGTGTGCTACGAAGGAGGTCGAAAGCTCAAACCGTAGAGGCATTCAGGCGTCAGACTTTGATGTCTTTGACACGCCGGCGAGCCTGGAGCTTAGGCGACGCTGCGGTCGATCAAGCGTGGCCAGGTCCAACGCTCCACCACCATCGCCCCCCCCCCCCGCGCGCGTCCCCGGATGTACACATGCCAACAGTTGATAGTGCGGAGACGCGGTCCTCATCGTGGGAGAGGAAGTAGAGCTACAGGTAGAGGGATACTGGACTGACTGAACTCGACCGACTTTTCAAGGGGTGACCTGTGAGAACTATTATGTACATATGTGTGTTTGTCGATGCCTATGACTTGAAATATGTGTTCATTACTATGTATTAATGAGGTGTATTTATTATTAATTTACATTAAATATATGTATCATTGTATACATGTATTGAGAGAGACAGAGAGATCGAGGAGTGAGAGGGAGTACAGAGAGGACAGAGAGAGGGAGGAGGGGAGGGAGGAGGGGAGGGAGGAGAGGCAAAACACTGTCGACTGAATCCTTCAGCCGGCAGTGATTTCAGGTTTATCACTGCCGACTGAAGGATTTAGCCGGCAGTGATGCCTTGGGTATCACTATCGGCTGAATCCTTGAGCCGGTAGTGATAAGGCCCTTCACTGCCGATCCATCGAGCCGGCAGTGATAGTCCACAACTATCACTGTCCGTTGCCCACTACCGGCTCCAAAACCAGCAGTGAAGGTGGTTTGGGAGCCGGCAGTGAAGAGGGTTTCTGCAGTAGTGTTGGTTCCTTGACGGCAGAGTCGACGGCGTCGACCGCACATGGGAGAGGGCGGAGTGAAGGCACGGGGTAGCGGCTGAGGGCATACGGACTGCCGTTTCTGCGGCGCAGGTAGCCATAGCCTTGTGGCAGCTCTGTTCTATCGAGATAGGACGAGAGGAAGGAGGAAGAGGATGACGACTAGGCGCATGATGAAAAATGTATAGGAACTCAATTATTTCCCTTCCTCTTCTCCTGTCATGTTCTCCATCGAAACCAATACAAATATTTATGCCAATTTTTCTGGTAACACTAAAATTCATAATGAATCCATTTGATTTAGTTTGAATCAAAAATCTAAGCCAAATTTGAATTAAAATTCATAAAATTTGACTGCTTTTCAAACCTGCATGAATTTTTATGAGTTCAATTTAATTCCCTTAAATCTAGGAAAATTCAGAAATATTCATCTGAGATAATGTTGTAATATCTAAAATTATTTTCAGCCCTAAGTTGCATGGTGAATTTCTGACGTGCTTCATAGTGCATCATTTCTCATATAATTCAAAATTTTGAATTTGAATCTAAATGCATTCAACAAATGCACCAATAATGCAGAGATGATGCCCATGGTGCATGTAAATGCTAGTAATGCTCAGATCATGATTTTGGGGCTGTGACAACGTGTTTCATTTTTCTAACAGAGAACAAATGGGAACAAAAATGAAATGGGCTGATGTGTGCTAGCAGTAGACAGGGGTGGAAACCCTTTTTATGATCAACACAATCAAGTGTCATTTTTAGAAGCCAGGGAAAAAAGATAAAAGATATTCAATATGATTCATTTTCCAATGACAAATGCCTCAAGTATTCTCTTCTAGAAAACTCTGGTAGAAACCCATTTATATAATTTGCACATAATGACATAATGTAACAAAGTTATTTATTTACGCTCAACAGTTTAATCATCAATCTAGGTAATGTGGGGCCTAATAAGATAAGATGTTTATCTCTAAGTATCATTTAACCGCTACAATTATTTACTACAACGAGCGATAAGGAGCACTACGTGAAAAACAGACAAAGGAGACACAAAATTAGTGATAGGTCGTAACATGATCCGTCACTTATGATAATAGTGATGGGTCATCCTAAGCCAGTCATAGGTGACGGGTCACGGTTATGACCCGTCATCTATGACAACTCATCAGTGACAGATCATCCTAGCTAGTCATTAGTGATAGGTCAAGTTGTGACCATCACTAATGACAAACTCATCAGTGACAGGTCGTTCTAGGTCAGTCATAGGTGACCCGTCACTAATGACAGTATTTTTCTTTTTTTTTCCCGTGTAGCACCAATGATTCATTGGTGACGGGCCAGTGTTACAACCCGTCACCAATGACTTATGGTATGAATATTTTTTTATTTTTCTTTTATTTTTCTCTTATTTTTTCTCACCTCAGCAGTACTAGAATAGGAACCATTATACATTTCTGCTCAATTTTGATGTAAGGGGTGACGGCTATGGACACAAACACGTGTTTCTAAAACGGTGCAGAAACATCAAGCGTACGAGAACTCAATCTTCCAAGCTGAATTTGGCCTCAAAAAATTTACCGAAACTGACATAGTCATTAGTAACGGATGTAACTTTTTCTGTAGATGTCCGTAGAGTCAAAAAAAGTCGAAATCAGAATCCATATGCAAAAGTTATGTCTGTTTTATCGAAGGCACTCCGGTTCACCTATCAAATTGCGATCGCTGGCATGAGATATTCAGAAATTCATAAAATATTTGTACAACTTTGGATGAAGAAAAATTTTATATGTAAATCAACAATTCACTGAATTCAGTATCAGACAATTCAGTACTCAACAATTCAGCAAAAATAGTCATCAGTGACGGGTCATAACTGTGACCTGTCACCTATAACTTGTCATAAGTGATGGGTCACAGTTATGACCTGTCACCTATGACCTTCAGCAACGAAGGTTAAAAGGATAAAATATCTGGTTTCTAGCACAATGACGTGATAGCTGAGGTGGTAAGGGGGTTCGTGCACAAGGGGAGGTCGCGGGTTCAATTCCCACGGAACGTAAAGACTGAAAACATTTTTGACTTTTTTGGTGTCTAAAAAACGCGAAAAAAATGTCATCAGCCATAAGTGACAGGTCACTGTTAAGACCCATCACTTATGTTTAGTCATAGGTGACGGGTCGTAACAATGACCCGTCACCTATGACCTTCATTGGTGACGGGTCAAGTTATGACCCGTCACCTCTGACCTCATTGGTGACGGGTCTGTACCCGTCACCAATGACGACTCATTAATGACGTGTTCAAGATGACGGGTGCAGGACCCGTTACTAATGACGGTTACTACCCATCACCTATGACCTTTTTTCAAGTAGTGGAGGGTAAATAGACCAAGTTCCTCATACCGGAATACCTTTGCTTTTCGCACTCGGACTTTGATGCTTTTCTTTTAAGTTTATTTCCTTCCTTCTTGGATTGGTCATCCCATGCTCTTACTGCAAAAGACTAAATGCAACAAGATAGGCAACGGCACGACATACATACAAGGAAATAAAATAAAATCTAAACTAACCTACATGCATTTTTTTAAAAACAAACAAAATGGAAATAAAACATGCCATGCAACTATAGTGCATAAAATAAAACAAAGTACAGTGTCAGGACGAAGCCGACACAAGTGTATCAAGTGCTCTTATGAGTAGAGTGCATCTCCAAATGGTTACAAGATAAATATTAGCCAAAAAAGATAATGGGTGAGGGAACCACCCCAAGCTTAAGCTTTTTGACCTAGCTCAAAAGCTGTCCATGGAGCTCCTTGCTAATGCGGCGAGTGGCCACCTTGAGTGCGGCCAAAGGACCAGCTGGCGAATCTCTCACGAATTGTCTTTCGTTCATGCTGCATGGCATTAGTGGTAGCGTCTATGTGCCATCCACCGTTGCTCAAAGTTGATTCATCTCACTGTATCGCATGCGGTGCTTGTGTCACCTTTTGCTTCGTTGTCCTCTCGCTTGGTTGGCTCATCTGCAAAAATGCGTTAGGATTTTCCACGAAGTGATAAGAACAGTCGATCTATGATATAAGAGGTACAATCCTACCAAAAAGAATCAATCGAAACGGTCTAAATAGAGAGATCAGGCAAAACCTAGGTATTCCCATGTTTCTTATTCCTAGGAGTTTACAACAGGTTCTAACTTATTTCTTTGTTTTATAGTTTTTCATTACCACATTTAGAGCTACTACAGAAGCTTTTATTGTCTTGCAGGTTTCTATCAACGATTTGTGCGGGATTTCAGCACCATTGCTGCTCCATTAAATGAGTTGACAAATAAATGAGTAATTTTCAAATGGGAACCTGCACAAGAAAAAACATTCAAGTTGTTGAAAGAGAAACTTACCTATACTCCATTGCTCCAACTCCCTGATTTTGGTAAGACCTTTGAACTAGAATATGATACTAGTGGAATTGGAATTGGAGGTGTGCTAATTCAAGAAGGTAAACCTGTTGCTTATTTCAGCGAGAAATTAAGTGGGCTAAGTCTGAATTATTCCACTTATGATAAAGAATTGTATGCTTTAGTTCGTGTTCTTGAAACTTAGCAACATTATCTATGGCCCAAAGAATTTGTTATACATTCTGATCATGAATCGCTGAAACATATTAGAAGTCAAGCTAAACTGAATAAACAACATGCTAAATGGATATAATTTATTGAGTCATTTCCATATGTCATAAAACATAAGAAAGGAAAAGACAATGTGATTGCTGATGCGCTTTCTAGGCGTTATACCATGTTATCTCAACTTGATCATAAGATTTTTGGTTTAGAGACCATTAAGGACTTATATGCTGCTGATTTAGACTTTAAAGAAGTGCTTGCACATTGTAAAGAAGGGAAAGCATGGAATAAATATGTGCTGAATGACGGATTGCTCCAGTACTGTTCATCGTAAGCTCCAGTACTGTCCATCGTAAGCTCCAGTACTGTCCATCGTAAGCTCCAGTACTATTCATCAGAATTCCTAATTTTACTGTTCATCGGATGTTCCGATTTCCTAAATCGAAAGTTCTGATCAGTTCAAAACAACAGATTTTAGAATCATGAAATTAACTCAATGCACATACAAATAAGCATACAAGTATGGACATCAAAGTAATGCACAAGAATAAAGAAATTCGGAGACAAATGATTTGTTACTGAAGTTCTGATATCCACCGATATCCTACGTCTCCGTTGAGGAAGCTCGGTCACATTTGAACCGGGTCTTTTTCAACCATTTTCCTCACGTGGTTGCACACATGTAATCCTCACCTCCACTATGGCCAACTCTTCCTCCACTCTAGAGATGATGAGTTCCGCAACTACTTTCGGGCCTCCTCACAATCTTCACTTGAGTTGGTCGCCGGCAATCAACCACCGAGCCGTCTAGGAGACGGTGGTCTCCAAGAGTAACAAACTCCCGATCTCATGCACAATCAACGCCGAGTGCTCAACACACGCAATTAACGCGACAACCGTGGGCTACCAAAGCACCACACCCTTCACACCTCTCTCCCTCTATTCAATAAGCCACAAAGACTTGATTCTCACCAAATCCTGATAGAGGGGGAAGGGGAGCACTCAAAGGTGGAACGTCAAGTTCAAACACCTCACACAAGAAGCACAAAGCTAGCCAAGAAATCAGTCCCACGAAATGATGCTAAGGGGAATAAATACCCCACTCTAAAAAACTAGTCGTTGGATTCAAACTGAATAGATCGGAACTTCCGATCCCTGATCGAAACTTCCAATCCCAAGTATCCCAACAGTCGAATCTTGGCGAAACTCACTCCCGAACATGGTAAAAACCACACATCAAAACTTCCGATGTTTAGATTAGAACTTCTAATTAAAAACTAGCTCCAAACCAAGAACCCCGATTCTTCTGAACATCGAATGTTCCGACACATCAGAACTTCCGATCTACCCATCAGAACTTCCTATTTCAGCACAGCTAACACTCTAAAAATAGCGATAACTTTTGATCCTGAAGTCCGATTTCAGCGATTTTGGACTCTACGGAAAGCTTATTCAGAGGGCTACACATCCTTACTGAATTCATGATCTCAAACATATTGGATCAAAGCTAGGAACACTTTGAAGTCCAATTCAGATACTTCCTCCAATTTTCCAAAGCTTAATCCCCCAAGATTAAACTAGGAATCACACGGAATATGCCAAACACCACTAAGGCTTGGCTACAACCACTTTTCACCACTAGTGCCAACAACACAAAGAGTTAGATCTAAAACACCTTTTAAATACCCCAGACTTGTAAAGCGCACTCTCAACACAAACACATCCCGCACTAAACACATGGTTTGAGCACTCAACACAGCAATCAAGCAACGCTTTCGGAAGCTCCTCTTGATAGTATGGCTATCGATCCTCTAACCCAGTCTCCCACCAAACTCCTTGAGACCAGCAAAACTAGAAAACCTATTCTAGTTATACCTTTGCCTTAAGCAATCCAGTCAGACTTGACGAACACATCATCCAAACCCCGATGCTTCTCACAACTCTTCAAGGCTCATCATCAACTCCTCTTCTATTGATGATGATGATCATCCTCGCTTCCATCTTGTTCTTCACTCGATCTCCGAAAGCTTGATGAAGTTTACTTGATAGCTTCCTATGTGCCAAGCGTGGAAGACTTCTCTTTTCACATCATCTTCATCCGGTTCACCACTTAGGCATGAACTACAAGCATTAAGCACACAGGTTGTCTTGATCTTGCTCTTCCAACTTGACATATTGAATATCTCAATTCAACTCATGCCTTCTTATGGAACATAACCCCAACTCACCCTCAAGCACAAAGCATATGGGTTAGTCCATAAAACCTCATTGACAATCCCATATCTTTAGTTACTTGATCTTCACAAGTAACTTAGCCTTCATACTTATTATCAATCTTCTTGAGCTTCTCATTCTTCTCATGAGCATCACTAAGAGCTCAATGACAACGATGTATTTCTTTCGATCTCATAGCATTCTTCAACGAATTCATGCTTCATTTCTTATGCATCTCCTATGGAATAATCCTAATAACAATTCTAGTTGTTAGTCCATAGGTATTGCATCACTTACCCGAGCATCACTTAGAGCTCATTCATCTTGATGCATATCTCTTCTCCATGCATCACCTATAGAACAACCTACCAACAATTCTCAACAATATTGTTAGTCCATAGGTATTGTTATTAATTACCAAAACTACACTTAAGGGCTAGATGCACTTTCAATTAGCCAAAAAAGATAATGGGTGAGGGAACCACCCCAAGCTTAAGTTTTTTGACCTAGGTCAAAAGCTTAAGGTGTTCATGGAGCTCATGGCTAATGCGGCGAGTGGCCACCTTGAGTGCAGCAAAGGACCAGCTGACGAATCTCTCACGGATTGACTTTCGTTCATGCTACATGGCACTAGTGGTAATGTCTATGTCATCCTCCATCGTTGCTCAGAGTTGATTCATCTCACTGTATCGCACGCGGTCGCTTGTGTCACCTTTTGCTTCGTTGTTCTCTCACTTGGTTGGCTCATCTGCAAAAATGCGTTATGATTTTACACGAAGTGATAAGAACAGTTGATCTATGATATAAGAGGTACAATCCTACCAAAAAGATTCAATCAAAACGGTATAAATAGGGAGATCAGGCAAAACCTAGCTATTCCCATGTTTCTTATTCCTACGAGTTTACAACAAGTTCTAACTTATTTCTTTGTTTTATAGTTTTTCATTACCACATTTAGAGCTAGTATAGAACAACGAAGGGCGTGTTTGTTCGAGCTTCTCCATAGCTTCTCACGTTCAAAAGTGAGAAGCTCAAACAAAGGGCTCGCTTCTGGACCGAGCTTCTCAAAAGCCATATCCTCCCGCTAACACTACAAAAGCTAGAAGCCAACAAGCCGGGGTGGAACGTGCTTTTGTGGGTGGAACTTGCTTCTGCGAGCTGAGGAAACAAGAGTACCCCAAGAGTTCATGAGAAATTACTCGCCTTTGCCATCCCATAAATACATCCGCCGGTCCTCTTTCCAGCCATTCAAGTCGCCTCCTCCAAACCATTTCGTCTCGAGCTGTCGAGGCGACTGACGAGGTGACTAGGGTTTTGAATCCGCCGCCACCGCTACCCTCGGAGCTCATTCCTCGTGCACGCGACGCCACATCGGAGCTCGTTCCCCTCGCCAGTGACACCACATTGGAGCTCTCCACTGCCGTTGAGGAGCCTAACGCCCCGAACTCCACCACCCGCCGCCGCCGCTGAGACCACATCGCTTGAATGGCAGCATGTTTAGTATGTTCGTGCATGAAACTTGAATAAAGGACGTCCAGAATCACAACTAAAACTTAGATGTTCGCATGAGTTATGCGGTGGCACCTGTGTTGGAAAAAAACATCTTTGTAGAAGATTGCTAAGTGCCCATGTGTTGCAATAAAAACAAAAATATTTTATGCGGTAACATCAAGCATAAACTTAAAGTATGAAGATGTCACTACTACAGAAAGGGTCATCCCTACCTCCTTTCATTGCCGGTTCGTAAGCTCATGGCGCACATAAATTATTCAGAAAAGAGTACAACACAACAACTAAATTTATTATTTTTATGATTTTTAGTGAATTATTGACGAAGGAAACGATTAGATCGGAGTTGCGACGCTGGAGATATGGCTTGGAAAGGATGAAAAAAGGCATAGAAATTTTTCTAGGATTTTCTGGAGGCTTCTGGAATTTTATGAGAATTTATGGGATTTTCTAGCAATTATCAAGAATTAAAAAGGATTTTTAGGAATTAAAGAAACACTAAAAAGAATTAAAACAGATTATTCAAAATTATTTTACTAAAGAAACACCCTTTTTCTAAATTATCATAATTATTTATCAAATGTTCAGAATTAAAAACATTAAAGAAATCCTATTGAACTTTAAAATAATTATTTTAAGAATTAATAAAATATTATTCTAAATTTTCTAAATCATTTTCATAATTAAAACATTTATTTTATTAATGGAAAACCTATTTAAAAGAACTAACAGAATTTAAAACATTTTATTTATGACATTGGATTTTTAGAAATATTTTTTCTACAGGGAAAAGGGTTTATGATGTCAGCAAGATTATAAAAGAAAAGGAAAAGACATGCTGACGTGGTCGAGCCACGTAGGACCGGTTGGATGATGTGGCCATTCCCCGTGGCAACGAGAACTCGGTGAGATTATTTAAATCTTGGATGTTGATTTGTGATCCGACGGCTCTGATGTAATTTCGACGAAAGGGTACGGGACTTCTAATCCTATCCACACACGCGAGATTGGATAGTGGACGGCTGGGCTACCTGGAATCTGGTGACTCGAGCGATGTTGGAGAGCTCAGGGCGGCGGCGTGCGGCTGGAGAGGAGCGGAGATGTCGTCGCGGTGGTCGGGGAGCTTCAACGAGCGGCGGAAAAGGTGCTCCGAACGACATGGAACTCATTTTAGCGATGTGTTGGCATCGAGGAGTGGCGCAGAGGTCTAGCGACAACGTGGAAGCACGACGGCGCTCGGAGCTCGGTGAGGAGGCTCTAGGGTGGTGCTATCGCTTGGGAAAAAGAGGGGAAAAACTGCGGGGGTGGTTGTGAGGCTGGAGGGGATCTCGGGGTGGGGTTTTATAGGCTGGAAGCACGGGGATTGATTTGGATAGGGTTCGGGTGCTGACGGAAATCGTGCGTGAGAATTCCATTGACCCGGGCTTCAATTCCTTCATTTGCGTGATATTCTTCCTTCCCTTTCGGCCGAGCTTCCCATTCATGCGGTTGCGTGGTGCTGACGTGCGCGAAAGCTAGAGTGAGACAACGCGACGCTTACCGCTCACTTGGATGGGAGAGAGAAGCGGTGAAGACGCAGCGCGGTGGAGAGACGGCGAAGGAAGTCGCCGGTGTCGGGGAAGATGACGGCGCACGGCTCAGTACGGCGGGGAAGTGATGGGATCCGCGCGGGAGAGCGCCTTGCGACCTTCCTCCGAGCTGCTCGCGGCTTGGCCCCCACGGATCCGTGCGCAGCGGCTCAGGATTTGGCAGCAGGGTGCCGGATTTTCGCAGCGGAGTGGAGCGGTGTGGAAAACTCGACGGCTATGGCGCACAGTCGAGAGAGAAAGGAATAGAGGGAGATGAGAGGGAGAGACTGAGGGAGAATGGAGTGGGAATAAGGCCGCTCGGCTTCCCACTTGAGCTCGGGACAGAGCACGGGCGCGCACAGATGCCGGCGGCCGCGTGGCGCCGTTATCCTGCGCGACAGAACGGGCAGACAAGGGAAAGGAGAGCAAGAAGCTGACCGATGGGACCGAGCGTGAACAGTACACAGATGTAATAATGCATCTCTATTTCTCTACTGGGTTCCAGTGGTGTTTCCATGCTCCAAAAATCATGTTTCCAATTATTTCAATCTATTTCACATGGCCTCTCTTTTCATTATTTCAATCTATTTCCACTTAAGTTCAAATAAATTCAATTGCATGCTAACAATTGCTCAGAAACAATTAGGGCGGATGCTCATGAGTGCTTAATGACATGATTTGGAATTTTGGGCTGTGACAAAAGTAAATTATTTTGGATCCAAATTCCATTGCTTATTTCATTTTTTTATCGCAAGTGAGGGAAATATTATCATGAAAAAATGGTCTATTAGATCATGTTAATAGCCATTTGTATTAAGTTTAATATTGCATGTGTATGGCATCTACATTTGTAATCACATATTGGTTGTTACTGTTTTGGACACCGTGGCAACAATTTACACATGTGGTAAATGTTGAATAGTCACCATGGTTGACGATCATAGTATCCTTTGATGATTCATGAAGAGATATGTCTATTAGTGATGAATTATCATATCTATTGATGATTTATGAAGAGTGGTGTTTCTTGGAGATGGATGTTGATAAAGTATAAATAGAGCACGGTTCTACATTATTCATAGCAAGAAAGAATAAACCAAGAACACAAAGCTATAATTTCAAAACACTCTCACTCTGATATTTGTGCAGGGTATCGCTATCCACTACTGGATTTTGAGACTTTGCCGTGTGCCCAGGGCACACGGCAAAGCCCTAAAAACACTCGGCAAAGTGTTTGCCGAGTGTAACACTCGGCATAACACTGTCGGCATACACAGTACCGGCAAACAGCTGTTTGCCAAGTGTTTTATATCGCGCACTCGGCAAACATATTTGCCGAGAGCCAAATACGACACTCGGCCAAAAAAAGCGATCTAACGGCGCCAGGGCCTTAACGTCCTCTTTGCCGAGTGTCTAAGGGATACACTCGGCAAACACGAGGACACGTGGCGCTCGCACATCGTCCCTTTTTTGGACAGTTTGCCAACTTTACCGAGTGTCCGTGGAATATACTCGGCAAATCACAGCACGTTTGCCGAGTGTATTGGAGGGTACTCGGCAAAGTGAGCACAGAATAGCGCCCAGATAGCACTCTTTGCCGAGTGTATTGGAGCACACTCGGCAAACTGGCATCCAAAATGCCAGATTGAACAGCCTTGCGACACGTGTCACGTTTGCCGAGTGTATTCGGCATAGCCTTGTTTACCGAGTGTTACACTCGGCAAACTGTTATATACCAGATTGCCAATTGATCCATACCAGATTCAAAACTGTCGCTGCAATTCAAAACAATTTTTATATATTTCACAGATTACCACCTTCACATAAACATCACATATTACACAAACATCACATAAACCGTCGCATAAACATCACATATGCCACAAACATCACATAAACTGTCGCATAAACATCGCAAGTGACACAAACATCACAAATTGTCGTGACAAGATAGCAAAACATAGTCCAAACAAAAAGAAAATGTTGCAGGACGTAACGGACTCCACACTTGATTACCACCTTAACCTGCATCAATCAAGGAGCAGAAACACTAAGTAAGAAGTATGCATTTGAAAGTAAACAGAAATGCTAAGTATGGATATGGGGTTACAAAAGTAAGTTTTCAAAGTGAGGAGAACAAACCAAAGTGAGGTGGAGTACCAAAGTGCGAACCTCAAGTTCCAGGCGTATTCGATCCCTTTGATGGATACTGCACAAAGGAGGAGATAGTTAGCACAACACTCTATGGTTGTAGGAATGGCAATAATGGTGATTACAAGGTTATAAACTAACTCACAGGAGTGTGTGGAGCCTGTGGAGCAAGTGGACGAGAAGGGGTTGGCATCGGTGGCGGAGTTTGGCCCATTGTAGCATAAAGGCTCGTCATCATCGCATACCACTGGGATCGTTCTGCCGCCATCCTCTCCTCGAACGATCTCTCTAATTCGTGCCGGAGCCTCCTTTCTTCATCCAGCTGGGCCTACAGTATGTCATCGCAATCTCATCATCGTTCCAATGCAAAGCATGTAAAGATCGTGGAGGATGAATGAAATAGAACAAACCTGGATTTCGTTCATCGCAATCCGTGTAGGCTCTGGGCGAGGGCGTATACTCGGACCTGAGCTCGTGCTCTGAGCTCTAAGCTGAGAGAGAGAGGGAGTGGTGGCCGTATCGAGTGTGCCGTCGCCAATCCAGAACCAGCTATGTTTCTTGCCTCCTCCCGCCCTCATAACCACTTCCCCATCAAGATCATGCTCGCTCGGATCAAAGTCTGGGCCGTGGACCTCCTTTGCCATCGATGTGTATCCATCCAGGCGAGCCTTGACGTTCTCGTTGGTGTACACTGAGGCCGGGTCATTCGGGTCATAAGCAACCCCGTGCATCGCCTTTGACTTATGGGCCAAAGCATAAGCCTTGAACTGGGAGAGAGGTTGACCATCATTTTTTGCCGACTGCAACAGAAAAGCAATAACATTCATAAAGGGGACGCCCGCACAGAAATTAAGGAGAACTGAGCTTGGGAACAACAGATGCTATTGCATACCCATCTAGCTGCGAAACCAGTCAGGCTGAGGTTGCCTTGATGGTGTGGCGCGCCAGGCATCAACAATCGCCTTTCCCGGCAAGCATTGTGACTCTCCTCCCACTCGGGAGCGCACCACTTGTCCACGATCACCATCCAGCACGGAAGGTCTCCTGCGCACCACCCCGGAGGCACCTAAATAATCAAGTACAGGATATATAAGAAGAAGAAATTAAGTGTTAGTAATCTAAGGAATAATAAGCTTTAATGTACTTTACCTGCAGGTACTACTCCCGGGTCAGAGATATGGTCCTAGCGTCTTTTTTTGTCACCTTCGGTCCAAGGTGTTCCGCGTGAAATTTGATCACGGCCTGGACGCGCGCCTCATAGTGCATATCCTTAACAAGCTTCTTGGCAGCTTTGTCGACGACAGCAGCTGCCCTAGCCTCCAAGCCCGGCTTGCATCTAAAAAAATCCTGCATATAGACGCGACGGATCCAGTCATTAGTTAAATAATGTCCATGCGATTAGTATTGACTAATGTAGTGCGAAAGAAACTTACCCACAGCTCGGCCTTCACCCGCTCGGCTCTACTGGGAAACACCCTTCCCTCCCGGTCACGGGCGTCCGGCGCGGCTGCATAGTAGGCCCATATGTATGCCGGCTCGGTTACTCCGCCCAAAGTAACCATGCCAGGGAACTTCTCCTTGATCAAAAGTCCAAGGATGCCGTTTACATGGCGTGAGTGGTCACCCTCTCCAACCTTCAGCCAGTTCCTGCACAAGTGTAAAGGCAAATTATTAGTATGTGTTGAAATATTGAAGATACAAAGGCAAAAAAAAATAGTGAGAGTAGAGAGAGCCATTTACTTCTCTCCATCTGGTCGAATGAGCGGGCGTCTAGCCATTGGCATCGGTCGCCTCGAGAGGCTAGAAGGACCACGCAGCCACACACGAGAAGAAGCAGAGCTAGAGCTACCCCCCTGGTCTACCTGCTCCTCCTCTACCTGCTCCTCCTCTACCTGCTCCTCCTCATCCCCAAACATAGTCGCAGCCGTAGATATAGGCAAGTCAAACTCAGACTCAGCCGCACCTAGAGGCGACTCAGTCTCCTCCTCAACAGCGGGTATAGAAGCACCTCCTCCACCCCTGCCTCCGCCTCTCGGCCTTCCTGGAGGTCTTCCCCGGGGTCTCTTTCCGGACCCGTCACCTGCATCCGTGGCTTTCCCCGTCGCCTTTTTGTATAGCGACGTTAACTTCCTCATACCGCCCACCATGCTTCAATCACCTGCTATGAGAAAGAGTAAACCAATTAATACGGATGATACAACTTGATCTAAATAGATGAAGCATACTAAAAAACCCATGCTATGAGAACGAGTAAACCAATTAGTACGGATGTTACAACTTGATGTAAATAAATGAAGCATACTAAAAAAAACATGCTATGAGAAAGAATAAATCATACAGTTATTAGAAATAAACATACAGTTATTAGAAATAATCATCATCATCGGGATCAGCTGGATCATAAGTCTCATCATCACTATCACGCGTGTTGAAATAATCATCCTGATGCTCGGGAGGAGGAATGCCATCATCACCGTCATTGCCTAAATGTAACCGCTCAAGTAATTCCAAGTCCCTCGCATTCTCAACCTCGTCTTCTTCGTCCTCGTCAGCACCAGTTTCATTGTCTACTTCCATGCCCTAAGCTTCCGTCAAGTCGATCTCAAAATTCCCTGCGAGGCCATCTTCTTGAAAGAATTCTCCATCATATGTGTTGGGGTCTATGTTGTAATCTTCATTGTTTGGGACTGGTAGTTTACCATGTGGCGGTACCTTATACATAACACCCCAACCCTTAAGACGCTCAATGGTTTTGCATGGGTACGAGAGATAATAAACTTGCGTGGCCTGTTGAGCCACAATATAGACATCGTCTCCTGGTAAGACGGTTGATTGTCGAATTTCAACTAGCCCAAGATTAGGGGTCCGTCTCACTACTTCTGGATCGAACCAATGGCATTTGAATATGACGGGATTCAGAGGTTTGCTCCCATCAAAATTCAGTTCATATATTTCTTCAATTCTTCCGTAGTACTCAGCCCCATCTAAGCCTGGAGTAAAAACTCCGGTATTTGTTGTTCTACGATTGGGCCGACTCTGCTCGTGGCTTGCTATGTGGAAGCGATATCCATTCACGTCGTAAGCCTTAAATGACCTGACCCTATAGGCACAACCATCAGCAACTTGTCTCAAGTCGGCACTCATAGACTCGTTGGTTGTTCCCTACAAGTTTAAGCGGGATAGCTTGGTGTATTAGTCACATATAAGAAATGAAATCAAGTTAGAAATGAAATCAAGTTGGTGTAATAGCCAAGTTAGAAAGTACTTTCTGTTTCAACCAAGAAATGAAATCGGGCATGTCATTTCCCACACCATCTCTAAGAAGGGCCGAAGCTTCCTCGAGGGTAGGTTCCCTTGATTCATGCCAGAATTGCTCATTGAATTCCCTATAGCAATGAGAAGAAGCGGAGTTGGACACAAACTTGTGACTAGTTGAGAAATAATGTATTGAGCACTTACTGCATGTACGGCTCCACTTCGGATAGGTTGGTCAAGACATACAACATAATAGTGCGCCACTCTTCATGTTGCAAGGTCTTGTTAGTCGCACCACTTGCACTGCCAAGTTACCCTCTAAAGATGCTAAGCTTTGATTCATCTTCGGGGTTGCCAGCATTGTAATGAGGGGGTGGATTATGCACACTGGGAAGATTGTCAGCATAGTATTTTGTTGTGAAGTTTGACACCTCCTCCAGGATGTATGCCTCGGCTATGGATGCTTCAATTTTGCATTTATTTTTACATTTATTTCGAAGAATCTTTTGGAATCTCTCAATTGAGTAGCACCAACGGCCCTACACGGGCCCCCCCATTCGTTCCTCA
Source organism: Phragmites australis (assembly GCF_958298935.1). Lineage (NCBI taxonomy): Eukaryota > Viridiplantae > Streptophyta > Magnoliopsida > Poales > Poaceae > Phragmites > Phragmites australis. Next base: position 270,620 of record NC_084927.1, read on the forward strand.
TACGGGAGGTGCAAAATCATATGTTGCATCGGATTAAAGAAGCCGAGTGGAAAGATCTTCTCCAGTTTGCAGAGCAACATAGGCGCCAATCTTTCCATGTCTGCTACCACGGTATGAGATAACTCTTTAGCACAAAGCTGGCGGGAGAAATTGCTCAACTCCGCAAGCACTAGCCAAACATCCTCTGGGACATAGCCTCGAATCATCACCGGCAGTAGCCGCTCAAGCCATATGTGATAGTCATGACTCTTGAGCCCGTTGATTCACAAAGTAGCTAAATTCACTCCCCTCTTCAGATTCGCTGCATACCTATCAGGGAACATCAAGGTTTGGAACCACTCAAGTACTTCCCTCATTTGGGCCCTTGTAAGAACGAAATTGGCCTTTGGCTTCGTCCATGATTTCCCGCCTCTAGGAGGGGCCATGTCTAGCTTTGGTCTATTGCATAATCTTGTTTGATCGACTCTAGCCTTAACGTTATCCTTCGTCTTCTCAGGAATGTCCATGATTGTGCCAAAAATGGCCTCAGCGACATTCTTTTCAGTGTGCATTACATCAATGTTATGTGGAAGAAGGAGATCATCGAAGTAGGGGAGATTCCACAAGCATGGCTTGTGAGTCCAGGCGTGTTGCTCACCATATCCCAGAAATCCATCTCCTTGGGCATTGGCCTCGAGAGCGTCTAACTGCGCACGAACCACGGCACCGGTCATCTTAGGTGGTGCTGAGCCTTCGACAACTACATCTTTTGTAAAGTTCTGCACGTCTTGTCTGAATGGATGGTCAAGAGGAAGGAATTGTCGATGCTTGTCGAAGGAAGAATATTTGCCACCCTTTGTCAACCAAATGAACATCAGAGCCGCCCTGCATACTGGGCATGGGAACTTCCCATGCACACACCAGCCACAGAATATCCCATACGCCGGTAGGTCATGCAGGGAGTACTGGTACCAAACATGCATTTTGAAGTTTGTCTTTGTAGCTCGGTCGCATGTCCAGACCCCATCCTCCCAAGCACGGACCAAATCATCCATCAGCGGCTCCATGTACACACTCATATTCTTCCCCGGGTATTCAGGCCCCGAAATTATCAACGACAGGAATATGTTCTGTCGTTGAAAGATGACGCCGGGGGGGGGGGAGATTGAGGGGAATAACAAACATGAGCCAACAGCTGTATGAGGCACAAGTCATACCATATGGATTGAACCCATCAGTTGCGAGCGCAATTCGTACATTACGAGCCTCTAGAGCTTTTTCACGATGAATCAGATCGAACCTCTTCCATGCTTCACCATCCGATGGATGTACCAGCTTGTCAGGATTGTATCGACGCCCATCTTTGTGCCATGTCATCTGTTTAGCAGATTCCACAGTCATATACAGCCGTTGGATTCTCGGTACGAATGGAAGATACCGAAGGATCTTCACGGGGATTGCGAGCTGCCTCTTCTGACCATCACCAGAGTCTACCTCAAGATACCTAGAGGAATTGCACTTCACACAGTACTTTGCGTCCGCGTGTTCTTTCCTGAATAAGATGCATCCCTTTGGACAAGCATGTATCTGCTCATATGGCATCTTAAGTGCACGGAGGACTTTCTTCGACTCGTACATGCTCTTTGGCAGAATGTGACCTTCCGGGAGAAGGCTACCAACAATTGTCAGCATTGCATCGAAGGTTTCTCGGCTGCAGCTAAACTGGGACTTGATAGCCATTAGGCGTCCGATGGCATCCAGTTGAGAAACCTTGGAATGCCCGTGAAAGGGTTGCTGCGCCGTAGACAACATATCATAAAAGGCCTTTGCGGTTGACTCCGGCACTTCCTCCATACGTGCTTCATTAAAATGTGCGTCATGAAAGTCAACTAGCATGTCTCCGACCCCGACATCATAGTCGTTGGTGCGTTGACGCACCACCTCCTCTCTGGCACGTTTGGACTCACCATGGTAGGTCCACCGGGTATAGTGTGGCATAAACCCATTCTTACAAAGGTGTTGACCCATGACCTCCTTTGTTTGTTAACGCGCGTTTGCACAAATACTGCAGGGGCACCAAGTTCCACGAGGTCCCTTAGGCCTAGCAAATGCTAATTCCAAGAATGCATCAGTCTTCTGGATCCATTCATCGATCAAAAAACCCTGACTAGAGCGGCCAGTGTACATCCACTCACGATCATCCATCCTCTAACATATTGGGAAACATACACATATAATATTTTTTTATTCAGCAAGTAATATAAAAATCAATTTCATCTACCTATACAATTAATTATTTCCATCAAATATTTGTGTTTTACCATAAGAGGGAATCGGCATGCATCAAACTATCTAATAGGTAAAGATAGGTCATAATCCCACCCGACGATGTGTAGATTGGGCCGTTTCCATGCTCTACTCCAATCCGAGACAGAATTTCGGCAGCACCTCCCCGCTGTTCTCCAAATACACGTCTCAGCAACAAGCCAAGACAATGTGTATCCGGAGAACAACGGGGAGACGCTGCCGAAACTCTGTCTCGGATCGGAGTAGAGCATTGAAACGAACCCAATCTACACATCCTCGGGCTGTCCAAAAAATATGGACAATTCAAAACAGTTACGGTTATAGATATGCAAAGACTTGCATATTTATAACCATAACTCTTTCAAACGGGAGACGCATAGGTTACGCGACATGCACATCCTAAACCCTAAATTAGCCAAAATTCAAAATTTCGGCGGCACCTCCTTTGTAATAAATAGCAAAACTGGCATAACAACACAACAACACAGGCATGACAAATATGGAGGATACAACCATCTAAAGACTAATTAGAGGACAACGCAGACTGAAATCTGAATCAACTTTCATAACCCATTCCCCGGATAGTATTGCCACGAGGACTCTATATGATCTACTTCATGTGCTACCAGCAACACATGCCCACAATGACATGAGTCACATATGAAGTCCTCATGGCAATACTGTCCGGAGGAGGGGGTAAAAGGAGGGAGGAGCACATGGCTTCAACGGCGCATGGCGTGTGGCGGTACCTTGTACCCCGGGCGTCGGAGGGGGCGGCGCTAGCCGGCACAGGGCGAGGTGGCGCGGGGCAACGTGGGGCAGCACGGGCGGCGTCGGAGCAACGGCGGCGCGGGGCGGCGCTGGCCGGCGCAGGGCGAGGCGGCGTCGGCCGAGGCGGGGCGGCGTCAGAGCGAGTTTAACATGGAATATGCTATGTTGTATGTTGAGTGTAGAAAAAGTTTCAAGGTCAAACGATGATTCAACCGTCACTTTGGCTTCAAACCTGATCCATTCCCTCTCGAAACCACGATTTTTTTTCGAAGATGTTTCAGTTTCTAAGCATCGTACGTGACAGCTTTTGCGAAACTTTCTCAAATTTTTACCACAGCCTCTACGTATCATATCATAACACCATGGCAAGTCTCATATTTTTCTACCCATTTTTGTTCGTTATTTGACTTATATCCATCAAATCATTTCTTATGCAAAAGAGTTGTCCATAAAGTTGGATTTCGATGGAACATAGCAAACATGTTATCCATCCAAGAATCGCCAAATGAAGTCACTTTTTTGTTCCACCACTTCTCACTATGCTACCAGCTACCTTCTCTGATGCACTTAACAATGAACCAAGCAAAACCCATAGATCAGAAGGGCAGCTTGGTGTGTCAAGCTGATCTGCTTTTGCTTCTTCCACTTGGCAAGCATTGAAAATTCCTTCTTTGTCTGGATGACAGCTGGAATGATAGTATATAGCAGAGAAATTCCTTTTTTAAGGCAAGGAAGAAGAATTGTCATTCTCCTTTGTTTGTGAGCTCAGCTCATCACACGGTAGCATCTTTGACACATGTTCAGAGCACAATTGATTCCAAGGGCCACTCCCAGGAGTCCACATCTGCTACATCTCAATCTTGAAGCACGACTGAATTCTAACTCCAAGTTCATAACAATATCATCTTTAAACCATACTGCAGTAGTACCGGAATCGATGTGTGGCGGCCCTTGGTTGGTTGTTATTACGAGAAAGAAAAGAGAACAAAAGGAAACCAAAAAGAAAATAAAGAAAAAAAATAGTTTGCCGAGTGCTTAATATCGGGCACTCGACAAACATTTATGTTTGCCGAGTGTCCGTTAGACGACACTGGGCAAAGGAAAGACTCGCCATCAGCCGCCGAACGGAGGGACACGTGGCACGTTGTTTGCCGAGTGCCCGAATTCGCCGAGTGTTTTTTCTCTCTTTTGCCGAGTGCTATTGTTTGCCAAGTGTTTTTTAGGTATTTACCGAGTGCCTAATTGTTTGTCGAGTGTTTTCGTCGGGCACTCGGCGTAGATGATTGTTTACCGAGTACCCGATATAATGCACTCGATATACACATAGGCACTCGACATACACATCGATTCCGGTAGTGATCTATAAGCATGTGATCTGATCGGACAGCCCATCAAGCATGGGATGCGGAAATCCGTACTGCACCTGTCCAACCTGGGCCTCAGTCGGTCAACAGAACCTGGATAGTTAGTTTAATTTATAGGATCTGACACGAGCGGATCGGAAGCAGCAACAACAACCATGTTAATGCATGGCCCTAATTAATTAATTTGACAAATTAAATCACACAAGCGGAAGCAATCCAATTACTACTGCTACAAAATAAATAATAAATAAATATAGGTTTTAATTAGTTGCAGATAAAATACTATGCGGATCAGAGGGGGAAGGCATGAGGGTTAGGAGCGAAGGAGGCAACAAAGGAGGAGGATGCCGAAGCCGGCATGCCACTGGTGGAATTCCCTGCTAGGCCGTTCATCTTCATCGTGGCCATGCTGCTGACGCTGTTCATGGTCATGCTCATGGAGGCGGAGGCGATCGTGTTGGTTCTGATGTCGTAGCCACCGTCGCCACCGCCATAGGAGGTGGAGATAGAGGAGGATCCGGTCGGCCGTGGGCGCCTGCGTGGCGCGGGGCCCTTCTCCGCCCAGATGAGCTCCTGCGCGGTGACGACCTTGGCGTTGGGATAGTACCCCCAGAAGCAGAGGCAGCAACCGGTGTCGCCGGCGCGGTGGATGTACCTGTGGCTGTACCTGCGGCCCAGGCAGTCGATGCACTTGCGGCCCTCCGTCATGTCGCCCATGCCGGCGCCCACGCACCGCCGGCAGTACACGCGCCCGCACACCTATATATAATATATATATTCATCTCGATTCATCATGTGTTGTGTAGATACATATATGACCGGACCAATCAAACATGCATGCATGATCAGACATAAATTAAATTACTTGGAAGAATCGATGACATACCAAGCAACGATGGCGGAAGAGGTAGACATAGTTGTTGCAGAGCGTGCAAATGTTGGAGTGCGGTATGCCCGGCCGCTTGTAGTTGTTATTATGGGACGCACGCCGCTCGCGACCTCCGGCATCATCCCCACCTGCGACGATTGATCTCGGGGACCGGCGACTGCCAGCAGTTTCTCCGGCAACAGCTGCTCTAGAAGTAGTGTTACCTGTGGTGGTGGCAACAGCAGCTGCTGGTGCTCGGTGGTATTGATGATCACCATCGTCGTCCTGACGGATGCTTCTATGCGGCGGAGGAGCAGCAGGAGACGGCGGCAACTGCAGCAGGCCTCCGCCGCCGCCAAGAGTCCCATCAGTATCTTCGTGATCCTCTAAGGGTATGTAGGTGAAGATGTTGGTGGACGACCGGGCCAAGCCCGCCGTCTGCTTCTTCTTGCGCTCCTCATCAGCGTCCACAGCAGCTGCATCATTTGGCAAGTTGCTGCTGCTGGTGGTGGCCGCCGCTGGGAAAGGGGAAGAGGCGAGGTCCTTGAAGGTGAGGTCGACCGAGTCGTCCGGCACGCCCAGGTAGAGATCCTCCAGCTCCTGCCGCGCCATCCTCAACGTCGCCTTGTCGCCCATCGATCGACGACCACTTCCCAATTCCTTCCTTCCAAATGACCGGCTCAATCAATAATATATATAGCAGCATGCATGGATATATATATATCGATTCGATCGCAGTGCTAGCTATACACACTAGCATGGATGCATGGCATGCATAGTACGTACGTGCTGGCCGGCCGACCGGCTGGTTCATCACCTAGCCAAGCCAGCAATACATATAATATATAACACTCCGTCTCCGCTTGTTGTAATATGCATGGATGCATATATAATTCGTTAATTCCGAGGCCTGCACACGCATGCATGCATAAATATACACCGATCGATCGGCAATTCCGTGGCCTGATATAGCTGCTATCTAGCGCTATCAGAGATGGACCATCGATCCATGCATCCATCTCGTTCGATCTATCCTAAATAAAATATTGGATGTGACTGGAATTATATACGTTGCCTAGTACAAACCGATCGGTCGATCACGCACTAGGTAGGTAGCTCCGATCGGCCGGCCAGCACCTTAAACTTATCGATCCGTCTCATCGATGCATATGTGGGAGCATCGATATTGTCTCATGGATCCCGCCACGAATGCATCTTTTCTCGTCTAACCACTTAGAGAATTTATTTGTATAGATGGTTCGTAATCTCGGTGTGAGATATTTTTTTAACTATCTATGCTAAATAATATGTACAAATCAGATTTGTACACATAAGTTTTGAACCATCTATAAAAAACTTGTTCAGATGGCTTCAATAACGAACTGTCTGTACTATGATAACAGTATAAACGGCTCCAATAACGAGCCGTTTGTAATATGAGATAGTACAGACGGTTTCAATTTTTGAGCCGTCTGTACTATGAGACAGTACAGACGGTTCCAATTTTGAGCCATCTGTACCATATAATAGAAACTGTTATAAATGCATTTGTACAGACGGTTGTCTTCCTAGAACCATCAGTATATTCATATACACAATACAGAATCCATATATTACTGATTGTATATCATACACATAACAGATCATTTGTATTCAAACTTCATACACTCTGTAGATTGAATATCTTCATTCAATATCACATATCATACAAAGTCAATATTACAAAGCCTCACAACATTACAAAGTCACACATAAGCATAAGTAAAATGTCAATATTACAAAGCCTCACTATATTTGCGTAGAATTCTTCACTCTTCATTCTTCATTGAGAATTCATTTGCTTTCCGTGCCTGACAATATATAAACCAACAAATTAGATTTAGCACAGTGAATTAAAAAGAAGTAATGAGTTCATTTGCTTCATTTCATATATCATTAGCCATAAAGATATAATACATCAATAGACTGTAAGATGCAAGCATTTTCAATATATTAAATTGACCAGCTTCTGTTGAGATTACAAATCTTGGATAATAAAGTTTTCGAGATTATGAAATTCGCTAGTCTCCTTTGTTATCTCCCTAAGTATGAAAATTTATATGTCTGTAGAAGAAACTTAAAATAGTTAGACACAATAATGAAAAATGCATTTTAATATACATTTTAAATTTCAGTAGTAACTACTGAAATTTTATTCGGTAGTACTAAAATTTTGTTCAGTAGGTGTAGAATAATATGCTACACCTAGAATGTAGAATAAAATTTGAATATATATATACACACACACAATAGTGCTATTTTACATCTATGGTGTAGCGTATTATTCTACACCTATTGAGCAAAATTTAAATAGTAACTATTGAATCGCGTTTTATTAAAAAAAAATTGGTAGTACTGAAATTTTGTTTAGTAGATGTAGAATAATATGCTACACCTATGATGTGTTGGATCTCGACGACCCATAGGATTGCGCACATGACCACCTTGTATCCGACCACGGTCTCTCCAACAACGACCAATACGAGACCGACCAATACGTGTTCGAGCACGACCAATCCGAAGATTCATGACTGTGAGCGAGCAACCAATCCTCCGACCACACAAGCGACCAATAGTACCCGAACGATTACACGAGTGACCAGTCATGCTGTGCTCGACCACGCGTCCATCGCGTACGAACTCGATCACGCGATCATGTAGCTATACGTGAGTCTCAAACTTCCCGGTATGGATACAAGGACGAATACTCGACGAGAACAGAGAAGCAAGATTAAAAACTCTCTGGAGGAATTTTTACAATTCTATTCAACTTATCTCAACTTGTGACTTTTTTCGACTTATCTTAGCATATAATCCAGGGATTACAACTCTATATTTATAGCGACATGCTAACTTCGAATCCTAATACGAATCGTGCCATCCCATGATCCTTGATTCGGGACTCTAATTCTGACTCGAACTAGACTCGTGCACACTGCATGTTACGAAGTCCTAAACACATTCGAACTAAGACTCTAACTTGAATACGGCTTCGAGCCGCATAAAACAAATCCGTAAGGCCCACGACCAGGATTAAGTCCAACATACTCCCCCTTAATCCTGATGTGGGCCAAGATCACGAACTCCCAATAGATGTCGTATGACTGCCAGCTTCACAGCGGACAATGCCTTCGTCAGAGCGTCAACTCGCTGCTCCTCCGTGCAGATGAAATCCACCTCAATCTTGCCTCCTTCAACGTACTCACGAATGAAATAAAACTTGGTGTCAATGTGTTTACTGTTGCAATGAAACACTGGATTCTTCATCAAAGTAATCATTGATTTGTTATCAACAAACAATTTGACTGCTTTGGGCTCTTCTCCTGTCAGCTCCCCCCAAGCCACAGTGCTTGGCATGCCGCCACCGTTCCTGCCATGAACTCAGCCTCTCACAGGAAGACAAAGCCACTATTTTCTGCTTCTGCGAGTTCCATGACACCAAGCTATCATTAATGTAGAAAGCCATACCTCCAGTACTCTTCCTTTCATCCAAGTCACTAGCGCGATCACTATCCGTGTAGCCGGTGATCACCTCTATTTCTCCTCCTCTAGTATACAAAAGAGCATAATTCACAGTGTCCTTCAAACACCGAAGAATTTGCTTAACTGCCTTGCGATGCATCAACGTGGGCTTCTCCATAAATGTGCTTGCCACTCTAACAGCAAAAGAAAGATTGGGCCTTGTATGGAGTAAATACCTCAGGCAACCGATGACATTGATACTCAGTTGCATCAACCAGCTGTCCATCTGGATCCTTATGCAGCTGCGCCCTTTGTTCCAAGGGGAATTTTATGGGATTGCAATCCAGCATACCGAATTGACCAAGGACCTTCTTCACATATGTTGTTTGCTTGATTGTAATTTGCCCATCTTCTTGCGCTACCTCAATCCCGAGATAGTAATTAAGCAATCCGAGATTGGTCATCTCGAACTCACTCATCATCTGCTGCTTGAATCCCATGATTTCTTCTGGACTTTCTCCTGTCATAATGAGATCATCAACATATATTCTGATAATGATTCCAACCTGACCTATTCCTCTTGTGTATACGGCATGATCCTGTATACATTTGCTGAAACCAATCCGTTTCAAGCTCCTGCTAAACCGTATGTTCCATGCTCGTGGTGCCTGCCGAAGTCCATACAACGCCTTGTTGAGTTTGAGCACAAGATGCTCTTTATTCTTCACTACAAATCCCTTCGATTGGGCCACATATACTTCTACTTCGAGCTCACCATTTAATAATGCCGACTTGATATCCAGGTGATGAACCTGCCAACCTCAATTGGCTACAACACTTCGAGCTCAATTGACTTGGTGTCCAGCATAGCAACTGGCACAAACACTTCTTCAAAATCGATTCCTTACCACTGCGCATATCCCTTCGCAACCAACCTTACCTTGTGTTTGATCACATCTCCATCTGAGTTCTTTTTCAGTTTGTAAACCCATTTGAGCCCAATCAGCTTGTGATCAGCTGGCAACATTGTGAGAGTCCATATGTCATTCTTCTCTATGGACTCGATCTTCTTGGCCATGGAGTCCTCCCAGACCTGCTATCAGTAGCCTCATGGTAGGAGGACGGCTCCTCCGTCTCCACGAGCATGGCTCTGCTTCTAGGTCTTCATCAAGATCCACCCTTGGAACATCTCTCATGATGTCGTCGATGTGCCTGTAACGAACAAGTCTTTCATCTATGTTGTTGCTCCCGCTTAGCAGCGGTGTGGCCCGATCATCCACTGGTAATTCAGGTGCCGGCAGCACCACTGGTGTGGTGAGGGTTGTTGGAGAGGTGGCTGTCATGCGTGCCATAGCACGTGTCCTAGTTGCTGGCCCTTCCGGCGTCACCTCACCGACTAGCAGAGTCAATGAAGGAGCTAGATCACCATGTGCCGCTGGCGCAGGCACTCTTTTCAGACCACTTGTGAGTGGCATAGAGCCGCCCACCACTGGCTCAGTGCTAATCGCCTCCTCGACATCGAAATCAGATGGCTCCCTGCCGCCTGTACTTGTACACCAGCTCCACTCCACACTTTCATTGAATTTAACATCATGACTTACATGAATTTTCCCACACCTTGGATCAAAGAGACGATACGCCTTGCAACCATCCTCGACGCCAAGATAGACCATCAGCTGGCTTCGGTCATCGAGCTTCTTCAAGTGTGGTGTTGTCACCTACACATGTGCCGTGCAGTCGAACACACGAAGGTGTGTCAAATGCGGTTTCCTTCCACTCCATGCCTCGAACGGAGTGCATTCATCCAACGCCTTTGTCAGCAAGTGGTTTAGCAGATACACAGTGTGCCGCACCACCTCCCCCTAAAATCTTCCAAGCACGTTCATGCTCTTAAGGAGGGACCTCGCCATCGCATTATGGTCTTGTTTCTCCTCTTCACCATGCCATTTTGTTGTGGCATGTATGGCACGGTGAGGTGTCGTTTGATCCCGGCCTCCTCGCATAGCCAGGTGAACTCGGCACGCCACGATCAGTCCTCAACGTCTTGATGCGCTGCCCACTCATGTTCTTGGCCTGCAACTTGAACTTCCTGAACACAGAGCAGGCTTGGTCCTTCGTCTTGATCACGTACACCCACATCCACCGAGTAAAGTCATCAACAATTAACATGAAATAACTGTTACCGATGAGACTTGAAGGTGTGATCGGCCCACAAAGGTCAGCATGTAGAATCTTGAGTGGCTTCTCCGCCCTATAATTTGTCACTACCGGGAACGGCTGCCTCCTATGCTTTGCCACCAAACACCCTTGACATAGCTGATTTGGGTGTGTGATCAGCGACACTCCTGTCACCAACTTTTTGTCAACAAGTAGCTTCATAGCTGCGAAGTTGACATGTCCGAGCCTCGCATGTTAGAGGCACAACGAGTCTTGAAGGCTGGCTAAGAGACACATCGGTGTCATTTGATGCAGCTCGATTTATAGAGGTGATTTGGAGTTTTCCTCACTTTCATCAGCAATTGCGCAGGACTACTATCATATATGCGTAGATGTTCAGCATCCATGATCACCTTGTGTCCAACTTTGGTAAGTTATCCTAGGCTGATGATATTGCTGTAAATTCTTGGAATGTAGTAGAGCTCCTTTAACAGCCATTGATTGCCATTCTTGCAGCTGAACACGACCGACCCTAAGCCCGTGATCTATACCGTGGAGCCATCCTTAAAATTCACCTTGCTAGTGACACCTTCGTCTAGCACTCTAAACTACTCTCTGTCACCGGTCATGTGATTACTGGCCCCATTGTCCAGGTACCAAATCTCAGAGCGGGAGCCTCCCTCTATTGTGTCACGTAGTTCTGGCTTCAACTTCTCTTCATTCAGCAACACGGCATCTCGCCTTTACTACAGTCTTGGTACCGTCTCCTCCGACACTGCGAGCAATAAGGCCGGCTCAGTGTCATCGGTACGTGTGAGATGAGACTCGCCTTTCTCTTCTTCCTTCTTCTTAGGTGCCCTGCACTCGTTCGTGTAGTGCCCAATCTTGTAGCAGTTATAGCACTTGATGTGGCTCTTGTTGCGGCGACTGCCGCCTAAGCCACTCTCCTTGTCATTGTGTGACGTCCCGCCGCGACCACCTCTGCTACGTCCACGACCACCCCGGCCACAATTGCTATCTGCAGGAGGGTGGTATTTGCCCTTGTTGCTTGACAAGGAGTCGCTGCCATCCTTCTTATGCCGCACCTGCCACTCGGCTTGAGTGAGCAAAAGTTGGTCGTCGCCATTGTTGTTGCTACTGGATGCACTTGGGCAAGCACATTATTCAAATGCCTTTAGCCACCCCACGACTTCCTCGAAAGGCAACTTGTTGAGATTATAGAACTGCTCGATCCCGGCGATCACACTCAGGAATCGATCCGGCACGGTGTCGAACAATTTTTTGATCAGTGCAGCGTCGTCAAGCGTCTCCCCCAGATTGGCGTACCTAACAGACATGGCGTTGAGCTTTCCGGCGTACTGGTCCAGCGTCTCTCCCTCCTGCATGCACATAGCGTTGAAGCCGCTCTTCAATGTCTGCAACCACGCGTTCTTGACGCTATCCGCGCCTACGAACCTTGTCTTGAGATAGTCCCAGACCTCCTTTGCAGTTTTCTTCCTTGCCACTGCATCAGGAGATCCTCCGAAAGCACTTGGAAAGATGCGACCTCGCCTTCTTGTCCTTCTTCTCGTTGATAGCCGCACCGGCTGCTGGCTAACTACCTCCCAGACACCTTGATCCTCCATCATCGCCTGCACGCGAATCACCCAGCTCGTGTAGTTTGTCACCGTCAGCTGCAGGTACAGGAATGACCCACTGCCGCTCTCCTGCATCGCCTCACCTTGAGAAATTATCGACATCTTCACGAGTTAGTGTTATGCCCTACCCATTCTGATACCAAAATGTTGGGTCTCGATGACCCACAAGACTGCACACACAACCACCTCGTATCCGACCACGGTCTCTCCGACCACGACCAGTACGAGACTGACCAATGCATGTCCGAGCATGACCAGTCTATAGATATGTGACTGCGAACGAGCAACCAGTCCTCTGCCCACGCAAGCGACCAATAGTACCCGAGCGATTACACGAGTGACCAGTCGTGTTGTGCTCAACCACGCGTCTGCCGCGTACGAACTTGATCACGCGATCAAGTAGCTATACGTGAGTCTCGAACTTTCCGGCGTGGATACAAGGATGAATACTCGACGAGAACATAGAAGCAAGATTAAAAACTCCTTGGACGAATTTTTACGATTCTATTCAACTTATCTCAACTTGCGACTTTTTTTAACTTATCTTAGCATACAATCCTGGGCTTACAACTCTATATTTATGGCGACCTGCTAATTCCGAATCCTAACACGAATCGTGTCATCCCATGATCCTTGATTCTAAACTCTAATTCCGACTCGAACTAGACCTGTGCACAACGCACATTACGAAGTTCTAAACACATTCGAACTAAGACTCTGACTTGAATACGGCTCCGAGCCGCGTAAAACGAATCCCGAGACCCATGACTAGGATTAAGTCCAACATGATGTAGAATAGCATATATATATATACACACTAATTTAATTACATGCATGCAGGGCATGAACTCCCCTCTGACTTGATACAAACCTTGATAAGGTGGACCCCGACTAGCGACGAGGAGCTGAGGCTTCGGCTCTGCACCGGGGAGCTCACTCAATTTGGTCCCGCGGAGCAATGCTTGAGGACCATCATTGACATACCTTACATCTTCCATCGCCTGGATGTGTTGCTTTTCATGTCCACTTTGCCGGAAGAAGCTGCAAACGCGGAGCAGTCATTCAAAACCTTGGAGGTGGCCTGCCAGGAGCTTAGGAACAGCCGTGTTTTCAAGAAGCTGCTGGAGGCTGTACTCAAGACCGGCAACCGAATGAACGACGGCACCTTCCGAGGCGGTGCGCAGGCGTTCAAACTGGATACCCTCCTCAAGCTCGCCGACGTCAAGGGGGTTGACGGCAAGACGACGCTGCTGCATTTCGTTGTCCAGGAGATCATTCACTCGGAGGGTGTCCGCGCCATGCGGGCTGCCAAAGAGCAGGTCAACAGCAGCATCTCCAGCGTGAACTCCGAGGATCTCAGCGACGACGTCAGCGATGACACAGAGCACTTCAAGCAGCTAGGCCTCGGCGTCCTTTCCAGCCTGGGAGAAGACCTCCAGGACGTCCGGAAGGCGGCATGCCTCGACTCCGACGCGCTAACCATCTCGGTGGCGAGCCTCGGGCACAGGCTGGTGAAGGCCAACGAGTTCCTGAACACGACCATGAAGAGCTTAGACGAGGACAGTGGGTCCTTATATCTTCATGAAGCTGTTCTTTGATCTTGATTTTGCTCCTTTGATGTGTTTGGAACCCTAAATCCATCTTCCTGCATGAGACAAAACCTTTGGACACTAGCAAATATTGTTAGTGCCTTTGATCATTTTGACATTAATCATTCCACACAATAGAGTGCAATGCAACATCGCGAACTTTAAATAATCTAGCTTCACATTTTGGCAGCTCGTATAAAAGCTAGCCTCACCATTCAATATCCATCTTGTTTGGTGGGTGGTTACTAAAGATGCCACGATCAAACAGACTCTCGTTGCTGCATGCCGCTTTTCTCGCCCAGGCTGCAAATGCGATCATTGCTGGAATTACCTCTGCCTACGGGATGGCTGCTGATGCGATCCTTGCCGCTGACAAGTTTGCAGTTATGGAAGAAACCTTCAACGTGGCCGCATCAGTGCCGACGGAATGCGCCATCGCCGATAAATCTATTTGTGAGGTGTACTTCAAAATTAGGAAGGCCCTCCATGGTGTGTCGACTCTACCACCACACGAGCAAAAAAGTTTGAAACTAAAGATGCCACGATCGAATAGACTTTCACTGCTGCCGCTTCTCTCGCCCAGGCTAAAAATGCAGGAGACCACAAGAAAGTTACTGAATTACCGCTGCCTATGGGATGGCAGTAATTTTTAATTCACCCTAACTAAACACTCAATTTATTCTCGTAATAGATTCTGAACAGACTGCTATCACATCACTAAAAACAATGACCAGATCTTGCTATCAAGTTTGGACTGTAGAAATTAGAGAACGATACAAAATTATTCGAGCAAGAACAAAGTCAATCGGGTCTATGGATCAAGACTTATAATTGTCGCAAGCTAACTGTGACGAAAATATATTAAACACTAACTTTGCGATTATGCAAGAATTACTGAAAATTCACCAACAGAAATTTTCAGAACACCAAGAAAAATTTCGATGATCAAAAGATGCACCAAAAAATCAACACCGAGAGAAAAAACGAAGAACACGGAAAAAAAACTTACAAAACATGATCTTCATTGCACGGATAAATATGTTAGATGGGAAATTTTACGGTGCACCATGTCGAAGATTAGTTCCGACAATATATCCATAAATTGACCGGTACCTTCGAGTGTAGGGATTAATCAAGAGACGAGACAAACAATGTATACAAATTCAAGCCTCCGATTGGTGTAATACCCTACGTCTTGTGGGAGTATTGCTGTCGTATATTGATGATCTCGAGTACAAACGATGTGGCTAAAATTATTACAAGGAGTAGATCGGATCTAATCTAACATAGGGCTAAAGTCGCCAAGTATCTCCTCTGCTAGGGTCTTGATGCTTGCCTCGAATTCCTCTTTTTGTCATGTTCTCTTGTCTTTTTTGTTTTTTTCTTTTTCTCTCCCCCCAGCCTTTCCTTTTATAGGGGTGAGGTACTGACTCCTATCCCGCCATAGTCGATAGGGAGTTGTCTTTTTTGACGTCCAAGTAGATAGATCTGTTTTGAATACTGGTCGTATCGGGTTGGGTAACCAATCTAAACCTTTCTGATATGTACTTCCTTGATTCCGGGTGTATCAGGTACCGCTGATTCAGTTCCGTGATATCTGGAGTTGCCGAATATGTGTAGTATATACCCTGTCTGTGTATGATATACTCCTTATGCGCATATATCCATAGTTAGATATTCGACAGTAGCCCCCTAACTCTACCCAGGAGGAGAGGTTTCTATAAGCGCCCACTTGAGTACCACTAAGTTTAAGCTTGATCGAGTAAAGTAGATCAGACTCATAGTCGAAAGAATTGAGTATGGATGGATTCTTTCTCGAGTATCGAGTGGAAGCTCAGTCGGGTCGAGCGCCATGCGGCTAACTGCACTCGAGACTTGAAGAAAAAGATTAAAGAACTCAACTGATCGACACCCGACTTTGAGTAGATTTAAAAAAAACCATTCAAAATTTGAAACGACGGGTATATGCGTATTTAATGCGGGCAGAAGGGCGTGCAAAGATTCACACGTCGTCATCGTTCCTCTTTTCACACTGGTCGAAGCGTTGAGGCTTAGTTTGCCTAGTGATGATAGTGAGGGGACTCCCTCGGACTGATGGTCCATTCTGCTCTGGCACTTATAAAACATATTTTATGATCTGAGAATACCCGCAACAATACTACACTTTGCCAGTCTATTATGATTTTGTCTGCTATTCCCTTGTCGATGAAATAGGATTAGCATAAGTAGATGCAATAACTGATAGATACATGTTGTCATCGTTCTCAAGACCATACGATTACGCATCTGTCGACACTTGAAATCTTAACTAGATAAGCTATTAGATGTGCGGCCCTCGAGTACTCGAGAAGACCATAATTGTGAGGAAAAGACTAATACAGAGCTAGAAAAAGAAAGAGCATATCAAAATTTTTGCGAACTTTTATCAATTTGTGCATTCGATCAGCATACAAACATGAACTCGATAGAGAGCACACGCGAAGCAGACTAGGACTTCAGAACCCTTTTGGCCGTTAGGTGTGAGATGTCTGACAATCTCTATGCCGTTATGCCTCATGAGGTATAGTTGTTCGTCATCGACCCAACACATGCCTCTGTTGGTTTTATTTAACATGATCGACGCAGAGCTAGATAAAATTTTGCAAAAAATGTATAAAAGAAATATGGTATTATGATGTAGCCCCTGACTCTATGGTCGAGGAAGAAATTACTCGATCGGAGAGTAAAAAAGGACATACATGTACCACTGATGATGTGTAGTATTATAGCTCTCGACTATGTACTCGATGATGGAGTTGAGCAAAGAATAAAGCTCTAGCATCGAAAGTATGCGATGTAGCCCCCGACTCTCTGCTTGATGTGATAATCAAGACAGAGAGTAGAGCATATGCATCAATATATACTTGGTGTGGCCCCTACCTTTTCGCTCAATGACTGAATTCGAGTGTAAAGTGGAACATAAACACTAACATTGTACAACGTAGCTCCCGGTTCTTCAACTGATATTATAATCACACGAAGAGCGAAGCAAAAGCATTGAAAAAATATGATGTAGCCCCCGACTCTATGCTCGATGTAATAATCGAGTGGAGAGTAGAGCGTAAGCACCAAAAAATGCATGATGTAGCTCCCGACTCTCTGTGATAATCGGAACAAGTAGTAGAGCATGAGCATCAATACACCATTCTTGACAAAATACTCAAGAGCGCAAGCCCCCGAGCATTATGGTTTTAACTGCAATGTGGTTACCGAGTGAACTCGAACCGCCAGGTTGGTGGGCATTAAAAATCCACTCCTAATTGTGCTCTTTTTCACCGTAACCTTGATTTGACACGTCATAATGACCGCACATCCCTCTTTGCGGAGATGAGACAAGTCATAACGCCATCATGACATCTCGACATCCGCCGAACGCGTTACGCACCTGAGGCGACACCATCGTTACGAATCTTGATAGCTACGTTTACACAGTATGACCCGTTCCCCCCGCTATAAATAGAAAGGACTCGAAGTCGTCTGTCCTTCACAGCGCCTCCTTTGTTTCCTTTGCCCATTGACTCCTAGGACTTGTAGAACTTGAAGCCATGGCCTCCACTCCATCTCCACCTTGTGAGCCAATCCCAGAAGTCCTCTCCCTTAAGCCTCTCGCCATAGTCCCTCCTGATGTCGTCATCGTTTCCTTCGATGACGAGGACTCAAGTGACAGGCCTAAGAAGGAGAGGGAAAAACGCCCACCGTAGATCATCGTCGTCCCCTCATTCAGCACGTTTGTCGTTACATCAAGAAGTATGCTTCAAGCCAGACGGCGTAGCGCTCTGCACCGGGGAGGAATGAGGATGGTGGTGATCTCGACCGAATCATCGACCAAGCTATTATCGAGGCCTTCTGTGGGGGAGCCCCCGAGTCATCGCCGGTGAAGGAAGTGCGGTCGCCTTCTCAGTCAACAACCAGCAGATTGCCTTCACGCTAGGCAGAAGACCACTCGGCATCACCGGCGCCAGTCAGCAGCTCCAGCAGGGCCTTCACCTCGGCCACTTTTCCTGACCCTTATGTTGGTCGGCGACCGATTCTTGGAGTGATCATCTACTGCCCGAGGGAGGAGTATAAAAGGTTCCTTGACTCGTTCAAGGGTGAATGAGGGTCCATACGCTTCCAAACTTTTGGAGGTGGTGGATATTCACTATTTTCCAGAGCTAGGCGGATCCTTTCTGCCAATTTTACACTAGCCACACGGATTAGAGGAAAAGGGAAAGATTATGTAATCGAGTAGCTAACCAAATCTAATGTAATCGACTTACCTGTAACCTACCTTTTCTATGAATAAAACTTTCGGAGTTGGTCGATGTTCCACAAGTGCTCGAATATCTCGCCGTTTGGAGTAGATAGCCAAACTAATCCAGGTTGAGTGAATTTGACTACTATGTAAAGGTCCTTACTACTTAGGCGATAATTTGTGGCGTTGGGCCTATTTCTGCACCTTTCGTAGGACGAGATCCTCAGCAGCGAGTTTCCTGGGCTGAATTCTCTGGCTTTGGTATCTACGCAACGCCTGCTGATACTTAGCCACTCAAATAGATGCTTGATCTCGGTACTCCTTGAGTAAATTTATGTTGTCCTCTCGTAATTGCTCCTGCCTTTCTTCGGAGTAACCTTCCACTTGAGGTGATCTGAACCGCAACTTAGTTGGGAGCATTGCTTCTCCTCCATAAACCAAGAAGAATGGAGTTTCACGGTGGCTCTATTGGTCGAAGTATGAATGGCCTATAGTACTAAGGGAAGTTCTTTTACCCAGTGTTTCGAGTAGGCTTTTAGCCTATCGAAGACCCGAGCTTTGATGCCCTGTAAGACTATTCTATTAGCACGCTAAACTTGACCGTTACTTTGCGGGTGAGCTACTGAGGCGAAACAAGTTTTGATGTTGAATTCTTCGCAAAACGCAATAAAGGTCCCGCTTCTGCACTGGCTACCATTATCCATAATTATCCAATGCAGAATGCCGAATTGAGTAATTATGCTCCTCATTAACTTCTTGGCCGCTTCTGCAGTTATTTTTCCTACGGGTTCAGCCTCTATCCACTTAGTGAACGTGTCGATAGCCACAAATAGGAAATTGTAACCGCCTTGGGCCATTGGGAACGGTCCCAGGATATCCAAGCCTCAGACGGAGAAAGGCCAAGAAAGAGGAATTGTTTGTATAGCTTGGATTGGTCGAGTGGTCTGCCTTCCGAAAAATTGGCAGCTCTCGCATTTTTTGAACAGCTCAGAAGCATTCTGGAGGGCAGTCGGCCAATAGAATCCTTGGCGGAAAACTTTTCCGACCAAGGTGCGAGAAGACGCATGATTACTACACATGCCTCCATGGATATCGAGTAGTATTTTACTGCCCTCTTCCTGAGTGATGCACTTCATCAAGATTCTGTTACTCCCCTTTCAGTAGAGATTGCCGTTTACCAAAACATAGAGCTTGGATTTACGAGCAATTTTCTCTATGAAGACCCCTATGGGTACCGGTGCTCAAGAAGAAGCGAGTCTAGCAAGTTCATCCACACCAGAGTTATCACTCCTTCTGATGTGCGTCACTTCTAGCCCTCTGAACTTTTGCTCGAGCTTTCGTACCTCGAGTAAGTAAGCCGCCATGTTGTCGTCAGAGCACTGGTACTCCTTTTGAACTTGGTTCACAACTAGCTATGAGTCCCCTTTCACAAGAAGTTGTTTAATTCCAAGCGATGTAGCTATGCGGAGCCCGTTTACCAGTCCTTCATATTCTGCAACATTGTTAGAGGCTTTAAAATCTAATTGAACAATGTACCTGAGTTCATCGCCCGTTGGAGATTTGAGTACAATGCCAGCCCTCGTGCCATGGAGCATGAGCAATCCATCAAAGAAGAGTGTCCGGTGATCTTCGATCATGTTTGGCCTTGTTTCTTCAACGCTTGTCCATTCGGCGATGAATTCCGCTAACACTCCAGATTTCACGCTTGTGCGTGGTGCGTAGCTTATGTCAAACTCATTTAGCTCTACCGCCCATTGCGTGATTCGCCGAGTAGCTTCCCGATTGTGTATTACATCCTTCAGCGGGTACGTCATCATGATGGTGATCCTATGTGCTTGAAAGTAGTGCCGTAATTTCCGGAAGACATCAATACTGCATATATCAGCTTCTGTACTTGCGGGTATCGTAGCTTAGCATCGTGTAGAACCTTGCTCACGTAGTAAACAGGTTTCTAGACCTTGACCTTTTTCTCGAGACATTCCCATTCGACCACCAGTACCGTGCTTACAACTTGTGGGGTAGCTACAATATACAAAAAGGGCTCCTCTTTTTTGTTAGGCGGAGTTAGGATTAATGGAGACGATAAGTACCTTTTTAAGTCCTGGAAGACGCGCTCCGCTTCTTCCGTCCAGTCGAACCGATCTTGTTTCTTCAACAGCTTGAAGAAAAGGCATCTCTCACTCGCCCATCCTGGAAATGAATCAACTAAGAGCAACAATGCAACCTGTCAGTTTCTGGACCTCTTTTAGTGTTCGAGGTGACCGCATCTGGTTGAGAGCCTCAATTTTGCATGGGGTTGGCCTCAATTCCTTGACTTGACACTAGGAAGCCGAGAAGCTTACCGGACGGCACACCAAATGTGCACTTTTCAGGGTTAAGCATCATACAATACTTCCAGAGGTTGCTGAACGTTTCCTTGAGATCATCAACCAATGCGTTTCCAGTTTTTGATTTGACTACATCATCATCGACGTACGCTTCTACATTGCACCCGATTTGGGGTTGTAGACAGTTTTGAATACACCTTTGATACGTAGCACCAACGTTTTTTAAACTGAAAGGCATCTTTACATAGCAAAATACACCAAAAGGAGTAGTAAAAGCCGTTTTCCCCTCATCCTCTAATCCCATGCTAATTTGGTGATACCTTGAATAGGCATCTAGAAAACACAGCAACTCGCAGCGTGCCGTAGAGTCAACGATCTGGTCGATGCGCGGGAGAGGAAAAGGATCCTTGGGACAAGCATTGTTGAGGTCGGTGAAGTCGACGCACATTCTACATCTGCCATTGGCCTTCTTGATGAGGACGGGATTCATGAGCCATGTAGGATGACGCACTTCTTGAATGAAGTCTGCCTTTAGGAGCTTATCGACCTCCTCCTGGATGGCCCACTTCCTATCTTCCACAAATCATCGCTGCTTCTGCACCACAGGTTTGGCGTCGGGTTTAACAGCTAGTCGATGCTCGATCACCTCCCTGGGGACCCCAGGTATATCGGACGGTTGCCATGTGAAGACATCTTGGTTTGCTTGGAGGAAAGTGATGAGCTCGAGTTCGTATTTTGGGTCAAGATTGGCCCCAACCTTAACCATCTTGGATGGTTCAGATGGGTTGAGGGGCCGGGTATCGATCAGGATGTGGTACCACGGCCGGATGGTCGGTTTGATCAAAGGTGATCGGCTGTTCCGACCACTTGAGATACTGAGTGGGCCCAGTTAGGGCTAGGTTGACTTCTCACTCGACCGTCTTGTACTGCCTTTTGGACTCATACGTGGTGGATCCTCCAAAGATGTGCGCCAAACTATGGTCAGCCTC
Source organism: Phragmites australis (assembly GCF_958298935.1). Taxonomy (NCBI): domain Eukaryota; kingdom Viridiplantae; phylum Streptophyta; class Magnoliopsida; order Poales; family Poaceae; genus Phragmites; species Phragmites australis. Next base: position 292,382 of record NC_084927.1, read on the forward strand.
GTGGAACTGGTGCTCGTCACCCTCAATGTTTGACTTAACCTGCTTATTACCACGCTCGGTTCCATAATATCTGGAGCTACCAAATATGTGTCGTATATACCATGTCTGTGTATGATACACCTTATGCACATATACCCTATAGTTAAATATTCGACACACCCACACTAATTTACATAAGCCATTAATTTGGAGTGGTGGAACGGGTTGCACTACACCATCCACCATATATAAGAAGACATCCACTCTGTCAGTAAAGATTTTGTTCTTCTTTTTCTTTAGGCCGCCCATTGTCCGATCTAAATAATTCACATGCAGATTAATTCTGAGTACAGATTCTTCTGAGAGTGATGCACCAATGTACGTCAATTTCCTTAAATTAACGTTGATACCTCCAGAATTATCCGGATAAATTGCTAACTATCCGCTAACCAATTATATATTTTGATATGCTATCTGCAGCATTAAATAAGAATAATAAAACGAACTTGCCAGCAATATTTGAAAAGATTTTGTGCATGGTGAGGTCTCGGTGACTTAGCAAAACATAGATTCTTGTCAAACATATCAAAAGAACAACAATTATATTTTATTGCTCTCCTCGAGACAGGTAGAACTGAATTTCACCTACATCTGTCCATGGCTTGCTTTAGAGACCCTCAACACGTTGTTCATGCCCATTCACATACCTATATATTACTAAGTTGGAGAAGGGTCATACGACATCAACATCTCATGTACAAATTCTTAATCAAGGCCATTCAAACTCGTGCATGGGTGCTCGGCCCAACACTGGGCACACATGTATAGAACGAACCAATTTTGGACCCACCGCCCGTCACCCGTGAAGCTCTCGTGGCCTTCCACTACCACCATGCATCATCCACTATATAAAGCAATGACCTCCCTCCTTCTCAACGCAAGCATACCATCAATATATATACAGCAGTAACATCTTCTCGAATCGTCCCTCAACCCATATATTGTTAGCATAATTGTCAATGGCCAAGATTGTCGCACTAATCCTTGTTGCTATCACATTGGTAGCCGCACAGGTGCCGGCGGAATGCGCACCGCCGAGAAGTCCATTAGTGAGGTGGACTCGAAAATGAAGAAGGCCCTCGATGGCGTCATCTCTTCCGCCCCACCGGCAGAAACTAAAGTTGCTGGAACTACCGCTGCCTACGAGAAAGCTGCTGATGTTATCATTGCCGCCGCGCCCGCTGACGAGTTTACAGTAATGGAAGAAGCCTTCAACGCGGTCGAGTCAGTGCCGGCGGAATGCGCCATTGCCGACAAGTCCATCTGTGAGGTGGACTTGAAAGTTCGGAAGGCCCTCCATGGTGTCGTCTCCGCCGCCCCACCGGCAAAAAAGCCCGAAACTAAAGATGCCACGTTCAAACAGAGTTTTGTTGCTGCAGCTTCTCTCGCCCAGGCTGCAAATGCAGGAGACGACAAGAAAGTCGCTGGAATTACCGCTGCCTACGGGAGGGCTGCTGATGCGGTCATTGCTGCCGCGCCCGCCGACAAGTTTACAGTAATGGAAGAAACTTTCACGGCTGCTCGTCCTATTGCTTGAGCGGCACCTCGTCCATGTTCGAACATGAGACCTTCGCTGAGACAGCCTGCTGTGCTACCACACACGTACTTAGCATCAATGATGCATCATTCATGTAATCACTATTATTGAATCCATTATGGCTGTACCTTCAATTTGTAAGAGCACGTACCGGTAAGTAATGAAGATATTCGAAACCCTTATCTATAGAGTGACATGTCATATAGGTGAAAGGCCCGACAAAAGTTTTGAGGTGCAACCTCCGCCATCCCATCCGCGATATGGTATGACAAAAAATTAAACCATTGCAGTACCTGTTGACTAGTGGTTTAATAATACAGACAGTTACTTTTGAAAGTTGACGCATTCAAATAGAAAGATTTCCTTCTTACCGTTATGCACTGCTACACGGGGTAGCCAATGAGATCCAAAACCTCCTAATTTCCGCGATAACATTAACCCTGCTCGTGGTCGCTTCCATCTACCAAGGAGAGTGAAGGAGAAGGAAGAGGAACAGGATCAGCAATTGACGAAAGGTCAATTTGTACTATCGCCGGAGCAAAAGAAAAGGAAATAATCATGAAATACGCGGTAAATTAATACTCTACCCCATCTTTATTTCTCCTCCATTTTCTTGCCTATCTCAGCAGCACAAGATAGGGAACAGCTTCATCTCTTTGATCGGCCACAGCTCGCGGCCATGGTCGTCAGAACCATGGTCATTGGCGAACCAACCAGTATTCAACGTGCAGGCCATGAATATGCCAGCGTCATCAAGATCTTTGACCTCTTTCAAATACTTTGAAATAGGATCAAACGTATATACACGTTGCTGGATAATATTTCGTCCCTAGCTCTATCTATATAGTATCCATGTGCAAGGAATACTAAAATAAAAAAGTTTATGAATTTCGTGCACACAATTTTTTGGCTTTTTGTGCGTGCCCGTGGTTAGTGATGAATAAAGAAGGGAAAGGTCGGACAGCACTCGACAAGGTCCATTATTCAATCAGCTTTATATGGCACTATACTAACATACATGTATGCGTGCTACTATATGAATACGTGGCTAGCTGGCCGAGTATAATACCTTGGCACTACTTTGGGATGATTTACAGATCAAAGAAAGAGGAGAACAGCACAACAACCTATCGTTATGAATGTGGTCACCAACAGCACGCGCGCGATTATTCACATCCAATAGCTAAGCATGAGCTCGATCCAACAGAACGGCTTCCGAGTATCTCGCCCTCGTGACGGACTCATCCAACAGAAGAGCGGTGGCGCTCAGCTTCAAAGCTTCTCTCGGCCAATATATGGATCTGTTTGGGAGAGTTCTAGCTTCAAACTTCATCGTGGATCTAGGATAGCCCTCTCAAACATCCTAGCTCTATCAATTCGTAGAGCAACCAACTCCATAAAGCAATCCCTCTTCTAGTTCATTTTAATGGAGCAGCTGAAGGGGTACTCCACCAACTCTAATTCCATATGTACTTATGGAGTTAGTAGTAATTACACGCCAATGTCATTAAGGTAATACCCCACGCCTCTAGCCCCGCCCCTTCCCTACGCCCCCACGCCAATGTTCAGACTTCAATTAAGAACAATTGCGGACAGTAGAACTTCGTCAAAGGAAAGATCAATCATGTCACCGCAAATGAAGCTCTGGATCCTCAGGATGTGGTGTACGGTATGTTCTTCATCAACTCTCAACCTGCATCAATTTTATTTGATTCTGGAGCTTCGTATTCCTTCATAAGTACTCAATATGTTGCAAAGTATAGTTTGCCTATGGTTATGATGAAATACCCTATGCTTATTAGCTCTCCCGAAGGAGATTTGAAAGCAAAATATATGGCTCTAGGATGAAACTTAAAATAAGGGGGGTAGATTTTTCAGCAAATCTTATAGTTTTGGAATCAAAGGGCGTAGATGTTATTCTCGAAATGGATTCGTTAGCTAAATTCGATAGAGTTATAGAATGTGTCAGAAGGGCAGTTCACCTAACCAATAGAGATGGAACCAAAGTTGAGTTCGTGGCTACTATTCTAGTAGCAGAGGATTGTTCTCTCAATTTGTTTGAAGAAAACCCCATTGATCAGATCAGAGTGGTCCATGATTTTTCCGATGTCTTTCCCGATGAATTGCCAGGTATGCCACCAGATCGAGATATTGAGTTTGTTATTGAATTAGTACCCGGTACGGCCCCCGTAGCTAAAAGGCCAATAGAATGTCCGCTAATGATCTAGTTGAGTTACAAGAAGCAAATTCAAGAGCAATTAGATAAAGGTTTTATTAGACCAAGTGTGTCGCCTTGGGGAGCCTCAGTTCTTTTCGTGGATAAGAAAGATGGTACTCGAAGAATGTGTGTAGACTACAGAGCACTCAATGATGTGACTATTAAGAACAAGTACCTGTTACCCCAGATTGATGATATGTTTGATCAGATGAGAGGAACTCGAGTGTTCTCCAAGATTGATCTAAGGTCTGGATATTATCAGTTGAAGATTCGATCTTCAGATGTCCACAAGACCGCCTTCAGTACTCGATATGGATTATATGAGTAAAATGTCATGTCTTTTGGATTAACCAATGCGCCAGCTTACTTCATGAATCTGATGAACAAGGTATTTATGGACTACTTGGATAAGTTCGTGGTGATGTTCGTCGATGATATTTTGGTTTTCTCTAAGAGTGAGGAAGAACATGAAGAGCGTTTAAAAATAGTGCTACAGACACTCAAAGAGCATCAGCTATATGCCAAACTCAGCAAGTGTGAGTTTTGGTTAGATCAAGTCGCTTTTCTCGGCCATATCATAACAACTGGAGGTGTAGTAGTAGATCTAAGCAAAGTGAAGGATGTGTTGAATTGGTTAGCGCCTACCAATGTGTCAGAGATCCAAAGTTTCCTTGGTTTAGCAGGATATTATCGCCGCTTCATAGAAGGATTCTCCAAGATAGCTCAACCTCTCGCCTCTTTGCTACAGAAAAACATGATTTTTAAATGGAGTCCAGCTTGTCAAGCAAGTTTTGAAGAGTTGAAGAAGAGATTGACTACAGCCCCAGTGCTAGTTCTACCAGACATCAGTAAGAACTTCGATATCTAATGTGATGCTTTGCGACAAGGACTTAGATGTGTTCTCATGCAAGAAGGTCAAGTCGTAGCCTATGTGTCAAGGAAGATAAGGAAGCATGAGGAACATTATCCTATACATGACCTGGAGTTAGCAGCAGTGGTTCATGCGTTGAAGATTTGGAGACACTATCTCATTGGAAAATGGTGTGAGATATACATGGATCACAAGAGTTTGAAGTATATCTTCACCCAACCAGATTTAAACCTTCGACAGCACAGATGGCTAGAGTTAATCAAGGACTATGATGTGGGAATTCATTATCACCCAGGAAAGGCTAACGTAGTAGTTGATGCTTTGAGTCATAAAAGTTACTGTAACTTGATAATGGCTCAAGAAAGTCAACCCGGGTTATGGAAAGAGTTCGAGAAGCTTAACCTTCGATCTGTGGCAGATATGAAAACAACTACCGTGGAAGTTGATTGCACACTTGAGCAGGATATTCGTAAAGGTCAACTTGAGGATGAGAAACTCAAGGAAATTAGGCAGCTTATCAAGAAGGATAAAGCACTAGGCTTCACAGAAGACAGTCAAGGTACCCTGTGGTTCAAGAAGAGAATCTGTGTGCCTAATCAGAAGGACATTAAAGAGTTAATTCTGAAAGAAGCTCATGATTCAGCGTATTCCATTCACCCCGGAAGTACAAAGATGTATCAAGATCTCAAGGATCACTATTGGCGGTACGGAATGAAGAGAGATGTTGCAGAGTACGTAGCCCTTTGTGATACTTGCCAGAAGGTCAAAGCAGAACATCAGAGACCAATAGGATTGTTGCAACCCTTAAAGGTACATGAATGAAAATGGGAGGAAATCGGTATGGATTTCATTGTTGGATTGCCCCATACACAAGGAGGTTATGATTCAATCTAGTTTATAGTTGATCACCTAACCAAAGTCGCTCACTTCATCCTGGTTAAGACTACATATAGTGGATCCAGATTAGTAGAGTTGTATATGTCAAGAATAGTATGTTTGCATGGGGTGCTAAAGAAGATTGTCTCAAATAGAGGTACTCAGTTTCCTTCCAAGTTTTGGTAGAAGCTACATGAGTCTATGGATACGAAGCTGAATTTCAGTTCTACCTATCATCCTCAAACATATGGTTAGACTGAGAGAGTAAATCAGATACTCGAGGATATGTTGAGAGATTGTGCTCTAAAGTATGGTAAAAGTTGGGATAAGAGTTTTCCTTATGCAGAATTCTCGAACAACAATAGTTCTCAGGCAAGTCTTCAAATGTTTCCATTTGAAGCATTGTATGGAAGAAAGTGTAGAACACCGCTATTCTGGAATGAGACAGGAGAAAGTCAAGTATTTGGTCCAGAAGTTCTAAGAGACGTAGAAAAGCAAGTGTAGATAATTCGAGAAAATCTAAGGATTGCTCAGTCAAGATAGAAAAGTTATGCGGATAACAGACAAAGAGAATTGACGTTTAAAATTGGAGATTTTGTGTATCTCAATGTTTCACCTACCAGAGGTCTTCGAAGATTCAAAGTCAAGGGAAAGTTGTCACCAAGATTCATTGGACCTTTCAAGATATTTAACAAAAAAGGAGAAGTAGCTTATCAGTTGGAGTTACCACCTCAATTGTCAGATGTACATGATGTCTTCCATGTTTCTCAGTTGAAGAAGTGTCTTTGAGTGTTGGAAGAACAGTTACCAATGGAAGAATTGGATGTTCAGTAAGATCTCTCCTATACAGAGTATCCAGTGAAGATGATTGAAAGATCAGAAAGAGTGACCAAAACCAAAGTAAAACCAATATGCAAAGTACAATGGAGTCACCACTCAGAAGATGAAGTGACATGGGAAAGAGAAGAAGACCTGAAGACGGAGTTTCCTCATGTCTTCTTCGATCTGTCCGAATCTCTAGGGCGAGATTCATTCCAAGGGGGTAGGTTTGTAACACCCTAAATTTTCAATTTTTACAAATTCCTAAAATTTGTTAGAATTTAAATTGAGTTTAACTAAATAGCATATGTTAAAATCTATTTTATAAAGTTAAATCTAAAATTGACATAGGATATTTTTTTTTGTGCACTTATGCTGTTGTTACGCATCTAGGGTTCATTTGGTTTTTGTTGGATTTGATTTGCTTTGGTTTTGAATTCAAAAGGATTAGAAAAGAAAAGGAAATGAAAATGAAAAAGATAAAACAAAAACCCCTCCCAGGCCGCCCTTCTCCCTTTTCTCTCCTTGGCCCAACCGTCGACTAGCCCGACCTAGCGCTGCGCTGGCCTGCCTCCCGCCTCTCTCCTGCGTGGACCGCGCCTAGCCCAGCTCGACCACTCCTGCAGCCACTCGACCACTCCCTGCCTGCAGAACGTGCCCCCGCCTGAGCCACCTTCTCCGCGTACCACCATCATGTGGGCCCTGCCTGTTAGGTTCATCATCTCCGAGTTGAATCAGCCAGCAGCCGCCGAGTCCGAGATGGAGTCCGCTGCCTCCGTGGATTCCTGAGCCGCCCCAACGCATCTCTTGTCACCTATATAATCCGCTTGACCCCCTCGGTCTTTTCCATCGACAAAGCCGCTAAATCCCGAGCTATCTCACCGAGTTCGATCTCGTCACCGCCACTATAATCGCCGCCTTCAGCCGAGCTCGCCGCCAAGCCACTTTGTTGCAGCTCCGACCCATCTGAGCCACCCAGAAGGACCACCTGCCTCCGTCAAAGCTTAAGCCGCAGTCGCCTTCGTCGTTTGGCCACCGGAGCTTCCTCGCTGACGTGTTCGCGAGCTTCACCGTCGCCTCCGTCATCGACGACCACCGTCTCGTGCCTCATCGCTCTCGGTAAGACCCCAGATCAATTCATTGTATGCCCCTTGTCATGTTCCATCGCTCAGCGTTGCCACCGTTCCGGCGAGCCTTCCGACCGTGCACTATCGTGAACCCCTCGGTCGCCACAGTCCTGTGCCCCCCCCCCCCAGCCGCCCGATCCAATCTGTGTCATCCGATCTTAAGTGTGCGGTTTAGATTAGATCTATCATGTACCCCTTCGGAGCCCAATCACAAATCGCCACGTGTCCCTCACTTAACCCAGTCAGACTCCCTCGGCCGAGTCACCTACCACGTCAGCGCCACCTCGGCCGTTTTGCCCGTGTGTCAGCCCAGTCAGCGCACAGTCAGCAGCCACGCAATAAATCAAGGTTTTCCGATATAAAAACAATTCCAAATATTTCTTATAATTTGTAATTTTGCAAATAAGCCCCTAAACTTCTCTATTTTTACCTAAAGGTCCCTATCTTTTATACTTTAGTCCCTAAATTTTTCTATAATTACAAATAGTGTTTTTACAAAAAGTCCTTAAACTTTCTGTTTAATTCAAATTTAGTCCTTTTCTTTTATAAAATAAACCATAATCTTGTTTTAGCATATCTTTTGCGTCCTAACTCCTTTTTCAACGATTCTTGCGCCGTTGAATTTGTTTTTCAATGCTCTAACTTTCTAGATAGGTTTTGTCTTATTGTTCTTTTGTTTTGTGCTCTGTTCTTAGTGCACTTTGTTTGTGTGCTTTTCTAGTAATTGTGCGATTAGACAACGACGCCCCGGATCAGTTTGAAGAATGTCAAGACCAGGAGCTAGAGTACACTGAGCAGCAGCAATGAGAAGGCAAGTGTCCTCAATCATCTTGTACCTATGTTTTTAAATATTTTATTTTACAAATTGCATGCAATGTCTTTCAATATAATAGGTCACCTATGTTAGGTTTTTTCCTAGATTTTCCTTTATCATCCTTTGGAACCTAGGTGGTTTATAGTTAGGTGTATTTTTGGTAGAATTACTTAGCCATGCTATTGGGATGTTGGGAAGTGTTTTATACATGATTAATGGACATATGCAATGGTGATGATGAACTTGTTTTAGTAACATGGAACTCTAGGACCTGGGCAAGAAGTTGGTTTGGTATTGGTGGTTTGTGTGATGGGCTTGTGGATACGTTCCAACCAGAGGTGTTATGTTTTGTTGGTTATTTTCTCTATTAGATAGTCTTGCCCAAGTATCACATATAAGGACTGGTTCGTGAAGCAACAACCAAATAAGTAATGTACCAACCACGAGGTTGATATGGGTAAGGCTTGGCATATTGGTTAGATACTTGGCTGGCATTCGTCGGAGTACCAGGAACTAATCAATGAGCATGTGTTAAGTGTCTCATGAACATGGAAAAATGAAAATCATGACTAGTGGGGAAAGCTAGACAACCTCTGTAGAGTGTAAAAAGTGTTATACAGTCGTGCCGGTGATTATGGGAGACTTGGATCCTCACATGATTAGTTGGTTGTGGTTATGGTTTTGGTTATGGCACAGGTGGTACTAGAGAGTTATGGTGGAGGATAGTTGTTAGGTCGTTTAGGTTATATTCACTTAATAATTGTTTAATATTTTTTAATTACTTACTATTTTTCTTACTCGCATTTACGCAAATATAACATGTGTTAGTCTATTCTTGTTGAAAACATACATATCATTACTTTACCACACTTGCTGAGTACTCCATGTGCTCACCCTTGCTATCTGCCAAAATACATATGCTGCTCAGTGGAAGACTTCGAAGATTTTCAAGACAACGAACTGGTGTTCTAGGAGCGTGTTTTCCGATCGGTGCCTGTGGAGTGCTTGGTCGCCGATGCTTTCACCCCGCTGTCATCAGTTAGTTGTTGTCGTTTAGCTAGTAGAGTTGTTTAGGTGAAATCTTTATTGTAAGAGTTGAACATTTGTAAGTTAAAGTATTATTTTTATTACTTCACCTGTGATGTCCTTATATGTGTTAAACTTTCTGGACACACATAAGTCGCACTTGGTTTTGTCCGTTAAAACCGGGTGTGACAAAGGCCCACCAGAGGCTTCGCCTACAATGATGGCTTTGGTACTCTCTTCGGGGGATTTCCTTGGGTCGACATGGGGAGGCCTTCAGCCGGCCTTCGAAGGCCTGTGTCGCTTGCCCGAAGGTTCCATTTGTCATCAAGTGCTTCCTGAAATAATGCAACGGTATTCTTTGTCAGTAAATAGTGTTCACCAGAAATCTTCGACTCACCATCCGAAGGGAGCCTGTGAGACCATTCCCAAACAGGGTCCATATATTTTTTTTCAATTTAGTGATTGTGATACCTGTATGTACAAAATCGTTACCTCCTGACATGTGGAGCCCACTCCCACTTGTGAGTCACGTGGGACAAAACTAGGTTCAAAACCGTGCAGGGAAAATTATCCGGTTTGGATAGTTCAGGAAGTAATAATATATGATTTTGTTATTGAAAGAGAAAAAATGGATTGGGACAAGACTTGAGGAGGCGAAATAGACTTCTTCCAAAACTTTTTGTTATAATTTTTTGCGGATTTACTAGTTCGATTGACTAAAATTATAGCTTTGTTTCGCTCGACGTGTTGTTCTTCTGATCATCTGATCGTACATTTGTCCTGTGATCTGTACTTAGTTAAGGATTTTTATCTGACATGCACCAGAAAATTATAAATATCTCTACTATAGAAAAATATTATTCACTTGTGAATCGATTTTTTATCAGGTATTAAATCTTCATCCAATGATTACTGTTGTCGAGTGAAATATATCATGTTTTAACTCGATTGAAAATTAGTAACTCGCAAGTTGTTGGGCCTTTTGATCGTTGGCCCATGAGAAAAGCATTGGAGGGAGGGCCCATGATTGTCGCATATATTCGTCTCCGAGTTTGGCGGAGGCGGATGGATCCCCGACGCAGCCGCAGCGGCACCACTCCCTCTCTTCTACCCTCCCTTTCTTTTTTGTTGCACCGGAGAGAGGGAGAGAGAGAAAAGAAGAGGAAGGTATGGAACGGAACGGAACGGATGGTTGGGCGCCATGGGCGGATGGCGTGCCTAAAACTTCACCATATGGAAAGAGAGAGAGAGAGAGAAAGGAAGAGATGAGCGAAACCAGAGGGAGAAAAATGGAGGAGAGAGAGAGAGAGAAGGGGAGGGAGGGAGGGACTCGCAAGCGAGGCAGAGAAAGAGGACGAGAAATAGCCTGCATCGAGGCGGCATAATTTCTCTTGTTGAGGAAGTGGTGAGCAGGGCAGGAACCATTCCCAATTCTCCATCCTCCTCCCCTCGCCTCCCTGCATCTCCTCAATCTCCAGCTCTCCGATTTCTCCATCTTCTTGAGCGTGCATCAAGATCGATCGAGCAGCAAGAGGAGAAAGAGAATCCCAAGGGCGTGGATGACTCCAAAACAACAACCAAGAAACAAAGAGCATGCATGTCCATGGATCATGGCCTCCCACTTCCTAATCAACGTGCCACGTTCCCTTCTTCATGCTGCCTGGATTCATTGATTAATTCATTCCCATTGAGAAAGAGCGATCGAGATAGCACCGGCAGGGATCAGCAGCAGCCACCTCCCTCCTTTGATGGGCATTTTTTTCCATTTCAACTCCAACACCAACAGGTACCATTTATACATCACATCTTCATTTGGTATGGAAGTTTGCATACAAGCAGGCCATGTTCAGGCAAATTGAGTACAACTGCCACAGTTGTCCCATATTTTCTTTTTCTGAAAGAACACATCGATTGAATTTTCATTTTCGGTTTTCAAATATTGTCTTTTCATTTCTGTACTCTATATTGCTTCTTTCCGTAGGAGGGAGGGAGGGAGGGAGGGAGAGAGAGTTGGCAAAAAGAACACATTTCTGACACACATGTCCCACATTTTAATTCTAAAAACGCATTTGGTTGAATTTTCCTTTTGGATATTCGAATACTATCCTATTCATTCGATCACTGTATTGACGGAAAATCTAGTTACCATTTCATAGGATCACAATAACTTTGTTTATGCATATTAGCCCCAAGATAACAATATATAATCTTTAATTTAAAACATTATAGTTTCGTAATGTGTAGGCATGATTTTTTTCCTTGCGAATTTTACCTGCAAGTTAGATTTAAAGATTTTTTAAAAAGAAAAGTAAGGGCAGGAGCTCGTCCAATCATTAAGTTGGTCAATAAATTTAAAATATATATATTACTGTTTTGAGCTTTTCTTAAGCTTCCAGATTTTGATATCCAAAAATGTATATACACAAAATGTGTCAACACAATAACAGGGACTCATGGTGGAAATTTTCCACGGCTCGTTGATTTGGAATATGTAGCATTATAAATATCATAGGTACTTGCTGGGAGAGAGGAAGATCCTCATATATCCCTTGTCACTTCGTGCATCGCATTTTTTTTGTAATATTATTTCCTGAAACTTTTGTGTCTGTAGGCTTTCCAGGTTGATTCTTACAGTTGTTTCGTAAATAACTCGATTGCAGTTGATGCTATGGTTGGAAATAGGACATGGTTTGGAGGGCTTTTCAATAGCTCAGGCAAAAGGCGCCAAGTAAGTGCAGAGAAGATATTTGAGCTGACCCCTCTTCAGGTAAAGATGCATTACAATCAGTATCATGCGTGTAGGCACAATACATTTACTCGTTATCCTCTTGTTGATTATAATCCTGACCTCCCAATTTTCTTTCTAAATTAAAATACATTATTTTACTAATTTTATTCAGTATAATAAGTTACCAGAAAGCAAGAACAGATGTGTACTTCAGTTTTTTTTCATATTCTTCTGTTCTAATCTTCAAATTCCTATATGATGGTTGTCAGAGAACATTGTTGGGTCCCTTACACAACTATCTAATATATATCGACTAAAGCACTGATTCACTCACCTTCACGACACTTACTTCCTCATTGAATGTAAAAAAAAATGAAGAATAATTGACATATCTCAAAAAGAAATAGTTGACATAGATCCCCTTTGTAGGGAGTATTATGATTCAGGTTCATTCTAAAGTTCATCTTTAGCTTTCATGGCAAATGTATATTACACTCCATGATGTAACAAACGATTTGGCCCTGATATCGGAATGAAAGGGAACTAGAGAATGAGCTGAAGCAACTAACAATATCTTTGTTCTGTCAATTTGGAAAGGATTCTGGATGATCTCTTGTTTTAGGAAAAGATTTATAGATTACAATGTGTGTATCAAATCTCTTCCCTTCTTGCAGCTGAACTAACCTTTTCTTAAATATTCAGGAACAGCAGTTGCAAAAGTTGAAGGAAAGGCTAAATGTACCTTATGATGAAACTCGGCCAGATCATCAGGTAAGAAATTCTATGCTTAATTTGCTTCACAAATATCCAACAATGCCATTAATATGGATGGAAAAGAGACATGAAAAATTAATTTCAACCCTGATTGTTAAACGGTCATGTGAGCCTGCGGTGAATTTTAAATCCATGCTTACGACATTCAGCCCAATGTATTTCAACTTTCAACTAGTTTGTTATTTGTTTTTCTCATTTATACCTTATTGACTTCAAATTGATGTTGCCTTTTGCATTTCATTACCTTGTGGACTTTGGTTTTAGGAATCACTTAGGGCTCTTTGGAATGCCTCCTTTCCTGATACAGAGCTCACTAGCTTAGTTTCAGAACAGTGGAAAGATATGGGGTGGCAGGGCGTGAACCCAACGACCGATTTCAGGTTACTTCTGGTTTTCTCTACGATTACATTATCTGTTTGTGAAATATGTTTGCTGCTGTTGATTCTTAGTTTCTCTAGAAACAAAATGAACTGCTGATTGTTCCCCTATATATGGTAGTCCGGTAGAGTTACGAACACACTTATGTTTCCCTGACAGAGAAGAGTTTTGAGAATATCATGTGATTTTGATTTTCAGGGGCTGTGGATTTGTTTCACTTGAGAACCTTTTATTTTTCGCAAGAACATATCCGGTATGTCCTTTTCATTGTTTCAGTAAGTAACAAGAAAGCAACTTGGATTCATCTTGTAAACTGAACTCCTCCTTGTGGAGTGAGCGAAGTGAGTGACCTTTGTCATACTGACTGACATTTCGCGGTTGCTGCTGGCTGATCCAACTATTAAGCAGGCTTCTTTCAAGAGGTTGTTGCTGAAGCAACAAGGAATGCGAGTCACATGGGAGTACCCCTTTGCCGTTGCAGGTGTAAACATCTCATACATGTTAATTCAGCTGCTGGACCTCAACTCAGGTATGCATGTCAATTGGACCAGAATCGAAGCAACACAAGAATAACAGATAACTGTTTTCTGTAGGGGCCACTTTGGCATCTATCCATACATGTGAAACTGTCTAGCTACTTGGAATTAAGAATTACTAAATAGACTATGTGCATTGCATTGCATCGCATCAGTTTAGTTTTGGTCAAAGCATTAAAACTAGTAATCAAGGTACATCGATCTAACCATGCGCGTTGCATTCATACGAGTCAAACAACTCGATCACCATACAACCACATTACAGTATAGTTTTAAATTTGTTTTTTTATTCTCAAGATGATCAAGGAATCTTTTGATTTGATTACGACTGTTCCATGATGAGCATTTCGTATAATACACACAAACAGCTAGTGCTAACTGCTAACTGATGCGCAACCGTCTCATCTCGTTGCGTTGTGGTTACAACGGCCCTGCGTGCCACCAACATGATTGCCTGCCTCTATACAGAACAGAACAAGCAGGCCTCACCAGAATCATGTGCTTCGAAACAAAAGAATGGCTTGATGTTTGTTTGATTTGATGGTTCAAGTGCTCCCTCTTGGATGAATGATTGCTGGTTCCATAACTGCTTGTAGTGGTTCCATAACTTGATATACAATACCTGAAAAGCTCATCTCGTTGACGGTATATATTCAAGATTTCCTTTTCTCTTTTTTGGTTTTCAGCGCGACCGAAATCTTTGCCAGGGATTAACTTTATCAAAGTGTTGGCAGGTAACTACCTTGGTAGTGATCTTTGATTCAAACTATTTGAATCTTGGATTGGTTCGTGACACTTAACTTTATCAAAGTGTTTGGTTGACACTTAATCCTTTTGGTAGAACATGAGGAGGCATTTGATGTGCTGTACTGCATAGCTTTCGAGATGATGGATGCTCAATGGTTAGCAATGCGAGCGTCGTACATGCAGTTCAAAGTAAGCTGCTGCTGCTGCTAATCATGAACAATTTAATTATTAGTTTAAGGATGGGATGCCTGTGCATTTGAGAAGTAATCTTGGACTGTTGATGATGTGCGTTTCTCCTCCTTTTGCTTTGCTGGGGAATTGGAATGGAACTGCAGGAGGTGCTGGAAGCCACAAGGCAGCAGCTGGAGAGGGAGCTCTCCCTGGAGGATCTCCATGGCATCCATGACCTGCCTGCTTACAACCTATTGTACAAATAGGGGATAGATCCAATCCAGTCAAAGGAAAAAAGAAAAGAAAAGAAAAACACACATCATCGATCAGCCTGTAAAATACTCCATCCACTTCTTCTCTGTTTTGCCACGGAGTCTAGGGATATATATTATGTATGTATATACAGGTACACGCCCCTGAGCTGAGCATACGTACTTCTCTCGACTGTTTTTATCATGCATGAAAAAAAAAGTTAATCCTGACAGCCAAAAAAACTCTGAAGTGGTAGCTTTCAGATATAAAAAAAGAAAGAGTTGTTTGCACTTGCATGAATTGCTGCTGCATGTGCCAATTGCTTTGACTGGTCCGAGCTAGCTAGCCATCCAATGATCAGATCGGATCCGATCAGAGCCGGACCTTATGTGTTTGGCTGTGCATAAATATATTATTTATTTATATCTGGCGCATGTCATGTGATCCTGATTCTTATTGGGGGAAAAAAGTTGCAAGCGAGAGATGTAACTAAACTAAGTAGCGCTACAGGAACAGCATACATAACATTTGAATAATGATACGTTCCATCCCTGCAAGTGCAACAGTGTTGCAGATGAGATACATACCACTGTTGCTGTAGCATTACATGGATAGATTTGGCAGAGCAGAAAAGAGCACAAGACAAGAGAGGAACCAACCAAAACATACCACTGTTCAAATGAAGACCAAATCATTACGAGAGAAGTAAAAGGGAGCCAAGCCAGGCTTTTGGTCTTGCTACAAATTAAAATGGTTCCGTTACTGCATATGGGCAAGGGTGAGAAATTCTGAAAGACATGCAAATTTTTATGTCAGAAGCTAAAATTTGATCCCGACCGAACCTCCTGTGTATCTGCTCCTACCAAAATTGGAGAAGAGAAGAGAAGAAAATGCATCGGAATGGAATGAAACACCCGTGAGCCATGATCAGATCAGCTGTTAATCTCAAGGGAGAATGATGGAGATGCCCTCTGCACGTTTGCACACGGGTAAGGAAGAATGATGAGCCATGGTGAGTCAGGATCAGAGCATAGCACCACACTTGTACCCATGCTCGACATTCAAGGTACCATTCCCTGAGGACTGCACGGCTTGTGATGAGCCAGCCAGGCAGCATCAGGTAGCAGAGCTCTCCCTCTCCCTTGCAGGAAATCTTCTGTTGCTTGATTCCTTCCAATCCTTTCCTTTTCTTTCCTTTCAAAAAAGTGCAACAGCTGAGCTCCTTCGACAGAGTACTCTTGTGTGTGTGTGTGTCTCTCTCTCTCTCTGCAATCGGCATGCTGATCAATTCGCTTCTCTTGTCTTCTCTTGCAATTGCAACAAACAAGGTAAAGAGAAGAAAAAAATCAAGTCTTTAACAATCCTCCTATTTCTATTTGGCTAGCTTCACTAATTGTCATCATAATAATCCATATAAGTGATAATAACAATAGCAACAACAATAATAACAGCTCTCTCATCTGCTCTGTGCTACTAGCCGCCGCCGCCGCCGTCCGCCGTCCGCCGTCCGCCGGTGGCGGGGCGGGGCAAAATGATTTACCAAAACCAACATGACTCAATTACAGACAGCACAGGTGGATCGGATGGATCAGATCAGAATCGGGCGTTCTCGAAGCCGTGCAGGTCGCTCACCCTGTTCATGGACTTGCGCATGATGGCCACCTTCGCCAGCTGTTCCGCCGCGCGCCACGCTGACGTCGGTGTCAACGGCTCCCCACCTCGCGGCGTCCCCACGGGCGTCGTCTCCGCGTCCCCCCTCCTGCCGCTCCTCGACGTGGGCGTCAATGGCTGCTGCTGATGATGCTGGCTGCGCCGCCACCGCATGTCGCTCAGCTCGGTATCCAGGCTGCCCACCAGCTCCTGCTGCTGCTGCGTCGGAGGGGACTGCAGCACCAGCGCCCGCGCCGACGACAGCAGGTGGATCGCCGTCGCCAGGTCCTGCAGCTCCGCCAGCCGCCGCGACTCCGCTACCGCGCGGGTCGCCACGAACAGGTCGTGCAGCCGCCGCGACCACGAGCTCCCGTCGCGCAGCTGCGGCAGCAGCAGCGGCTGCTCCGCGCCGCGCACCGTGTCCTGCGACGCCGGGTCGCGGTAGCTGCACCGCGCCGACAGCGAGTGCGGGTGGTTGTGCTGCGCGCCCAGCGGCGCGCGCAGCTCCACCAGCAGCTCGCGCTCCTCCTCCGCATACATCTCGCCCAGCCGGATGCTCACCGCCCCGCCGCCGTTGCCACCGGCCAGGGACACGGCCTGCTGCCCGGGACCGCACGAGTACACGGCCGTGATCTCTCCCGTCGGGAACAGAAGCTCCAGATGCACCTCCTGCATCACCACGCTCACAAGGCCGCCCAGGCACTTGGCGAACGCGTGCTCCACAGGAGGCTCCTCCGATGCCTTCTCCTCCTCCTTGGCCACAAGCGGCGTGTTGCCAGCAGGACCGATAGGGATCTCGACGTGCGTGAACCGAGTTGCCGGAGCCACGGCCGGGCGACGGACAGCATGGTGATCGTTGCCCTGCTTCCTCGAATCTTGTTGCTGCTGCTGTGTATCGGATAGGAGCATGACGGTGGCGACCGGGTTGCGATCGCGCCGGTCCTCAAGGACCTTGGTGGCCTTGCGCAGCGCGTCGCCGACGCAGACGCTCTGCGTTTGGGCCTGCGCCTGCTCCTGCCCCTGCGCCGTGGCGCAGACCACCAGTCGGTCGACGATCTGGCGCGCCGACCGCTGGCCCTGCCTGGTCATCCGGCGCAGTGGCAACAGGCGCTTGGCGGCGCCCGAGAAGGCGACGATGGAGAGGCGGTCGGCGGGGCCGAGCGAGGCGACGACGAGGCGCATCCCGCGCTTGAGCATCTGCAGCTTCTCGCCCATCATGCCCTGGCTCACGTCCAGCACCGTCACCAGGTCGATGGGTGCGCGCCTCGGGGTCGCGGAGGACGAGCGCAGCCCCCCGGGTGCCTTGGCCTTGACGGCCACCACGTACTTACCGTGCCTCCGCCCGGACGACACCAGCGCGGTCTCAGGCGCCACGGTGACCGCCAACCCCGATGTCCTGGGGCGCGGGAAGAAGCCCCTGAACTCGGCCTCCTCGTCGCCATCGTCCTCGTCTGCCTCTGGGATCGGGTTGAAGCCGCTGCCGTTGGCCGCGGCCTTGGGCGCCAGCAGCGGCTCGTCGTCATCGTACAGCTTGGGGGCACCGGACGCGGGCGGCGGCGCCTTGCGGCCGTCGTGGAAGGAGCAGTGGAGGCGGAGGGAGGCGAGGAAGGGGGCCTGGCGCCACGGCGAGGCGCAGACGGGGCAGGAGAGGACGCCGGCGGCGGAGGAGGAGCGGGCGTGGGCGGCGATGCAGGGGAAATGGAAGGAGTGGGAGCACTCCGCCGTGAACACCGCCGAGCTGCCGCCGCTCTTGACGCCGCGCGAGCACACGCCGCACCGAGACTGCAGAGAAAATCGCTTGCAAGCATCAGCCAAAAAGTGAATACATTCTTCACTTGGCATCACATTTTCACATTTTGCAACGGAAAGAGGTAATCTTGATTGAAAAAACAGGGAAATGATGACCAATTTCGGCTTTTTATGCTCCAAAAACAATTTGGTTTTCAATCTAAATTATGAACAGGGAAAGAAAGCAACGTTGGGATGAGGAAAAGATGGTCTTTTTGGCAACTAGCAGTAGGATCATTTGGAGGAGGAGAGTACTCAAATCAAAATCCTGAGAAAGCTGATCTGATCCATCTTTTTCGCCGCTAGGCTCCCCCAGCCAGCCAGCTTTTCCCCTTTCTTCCACTTCACAGAACAATAACAAAAAGCAGGAGTTGCATCCTGCTGCTGCTACCACGTTAGGTGTTTTTTTTTCTTTCTTTTTCTTGGAGAATGGGGAGAGATCCATCCAAATCCAATCCATGAAAGAGAGGAAAAGGCTGGATGGGGATCTGAATGCTGCTAATCTAATCGGTCAGTCTAGAGAGAAGATCCTCTCACCCACATTACATTCCCTCTCCCTCTCAGATCATCACTGATTGGAAAAACAAAGGACTGGACTGATTGGAAAAGCTGCTCTGAGCGATGATATAATAATAATTACACAATCATCACAAGGAAGGAAAAGGGAGGAGGGAGGATTAAGACAAAACAGAGACGGTGGTGGTAATGATTGGAGGTTTCTAGAGATGGGATGGGGATCACCAATCACCAGCGGCCAAGGCAAACGACAAGCCGCTGATTGCTGCTGCTAGACTAGTTTTTAGTGCATTCAATGCAGTTCATCAGCTTGCTTGCAGCACCCAACAACAAGAAGAGAGAGAAATCGATTCTTGTTTTCCCTTCCAGTACTAGTATTTTGGATCAAGGGAAGAAGGAGAAGAATAGTGAAGAAATTGCGGACCTTGGTTGGGAGGAGCGAGGCCTTGAGGAGCGCGAATCTGGAAGGGGATCTGGGCGACGACGGCGCCGACAGCGCCTGCAGCAGCGGCATCCGGTGCTTCCTCATGAGCGCCGGCGCGGAGGGCGGCGTCACGGGAGCGGACTCAGCCGGCTCCTGCAGGGGCTTGGTGCGGCACCGCAGAGTGGGCGTGGACGGGTTGCTGCCACTGCCAGTGCCCTTGATGACAGCGGAGAAGAAGCCGCCTGCGCGGGGGCTGGGTGTGGTGGCGTCGTGGGGGCGGCGCTTCTTGCTCTTGGAGTCGTCGTGGTCGTCGCGCTGGACGGACGTGCAAAGCGCCCTCCGCCACCCCGTCCCCATCTCTCTCTCCTCTCTCTTCTCTTCTTCTTCTTCTTGATTGGTCAGGCCAAGAAGAAGAAGAAGCGAAACGAAACTGGAGGAGGAAGATGAAGAGAAGGACGCTGCAAGTGAGCTCGATCTTAGTTGCCACTCACTGCTACTAAATAATATGGCAAGGGAATCCCGGCCTGGGGAAGGAAGGAAGCTCACCTCAAAGCTCTCCCTCCTCTCTGTTTGCCCTGTGTGCAACTAGTTTAGTACTGCTACGACGTCGACGACGACTCACCTGTCCACCATAATTTATCCTCAAGAAGAGAGAGTGAGAAGCTGCCCAGCGATTATTATAGCCGCCGCTGCAGCAGCGCTCAAACTACTCGCTCGCAGCGCATCCCGGATCCCTAGCGTTTATTATTCACAAATTCCTCTTCCCCTCTCCCGATAACTCCCTCCGGGTTGTATTATTGTTGCTACGTGGCCACCTCCAACTCCGAAACTTGCAACTTGAAGATTCCCTACGTTTTCCATTGCAACTCAAACATGTTAGCTAGGATATAACTCAATTGTTACAGGCTACCTTAAAACACACACTTAAAACACACACCTAATTGTTATTTATTAAAATCTTTAAACTTATCAAGCTGTGTCATTTAGATTTACGGATTCTTAATCTGCAGATTTAGATCATTAATATTGTTAATTCTTATATTCTAATCCATAATTTTTCATGCCCCTTTGGTGCAGACGTGGTATGCCACTCGGACGCCTACTTGGTGTGTAGAAAAATTTAAAATCAAACAAATTAGGAAAAATAAAAAATATCAGAAAATAAGGAAAATGTCACATCAAATTTTTAGGAGAACAAACTAAATGCATTCTATATATATGTCAGGATCAAATTTCCATACATGTAGTGACTTTATAAGTGATAACATAATAGTGTCATTAAATAAAGATAAGATTTATTACAAAAGGATATGTAGGTCTTAAAGAAAATACTAAGATAACTTTCAGCGATAGCAGGTCTTTCATCCATTCATAGACGTTGTCCGAAGGAGCGCCAGCCTAGAACATGGTCTTCAGGTTAAAATCTTCCTTCGCCTACAACTCGGCTCCATCATCCGGAGGTCTTCGAAATCTTCGCCTTCTGAACAGCAATAAGGGGTTGGGAGAAGGCAAGCATGAGTATATGGAGTACTCATGTCACACTCGATTTTCAAGAGAACAAACCAGATGTATTCCACATGTATGTCAGGATCAAGTTTCAACATATGCAGTGATATTATCAGTGATAATATAATTGTATCATTAAATAACGACAACATTTATTACAAAAAGACCCGCAAGTCTAAGAGAAAACACTAAGATAGCTTCCAGCGGTAGCCGGACTTCCATCCATCCACAGGCGTTGTCCAGAGGAGCGCCAGCCTATGACATGGTCTTCAGGTCGACGTCTTCCTTCGCCTAGAACTCGGCTCCATCATCCGGAAGGTCTTCGAAAACTTCGTCTTCTGAGCAGTATCAAGAAGTTAGGAGAAGGCAAGTGTGAGTACATAGAGTACTCAGCAAGTGTGGAAAAACATGACATATAGGCTTTAAGACAAGGAAAAACTTGACTCTGATTGACTGCAACTATACCAAACTAATCTAGGACTTAAAAAGATATATCAACCTATTTACTAGGTGATGACTCCAACATTAAAGGGGACAACTCATCGGATTCCATCCGACTACCAAACTCACCAAATATCTCATATCCGGCTACCGACTCATCTGGTTTCCACCACCCGACTACCCAAAACCAACCATTCAAGAAGTCCAAACCCGCTCTTAACCATGAGCACGACTAATCGATCAGTTTTACACTCTGCAGAGTTTGCACACTTTACCCACGAGTCGTGATTCTCGTTTTGTTTTACACTTCCGGGGTGTAGAGCCGGGATCTCACTACAAGGCTTTTACAAAGCGCCTCCAAATTCGTAACTCACTAAGTTTTCACCGCTAACAGGGATTTCATCCACTGCAGAGGCCCCCTCTTGTGCCACTTAACTGTCCACCGGTGCGTACAAAATATGAAGGACGTCTAAATATTTGGTCAGGCCGTACCCATATAAGCCTCGTGGTTGCGCTGTTATGCTAGGTAACATGCTTCACAAACCGGTCCTTAGGATCCATCACAGGAACAACCACATACCTGCTGTGTAGCACCACCTCAAACTAACCATTCAGTTGGGATCTCTATACCATGTTACTACAAGATTACCATACCTAAATTCTTGTTGTATAAACATTACTGCAGATTAATCTTTACCCCTACCATAACAGCACTAGCACATCTACCCTTTATTTCCCATAACTCATCAACGACGATAAGGAATGTCGAACAAAATCTAGTAAAACCCTAACAATGGGATTCCATATTAAACAAGCATGCATCTAGAAAAATAAAAACTACATTATCCTACAATGGTGTCAAAGTGATCAAGGACACTTGCCTTCGAATGCGGGTTGATCAAATTCCTCGAACGTCTGGTCATGCAAGCTCACACTGCTCGTCTCCTAAAGCAAACACGCACACCGGAAACAAACAAACACAACATCTAAGAATAGAACACAAAACAGCAACAATGCACTATAAAAAGGTTACTAATGGATAGTACACGCCGGTACGATCGCGGGAGCGCAAGAATCGTCTAAATTAGAGCTCGTATGAGAAAGTTGTGATGGTTTTAATCTATAGGGGCTTTTCTAAAAAATTACAGAAAGTTCTAGGAACCTATATGTAAAATTCAAGGAATAATTATACAAAAGTTTAGGGGGGCTAAAAGTAAATATAGCACTAACTAGGGGTATATTTGTGAAAATAGAAAAGTTTGGGGGCCTAAATGTAAAACTACCTAATTTCAGAGAATAAGAGAATTATTTTTTGCACCCTCTTGTCTCAGCAAAAGGGAGTGCGGGGAGGGGGAACGTGGGCGCGAGGGCTGGACGTGCGCTGGCGGATTCGGGCGAGCTACGCGGCAGTTGCAGACGTGGGCGCGGGCGCGAGCCCGAGAGGAAGATGATGCTGACAAGCGGAACCCAACTATCGGCGAGAGAGAGGGGGGAGATGGGCTGGGTCGTGTTGAGAATTGGGGGCCGGCGTAAAACGGACATCACAATTCAGCAAGTGTGGGAAAATATGATATGTAGGCTTAAGACAAGGAAAAGCTTGACTCGGGTTGACTGCAACTATGCCAATTTAATTTAGGACTCAAAAGACATAGCAACCTATTTATTATGTGTGATGACACCAACATTAAGGGATAGTTCATCGGATTCTATATGACTATCAGACTCACAAGATATCTCATATCCGATTACCAACTCATCGGGGTTCCACCACCCGACTACCCAAAACTAACCGTCCAAGGTCCCCACTAATTATGAAGAAGTCCAAGTGTGCTCTTGACCGTAAGCATGACTTTACAAATCGGTCTTTAGGATCCCACACAGGACCAACCACAAACCTGCTATGCAGCACCATATCAAACCAACCATCCAGTTAGGATCCTTATACCATGTTAATACAAGATTACCATACCCAATTATTGTTGCATAAACATTAGTAAAGATTAACATTTACCCCAACCATGACAGCACTAGCATATCTACCCTTCATTTCCCATGACTCATCAACAACGACAAGTATAATCATACAAAATCTAATAAACCATAATCATGGAATTCCAAATTAGACAAACATGCAATAAGGATAAACAATTATTATAAAAGTCCTAAAAGAGGTGCAAGATGTTCAATGACACTTGCCTTCAATCGCGGGTTGTTCAAATTCCTCAAACGTCTGGTCCTACAAATTCACACACTACTCGTCTCTTATAGCAATCGCGCACACCGGAAACAAACAAACACAAACATCTAAGAACACTACACAAAACAGTAGCAATGCACTATAAAAATATTACTAACGGATAGTACTCGTTGCTACGATAGCGGGAGTGCAAGAATCGTCTAAATCGGAGCTCGTATGAAAAGTTATGAGGATTTTAAGCTACATGAGCTTTTCTGAAAAAGTACAAGGGCTAAATTGTAAAAAATAGAAAGTTCTATGAACTTATTTGTAAAAATTAGGGACCTATTTGTAATTATACAAAAGTTCATGGGCTAAAAGTAAAATACAGTACTAATTGGGGGCATACTTGTGAAAACAAGAAAGTTTGTGGGCCTAAATGTAAAGTTACCTAATTTTAGAAAATAAAGAAATTATTTTTATATTGAAAATCCTAGTTATTGCATCAGCAGGCTGATTGTGCTCGGGTGTGGTGACGTGGCATGGCACGTGGGTATGGGCGCTTAGGTGGTTGACTGAGATGGACGCTAACTAGGCACTGGCGCTGCCTGGGTAAGAGCATTTAAATCTAGGGTGCACGATCTAGATTGGACGACTATGATTTAAAACATGAAGGGGCTATCTGGACTTCTAATCTTGACCGCAAGCGCTACATCGGACGGCCGACGACAAAAGGGGAGAAACAGGCGGTTGACGGCGACGGGAACACAACAGCGCTGCCTCGGACTACACTGGAAAACGGTGAAAACCTCGTCGCCGGGCACGATTCGCGATGACGAGCGGCTACGGAGGAAGAGGGGCAAGCGGTGAACCCGTTTTGGCGCATACCTTCAGCGGCGGAGCACAGGAAGGTGATCGACGGCGATGAAGGCGACGGAGGCGCTCGGGTTGACGACAGGGAGGCGCTCCGATGGCCGAAAGGCAGCGGGAAGGAGCCGACGACCTTTCTCTTGAGCCCGCGGTGCTGGCGAACCGGTCGGCGAGGGTGGAGCGCGGCACCAGAGCGGCTGCGGCACGAGCTCGGGAAGGTGCGACAATGGCATTGGGCGGCGGCTAGAGTTGCAGAGTAGATGGAAAGCAGAGGGGGAATCGCTGACATATATAGAGGGAGAATGGATAAACGCGTTGGAGTCGGATTCGGTTGGAGTTCTATTGGGATTCGGGGCGGCGACGCGTGAGCTCGAAACGGACTCGGCCTGATGCGGCGCGACAAAGGAGATGGCGTTGACAGGTGGGCCCAGCGAGACGGTGTCACAGAAAATAAAAAATAAATATGACATAATAGTAAAAATCGCAAAAAGATAATCACAAAAAATGACAAAATATTAGGAAAATTAGTATAATAGAATAAAATAAAAAATAGTAGAAAACAGAAAAAATTAGGACGCTTGAATGTGTCACATTCTAGAAAGAATAAAAAATTAAAGAGTATCTAGAACATATTGTATGTGGTCTAGTAACATATTTCGTTATATCACCAGTTAGTAATAGATATACTAGAAATTTCTATTTTTTTAAAAAAAAATTAGTATGTACAATATTAAATAATACAGATATATATGCTAGAAAGAATAAAAAATTAAAGAGTATGTATGACGTGTTTCATATGGTTTAGTGACATATTACGTTATATAATAATAGACTTACTCATTGTTTCCTTTCTAAAAGTAAAATGTGTTATACAATATGACTGTGCATTATTTAATATTGTACATACTAGTTTTTTTAAAAAAATAAGAATTTCTAGCATGTCTATTACTAATTGGTATATATTGTAATATATCATTGGGTCACATGCAACGCATCCTAAACGCTCTTTAAATTTTTATTGTTTTTAGCATGTGATATATTAATGTGTCCTTTTTTTCTATTTTTTCTATTTTTTTAAAAAAATCTATTTTTCTATTTTTTCTAATATTTTTTATTTTTCCTATCTTTCTTGATTTTTCTAATTTTTTTTTGTCAATTTTCCTATTATTTCTGATTTAAATTTTTGGGTACGTCACGTAGGCGTCTGAGTGGCATGCCACGTATGCACCAGAGTGGATGCCAAGGGTTATAGACCTGAAATGCACGACTTAACAATATTAATAGCACAAATTTGCAGTTTGAGAGTCTGTGAATCTAAATGATATAGCTTCACAAGATTGGAATCTCTAGTGCATTTTACTCTATTTTTTTCAACCATGAGCATAAGCACTTTAAATAGGAGTTCTTTAGGAAAATGTCAGCAGAAAACTTAAAATGACACCTATTTACGAACAAAACAAAACTAACTTTCTAAAACAACAGCTATTTCGGAACCGAAGAAATAGCACACCATCACCATCTAGTTGAACAGCACAATGATTCCACCAATAACTTTGAGTTTAAGAAAAAGAAATGTTACAATACACCAACAGGATCAAAACCTAGTTATCACATTTTGCAGTGGCAAATGATGAGTTACCCTGAGCAATGGCCTAGGAAAGAACACAAGATGAGCAGGGGAGGGGCTGCATCAGAACCCCAGAGCAGGGAAACTGAGCAAGGCAGGCTTTCCGTTCCACGGTTATCATCTTGGTCGGCAGCTGCCCTCTCCGGCTCTCCCTGCTGCTACTGTATCCATGTGCCCTGCCCTCGTCACCCTTTTCAGGAAAATTCAGACTACCCATCTTTAAGTGAGGCAATCCACCTAACGGCTAACGCCCATAAGCTGCAACTCTTTTCCCCTCTCTCTCCCCCTATTTATTTTATTTTCAGACATAAATTGGTATGCGCTATGACCGTTTTGTCCCTGCATTCAGTCACATCACACGAACTTTCACTCCATAACAGCGTGGATCAATCTTTTCATATGTAATGGTTGAAGCAAAATAATATTTTAACATGCCATACATATTTGAAGCAGATTTAATTGCATATGCAAAATATTCAACATTACAAATTTTAACATGCCACAAATTTTTTAAGCACACGAATTTTCACTCCATATGTAACGGTTGATTCATAGGCCCTTGCATGCATCTGTTGAGAGTGGTATGTTGAAAGTGGTTATTTGTGGTATGTTATTTGAGACATGTTGAATATTTGTGACGTGCTAAAATATTATTGATGACAAGATTTGTTATCTATAGTGTTCATTGTAGCGACAACTGACTTAACGTGCGACCAGATAAACAGTCCACGACTATATGAACAGTAACACGATCGGATGAACAGTGCCAACCAGGCAAATAGTATCCGACCAGTGAACGGTACTTCCAACCAGAGAAATAGTAACATCCGATCAGTGAATAGTAATTTCAGACCCGTGAACACAATAAGTGGTCATGACCAATGACTAGACGACCAGTGATCATGATTTATTCCTGTAGTTGGTTTCCGAACATATGGAAGAGTTGATCGAATCTAAGGATGTCGAACTAAATTAAAGTGTATTTGGATAGATATATGGGAGTTTTATATGTTGAAATAGGAAATATATATTTATTATAGAGAGTTTGGAGATCAGGTAGGTATAGCCGAATTATATTTGTAAGTCTTGTTCGGTTTGAATTAGGAGTCATGGTCACTTACGGCTAAGACATGCTGCCCTTTAAATATGATATAGTCATAGCCGATTAAGGACATCAACCAATCGATCAAACACAATTTACATTATCTTTTGTCTTTTGTCTAGCTCCTATAGTCCAGTTCCTCCTTCTTCCTCCTCGTGCTGCTACTCGTTCTTGATCTCGACGACTAAGGACAAGTCGCCGGCTAAACATGCCCTGACGGGGTCCCTCCCGAGTGTGATTTGCTGACAAAGATCTGTCACCGCAGTGCCAGACTGAGCTTCCAAGGTGCTGCTTGCCAGGTTAGTTATCCTTTATTGGTTTGCTCATAAATTGGTCGCTCGTTACCGCGAAAGCGCAATAGTTACCCCGTTGTCGTACGCCATGCGCGTGCCGTTGCGGATTGCATACAAGGTGCTCATGTGTTGGCGTGAGGATCCATATTTTTGTGCCAAAACATTTTGGTGACTCCACTGGGGAATCAACTTCTTCAGCCACGGCGCATGTCAGAGGGTGAACTCCTATCGCAGGGATCCAGAGGGACCCCTTTTTGAGATTCGGTCGGGGGGATGATTCTGAATATGTTTGCGGGAGAAACAAATGGGTGTAAATGCGATGGCAGGTGGGATGAAATGATCTAATGCAGAACGCAGTAAATGCACTGGAGGGATTTTTAGACAGGTTCGGGCCGCACT
This sequence comes from Phragmites australis, assembly GCF_958298935.1. NCBI lineage: Eukaryota > Viridiplantae > Streptophyta > Magnoliopsida > Poales > Poaceae > Phragmites > Phragmites australis. The sequence continues at coordinate 320,087 of NC_084927.1, forward strand.
GAGCGTAATACCCTACTCCTGTATGGATGCTATAAATGCCCTAAAAATGTCCCTAAGGGATGTTGCTGGTTACAAGAATGTTTATCTATCCTAGAGCTTCGGACTCCTTATTCTTCGGTGGTCTCAGCTTCTGTGCAAGCGGAGGTCCTGAGCTCCGGTAGTGGCCAGGGGGGCGGCACTCCGCTTGGAGGCCCCCCGGTCGGTTCGGCCGCCACCCGAGGATGGATCGGCCTTGGTTACGCCATGGTGGGAGGTAGCCCGGGAACCCTCGGCCAGCACCTGACGGTGAGCCGTGCTGACCAAGGCGGCCACCTCCTAGAGACAGCGGCCTTCTGGGGTTTCCCCCGCCGCTTGGACTGGCGGGTGCCTGAGGAGAGCTTGCGCCGCAAGCAGCGCACTCCCAGGACTGGCCTCGCCAAAGGCGAGCCTACGCCGCAACAACGCCTGGCGCTGTCCAGATGTGGATCTGGCGGCAGGAGTTTCTGCCGCCTGTTAAGGGTTAGGCGGTGCGCTAGCGACGGCGGCAGCAGCCCTGCTGGGTCCAGCGCCACGGTCCCCATGAGAGGGGAGCGCCGTGCGTGCGGACCATGGCTACTGCTGAGGAGCAGCAGCGACTGGGGCCTCCTGTGCGAGGGGCTCCATTTCCTCACTGCAGCTGGAGCCGGTGCGCCGGAGACGATGGCCACCTGCCATTTTTTCTGCAGGAAAAAATAAACAAATTCAGGGATGCACCCCCCCTACCTGGCGCGCCAGCTGTCGGAGGGTAAACTCCTATCGCAGGGATCCGGAGGGACCCCTTTTTGAGATTCGGTCGGGGGAATGATTCTGAATATGTTTGCGGGAAAAATAAATGGGTGTAAATGCGATGGCAGATGGGATGGAATGATCTAATGCAGAACGCAGTAAATGCACTGGAGGGATTTTTAGACAGGTTCAGGCCGCACTGAGCGTAATACCCTATTCCTGTATGGATACTATAAATGCCCTAAGAATGTCCCTCAGGGATGTTGCTGGTTACAAGAATGTTTGTCTATCCTAGAGCTTCGGACTCCTTGTTCTTCGGTGGTCTCAGCTTCTGTGCTTGTACTGAGGTGTTCTTCTGTCTTCGCTTCGGATTCTTCAGTCTCTGAGAATGTGTATCCCCCTCCCCCCTTGTCCGTGCCCGCCAGCTCTCTTAAATACTCACCGGCGGTAGCGTGCCCCGAAAGGGAGGACACGAGTTCCAAGGCGCCATAAATGGAAAGGCAGTCATCATGGGCTGCTGCGCGAAGTGACCGGGGGGGGTTGAAAACGCTCCCCCCGCCCTGTCTTGGTTGTCATGATGGTGTTGGCAACGGGCGCCATGGAGAGGGCCCACCGGGCAACGACAGAGCAGCCTGGCGTGCCCGCCCGGTCTTGTTTGCCTGACACAGCAGGGTGGTAGGCGGGGCGCCTTGGGCCTTGCGATGCTATCCCGAGGCGCGCCGGATAACGCGGGATGGGACCCGTGCATTAAATGTCCCCACGCCCTCCTGCCAGGATGTGGCAGGGACTGACACCGAGCGTGGTAGGAGCAGTTGGAGGTGACAGGCCACACGCCCTCTTAAATGCAGCATCGGCCCTTTCACTGGCTGACACCTCACCGCTGGACCCCTGTGGGGGCCACCGACGAAGGACTTCTTGGGCCGTCGGGGAATCGAGTGCTCGGGGGTCACTGTTCACATCCCCGAGCACTCTCTCCCGGAAACGCCCTCTCTTAGTCCTCGGGGAACCGAGTGCTCGAGGGCCACTGTCACGGCCCCGAGCACTCTATCCCGGAATTGGCTGTTCGGATCCTCGGGGAACCGAGTGCTCGGGGGCCGCAATTCGCAGCCCCGAGCACTCTCTCCCGGAACTACCTTCCTTGGGTCCTCGGGGTACTCGGGTGCTTGGGGGCCACTGTTTGCAGCCCCAAGCACACCCTTCCCGGTACTCGGCTTTTTTGATAGTCGGCGGACTTAGGTGCTCGGGGGCCACTGTTCATGACCCCGAGCACTCCCTTCCTGACACTTGGTCTTCGCAAATCATCGGGGAACTTGGGTACTCGGGGAACACTGTTCATGGCCCCGAGCACCCCCTCCCGGGACTTAGTCTTTTCGTACCTCACAGAGATGATCCCCGTGGGAGGGTGCCACGTGGCGGATTGCTGATCTGGCCTCGGGATTCGGGGACCCCTGGTTCCTGATTCACCGATAGCGCAATATGTACTCAAGATCAACTCCAATAGCTTTATCACACCATCCATCTACACCACGTCCGAGGTACAATTTACAAGTACATTAAATAGATCTGTTAATGCTGCTATGCCTCTGTTCTATAGTCATGAAAGTACTGTGCAAGGATTATATGATGGTAATGGTATACAATATACCATATTGGATAATGCCAGTATATCGAATTTTAATAATATTAGTAGCATGCAGCAAGAATTTGTACCTCATAATTCATCGGCAATATTTGCATCACCTAACGTGTCACAAACTAGCATACCAATGAATAATCATTACGGCCGAATCAATATGATGGGTTCGACCAATAATTATGAGTCATCACATGTTAATAATTTTAGTAGTGTACAACAAGAAATTGGACCTCTTGATTCATCAGCGAGTGTTTCACCGTTTATGCTTACACAACAAGCTATGCCGATGAATGAGATGTATGGCCGCAGTAATGTTGATCATTCGGCCAATTATATTGAATCATCATATGCTACACTATGTGTCACTAGAACGGAGGTTACACCCTATGCTTTTTCAGCACCATATGCAACACCTAATGCGTATAATTCGGCTCCATACGCCACTGATGATTATGGCCGAATAGATGAGAATCTAGCACATGTACCTCCATACAACATTGTAGCATATAGCGTATCTCCCACACTACCCCAAATTTCCGGTATTCCTTGTAATTCATTGCTGAAAACTTATTTCAGTGTTCCCCAATATGATATATCATATGTGCAGCCCACAACGTCGTATTGTTGTGATACCCTAAAGCCATATATTTTTAGCCCAGAACAACAAGCTGATTCAGTGTCTACTCGGCTCACAGCCGAGCAAAATATAGGGCCTAAAAGTATCAAGGACAACCTGACATGAACAGAGATGAAGCACGTAGGATATGTGAAACATTTTTGGGGTCTAAAGGTAGGAAAGAATTAATTGATTTAGTGTGAAAGATTGTGAGTTTCTATAATTCAAATGTGGAGTCAGGGTCGGTTTTAGAAAAAGAAAAGCCGGCTGTAATTGAAACAAAAGAACAAAAATTGGCTACTGTTGAATTGACGGCTATGTTTGAGATAAAGGAAGCTATGGTGCTACTACCTAAATTTCGTGCTAAAACAATTGATGACCAAGACCTAAATAAAGGTGTTTTGGTCATAGCTGATGTAAATAGTGGCAACAAATCTACGCTTAATGAATTATTTGAAGAAGATAATAGCGCGATTGAAGCGGAATTGCAAGAACATCGGAAGGAGTTCCTTTCGTGCTATCAGAAGACAAAGCATGGTGTCATTAAGATAAAAGAGATTTCATCCATTGATGCCCTGCTAAAAGAGGTACGATATGAAGTTACGTTATCTGCTTCCCAATTTGATATTATAGACTCTATGCTTTATGATTATGAAAGATTGAGTAAAGAGGATAATGTAAGCAAACAATTAGGTTTGAGTATGAATATAAAAAAGCCGATTACTATTGCATACCAACGGTTGATTAGTGATCATAGTAATATGATTCCATGCCCGCGGGGTTTTAAAGTGCAAGAACTTGCAAAATTCCCGGGTAAAGATAGTAGAATCACCAGTGGATTCGTCGGATAAGTTATTGTGTCATATAGGAAGGACGATAATGGTAATACATTCAAGTTAGGATTATTCCCATCATCATCTTTACTAGGCAGTATATTTATATGGATTACTTTACTTGTTCTATACTTAGTCTACACTTGGTCACAAATAGAGCATAAGTTTTGTGATTATTTTGGATTTAGAGATACAAGGCTGAGACTGAAATTTGAAAAGACCGATATTAATATAGTAGAAGATAACTATACGATATCGGACAAGATGAATACAAGTAAATGTGTAGCCGAGTGGGTTAATATCAAATCTGAACTATTTGCTTGTTTAGCTTTGAAACCATCTCCGCAAAAGAATCAGCTTAGAAAGAAAAATTATACATTTCATTTAACATGTGTGACCAGATTTTTGATAGTTTATTACAAGAGAAACATATTAGATTACTTGGTCATCATGTTATACCTTCATGTGAAGAATTAGGACAGCGTACATATTGCAAATGGTATAATTTATTTACTCATGCTACTAATGATTGCAATGTGTTTCGCCGACAAGAACAATCAACTATTAGTGAAGGTCGATTGAAGTTTGCAAACCATCTATAGACAGGGGGGCATAAAGTATGACTGGTAGTGAAAACAAGAAAGTATTGATTCGGCCAAAACAGACTGATACAACAAAAGATAAGAAGGTCACAACAGATAGCAAGATTAATAATGATAGAACTAGTAAAACTAGCAATATTATAGGCAACAATAAGAAGATAGTTTGGATGCCTAAAGGTAGTCAGAATGTTAAAGCTAAGGTTAAGGTTCAAGCATCAACTGCTAGAGCTGTACCAAATGCAAAGCCGAAGGTGATATTTAAACAACTTCTGGCTAAGTATGAGAGGGAGAAAGCCGGCCCGAATGTTGCTGGTCGGTTTGATAATTTTAAGGAGCCGAGAGAACCTCCAAAGTATGAGTTTGGTGGTTGAGATCGGCGATGGGAAGGATTTCATGCAGCAGCACCGTATCCTCCTTTTGGGCTACCAATGCCCATACCGTGGGGGCATCTTCCTATGATATTTTCTCCTTATCCACTGTGGGGCTGGTATGGTCCATGGATGCCACCTCTGATGCCTTTTGAGTCATTCCATCCAGGACGGACAGTACCTAGGCCACTAGTTTTTGATATACTATCTCATCCTAGAGATAACTGTTTTGATCAAAGGAATCGGTCCGGAGATCAAAAGAAGAGAAAAGTGATCAAACAAGTTTATCATGTTAAAAGGGATGGTAACAAGGATAAGAGTTCAAATTTTCCTTCAAGAGATGGGAAGCTAACTATTGTACCCAAGGAGCTGATAAGTGTGAATTCATTTGAAAGAGTTATGTCGGTAACTAATAAACATGCACATACTTCATGTGATCAAGCCAAACACACATCTGGTTCGGGCTCCTGCATTAGTATACGACAAGGAAAAGCAACACATAGAAGAAGAATTATTGATGTCAGGCTTAGCAAAAAGGAAAGGTTTAGCAACTCAATGGTAAATGATGCAGCCGAATGCATATGTTCTAGTTTATGTTCAAAGCAAGAAAGTGAGAAGGCAATTAATGTGACTAATCGAAAGCATGGCCTTGATGTGGTTAGTTACAAGAAGAAGATGTGGGTTCCTAAAGGTACCACACAAGTTCAGACTAAGGGTAATGTTCAAGCATCCATTGCTAGAACTACACCAGAGGCAAATTTGAAGACGAAGGAATCCAGAAAACAACCACAAAATCACAAGTTTACACATGATAATCAAAACCTTTGGCAGCCACATCATATGTGTTCATTACCAGTTCCACCGATGTCCTCATCGCGGAAAATATGCCCAGATATGTTTGATTATTCTCCTTGGTTTTGGTGTGATCCTTGGATGCCATTTTATGAATCTTTACAGTTTAGTTAGGCATTGCCAAGGCAAGGTACATAGGTTCGGCTCTTACGGCCGTATTAGAAATATTATTAGGAGAGCATAAGATATATGACCGATGTTTATTTATCATCGCCCTAAGAGAATACATAGTCGACATATTATTTATCATCGTCCTAAGTGATGGGTAGAAATAGATAATAAGTTGTTCATGATTATTGCACATAAAAGTATTTTTCGGTACGCAAGCTTTACCAAAAAAACAGGAGGGGCATATGTTGATGACAAGATTTGGTATTTATAGTGCCCATTGCAGCGACGACTAGTTTAATTGGTGACCAGATGAACAGTAACCTCCGACTAGTAAACAGTAACCTCTGACCAGTAAACAGTGATTTGAGACTAGTGAATAGTGATTTCAGACCAGTGATCATGATTTGTTCCTGCAGTTGGTCTCCAGACATATGAAAGAGTTGGTCGAATCTAAGGAGGTCGAATTATATTAAAGCATATTCGGGTAGATATATGAGAGTTTTACGTGTTCAAATAGAAAATATATGTTTGTTATAGAGAGTTTAGAGATCAGGTAGGCATAGCCGAATTATATCTTTAAGTCTTGTTCAGTTTGAATTAGGAGTCCTGATCTCTTACGGCTATGACCTGGTGCCCTTTATATATGAGAGGGTTATGGCCGATTGAGGACATCAACTAATCGATCAAACATAATTTACATTATCTTTCGTCTTTTGCCTAGCTCCTGTAGTTCTGTTCCTCCTTCTTCCTCCTCCTGCTACTACTCGTTCTTGATCTCGACAATCAAAGACAAGCCGCCAGCTAACCGTGCCCTGACAGGGTCCCTCCCAGGTGTGATTTGTCAACAAATATCCGTCGCTGTAGTGCCAGACTGGGCTTCCTAAGTGCTGCTCACCGGGTTAGTTATCCTTTGCCGGTTTGCTCGTAAATCGGTTGCTCATTGCGGCGAAAGGGCAATAGTTAGCCCGCTGTGCTGCGGATTGCATACGAGAGGCTCGTGTGTTGACGCGAGGATCTATATTTTTGTGACAACACATATAAAAAAATTGGTAAATACTGCTATCTGATTTGATTCAACCATTATGCAATGAAAAATAGTGTGCTGTGACTGCAGGAGCGAAACGGTTATAGTGCATGCCAATTTAGATTCGAAAATAAAAGAAATAAGGAGAGAAAGGGGGAAATGGTATGGTGAGATTGAGTAGTGACATTGCGCTGCTCAATGATGTTCTATAGATTGCCCTCGCTTAGGGATGGCATAGTCTGAACTTTCGGGGCCCCCTTGACACCCTTCTCGCATGTGCACTGCCCTGCCCTCTCCCAGACGAGAGACTCGGAATGGAATCGCATCCCATCCATCCATCACTTCCATCATCTCCCGTTGTGATTTGCTAACGGCATCGCATCAATCAACAGTACTGTATTTCGAGTTTCTTTCCATTCCTGCGAGACAGATTCTCAATTTTTTTAAACATCCAATTGGAAAATTATTCTATTCAACTAGAATACATGGATGCTTCAACTCAAATCCCCAATCTGACTTGGAAACCCAAAAGCTTCGTATATGAATACATCAATGCTTTCATAATAATTGCTGAAAAACTTTCAATCCTCCAAGTTCAGACATTTCCACCGACAATACCAAAGTTATGTTGGAGAATATATCTCTGCACTCTTAGCTCGATACCGAGGATTCTCATATTGATTGGGGAAAAAAAAGGAAAATCTAAGTTGACTAAGAGTAACTTCAACATACTATCTATAATACACCATCCATATCATCATATAGATTGTCAACTATAAAAATTATCTCACCATATTACTCAATCACTCTAACATCGTATCCATATTTCATACTTCGTATAATCTCTCTCATTTTTAATATTATTCTATAACTAACAACGGTGGATCCACAAAGAAATAAAAATATATAACGGTTCTTTCTCTTCCTCCCACAACCTCTCTTCCTCGCACAAAACTTTCTTTCCCCATTCTCTCTATGAGCTTTCTTCCTCATTCTCTCTTTTTCTCACAGTACGCCTCCACCTCCTTAATACATTGTTGGAGTGGTCGATTTTGCCACCCGTGGCCGTCAAACTGACTCCTCGTGCTCTCTCACTTCCGTTTCTCTGTTTTCCCAAATTTTGATTTGCATCTATATACTTCGATTTGAGCGTTGGGGAGGAAAGGAAAGACCGGGTGAAGGCAGTCGAGGGAGCAAGAGCTGCTGAGGGAGAACTCCGAGATGTCGTCCATCGATTTCTTGTAGATGGGTTCAGCTGCATTGACGGGGTTGGCGTTGTCTCTGGAGGACCGGTGCCGGCGTCATCCCTCCCGCCTCCGTTGCTGCTCTAGCCACGGGAGGAGTTGGAGGAGCATAGCAACAGCAACAGTGGGGATGATAGGAGGAGGAGTAGCAGCAGCAACGGTGGGGAGACAGATAGGCGTCCAAACGATGGCGGTAAGCGCACGTGCGGGTGACGGTTGGAGGATGGCATGTGGGAAGAGACATGCTAGATCTGGCGTGCGGGAGGGAGGGGATAGCGTGGCCGACAAAATAGCATGGATGATGGAGGTTTTGTTGGAGATAGATTTTTGCTAGTTTTGGCTATCGAGTGAGATAGATGGTGAAATAGAGGGACTTTGAAGATGCTTTAAGGAAACCCGTAGCCTAAATTCATGAACTTCAACCTAGACTTCAGAGATTTCCAACGGAAAGTTTATCTATTCAACTTTTTAAAAAGAAAACACATGGATACTTCAATTCAGATTCTCAAATTTTGACTTGGAAACCCAAAAACTTCATATGTTACATTGATACTTGGTATGTAGGAATTGCTACGAAATTTCAACTTTCAATCCTTCAAGTTGAGACATTTCCTCTGAGCTTCGTGCATTATCGATCGATAATGTCGAAGGTAAATTGGAGAATACTCCATATTTTAGCACTTTTAGCTCGATAACCGAGAATTCTTGATTCGATTAAAAAAAAAGGATTCCAACTTTTTTTTGCGAGAAGGGGATTTATATTATGAAGGAAGCATAGTACATCCCCGTCCTTTTGCAGATAAGCCCCTGAAATAAAAGAAAATTACAAACAAGGACGTCCATGTCCTTTCCCCAATCTTCATCAGCTCCGGTGCCCTCCACTGTGAACACACATTGGAGTCAGAGCAAGGTCCTCCTACCAGTTCGACGAGAGACTCCAAACCTTAGACATGCCTCAAGAACCAACGCCTCAAACCTTCAACCCGAACGCATCTAAAACCTCAAAAGAGCCTCGGTTGTCGTCTCGCCGAAATCGGTAGAGGAAGAAGATCGGTGCTATCCATCATGGGAACCAAAGCAGGTGGCCCGGATATAGGGTCCGGCGTTGCCGACGACATTGGCAACCAAGAAAACAACAAGGATGGCCAAAGAGTCCACTCTTCCGCAACCAAACAAACAAGCACTAACCTCCGAAGCACCTTGCCAGTGAAGTGGTCGCTCCATTAACGCACAGCAGCGACGACGACCGCAAATCTACCACAGAGGATTTGCCTCACTTTCCTTCACCAATGAAAGCAGCACAAGATGGACCTTCACCGGAAAAGGGGGTACGACAGCAAAAGACCCCATCCAACGGTCGTCAAATTTGTAACACCCAATCTCCTCCGCCTCCCAGGAGGACATCGACGACGAGGAAACGACTAAAACATCGCCGAAGAAAAAAGTCCCAAACCACAGCAAAAGTAAAAGGAAATCTAAAACTATTCCTATAAACTAGTACAAGGAAATATATACACTGGCTACTGAAATCCTTATTCCCCATCCCTGCCGGCGCTGGAGCTGCCGCCGCCGGAGGGGAGGGGAGAAGGGAGGAAATCGGTGCTGGACTGAAGGCGCATTCTTTTTGCCCCTTTTGGGCCGTAGCAGGGGAAGGGCCGAGAGGATAAAAAGAATTCCAACTTGACTAAGTTTCAAACTCGCAATAAAAAAATTTGAGCTTCCAGACCATACTACATGGATTCGGGCTTGATCTGGGAGCTGTAATATGATATCTGAAGGCCTTGCCGGCCGGGCGGCCCCATGGGACCCGTACGTCCTTGGCATAGTATAGTCGGTTCACTGTTGCGTGCTGGTGAGGTCCCAATGCATGCGTTGGTGTTTGGAAGGATTCTTCGGAATTGGATGTGTCGATCCGTCCATCACATGTATGTGTATGTGCATGTTGAATGATTGGTAAGTTAGGCACGCAGCAGCAGCAGCAGCGCCCACAGAACACGTCCAAGCGTGTGCATCGTGACAAAAAGGGCAGAAAAAGTGAACCCTCAACATTCCCTAGTGGAACTTCGCCGGCCGAACTTAAAATTTGGAAAGACTAATTGCAGTATTTTTTTTTTTAGAAAAGGGCAAGCTCTGCCACCGTATGTACTCAACGTATCTGCTACCAACGCCGATCAAAAATAGGCAAATAAAGCCGCGGGTGGGAATTGAAACTCTAAGAGCAGCCACAGCGTAGATGGTGGCATCAGCTCTTGAACATGAGCCGGTGCTTCAATTTTTTTAGCAAGCACCAGCTGCGGCAGTGTTCAGCACCAGTGCCAGAGAGAAATTATTAAAACACCGAAAGAAAAAAAATTCTTTTACGTAAGAAACATGACTGAAAAAAAAACTGTTAAAAGATGACCTATCATCATCAAGTAGTTATGGATGGCATCCAAATAAACCGGTGTTGCAGCTACAGGTTGTACAGTGGAAATGATAGTACATTACAGTCCTTTTATCCCATAGTGGAAATAGTGGCCATGGTGCCACATGTAGTACCTCACATGTATTTATGCTACTGTCAGCCAATTTTTTCTAAAAAATAACTTGCAAAATGTTGCCATGTATTATTACGCTTGGACATTAATATATTGGTCGACCTGAAATTCATGTTTAAAATTTGTATAGAGAATGCAATTTAGAGATTTTGTATTTAAGTATGAATAACGCAACTATATTTTAAACTCGAATAGTTCGTTCCAATTTTGAAAAACAAATCATTTTCATTATTACTAAGGCTTGACATTAAAAAAGGAATTAACATTTAGCTATTAGTGAGACTTTAAAATTCAGAAATTAGATATTTATAGTTTGGAATTTTTATTTGGCTTCAGTAAAAATGGAAAAGTAGAACTAAATGCAACACTAAAATAAATCTATCTATACCTATACTAGTCACAGGCTCTGAGAAAATTCACACGTTAATTGGAGAAAATAAATACATCTAACCGTCTATCTATTGTGGGACCAAGTTATTTTATTATCACGTCATTTAGAGAGCCTTCAAAAGACTAGATGTTTGCGTCTGCAATCTTTTAGGTCACTTCTTTATCAGCAACGTTTTTGAAGGATAAGCTCCCAACCTATGTCATTATAGGTGTGACACTACTTACGAATTAATTCGTCTTCCTACCTCTCCCATTCCGATGTCTTCTTCATGTATCCCGATGTGTCGAGTGTGTAGGGTAAAGGTTCTTTTTCGAGATAGTTTTGTGGTTTTCACTTGACTTCTGAGCTCCCGAGGATTGCTTGTCCTCCACAAAGACATCCTAATATTTTCCTAAAAAATTGTACAAGGTAAAGTGCGACATTAGACCATTCTTCACATAATCACAATTAATTATGGTATTCCTATTCTTCCACGAGTTGCCCATGACCAGCATTGCATCGTGCCTCACAAGGTCACCGAACCCTTCAAGGAATTGGAACTTTTGTTCCTAGCTCTATCCACATCTGCTCCTTGAGATCCCTAGGCACATCCGGCCATTGACGATAGATGATGGGCACGCGTCCCTAACGATTACCCTGCAATATTGACTGGTAGTACAAGTAGTGCAGTTCTTTGTTCATTCCTCTTAATTCCATCGAGGAGGCATGAAGCATCAACCACCGAACATATTGACTGGTAGTGCAAGTAGTGAGCTCATATGTAGCGCATGAGAGCTAGATACGGGGACACACAAATTTCTAACCAGGAATCATAAACCCTAACTACCAACCATTGAACTAAAGATGATAAACTAAGCATTTCAGTTCTCCAAATTTGAAGAAATTTCACATTGAACTCAATGAATTTAAGTTCTCCTTCATTGATACGAATTCAGTTCTCCAAAATAGTTAAGTGCCACATTTGACAAAATTGAAAATTGAAATAATCCTAACATTTCAAACTGATACAAATACTAAAATGGCCAGTTTCAAATGACATAATGAACATCACTTTCCTCATGTAAAACACATTCTAATTGAAATTTCATCTCAAAATTGAAGCTCTACCAACAGTTCACCTCCAAATTGAACCTATTCCAACAATTCGCCTCTAAATTATAACATTTCTTGCTCTAATTTCAAGCTAATCCTAACATTTCAAACTGACTTCAAACTAATCCTAACATCGTCGGTAGGGGCACACTGTCAACATCCATCAATTCATACATTAGAGAAAGGGGAAAAGGGGCAGGGACACACCGTTGATAGCTGGTGTGTCGGTGGTTGGCAGCTAGGGGTAGATGTGGCGGCGAAGTGAAGGGGCTAGGGTGGCGTTGGTGGTGATTGCATGGAGGAGTCGGGCGACCTTGGTGGTGATAGAATGGATGAAGAAGGGTCCAGGGTAGAGGTGAGGGTTGAGGAGGCTACGATGATGGTGTGGAGGGGCTAGGGCAGAGGTGGCACATGTCGAGGAGGAGCATCGGTGGCACGAGTCAACAAGGAGGCGATGGTGCAAGTCAACGAGGCCATGGCGGAGTGTGTTGATGTGGTAAATGTTGAGATGGAGGATGCCAGGAGCATGACAATAATGACATCTCTGTTGTGTTAGGGTTAGGTTTTGTCGTTGTAGCGGCCATGTGTAGAGGAAGAGGGTGGAACTGACGTTTATATGTGGATAACATAACACAGTCGGTTGATAACTATAACTCGCAGTGATACTTTTATCACTGTCGATTCTTTGTTTTAATCGAAAGTGATAATATCTAAGTCTAGCCAATAAGATAAGTCTAGCGAGTGATGGTAGGAGGCAGGCGCGGGGCGGCGGATGGGAAGTGATAGGCGAGTGACTGGCGCGGCGCGCATATGCCGGTGGCCGGGAGGTGGCGGACGACAAGCGAGCGGAGGGCGCGAGGTAGATGCGGGCGGCGACGGGCGAGCGACGGCGGGAGCCGAGCGCGGGGCAGCAAGAGGGAGGCGATGGGCAAGCGGCTCGTTGCCACGCATGCGCTGGTGGCCGAGAGGTGGCAGACGTGGCCACACGAGCGGCGGCAGCCCACGGCCAGGCGACCATTGGCGCGATCTTTTCAGGCTCCCGCAGGCAAGAATCTACCCTGTCCCTAACCCGACCCGAAATCGGGGCCCCTACCTGTGACCCCGCAGGCGAAAACCCAGTCCCGACCCCACCCCCATCGGGTGTAAAACCCGTGGGGCGCCGACCCACCCCGCCCCATTACTTACCCTATTCTTGTACAATCTCCTCTTCATCATACTCGGTCCAATAAGTATAGCCAGTCTTGAAATCTTTTCGAATCAAGTGTGAATGGATATGCTTTATGATATAAAATTGCTTCTAATTTTTGCAAATAAGCATGGACAATATATATTCTTTGTTCTGATCTGATTTGTACTCCACGACGGCGCTTAGAAAAGCACATACACACCGTTAATGTACTCTAGGCCGCGACGGCCCGTGTTATGTTCATCTTCGGTCCATCTACAATTAAAAATTAATCACACAATGTTTTATTCATTATTTAACAAATGTTCCTACCTTGAAAACATGAGTCCATATAAAATTCAAATGAACAATAATCTCAATTTAAATCTAATTTTAGTAATCAATTAATGACAATCGATAATTTAATTCTAATTAATTAAAATTAATATACGCTCATACCTTGCAAACATTAATCCATATAAACTTAAAAATGAACAATAATCTAAATTTAAAATATAATTTTAGTAATCAATTAATGAAATTGATAATTTAATCTAATTAATTAAAACTAATATATGCTCATACCTTGCAAAATAAAATCTAAAGGAACAAATCTCAATTTAAAATCTAATTTTAGTAGTCAATTAATGACAATTGGTAATTTATATTTAATTAATTAAATTAAATATATGCTGATACCTTGCTAAAATTAATCTACCTAAAATTCAGATGAACAATAATATCAATTTAAATCTAATTTTAGTAATCAATTAATGAAAGTTGATAATTTAATGCTAATTAATTAAAATTAATATGCGCTCATACCTTGCTCATAAGTTGGGGCTAGATTTGATTAAATAATATTCATACCTTGCTCATAAACTACAATTGAACTAGATATAAACCTTAAATTGGAGCTAGATTTTATTAAAAAATATTCATATAACTACAAGATGTAATAGTAATCTATTGCAAAATTAGTGGTCAATTGGACCACTAGCTTCTTAAATATGGATCACCATGAAAAACACCAACTACAAAAACTAGAGCAAATTAGAAGGTAAATCGAGCTACAAATCAATGGTAGAACAAGTGTCTAACCTTAGAGCACCTTAGACATGTTTATTCCTCCGGAATTTGAAGCCACGAAGCACCAAATCGCCTTTGATGGCCACTCGCAGCAAAAATCGCCTCCTAACACCAAGCAATGAGGAGAACTGCTCGACTCGGGCTTAGGAGGAGATAGGGGGCTCAATAATACAATGCCAGATTATTCTTGCCAGTTTATAACAAAAACCGACGGTGATAATAAGACATCACTGCTAATTCATGCCATTAATCGATATTAATGCATCACTGTCAGTTAGTAAGATGAACTGGCAATAATATATTTCCTTATCATGGTCGGTCAATTCTTGGTATCAACCGGTGGTGATATATCATTGTTATTTTATGACATGAGCCGATAATGATGTTTTTCTTATCACTGTTGGTTAACGATATGAATTGATAGTGATAAGGAATTACCACTGCTGATTTTTATCCACATCAATTATTTGAGGCGTGGACCGTCATGAACCTTATTGTTGCCGACATTTGAGGTGTAGGCTTCCTCCAAAAACAAACAGTGATAGGCTGGCCCCTATTGTGTTTTGGTCTAGCGCCGAAACCTTCCTTGTCAATGTTATTTGGTTAGTGTGCTTGGAACCCAGCGTTTTGGTTTGATTTTCTGCTGATAAGGAAAAAAGCCGATAGATTTGTTTTTTATACGTATTCCTAGTAGCAATAAAAATTCATAAAAGGAGCGAATGAAGTCGTAAATGATTTCCCAAGGCACATGAATCAACAAGGAATGAAGTGCGTATTGTGACGCTCTGGCCTAGCCTCTAGTACAGTGGATCCAGTACGTACTAGAGTAGCATTTGACCTTGCTGGGCATTTGTTAATTTGGTGATGGAGTGGAGGAGAAGACATGTATGCATGCAGATTTTGTTAAAACGTTGGGAGAGCGGCGGGGCTTGCACTTTCAGTGAAGAAGGAAGGGGAGATGGCAGGCGGGGTTGCGTGAGATTGGAATTTGGAGCAGTCGCCTCGCGTTCGCGTTGGGGATGGTGTAGCTAGCCGGTAAAATACTCTTGTTACTCGTCTTGCTGCATGTGATGAGATGTGAAAGAATTGAAGAAGCCTGGACCTAGCTTTTCCTTGGGATTCCTCGACTACAGTAGGAAAGATGCGCATGACATGAGCAACTGGAGTACTCTAGTAACCTTCTCTTCTTCTGCTGAGATGCAGTACATATAATTGTTTATTACTCTACTACATCCATATCCTCCTGGCAGCACATTTGACTTGCATCAAGTTGCTAGTATATAATTACTCTTCTGAGATGAGATGAAGTACTCCTCGATGGTTACCTTGATCAGTAACGCACAGTAAACAAGATTGCCTTGCTCTTATTAATCTCCATATCCACATTTACCGTTTCCTTCTCGAGGCTTGGTCTGCAGCTAGCTGCATGGAGCCAGCGCCCAGCAGTGTGGGAGGGCGGCACGGCAATGCTGCATGCATGGCAGGGAGGCAGGCAGAGCTGAGCAGACATGCATGCATGGTCATGGAGGCGCGCATTGACCAATTAATTGATCTGAGTCGAGTAGTCAGCTCCTCGATCCACGTTCGTTTCCATCCATCCACGGCTGACCGACGACCGTGCCTGTGAATCGACTCCGTCCGCACTGGTAGCATCAAAAGTCAACTCAGCAGGCACCCCACCCAGGCTTTTTCCCTTCCTGGCATGCTCGTCCATCGAACGGATCACACCGGCCAATCAACACACGTAGAGTAGAAGTGCAATACACACTCACACCAAATCATTCATTCATGCATCTACCTTTCCTTAATCTCCAGTGCTAGCTGCCATACTGCATGCAACGCAACATTCCAGGCATGTTTTCTCATGATTTAGGTAGATAAGTTGACAAACTGTGGGTCTGTGGCGAGCTAGTGTTTGGTTTTTGCTTCATGGCAAATTTTTTTAAAAAAAACTGCTAGCTGTTGTACTTTTTTCGAGGCCCCAAGTAATGGCATGTTACTCCACTATCAAATAAATATCATCTTAAAATACGTGCCATCAAATTTTAAATTTTTTATCAAATTATTAGAATTTCACATATGAAAACGATAGTAGTAAATTTATCATAATTTTTTTTTTGACATCATCTAATTTTATTAACTTTTAACAAGAGTTAGTTGTTAAAAATAATAGTTAAACGTGCTTGTTATAAACTTTATCGATGTCTTAAACGACAAGTAAAAGAGATCAGAGGTAGTAAATAGAGAAAATTTGACATACTAAACTAAAGAAATTTAAATGTCGTTACCCCCTCACTACAGTGGCAAGACAGGCGAGAAAGTGGGCAAGTGACATCGGGAATCGATTTGACTGGCCCCTCTCCTCCAACGACCTTCACAACGTTGGAGGAGGAGATGACCACCTGTGCTCTTGCTCCTCCGAGATAAAGCCGGTGATGACGGCGATGTTGTAGCCTCTGGCAACAATCTTGTGAGGTTAGTTATGCTCTTCTTTTGCGTGAAAGGGCGGGAGCTCGATGTACTCCCTGTTTGTAGGTTTTGTGTTTCTATTGTCCATCTCATCACTAGCGGTGATGGAAACGGTTTTTGGCTATCACCTTTGGTACGTCTGAGTAGGATTGTTAAAAAAGCTCGAGACTTGTGAGCTATTCGAACTCGATTTGCTATAGGCTCAATTCGAGCCTGGCTTGAGACCTTAACAAGCTAAGCTCAAGCCTACCTATAAGCTCGTGAGCCTGTCGAGCTTGAGGTCGAATAACTCGTTAAAAGCTCGATTAACTCCAACTGATGTCCATCGATACAAAGTCGGTATCCATTCACTTTAGCTAAGATCATTTTTTTAACTTCACCATCCAACCCAAGTCGAATCGCCCAATCTCAAAACCATGTGATTACATACATATGTGGCTCATAAATAGGAATATAAAAAAAAAATTCAAGACTCGCAAGCTACTCGAACACGACTCGCTCTAGACTCAATTTGAGCTTAGCTTGAGACCCTAATAAGCTAAGGTCAAACATAATTATAGACTCGGTGAGATTTTTAATTCAGATCGAACTCGATTCGACTTTCTATTCGACTCAAACTTAAGACGACGAGCTTGCTTGGCTCGTTGACAGGGCTACATGTGAGGGTGGTGGTGTCAGAGTTGCATTGCTCTACCAAATCCGATGGGGAGACCTAATGTTTCACCTTAGCTTTAGATCATCCTGAAAGGTTCGAGGCCCTGGCTCTTGCTATGTTCAAAATCTGTGTCTTCTCGGTGGATTCAGTAGGAGGACTGGAGTCTAGTTTCGACATCCGGTTGTACTTTGTCTACATGTGGCATGGTGGAGACTGGCGGAGAAGACAGGAGATGAAGAAGAAGGTTAGGACCTACATAGGATTTGTTTGTAAGTTGCTCTTGTTTTAGGGTCCTAGATATAAAAGTAATGTACAGTTGTACTACCTTCATTCTCAAATAGATATCGTCCTAAGCTGCGTACAGTCAAATTTTAAAAACTTCGACCATTAATATACATAAAACTATTAGGATTTGGCATATGAAAATGATAGTAGTGAATTTGTCATGAAAAATACTTTAACATCATCTAATTTTTATCAACTTTTACTACCTTCATTCTCAAATAGATATCGTCCTAGCGTACAGTCAAACTTTAAAAACTTCGACCATTAATATACATAAAACTATTAGGATTTGGCATATGAAAATGATAGTAGTGAATTTGTCAAGAAAAATACTTTAACATCATCTAATTTTTATCAACTTTTACCAAGAGTTAGTTATCAAAAGTAATGAGTAAACATGGTTGTTAGAGATTGTGTCGATATCCTAAACGATAAGTAAAAGAGAATGGAGGTAGTACAATAATAATAATAATAATAATAATAATAATAATAATAATAATAATAATACAATCCAAACCATGGTTACTGTAGTACCCAGAATATTTGTTGTCTTTAGTTTTTTTTCCTTCTCTTTTTTTTTTGTGAATTCTTCCTTTTGGGATTTGACGTTGTGCTGCCCTAAGTTTTGGAGGAGTTCAAGTGAGATGGAATCCATCTTTTCCCCTGCAAATAGATGAGTTGTGATGGTTTTTAGACTTGGGGAATAGAAGATTTGTGGGGAGAAATCTCGTTGGATTTTGAACCTCCAGTTTCAGAGTTCCAGTTTTCTGCAGCTCTATTCGGGTTTAGATTACGGTATATTAGAGGCCGAAATAAATTATCCAACTACAATTTTTTTAGGGTTCTTAATGAATCTATCCACTGTCAAAAAGTCAGATTTTTTTGTCAAAGGAATTAGGAGTTATTGTGATTTGAAGTTGATTGTCACAGTTTTGACAGTAATAGATATATTCAGTTTTTGATCTCCTTAAAAGCCAAACCAGTTTTTCCAATGTGAAGCAATGGTGTTGAATGTTTCATAAGCTTTCCAGATTAGTAAAGAACATAATTTTTGATGGAGTAGAACTCCAGTTATGCTTTATCAAAGTCGACTGTCATATTTTAACCGTCAGAAAGTTCAGATATAGATTAGGCTAACTTAGAGGCTTTTCCTGAAAAACGTTATACCTAGAAAGTTGAATAGTGTGTCAATATATACACGTCCATGAAGTTTCAGATTTTTTGGGGTGTTTGTATTAGCGGATATAAAATTGTGAAGCCTACTGCTTGAATTTCTCAAATAGGTGAAGCCTGTTTTTAGTTGCAGTTTAGGCTACCTTAATGGCAGAATAAAAATATGGTATTTTCATTAAAGTTGTAGGTCATGTTCTGTAGTTTTTAAAAATGTATTTGTTTCCTATGATTTCTGTTGTAAATAAGAAGATAAGAAAAAGTGAAGCAGCATTGCTACAGTTAGGCAAACGTGGTGAGTGTCAGTTTGTTCATTGGACAGATTGCGGGGTGTAGGATCATATTCCTTGCTATTTGTATTTCATGTGGTATATTGTGGTGTTGATATATGAGCGCTTGAGTAGATAGTGTTATGTTGATACGTGTATGTCTTGTCTTCATCGTAGGTAAAGGTAAGTGAGCGTTACAGTTGTTATTATAACTTTAACTTGTTATTTTTGCTACCTCTATTTATAATAATATAACACATATGACTATACTCATTAATTTAGAAGATTATACCTACTTGCTCTGGATATGTGAATTTAGCTTAATCTTTTGTTTATAGTTGACAGAGTCTTATACAATAGTGATTATGCCTTGTCGGTTTAGTCATTTCTAGCATAACCTCATCTTATGTCTAATGGTTAGTTTATTTGAGGATAATGATGCCGGTTATGAAGAAGCTTATAGAAGAGGATATGCTTCTACTTGTAGGTGGACATTTAATTCTTTTTGGAGGGTTGTTTTATATGTGTATAACTAGTTGAAATATAACCTTTTGAAACCATATGCATGTTAAATGATAAGCTAGCAGAAACATAGTTGTTATCTCTCTGTGCCCTATGTAGAATTAAACTTGTAATATGTAGTTATAAAATGGGGTAGATCTTGCTCTTTCAAAGCAAGTTTATTGTTGTTGTATATTTATATTCATATCATCTACACTTTAACATGAAGAAGGAATGATGGATATACGTGGATGAAAGTGGCTTATATTAATTATTTAGAAAATGCTTTTATGTTGATTTATATTCATAGTTGTGAACTATGTAGTTTATATTTTGGCATTTGAAATATATCGTGTGCATTACACTGTATTACATTTCATATGCATTAGAAGTTATGTCGTGATCTTAGGGTCACGACTATACCGATATGCATCGTACTTTATCTGAGGAGGGGTGCGATGTAAAAGAAGACATGTCATTGCATCCATATGCATTGCTGTCTGAGATTGAATGTTTGGATATGTTGAAATTGCATTGGAAGTTGATATGAGAAGTAATGCTTCTCCGTTTATGTCCATTGTGATATGCCTTACGGGTTTATGAAGACATTAAAGTCTTATGTGAATTTGCATTGCACAATATTCATGTGCATCATATTGTATTGCAATAATATTTCATTTACAATTTGATTATGGTGAACAATATGTATATGTTTGAGTAATCTTATTAATTGCAGAAGGTTTGTTGTTATGAGTGGGTCATTCTTGTAAAATTGTCATTTATTATTAATGCGGCTTGAGCTTTATTCGTAATGACTTGGGAATTGATATTTAATTACAAGTCTTATTTAACTCTTAGAAGTTGAAGTCAATTATGCTGTTGATATCTTGTTATATGAGATATATAGTTTCTTTATCTGGTTTATATTACAGTTAAATTCGCTATGAATGTGTGATTATTGATTTTTTTAGAAGTAACTATTTAACTTTCTTAAAAAAGAAATATATTTGGTAATGTTAATATTTTTATACCTGTTAAAGTATTAAATTGATGCTTTAAATACTACGGTTAAATAGCTTATTAAAGTAGTTCGCTTGCTGAGATTACCCAATCTCACTATTGCATTTTCCCTCCTTAGATTGTCTTCTTGAAGCTAGCTTGGAGGGAAGAACTTAGCAGCACGTCTTACACATTCATGACATTAGTTACACCATACAAAGTAGTATTACAATTTATAATGTAATAGATGATGGTGTCATTGTTTTACTGTCTTAAAAATGCCCTAGAGCGGTCAAGCTCTTATTCTTTTCTTTTACGAGGATATTGTTAAATGTTAGTGTGATGTTCTTTCATAATTTATACCTCTATATGTTGTTGCTTCTCGTTTGAAAGGATGTTGTCGGTGGATGAACACCGCAAGCGGGGATCCTGAGGGACCCCCTTTGAGATTCGGCCGGGGGCTGATTCTGGATCTACTTCGTACATGGGTTAATGCGAATGTATGGGACTTAGGTGGGACGAATGATCGTCGGCTAGTATGAGTAAATGCACAAGGGATTTAGACAGGTTCAGACCGCACGGAGGCGTAATACCCTACTCCTGTGTGTCTGGTGTTATTAATGCTCTTGAAATGCCTTTCTCTGGATCTCTGTGTTACAAGCTGCTGCTATTCTAAATCTTGAGCTTCCTTCTTCAAGTCAAGTCTGGTCTGTCTGAACTTCAACTTCAGGTCTATCTCAGTCTTTTTTTCTACGAAGTGCTCCCCCTTTTATCTACCGGGGGGAGGCCCTCCAGGGGTGCCCCGAAAGCGGGCACAAGTTCCCATAAACCATAAATGGAAAGCAACCATCATGGGTCTACAGTTTGATGTTACAAGGGTTGAAAATTCGTCCCTTGGGCGGTCCCGTTGGCCTTTTCGTCCTAACTTTAGCAGGTGCAGGGGGGGCCCATCGGCCAGCCACTGAGTACCTCCTCACGCCCGTCCAGTCAGAGTCGGTCTGACATGGTCTGACGCAGCAGGGCAATAGGCGATACGCCTCGAGCCCATCGAGGATATCTTCAAGCTGTCTGCCTCCTTGGGCCCCGCGAATGGACATGCAACGGGACCCGTCGCATTAATTGTTCCCACGCCTTCCTGCCAGGCGGTGGTAGGGACTGACGTACTCAGTACGTCCGGCGTGGGGGGGGGGAGTGGTTAGATGTGACAGGTCATGCTCCCCCTTAAATGGAGCATCGGGCCTCCCGCCGATCAACACGTCATCGTGGAGTCCTTGCGGGGTCCACCGGCAAGGGGTATCTCGGGTCCTCGAGGAACTATGGGAGCTCGGGGACCAGCTGTTCTTGGCCCCGAGCACCCTCTCCCGAATTTGGCTCTTCTCAGGTCCTCGGGGAATTCTGGGTACTCGGGGACCGACTGTTCTTGGCCCCGAGCACCCCCTCCCGGAACTGTCTTTTCTCGGGCCCTTGGGGAAATGGCCTTCGAGGGAGGGCGCCACGTGGCACTGCGTTGTCCTGGCTTTGGGACTCGGGAACCCCCGGTTCCTATATCACCGACAGATGTGTTGCCGCTTTTTTTTTTATAGATTGACATACTTGTAGCGTAGTTAAGTAGCATCCTGGGTCGTTTGTGGGTCCTGGGGTATTATAGTTCCATCCACATTTCCTTAATTTCTACCTTTCCTAAATCTCTATTACACCAAAATTATTCATAAATTCCAACGGCCATGATTCATCTTCTCCATCTCCACTGTATCCCACTTTCCTACATAGACCAAGCAAGAGTGTGCTTGGTTACTCATATGACCCTAGCCTAGCTTGCACCATTGAACCGTGTGATGTGCATACGACGTCATATTATTTGGTTGCATGTATCTATATAGTACGACTCAGTAGGGAAGTTGTTTGGTTGCCCGTATAAGCATGTAGTTTTCTCAACTTAGCACATGTGGAGCAAGAAAAATGGTCGCGGCTCCCACCTTATACTGCATGAGCTGGTTGGCTGGAAACGCTCGATTTCTGCGTTTCACAGGAGCCAGGCTGAGGAACGCTTGTTGCATCGGTGGAGCCAAACCTAGAGGTGATACAGACAAACAATCACCAAAAACTTGCATTCTGTGGACGTATTTGGGGCATATACACTCAACCAATCGCACTCTAAATTACTCTAGGTGAGAAAATACCTTGGTATTGCTCTGGCAAGCACCGCTGTTTGAAACACTACTTCACTTTATCAAGGCAACAGTTTACAACACTTTACACAGATAGGTTAGACTTACTGTGCTAGTGTTTAGTTTGTTGCCAGAATTTTTTTGAATTGTGTTACGTGGTGTAATCCTACTGATGCATGCCTTAACTTGTGAAGTGAATCGGCTGTACGTAAGGGCATTTTCAATGTTGATGAACTAGTGCTCGTGTGTAACGCACCTGATTGAGAGAAGTAGGCATCGCCTTTGCCAGTTTGCCAGGACATAACATGATGCATACCAA
Organism: Phragmites australis; assembly: GCF_958298935.1. NCBI lineage: Eukaryota > Viridiplantae > Streptophyta > Magnoliopsida > Poales > Poaceae > Phragmites > Phragmites australis. The sequence goes on from NC_084927.1 coordinate 343,226, forward strand.
GTTGTGCATGTTCGATCAGGTTGCTTGGCCCATGGGCACCTGCTCTTTTCCCCCCTCTTTGGCATCTTGTCGAATTTTCAGTCCTTTTCGTTGGAAGCATTCCATGCAAATGCTAGCATATACTTAGTGTTGTCCACATCTGCCTGACTGCATCATTTATCCTAGCTATTTTCTCTTTTCCTCCGCTTTTTGCAGCACTTTGTTGCCAGATTCAAGGAATGGATGGATCCCAACCGAAACCACTGTATATGATTGCATCGATCTGCAGCAGGCAGAATTACTAAGGTCCAGATGCTCCATCTATCAGATGCATTACAATGGCATGGATCACACTTGTTTAATCGTCAACAAGCTACGTAGAAACCAAATGCGCAGAGGATACTAAATTTTATACAAGCAACTTGCAGATTGGGCCTAGTTGCTATTATCGATGCAATTTCGATCATGCATGGTCTCATGGGCCACTGTGATCGATCATTACAGAGTAACCAACCACTTATTAGGCATACAATAGTACTAGCTAGTATGCATGCTGGATGATTGAGATTCTCCAATAAGGTCAACAATCAACAGAACTTGTAAATAATTGGCGACATCTGCGTCTGTATGCATGTCATCTGTTTCATTCACTAAAATGTAGGTCCGCCTGCTCTCTCTCTCTCTCCTTTTCTCCTTTTAGTTTAACACAATAATGGAGTCGTTCGTTGGGTGTTGCAGTGGTTATGTACAGGGGTTGTTTTGGAATCTCAGATACTTAGGAGGAATTGCATGATCAGTGGAAACCTCTGCTACGAAACTTTTAACTCTGAATGTGACCTATATATATTTGTTTCACTCGTGGCTTGCCTCACTTTCTTAGCTCTTTGATAACACTAGATACTTATGGTTTCCGTTTTCTTTGCCACAGATTTTCTTAGCTCTATGATAACAGTAGACACTTGTTGGCTTTGACCAACCTAGCTCTGGCAAAGCTATGCAGTAGATGGTACTCAAAGTCTATATACAGCAGGGTATATACGATGATCATGGATAACTCGGTCGAGAGACTGCCGTAGACAGCATACATATGGGTGATAACTGATATGTAACTGTGTTTCTGTCAAAACTGCTTGGATTGGTTTCATCCATCGAAGGTTTTGTGTGTGTATGTTATGGGAGTACTAGCCCGGCAGATCGATCTCTTAATTTCTCTTTTCGTTTAGTATAGTAACAAGGAGGATGACTTTTAATTTCTCAATTTGTAGGGTGATGGGCCAAATTAAGCAGCAGGCCAGGTGCATGGTCCGTCATGGATTCATGATCCAACTCTCTGTCTATAAGTGAATAGAGTACAAAGACACATGAAGGAATTAAAATGGCGGATCAAGATAATGTACGTACGAATGCATGCAAATACGTACTATTAGCAAGCAGTTGGGTCCAACTCACGTCGAGTCCACTCAAGCAATGCAAGCAATTAAGATGGGCGACTTTAAGCAAGCTAAGCTATCTGATCAGATCGAGCGAGCTTCAACAGCCATCCATCCATCCATCAGTAGTCACGATCATATCGATTAATCTGCTGCTAGTCGAGCTAATCGATCGATCAGACGAGTCGAATCAAACATCACACTCTGCTCTGCTCTGCACTGCAGTCGTAGTCGTAGTCGACAGCTACAGTTAGCTAGCTAGTACCTACTCACTGCATGGATGATAAATTAAATTACAACAGATGGATCAGATGGAGACTTACTGGCGTAAAACAACAAGATGAAGACTTACTAATATAATAACATGCAGCTAAGCTTGGGAGTGTCGGCCTAACAAACACGCCATACATAACATGCATACACGTACGTTGAATATAATCGATCAGCTAGCTTTTGCGGGCCACCAACTCCAGCAAAGGTAGTATCCAGTGCTACATTACTCCGCAAAGTACTGTAGCATTGAAAAATGCACTCCAGCAGGTACCGTATCCAGTGCTACAGTGCCGAACAGTGACGCTACAGTGTTGCGGAGAGAGAGCGGGGGTCTGTATTTTTGCGGACTGTCAGTGGGCCCGGATGCAGGAAAACGCGTCGGGGGTACTGTAGCAGCACTGTTCATAGAGGCTGACAGACGGGTCCAGAGAGAGAGAAAAAGAGGAGTAGAAGATAGGAAATGGAGTAGCTGCTGGAGATGAAAAAATAAGGGACGCTGTAATAGTGATAGAGGATGCTGTAATAGTATTTTTGAGAATAAAAATTTAAGGTAGTTATTGGAGATGATCTAATAATCAAGATCGTGGGCGACAAGCAAAGCAACCAGCTGCTCTTACTATTAATATTGTACGTGCGTTTTCCTATGCATTCTAAGATTAAAGGAGAAGCATCATCTACTTGAGTCGATCTTCACCGTACGTACGTACTCCGTACGTGAATATATTGGAGTCCGGCCTAATCACATTGACAACAGCCACCAACTTTCTCCCTGCATGCACGCCACGCAGTAAAGAAAATGCTAGCTCCTACTAGTGTGTTTCTTTTGACTTTGATTTGCACCAACTCCCGGCCGAATGCAACTTTGATCATCTTTTTATTTTTGCACACGTTCCATTTACTTCATTTCAAAAGTTAAGTCATCAGTATGTTTTGCAATCGAGCTTATTGTTTCCAAATACAGGACGAGAATGCTAATTTATTGGTTTGTTAAGCTTATTAATTTGTCCGTGCTTATTTTCAATTAAATATCTCAATTCTCAAACATATATCGTCTAATTTATGGAACGCTGCCTGCAGACAACCCGGGGATGATCAAATGACTCGCCACAGATAAATTGGCTTAGCAAGAGTTCGGTTTGCTTGCGTGTCGGTACCTATCTCAGCGATGGTAGCCATTGTTACCAAATTATAGTTGTGCCTGTAATTCAGGCTCAAGATCGGTTCATTCTGTCGATGGCAGATCTTGAAACTCACTACATCTAAATAGCAACAAAATAGTTAAAAATTAACAATTAGATAACGAGGCAAATCCTGAACCTCTCTACATCTAAATATTTTTAGAAAAATGCTACATAATCTGTCACAAGATGTTTTGGGGCAAAGTTTGTCGAATTTCGTATTGTAGGATTTACTTGAAGATCCATGTGGTCTTCCTCTCCAGCGAGCTCCTTATCTTCTCCGACGAGGCTTATGGTTCGGTTCAGAATTTGAGGGCCCATATTTTTAAGAGAGACAGATGTTGGACCAAGTAATATGTGGACAGACAGCTAGCTGGGCCCATATTTTTTAGAGAGATGTATAATACATATGATGATGATCATATAGCTAGTATTCAATTGGATGGATGATTCATACATTAATCGAGCCCAGCAAATCGATCCAAGAATCATTGAAGCCCACAAGCTGCATACGTGTGCGATTGATGGGCCGGCTAACTGCAACTTAATTTCTCGATCAGTTAATGACTACTATACGGTCACTCTCTTGTCAGCTCTTGATACAACATTATATTCAACCAAGCATATATACGGCAACATTATAAAAAGAGTGGCACTATAATCGAAAAGACATGTGACGTAATCACAGTGTACAGTTTCTCAGCTTGTGTGTGTGTTTTCCATTAAACCTTTGGATCACTTTCAGGTTTTGAAGATCCATCACTTTGATCGGTTACGCTAGTTTCCAATAGGCATATTTTTTATGAGCAAGTATCAAGTGCACACGAATATACTAGTGACCATATGAATAAATCCAATCTCATGTCTCGGATCCAATTTAAGTGGACAAGTAGGAGGTACAAAGTTCTCCATCTCTCTTGGACCGACTTAGGCCTAATATGACTTTGCCAATTAAAGTGGTGCATAAGTGAGTTGGCAATTCTAACCTGTCACTTGGGCCACTAAGATTGAATTCGATGAATGGAATTGAGTTTGTGCACATGTTGATCCACGTACTCTTGTACAGCCGATACTTTCTTAATTTTATATGATATAGTCTTGTCGGTATTTTTTTTTTCTTGATGTTTTGCTTTTACTGTTGGGAATTGTCGAAATTGCACTATAAATATTGTTAGCAACACGAGAAAAATAGTAAAGGAAAACAATATGGTTGGTCACTCGCAAATTACTATCAGAAAAATAGGAAATCTTGTAGAGGATCGGTGAATTATTAAACGGATGCAACTGCAAGTTCGGTGCGTGCACGTGTCTCTTGGTATCATTGGTTCTAAGTTAAGCTATAAATTTCATGCATATATGCATTGATTCATGTGGGCAAGGAAAAGGAATAACATTAAAAATGTAACATATTGGTCCAAATAGTAGTATTGGTCTAGCTACGTGGGCCAAGTATTAGTGTGACACGATTAGTCCCGCATGAAGAGTTTAGATAGGTGGGAACCAGCATATAATTCTTTATTGTGTTGTAAACATAATATCTCGGTGCATTAACTATGCATACATGGGCCTGATACGCAAGAGGGATGAGTTATAAGCACATTTTGTATGCGTGGTGGTACAAATAATAGACTAATTAATTATCTCTTTTCATGTATTATTTTTTGGTACTCCCTTTCCATGTATTTTGTAGCAACGAGGCTAAACAGAAGGGTATATACCCTTTGTCCCAATTAGAGACAGGTTAAAGAGATAAGTCTCTGACACAATATCCTTTGTCTTTGGGGTCTTGGGAGGCTGAGAGCATGTGAGTCAGGGGACAGAATGTAGAGGATGTAATGGAGAGTTGTCTTTCTTTTACTCCAATAGAGAAATATGATAAGATTTAAATTAATCCAAGCTTTACGCAGCATAAAATTCAAGGTGTCAATCTCAAGAATCACAGGAAGCAAAAGGGGGGAAATCTGTAGCAAATACGGTTTTGGTGGCCCGGTGTGCAGGCAAAATCTGGAGCATAAGTTGGGGATCAAGTCTGTAAATTGCAACCAGTAGACTACAGTGAGGTCTTCTGCCTGCAAACTTCTCCTGGTCCTGGACTCTTCAATGTGCATGTATAGAATTTTTCTCCGATGGTGCGGTTTCCGAAAACAGCAAACAATGCATCGGCTCAATCGGTTTCTTCAATGTGTAACCGAGACATTGCTTTGGCTTAGCGTAAGTTGTTTGTTTGCCGTAGGATTGGCGGTGGTGTCAGGCTCGACAGTATCAGATTCTCTGCGTAGTCAAAAAGCTAGTCAGCACTTTAGTTAACTAGCATTTCAGTTCAGATCGTGGCAATAAAAAGTACTTATTGCCAAAAAATAAACGATTGTTACAATAAAATTGATGTATTACCATAATTTATTTTCCGTTGCAATAGATCAAAATCCTTTTATTGTAACATGGTATTGATGGTAGAAAGATTAGAAACAAAGTATTATAAACCGTAAATAAGAACGTGATTTTGGGCACATACTCATAAATTGGCCGGATGTGAGCGAGCATCTTCTTGTTCTCCTCTGATTCACACCACTTTTTCAATTCTGGACACCCCAGAATACGCAGATTCTTGAGGTTGGTGAGCTTGCCTATGCTCTCTGGCAAAGATTTAATGCCATGGCACCAATTGATCTCGAGTTCCCGGAGAGAGGTGACGTCACCCAAGTGTTCTGGCAGGGCGGTTATACCGTCGCACCGAGAGAAACGCAGTGACTGGAGGCCAGGGAGGCGATGAAGCAAACTCGATGTCAACCAGGCTGGGAGGCATTCTTCTCTATAGCCATGTAGCACAAAGTGCTGCAAACTTTGTGGTGGCGCTAGTGCCTCTAACAAAGCTTTGCCGTTCACAGATGATTCATGGGAGCCCTCGGTCCAAGCAAGAGTCAGCTTTTGAAGCGTTTGTTTCTCGCTCAACATTATCCTCTTTGCTTCCTCCACGGACTTCACCTTCTCAAGACAGCTTATCTCCAGCTCTTTGAAGCTAAATACATCCTCCAGCTGAACAAGGTTGCTGCTGCTATCTTCTACATCATCAGCCCGAACCTCAAAGTGCATTACCAATTCTGGACACTCCGAAATAAACAGAAGCTTGAGGTTGGTAAGCTTGCCTATGCTCTCTGGCAAAGATTTAATGACATGGCATTGATAAATCTCGAGTGCCCGAAGAGAGGTGAGGTCACCCAAGCATTCTGGTAGGGTGGTTATACCGTCGCACCGAGAGAAACGCAGTGACTGGAGGGAGGATAGGACCTGGAAAATCTCTGGTGAGCCGGTCAGATCATTGGAATCCCTGATTTCTAAACGACGGAGGCCAGGGAGGTGATGAAGCAAACTCCAGTGACTCAGAGGCACCTTGCATTTTTCGACCACCAGATGAGTTACTCGGGCAGAGGTAGTGGAAGTAGAACTAGAAGAGGCCTCCACACCTTGTGCTTCCCCTCTCTCTCTTTTGGGCAATGAAGACATCAGTTGGTCGCAAGCTGATATATACAGCCTCTTGGCTTCAGGTGGGCAAGGTCCAAACTTCACGTTGGGGCAACTCTGTATCACCAATAATTCATCGATGGTGGGGAACAAGAACTCTTTATCTCCACTGCGGTATATGGTGCTGAACACTTGCAGATTTGCCAAATCATCGAGGATAAACTGCAGAAGTAGAGGGACCGCTGCTTTGTTTTTGCCACTCAATTCACCGGCGTCGATTCTTGTGATGCTAGCCATCCTTCTGAGAACCACCACCTTCAGGTTTTGTAACAAAAAGAGTGGTGGTAGGGCGCTGCACCTCGGAATGTCCTCCATGGTAACCTCTACAAGATTAGGGAGGTAAGAACATATGCTCGATGTCAACCAGGCTGGGAGGCATTCTTCTCTATAGCCACGTAGCCCAAAGCGCTGCAAATTTTGTGGTGGCGCTAGTGCCTCTAACAAAACATTGTCGTCCACAGATAATCCATGGGAGCCCTCGGTCCAAGCAAGAGTCAGCTTTTCAAGCTTTTGTTTCTCGTTCAATCTTATCCTCTCTGCTTCCTCCACGGACTTCACCTTCTCAAGACAGCTTATCCCCAGCTCTTTGCAGCTTACTACATCCTCCAGCCGTAAAAGGTTGCTGCTGCTATCTGCTACATCATCAGCCCGGACCACAAGCTTGTACTTTTCCAGAAACCGGCAGTTCCTTACAACTAAAACCTTCAAATTGTTCATTTCACTTATCCGTTTGTGTACCCTCTTTAGCCTAGCGCAGCCTGAGAGGTCCAGTGTATGTAGATGAGAGAGGTTACCTAGACTTTCAGGTAGATCGGAAAGAAATATGTTTTGAGATAGGTCCAGATGCTCCAGACTACTAAGTCGACTGATCCTTCCAATGTATTCGATCCCCTCGTTTTCTGGCAGATAGCAAAGAATTGGATTGAGGCACATTGATAAGTTTAAATACCGAAGGTTGGTGAGCTTGCCCCAAACGTCTTCTAGACATTTGAGATGGAACCTGTGTTCAAAAAGATAACAGCAGGGGTGTGACAGGTTCAGATGCTGGAGATTGGTAAGTCCACCAAGAGCACTCTGGATACCTTGGAGACAAGAGCAGCCTGATAAATCCAGATATTCCAATTTTTCTAGCATGCCAAACGATTCTGGAAGCTTGACTAATCCAGAGCATCCTGATAAATCCAGATACTCTAATCTGTATAGAATCCCAAATAATTCTGGAAGCTCGACTAGTCCAGAGCAGCCGGATAAATTAAGATACCTCAACTGCGTCAACCGACAAATAGAACCAGGCAGCTTCTTCATGGAGGGGTCCCTTATATGCAAGACACGCAGTCCCTCCGCAAATGAAAACGAATCGTCACTGAGCACCAACTTGCTGCAGCCCAGCAAAAGGAGAGCCATTACATTTTTAGCCAATATATTCGATAACTTCATAGGTCTGACGCCAAAATTGGTGAGCAGAGCGTATTTGCAATTTTTTTTCTCAGAAGGCTTCCAATTTCTACCATCCAGAACAATCACGTCGTCACCGGATACTGATCTTGCCCGGGCATGCACAAAGTCGTGCATCGTGAACGAGGTTGCACCCTTATATTCCCTTTCACTAGTCTGCAACAAATAAATAAGCAGGCTGCATCAGGGAGTGTCTGTTCTGATCATTTTATAAACCTTTACGACTTTTTTTAATTTTCATTCTGTTTTAAAACAAATAAAAATATTGTTAGAGAAAATAAGTGCATAAGCCTATTACAATGACAGAGCAAAGGGTCAAGTCATAGTTTAGGGGTGGAAACGGATTGAATACGAATGAGATAGTGCCTGTTTATGTATTTTTAAATGAATACAAAAACACATAATCTTGAATATGAATATAAACCGAATGTTGTACAATATGAATTCAAATAGAATATTACTCAAATCGTTCTGGTGTGAATATCCTACATTTTTAACATCAAATCTTAGTGATACAGATTTATGTAATAGCCTCCGATACGTACGGGAATCCTTATTTTAGTTGTCCATGGGTCTCAAGCACTGTAGGTCCAGAAAATAAAATAACATTGGTACCAATTAAGTCAAAGAAGTAGAGCTTACAAAACATAACTACATAAGTAGACTCTACAGTATGGCACGATAGTAACATGTAACAAAGAAACGTTAAGATGGGAACTTAAATACTTAGGGTATTGACTAGTATGGTGAATTGGACTAGGGTGGGCTTAGGACCCACGGACAAGCATATAATTGCCTCCCATGCATCTCTGTATCCCCCACACCGCCGGCAGCATCTTCTCGCAATCCACATGCCACAACGGGCCTGATGCCATGCCGTAGCCCTGATGCGGATTCGCTAGGCCATGTTGGTGTCTATTAGGATGCTCATTTTTTCCTTCATGTTGGTGTCTTGCCCAATATAGTGATACTATTCATATCAGTATCCATTTTTCTATTAGGATGCTCATTTTTCCTTCCATGTTGGTGTCTTGCCCAATATAGATGTCCGATAATACATATTTTCTGCATTCATTTCTCACCCCTATAGATGAGAGTGAATTACAGTGCGGTGCCCATCGGGAGTATTGTTATGAAATTGGCTCATTCACTTGTGTGGGCACTTTCTAAACATTTTTTTAGATAGGATGCTTAGACTAGGAAATTAAATCAAGGAGTTTTAGCCCAATTCCATCTTTACGTAATTGTATCAGAGAAGGGTAGGAAGTCTAATCATATTTGCATCAAACAGATCAATAAAGTTAAGAGAGACTCTTGAACTACATATGTTTTCTTGATCTTCTCCTCAGTTTCGTAACAACAAAGATATATTCCAGTGATTTCTACTCAAGTTTCTATTCCCTCCCTGCTTGTCATCGCTCCCGTCATCATTCTTTTGTAAGCTCCCTTAAAGCCAGCGATCTAGCCTCAAGCAGAGTTTTAAGCTGTGATGAGTGATTACCATAGTATCATGGTGACACTTTTAAGTTGTGATCGTTATAGAAACATCCAAAAAAGATTATTGCACTGCATCACGGTCCTATTGAAAAAAAACACATATCCTAGTGATTTCCATGTTATGTAAAATACTACATCGACGAAAAAATTTATAAACTAAACAAAAACTACCCACCAAGAAAGAAAAATAACACACAAAAATTTGCATTACTTCTGTGACATTTGCAATGAAAATACAAAAAAACAACACAAAAATATTATGTGTATTTATTAGATACACAAAAATAATTTTAATATTTCAATATTATAGAAAGTTCAATTGGATTATTAAAGTATAAATTGTTTTTTATTGAACACTAACTAAAAAATTCAAATTTCCTTGAACATAATTTTTTTAATGTAAATTCTCTAAATATTTCAAAAGGAGCGGGAAATGAGAGAAGATCAAGTTATACAATTAAATATTTGAAGGCTTCGATTTCGCTTCCGTAAGGAAAGAAATCAAGAGTGGAAGCCAAGCTCAAATGTGACCGAGCTTGGAAAGGAAAAGGGTTGAGAAAGATCCGACTCAAGTGTGATCAAGCCCCTCAACGGAGACGTAGGAACCTCTAGAGAAGATGTTCGAACTTCGAGAAACAAATATTGTGTCTCCTCTCTTGTTTTCTTATTTTTATGTTCTTATTTAATATTTGTGCATATTGCTCGATCTACTTGTTCGTGTGAAATTGATTGTAGATTCTCTGTGGATCTATTTGGAATCATCACTTGGAACACAAGACTTCATTTGGTTTGAGCTAGAACTCTTTACCCATTGTTTAATTTCAGTTTCGAACTTGTTTCTGTACAGAACCCGGAGGTTCCAGATTTAACTAGAGGTTCTGGAACTGTATAACCCGGAGACTCTGGGTTAACCCGGATACTCCGGTAAACAGTGTTTTCACTACAATTGGTTAATCTTTGTCATCTTAGGATTGTAACTTTCACACTTATTTAGGATGATTGTGCACTAGTTGAGCCTATCATATTTAGGTTTTTCACTTGTGAAAAAATCGTTAGTTTATATTTCACTACAAGTTTAGATCAACGGTAAAAGGGAACGAATTTTTTTGAAAAACACCTATTCACCCCCCTCTCTAGGCGACATCATTGTCCTTTCAGGTTGGTTAGCCAAGTCCTAACTAGCCCTTTAAGGGCGGTTGGAAGGTAGTTGACCATGACCCTCTTGTCCACACCGGCTGCTTCGTTGTTAGTGTAGATCTGGAGAAACTCAGCGGGATTGGTTGTCCCGTCGTACTTCTCTATCGATATGGGTTTGAACCGGGTCGACAAACGGACCCTCCTAAGCTCTGACGAGAAAGCCTGACACCCGTTGATAGCACCCTGAGCGGATGTAGGAGCCCCCTTCGTAGGTGTAGGAGATCGGCCACGACCTGACTAGAATGACCATGATGCCGGGATGTTCTCCGATCAGATCATCGTGAAAGCGATAACAATGGGAAAGCCACCTGTGTTTTCACAAAAATCTCACTACAATGACACTACAATTCATACACATCCCATTGAAAAAATGTCAAGAACTATAACTGTCAAATGTGTGTTAATTGTACACACTGACCACAATAAGCTCTTTTTCAAGTGAATAAAGCCTACTAGAATTGAAGCAACAGTAACAGTACTCTTGAAGGTCATTGATGCTATTGTGAACGGGGTTATCTACTCTCGAAGGTCATCGGTGCTATCGTGAACGGGGTTATGAAGCGTGCCAATTGACACGTCATCTTTCTAGTGCTCTCTAATCCTCTTTTAATTTGATTTTTACATGCAGGCTCATCCTTAGGTATATATTTGCATCTTGCTAGGTTGCCCTGCTCCCAAAATGATTGCAGGTGGATGGAATCATGCATGATTCGTTGATTGACCGGGGTTCTACAACTTATAGCCTTTGTAAGCTAGCCTGCGGAGATTCTACAGCCGTAGCATCATCATCTATTCTCTTCTTTCTCACCAGACGTCCTTAAAGTTTGAAAATGAATATATGAGACACACCAACTTCCAATTTCTTTTTTTTCTAAGCTTGCTTGCATATCTTTAAGTAATTTATTGAATAATGAATTTTCAATTTTGCAAGTCAAAAAAAAGTTTAGTTTACCAGTACCCTGATATGCCCATTGCTATATATATAATAGAAAGATTTTCCTAGGACTATAGCCAAACTTAACTTCATCTTAAGACAAAATTGCAAAGCCTTTCTATTAACAGCCTTATTCTTTTGACAGAATTAATGCCACCTGAAAGAGTGTAGGGCGCGCTAGAAATGCCGCTCTAGTTTTATTCAATCACTGGTGCCAAGAGAAGCTTCTTTGTATGTCAACAGCTGCCATGAGGGTTACAATTGCTGTTACTGACAATCCCGAGTGGTTGTTGTACAACAACCAAGGACGTACGGTTTGTTCTCAGACTTGGTCCGATTAGCTTCTAGGCTTTCAACCAATCAGGGCATGTTTGTACTCGAGCAATGGAGGTTAAAGTCTAACAAACCTATAGTATGAGAAACATGCCCTGATTTTATTAAACCTACCTTTATGTTTCAGCTCAAATACTCTCTCCGATTGCAAATGTAGGTCGTTTTAGATTTATGCATAGAAATTAAGAAAGTAGATCAAATTATCTTGTTGCCCTTTATTTATTCTGCATTGGAAAAGATAACGCATTCATTTGTGAAAGTGGTAGCATTTATTAAACAAGGGTAAGAAGGGAACAAAAGAGAAAAAAATACATAGAAGTTCGAAAATAACTTATATTTAGAGAATAGTTGATGAGACTAAAACGACGACCTATATTTGCAATCAGAGGGAGTAGAAGTTAAAGTCTTAAAAACTCCTAGAGTAATCCCTACGTGTTTAAATCTCCGTCAAGACCTGAGAAACAACGTGTTACGTCCTACTGGTACATGGGCCCCTTTGTCGAATTTTTGGTGGACGTACTTAACGTGATTTGTCATAAACCTATAGTTCATTTCTTGAAACTGGGTTATCATATTAAAGGTTGTAAACATATATACCTGGCATTTTAAGGAATTGTTTCCTTTAAAGAATAGTCTGAAGACATTATGTAAAACCTGTGTTGTTTACATGGTTGTATGAATTCGCATCTCTGATGTGACTTGCATGATAACCGAGTGAAAAGAAGAGGAAAACATGTTACCAGAGGTATCATTCTTCAAAGAAAAGGAAGGTGTTAGTGGATGTATGCAGCGCGCAGTGACTCACCAAAGCCGACTTTGTAGCTGCAGGTTGAAGGAATGAAATGTCCAAAAGCATCCTGATGTACTCCTCACCAAGCTGCTGTCTGGCGGAGAAGCTGCTGTCAGATTGCTCGATAAGATCAAGCGCAATCCACTGGTGGATAATGTCATCCTTGACTATACTGTGCCCCACTGGAACTATGCCACAGTAAGAAAAGCATAGCCTCAAATTCGATGGCATCTGCTCGTAAGATTCCTTCAAGAATTCACCCACGCTGTCAAGTGTTGAATCTGTATCTCCCGCTGCTGCGCGTAGCTCGTATGGTTTCATGGTACAAATTTTCATTGCTACGCCTAGGCTGCGTGTGGTTACAATCACAATCCCATTCTTGCCAAGAGCACTGACCAGGACGCGCTTCACGTCCAAGAGCCCAGAGCCGTCCCCGTCCCATAGGTCATCTAAAACGACGAGCGCCGCCTTATTACCACCACGAGGTAGCTGGTCAAGGGATAATCCATTATTGGTAATATCGACCCAGCGCTTGTCGTAATCTTCGAATCTAGTATGACTGAATACTAGTTTCGCCAGCGTTGTCTTGCCACTGCCTGCAGGACCAAAGATGGGGAGAATGACGGGGTACTCTTGTTGTCTGGTGTTGCTCGCACTCGACAGAAACAGCAAATCAATTATCCTCCGTAGGTCCACGGATATTCTACCAATCTTTTTTAATCCGCGTGGAAGTTCTGATACGGATATTCTACCAGTCCTTTTTAATCGGTGTTCAAGTTCTGATTTGTATCGTGGTGCACCGCCCTTGTTATCTGAAAGGGATCCATAAAATTGCCAATCTATTTTCTCAAGCATGTCTCTCATATTCTCCATCCTGTTGGCTATGTTAATCATGGTCGTCTCTGAGATCTGCAGGAGCAAAGTAATACCAGTCATATATATGACAGTAAATTTCAAAAGTTATTAAGCCTCGAGGACAGTCGACTGGTCTGATGGTGGGTGTGAGGGTGTTCGCTCTCTCCCATCCATGTTCGATGCCTATAATTGATGTTGTGCGCCTTATTCAATTAGAATACACGCGTGCATGTATTCATTGACAAAGCACGTGCTCAAGCTATATGAGGCCTTGTAGTCTCCGTGAAATTTACAGGTAAAGAAGATTGAAAATTTACTTTTGGAGATGCCCTTAGTGACGCAACTAAGTAAGAGTAAAACAGGTAAAGAAGATTGAAAGATGCCTTGATAATGCCAAATGGCTTTCCCATAAAAAATTGTAGAATGACTTCGCGTAGAAAAATGTGCAGGATAATATAAATATAGGATGGGATAGAATATTGGTAACACATGCTTGTACAAAGTAATTAACAAAAATGTGCATTGAAGATGGTCCGGATCGATGATAAGTAAATTGGCTAAGAACATCTCTAATAATATAGATAATTCTCTCTCCACCATATAAGCAAAAATCTTATGTTATCAATTTTATAGCTAGCTGAAGTGTATTGTTGGAGATACTCTAAGAGACAGATGACAACTAACAAGTATCTAACGGCGGGAGTAATGGAATAGAACCAGAAGCCAGATACATACCGGTGGCCCCTTGTTGGCCTGGAGCTCGTCGACAATGTCACAGATCTCTTGGCTGGTGGTCTGGAGCAGCCGTCTATCGACGGCCTCCAGCGACCCCTCCAAGATACGACTCATTTTCTGCAGCTCGCTCGTCAATTCCGAAAGCATGGTGGCCGCAGCATCTCCCGCGACGGCGGACACCAGCTTTTCGCGTGCCAGCTTGAGGAAGTCATCACCTTCCATATCACCTGGCGGAGTGTACTGATTTTAACTTGACAGAGATTTGTTGTTAATTAGAAATCCTTTGCGTGAGAGGATGGCAACGGGGCTTGAAACACTCCTACTCCTCTGATTCTGATATCTCGGCGGCTCTATTTGCACATATCCGAGATAAAAAATCCAATCGAATCTATTTGCACAAATCTAATTAACAACAGAAGATGCTTCCTCTTGCCTCCTCGACTCATGCATCCAGATTCAACCCCCAACCTGGCTCTTGGCAAGCCCAACCAAGTTCTCTAGACACAACTAATGGAGTAGATATATAGAAATTTTCTGCTGCGGGCCTTAAAGATCGATGCATGGTAGAATAAAGAAGCTCACCTTGAAATCGTACCGGTGCAGCAGGCGTCCCCGTCAAGCCTGAAATCGTACGATTCCATGAAACGCACCTCCTCGATCGACCATGGCTGCCCAACCCCCAATTGCTTTATCCTCTCGATCACTCGCTCCCTCCTTTGCTGCCACGGCACTTTGAGTTGAGGAATGGGGCTTCTCCTCTGCACTCCCTTATAACAAAAAGGTACAGCGAGGTGGACCAATCAGCAATGATACAGTAATCTGTTGGGGCGGCCCGAACCGTCGTGACTCCTGGCACTGAAATCTTCACGCACGGCTAAACATAGCGTGGGGTAGCTATAAACTTGATTAGAATTGGTCGATCTAAGATGACATTGTAAGCCGTCTTAAAATTGATCACATTAAATAAAATTTTTTCTATTTAAAAATTATTCGGCTTTCGAAAGGTGACGGGAAGCGAGATCTGACTAATTAGCGTGACCGAAGACCCAAATATAATGTTGTGGAAGGCTAGAGACATCGGTTTGATGGCAGATCGGGGGACCTGCATCACATTGAGCGTGCTGATGAAGAGGATATTCAAAGAACTCCCTCCGTTCATGAGCACTTAGGAAACCTTGTAGTTGTTGATGGTGGGCTCAACCACGATTGAGAAGCGACCTGGCCAAACGAAGTTCTCGGGACAATCATCTTGGCCAAAAGAGATTTCAAAGTTTGACCATTTGACTACCTGGCGACTCTGAGGGATGGCAGCTAATACCTCCCAGGCCACCATCTTGTATTACCTCTTGGACTCGTAAGAAGCCGAGCCTCCTAGTATGTGGTCAGCTGTTCTTTTTTTGTCCTGGAAAGGCATACGGTCCGAGTCATCACTAGAACTAGAGTTCTTACTCTAGCTTGCGACCTGTGGATGTCGGAGGATAAACCCCTCAAGCGGGGATCCGGAGGGACCTCCTTTTGAGATTCAGCCAGGGGATGATTCTGAATCCGCCTCGTGGCGCGGAGTGGACGCGCGTGTGTATGAGATCTAGTCGGGCTGGTGGACAAGGGGATTTATACAGGTTCGAGCCGTGCAGAGACATAATACCCTACTCCTGTGTGGTGTATTGTATTATCAGGGCTCTTGGAATGCCCTTCTCTGGATCTCCAACTCTCTAGAGCTGGTCTATGTTACAAAGGTGTTTCTGCCTATCTATCTTGAGCCCGGGTCTTCAAGTGCCGGGCTCTCTGAGCTTGTCGACCTCTTCCAGTCCTCAGAGCTTCTGGCTGGAACTCAAACCTCAGCCCCCTGCTCTGGAGCCTCTATCGTGTACTCAGGCTTGTGCTCTCCTCTATTGGACCTCCCTCTTCCTGATGAAGTGCTCCCCCTCTTATACAACCAGGGGAGGCTTGGCATACCCAGCACTGGGGCACAAGTTCCCGTAAACCATAAATGGAGAACAACCATCATGGGTCTACTGTTTGATGTTATAGGGGTTGAAAACACACCCCCTGGGTTGTCCCGTCGGCCTTCACATCCCGGCTTTAGCAGGTGCAGGGGAGGGGCCCGCCGGGTAGCCACCGAGCAGCCCCGCACGCCCGCTCGGTCAGAGTGGGTCTGACACAGCAGGGGGGCAGGCGATAAGCTTCGAGCCCAGCGGCGATATCTTGAAGCCGCACAGGATGACGGGCGATGGGACCTGTCACATTAAATGTCCCCACGCCTTCCTGCCAGACGGCGGCAGGGACTGACGTACTCAGTACGACAGGCGTGGGGGAGTGGTTGGAAGTGACAGGCCATGCTCCCTCTTGAATGCAGCATCGGGCCTCCCACCAATTGACACCTCACCGCTGAGCCCTTGTGGGGTCTAGTGGCAAGGGGCTTCTAAGGTCGTCGGGGAACTGCGGGTACCCGGGGGCCACGCCCGAGCACCCTCTTCCCAGAACTGTTCATCTTGGGTCCTCGGAGAACTCGGGTACTCGGGGACCACTGTTCATGGCCTCGAGCACTCCTCTCCCGGAACTGTCTTCCTCAGGTCTTGGGGAACTCCGAGTACTCGGGGGCCACTGTTCCTGGCCCCGAGCACTCTCTCCCGGAACTGTTCATGTCGTGTCCTCGGGGAACTCGGGTACTTAAGGGCCACCTGTCTGTGGCCCCGAGCACGCCACCTCCCGGAACTGGTTTCTTGGGTCCTTGAGGAACTCGGATACTTGGGGACCACTGTTCATGGCCCCGAGCACACCCCCTCCCGGAATTGTTCATGTCGGGTCTTCGGGGAACTCCGAGTACTCGGGGGCCACTGATCCTGGCGTCGAGCACTCCTTCCCGGAACTGGTTCTCGGGTCCTCGGGGAACTCGGGTACTCAGGGGCCACCTGTCCGTGGCCCCGAGCACCCTCTCCCGGAACTTATCTTCCTTGAGCCCTCGGGGACCTCCCGGGGAGGTGTTCCCTGAGGCATGGTGCCATGTGGCACTGCGCTGTCCTGGCCTCGAGACTCGGGGACCCCCCGATCCCATTTCACCGACAGTGGAGCTTTCCCTTGCTTCTTCTCGACCTCAGTCTTAACGCCTTCAAGAAGACGCGACATTACTGAAGACTGTGAGAGTCGGTGTGATGGATGTCGCACCAAGTCTTGCTGGAATGCTCAGCAATGGCCGATTGCTTGCCCTTTCCCCAAGGTGGCCCAGGATGCTTGTCGGGAAGGTTCGCCATGACTTCCTCAGTCTTAGACTTCTTCCCGTTACCTCCCTTGTAGGGCTTCTTCTTGCGCTTGTTCTTCGACGAGTCCTCGTCGTTCAGGATGGAGATTCTTCACGCCCCGTTCCCATTCCTTGATGAACACGAGGGTCTCCTCGGCATTGGCTGCCTTGTCAGCGATATCCATCAACTCTTTGACCGTCTAAGTCGGTGGTGGTGATGTCTTCGGTGCACCTGCAGTTCCTGCAATCATGAGTAAATGTGTGAGGAACTGTTCAAATAGTATTCTAACTAATCACTGACATGATCATGACTGTAGCGATTAAACAGAATACCGCTTCGGTAATCCTGGCATATGTTTTGTGCCCAAGGATCGGAACACATGCCTTACAACATGCACATCACAACTTAGCTTAATAAAGAGCGAGTAATAAACATTTATATTACAAGTATTAAGCATGCAACTGATTTCAATAATTTACAACAAAAGCGAGTTAGGAGGAGACAAAACCCCTCAACTCCTAACCACAAAAGAACTACGCAGCGGAAAGTTAAACTTATAAATAACAAAAGACAACGGCGCCACATGTGTCACACCCGGTTTTAAGGAAATAAACCAGATGTATTCCACATGTATGCCAGGATCAAGTTTCCATACATGTAGTGACATCATCAGTGATAGCATAAAATTGTGTCTTTAATAATGAAAACATTCCTTACAAAAGGACCCGCAGGTCTAAAAGAAAACACTAAAAGACCTTCAAGCGGCAGCAGAACTCCCATCCATCCACAGACGTTGTCCGGAGGAAACACCAGCCTAGGACATGGTCTTCAAAGCGACGCCTTCCTCCTTCTAGAATTCAACACCATTGTCCGGGAAGTCTTCGAAAGCTTCACCTTCTGAGCAGCATCCGGAAGTTTGGGAGAAGGCAAGCGTGAGTACACAGAGTACTCAGCAAGTGGGGGAAAAAGTATGACATGCAGGCTATTGATAAGGACAAGCTTGACTTGGGATAATTGCGACTAAGCCCAACTAATCAAGACTCAAATGACTTAGCAACCTATTTACTAGATGATAACTCCAACAAATAAAGAACACAGCTCATTGGATTCTGTCAGGACCCCGGACCCGGGTTCCCCTGTGCCTCATGTATCAGTCCCTGGATCAAGTAGCTGATACGCACAGAATTCAACAGAATGATATCAAATACATACTTCGAATACAAATAAGTAAAATAAATACCTGAAAAGAGAAAAGATGGTCTGGTGGAGAAGAATCCATAGCAGACCAGCCAGGCAGAAGAGCCTACAGCGCAGCGGAGCGAAACGACGATGCAACCCAATGCCACAGGCAACTCGGGTGCGGACGCGACCTTAGACTTCTTCTCTTTGACTTCATCTGGGTTGAGGTTGATCTCCAACTCAACAATCTGAAAGCAACAAGACTGAGTACGGAAGGTACTCAAGTCCTATACTACTTCAAAGGGGTTGATAGATGCATAATGAATATTTCAAGGATAAGGCTTTACGGCATAGTTTTAAGCGTAAAGCAGGTTTTATGCAGATATCCAGTTATATTCTCCACTGTTAACCTTTTGAAATAAATGTAGCAAAGCTTTTGAAAACAACTGCAGGCATCTTCTGTTGGTACTGAGTATCACCTCAAGTCCCCAACGTATTAGAAGGTGACCTGATAGCAAAGCTGTCGAAATAGTTTTAAAACCAAAACCAAGGTAACAAGTTGTATCTGGAGGTTTTCGGTCCTGGGAGGGGCTATACCTCACTCCGCGGTCCCTTTTATCACATCTGATGTACCTCTAGTACCACACAGCTTCTGGCGGATCGAGCCAGAAACCACATCACACGGACATCTAGTCCACACACTCACTCATCAAAACACACGCACCCGGAGTCTATTCAAGTGAGGTCAATGCTTTGCATGTCCATGACCGTGGACACTGCTATTCGAATAGGTTTACACTCTGCAGAGGTTGTACAGCTTTACCCATACGATATGCTCAGCCTCCACCGTTGCAAGCGGAGGAGCGAATCATACCGAGACTCTCCAAACACCTTTCCTGCCGGGCTTTTCCACAAGACACGCCAAGTTCCAGAGCTGCATGTTCCGAAGGTCAGCCTCCATTTTTAAGCCTAAGTTGGTCCCTGAACCTCCAAACAGCGGGACAGATAGACCCCTGGCTGCTCGTTGCTCTCAGCCTCCTGGTATGATGCCCAACTCAGTCCAGTGAAGGAAAAATCAAGTCCTGCCCATACAGGACGCATGGTTGCACGGGATGGCTAAGCATGACGGTGCAAGACTCGGTCCTTAAGCGGCCGGGCTAGGCATCTTCACGGGCAATGGATACCATCATGTAACTCAAGCCCCTATGAGCATCCTCCCTGGAGGACTACTCTACCTGCCCGCGCCAAAACAGTTTTCACCCATTTTTACACATCACCTTCCATGTCCCACACGACATCAAGGATTTCCCGACCATCACGGAATTCACAACCATCAAGGAAATATGGTATATGAGTTATCATTGATAACAGTAAATCTTGTCTCTGAAGAGAAGTGTTTTAAAAGCAATATCTCCGAGGAGACGTATTTTAAAAGCGACATCTCCGAGGAGATGTATTCAATCCTAAGCATGCTAGATATCAAGGCGTCGTCCATCGTTAATATATTTAACAACAGGTATTCCTGGGGTGATATGTATTCTGGATGATGACATGTATGGCATGGCAGTGTTGATAGGGTTAACTACTACAAGTAGTTTGAAAGAAAATGCAATATATAGCACATGCGATAATAAGTCCGATTTTAGTTGATCATATATATTATTCGAAAACATAGATTCAGTATGATCAAGGAAATAGGACTTGCCTTCGTAAAGGGTCAATTCAAGATTGGTCTTGTCTCTTGAGTTTCCCAGGGTTCTTCTTCATCGCTAGATCTTGCCTTCAGTTCCTTCCTCGCGTTCTTGCTTAGAACCTTGACTTCGAGTCTACGCAGATTAACGACAAAAAGCGCACAACGACTAAGTAATTGAACACCGGAATAAAACCAAGAAATACCAAAACGGAAGAAGAACAACGGAGAAAACGACGAAAGCTAAATCTAGCGAAAGACGATCGGTAACTCTAAGCAATGAAAAGCTAATACACAGAGAATAACGGGACAATCTAGCGAATCTAGGCTAGGCTATCAACCTAGTTGTTTTATCAACTTAAGAGAAAACCTGAACAAATCATGATTAACTAGGTGAATGTTTATTAGAGTAACTGCCGAAAGACGACAGCTAGAGATTCTACGTGTAGGTGAGTGCACGTGTATCGATATGAATATATGTGTAATACTTACGTCTATATGTATGTGAGCATGTATACATATATACATAAGTATAACTCTAGACGATTATAAGTGCTTGTGTGGAGATTAAATATTCTAATCTATAGCACTAAACATGATTATTTAGCAGCTAACCTTAATTACTTAATGTTGTTTAATTGCCACACTAATGAAGTTATACTCTAACGCTATCATAAAAGCATACAAGCAATTAATTAATTAGGTTAATCTATCCTTTGAATCTAATTAATTAATTATTAAAAGGGTATTCAATTAATTAATTACTAATGATAAAATATTCTATCATATTCTAATGTTTGATATTTATTTATTTAACAGCTACACGAGTTAATTTATTACCCTAATTGAACTAAGATTAACTTATAACCTATCACATGAAATAACAACATATTGCAACATTGATTAAAAGATTAATCTAAAAACTACCCTTTAACTTATATGGTGATCAATCTACAGTTAAGCGAGATTAATATAAGCAACTTAAACATGATTATATCTCAAACACATTTATGGAATTATCTAAACTTGACTTTATTTGTTAAAGGAGAAAATCTAAATCTAGATCAAATGCCGCAATACAAATAATTACCAAACGAGAAATTAAACGAACTCCAAAATTTACAAGACTTGGCATGGAGGTAGATTATGATTTTAGAGGAATATTGGCGAAAGAATCGCCGAAATCGGAGTTGAATTGGAGTAGATATGGCTATCGGAAGATTTATCGGAAGGATAAATCCTGGAAATTGAAAAATGCCACTGTTTCACGGACTTGGTCTATGGGATTTGTGGACCGGAGGGAGGTTGTGAGATGGGTGCACCGTAGACCGGATTTGTGGGCTGGTGCGGTGGGATCGGTTCATGAGCCGGTGGACTCGGCGGACCGGAGTTGGGTGCGGCTGTGTGGTCCACCATGGACCGGCTCGGGTGGACTGGCCCGTGGGGCCCACATACCGGTGAGAGGGGGCACCAAAAGATAAGGCCGGCCGGCCTTTGGCTTGTGTGGTGGCTCACAGAGAGAGGCGGAGGGAGGGGCGGAGACCGGCGGTGGAGAGAGAGAGGGAAGGGAGGAGAGGCGCCGGCCAGGTGAAGGAGGCGGCGCCGGAGAGAGCTTGGCGACGGAGAGAGGGCCGGCGGGGGTTCTCAGCTGGGGAAGCGGCGGAGTGACGGCACGCGCCGGTGCAGATGGTGGCGCCGGAGAGGGAGGAGGAGGAGCCGAAGCTCGGGGAGGGGCGACCGGAGAGAGAGAAGGAAGGTGGTCTGCCGGGCGGCTGGCGAGCGGCCGGGGAGAGAGGAGAAGCTGGCCGGAGAGGAGACCGGGGCGAGACCGCAGGCGGGGGTAGCGGTAGATGGAGCAGCAGCGGTGCACGGGATGCGCGGCGCGGTGCGGCGAGGCGAGAGGCGCGGGTCGGAGGCGGCACGGCGCACCGGGATGGCGATGCGGAAGGCGAAGAGCGCGGCACGACGGCGCGCTCGAGACGGCGTGGCGCTGCGGGACGCGCGACGGAGCGCAGGAGGCAGAGCGCAGCGGTGACGGCGGCCGGGACGGCACGTCGGCGCGGCGCACGCTGCGGCGGTGGGACGACGGAGGCGCGACGCGGGAGGCGCGGCCGAGGCGGCTGCGCGCGCATCGGCTAGCGGCGGCTCGGTCGGACGGCGCGTCGGCTTTGCGACCGGGCAGACCAGGAAGACGGGCCGAGGCAGTGGCTGGGCGCTTGGGCCAGCTGAGCGGCGCAACGCGCATGGCGTGGCTTGGGCCGGCGGTGTGCACGACGCGGCAGCGGAAGGCGAAGGCGCACGGTGGCTGGAGGGTGCGGCGCGGTGCGCAGAGGAGCGCACAGGCGGCTGAGCAAAGGGAGGAGGGGAGGAATGGGCACCGGGAGATGGGAAGAGGGAGGCTCACCGTGAGGACTTGGGTGGCGGTCACGGCGACGGGATGCGGCGGTGCGGTGGCAACCAAGCATGGCGACGGTGAGCACGGCGGGGCAGCACGGCTACACGCGGGCGGCAGTGCGGATGATCACAACGGCGCAGGAGGAACAGAACGGCGCCGGTGTGCTGCTACTGGGCTTGCGCGTGCTCGTGTGTATGCTGTGATGTGTATGCCTATGTGTGTATGCTTGTGTGGTGTATATGGCCGTATGGCTTGCAAGTGAAGCAAGGAGAGGAGGAGGGGAATTCGGTTTTGGCTTGCTCGGTGGAGATCAGGGAGAGATGGCCGGTGCAGAGCATGGGCTACTGGTGGCCGGCGCAGTGGAAAGATCAGAGGGAGAGAGAGCACAGAGGGAGGGGATGGGCATGAGAAGAACAGAGAGAGAGGGAAAGATCTGAGAGAGGGAGAGAGGGTGAGCGATATTTGTATGAATATTGATTCAAATAAATATATTGAATTGCAAAAGATGTATTTGAATTTGTAAATGAAATGTATGATAATTCAAATAGATGTATTTGAATTGTATTTGTATTTGCAAGGATTCAAATTGAATAATTTGAATTGGTAATAGGATTTGGAAATATTCAAATTGAGATTGAGTGATTCAATTTGAATGCAATTGAATCGAAATGGATTGGTGATAATTCAAAATGAGTTCGAATTGAAAATGGATTTGAGATATATAGGATTAAACTCAATTAGGAATATTCGATTATGAGTTTGGCATTAATTCAATTAAGGGTATTTGAATCAGGAGAAAGGTTCATACTTGAAGCTTCGAGATTTGAGAAATGTTTGAATTCAGGAGAATTGAATTTAATGGATTCCGAAAGAATTGAATCAAGATTGGGATTCAAACTTTAGAGACATTCAATTTTGAGTTGACCAAAGCTACTTGGGGATAATTAAATGGAATAATTGAATTATAGATTTTAGCTGGATTGGAAGCTCGATTTTCTCGGTTGGGTTTAGATTAGAAATTTGCTGAAAGGAACTAGAATAGATTCGAATTGAGAAGCATTGAATTCGAATCGCTACGCAAAGAACCATAAGAACCAAATAACCAAAATGCATATGATCAATTCAATGCAACGATTAATTTAGAAATTAACTTGGTGCTTTCTGGAATACTTAGCCCAAAATAATATATTTGAATATATACATACGAGTATATATACATCAAATATATACTTCCTTGATTTTATACTAGTTTAATAATTAGAAAAAGTTTTAATTTGGAGCGAATTTTGCTATATTTTTATATGCTAAAATTCAGGATGTTACAGATTCCATCGGACTACCAGACTCACTAGATATCTCATTTCCGGCTACCGACTCATCGGGAGTTTCACCACCCGACTACCAAAACCAACCCTTTAGAAATCCCATCTAATTATGAAGAAGTCCAAGCCTGCTCGTAACCGCAAGCACGGCTCATCGATCAGTTTTATTACTCTGCAGAGTTTGCACACTTTACCCATGAGTCATGATTCCCGTTTTGTTTTACACTTCCGGGATGTAGAGCCGGGGTCTAACTACAAGGCCGTTACAAAGTGCCTCCAAATCTATAAGCACCCACTAAGGTTTCACCGCTAACAGGGATTCCATCAACTGCAGAGGCCCCCTCTTGTGCCACTTATCCGATCATTGGTGCGTACAGAATATGAAGGGCACTAATTACTTTGCTAGGCCGTACCCATATAGGTCTCATGGTTGTGCTGTTATGCCAGGTAACAGGCTTCACAAATCGGTCCTTAGGATCACACACAAGAACATACACAATCCCTGCTGTGTAGCTCCACCTCATACTAGCCATTTAGTTGGGATCCCTAGTTCAAGTTACTACAAGATTACCATTCCCCCAAATACTTGTTTCATAGACATTAGTCAAAATTAATAATTACTCCAACCCTAACTGCACTAGCGTAACTACCCATTTCATGTCCCATGACCCAACAGAGGCTACAAGGAATTGTCACACAAATTCTAGTAAAACCCTACTCATAGGATTCCTTATTTAGACAAGCATGCAGCTAAGGAAAGTAAAACTACAATGTCCTATAATGGTATCAAAGTGGTCAAGAACACTTTCCTTCAAATGCAGGCTGCTCGAAGTCTTCGAATGCTTGGTCTTAAAGACTGACACACTGCTCGTCTCCTAAAGCCATTACGCACACCAAAAAGCAAACAAACATAACAGCTAAGTACAGCCACAAAACAGGGGCAAATAACTCTAAAAAGGCTACTAAAGGAAAGTACACGATGCTACGATCTCGGGAGAGCGAAAATCACCTAAATTGGAGCTCGTATGAAAAAGTTATGCTAGTTTTACTCTACAGGGGCTTTTCTGAAAGATTACAGGGACTAATTTGTGAATATAGAAGGTTCTAGGGGCTTATGTGTAAAGTTTAGGGACCTATCTGCAATTATCCTAAAGTTTAGGGGCCTAAATGCATAAAACATAACTATCTAGGGGTATTTTTGTGAAAACAGTAAAGTCTAGGGGCCTATTAGCAAGATTACCTAATTTCAGAGAATAAATGGATTTATTTTTCTACTGAAAACCCTATTTATCGCATAATGCTGACATCATTAGCTTACACGGTGGCTGACTGGGCTCAGGGGCTGACGTGGCTAGCCACGTAGGACACAAACAACCACGTGGCGCGCTAACGTGGCTCGGCTAGCTGACTGGGTTTATGTGACACGTGACAGTTTCTAATTGGCTAGCGAAGAGGTATGGGAAGGTTCTAATCTCGGGCGTCCATCTGAGATCGGACGGCCGAGGCTGTTTGTGGGGGGGGGGGGAGGGGAACGAGGTCGGCGGCGACCGGAGATCGGCGGCGCCGCCTCGGGCTTCGCCGGAACTTTGCTGGAGACATGCTAAATCGCGCTATAGGCCACTAGAACCTACGATGAGTGGCGGAAATCGAAGAGGGGTGCACAGGGAGTCTCACCGAGAGCTTATCGACGACCGGGGAGGTCCTGGCGGTGGTCGGCGATGGCAAAGGTGGACGGCGACTGTTGGAGTTCGGCGGACTCGCGTCTGCAGCGACGAAATGGTGCAATTGGCAGTCGAGACGGGTTCCTGGGAGGCATGTGGTGATGGAGGAGGTGTCAATCGACCGTGGGGAGCTTCGGAATTAGTTGACGATGGCGAGGGGCAGCGTTTGCTTACCGGCGATCGGCGCGAGCTCGGTTCTGGCAGCGGAGAGACGTCGGCGAGTGGCGAAACGGACTCCACGAGCTCCAGCGATGCTGGCAGTGCGCTCAGATGCGGAGGGGATTGCTTGGGCGCGACGGATTCGCTCGACGAGCTCGGCTGCGGTGGCGCTTGTGCTCGGGTTCTCGACGAGATGTGGCGGAGAAGTGGTGGCGCGCTGCAGGGGCTTTATAGGCGAGGGGCATGCGCTGCCATTGGGCGGACGTGGGCGCGTGGGGCGGGGCGTGCTGGAGAAATCGGACGACGCACGCGGCGGTTGCAGGAGCAGGTGCAGGCACGGGCGCGGCAGACTGTAGAAGAAAGCGCTGACAGGTGGGGCTCGGGTGTTAGTGAGAGAGCGCGGGGGTTGAGCTGGGCTGCATTGCACGAACTGGGCCAAAACCAACAAATTGGACTGCGCTGCGCTGAAAATTTGAACGGGCGTCACAACATGCCCTTAGGCACCGTCTCAACACGCCACCTTCAAAGTAGGATGCACTACTCTTTTCCGCCACCCTGATCGGCAGGCATGAAATAGCCAAAGACAGTATCATCCTCGGCAGCAGCAGAACATGCATCAACTTAAGGGCAGCACCCTGAGTACGAAGGTACTCGCAAGACTTACACAATATGGATATATATAATATTCCGACTCTAAGGATTATGCATAGAGCTGTTAGCAAGGACAGGCCATAAGGTTAAGTAAAACATATGCGGTGAGCAACCTATACATATATGTGTGAGCACATATACTTAACCAAACATGCCATTCTACCCTGCAATAACCAACTGAACATAAATGAAACTGCAACATAACTGTAACATAAGTACTTGAACATATAAGTAAACTGAACCAACTCATCCATCACCATAATAACCGAACCATCAACCATATATCTGAATCATCACCCACAAATGAGAACTCTACGACCGGGTGCAAATGAAACAATAGCATGCTCATGACCGAGAGCGCGGCAATTCGAACTGTTTATACACCCTGCAGGGGGATACTCTTGGATCCACACGACACGAGGGCCATACGGCTTGTGCCACCTGCTAAAGTGCACAAAGGGGGTACTCGTGACAACCTTTCCCAACCAGCCCCAACCGTGTGGATCGTGCATCGCTCGGTGCAGCGGTACTAGAACTATTCCCGGAGCAAACTAGTACCACTTACAAACCCACCCACTCACACCATCGATGTTCAGGCCCACAAAGCCACAACTGCGAAGGTATTCGGCTCGCCTTACCATTAGATCGGCATGTGGTGAGTAAGTTAAGTGCTAAAGCCAACTATCCTGACAATCGGCCTTAAACGATACAAGCGGTCTATGGTATCCGGGTTCCTCTCCTGGACTGCCCCCAGGACTTTCCTTCGAGGCAGACGTCACCCCTAACACTGTTCACATCTCATCTCATACTCACCACTCATCCAACCAACATCCACATAACCATATACGTGAACAAGTAGTAAGCCTTAAACTCGTGAACAACGATCAAACCATTGCTCGTCTTCTACCGAGGACCTATGCATTGCTAAGTATTTCGATCAACTCTTAGACATTTACCACGTTACCAACACTACAAAAATATAGATGAACAATTCAAGGTAGGGATTATGCAATCAACATAGGTTCTACCCATAAAAACCCGACATCGACTCCCCATACATGCAAACATATACATAAGCATAGTTTATCAATATTTAGAATTCATTCAATTCGGTAAATGTGCAATATGATAGATGCTTGCCTTGCTGCTCAGGTAGCTGCCTATAGTTACCCACGCAACACTCGCTGAAATCCGTAAGATCGGAGTTATCTTCGACCACGGTCGCCTCCCGCTCCGACTCCTTGTTAGCTAAACAAGAACACGTGCAATGATGAGCATGAATGAATGCAACAAGGCATGCCACAATGCTTAACGACATGCTATAAGTATAAGATATGCAAATCAATGCAATACTAAACAATCTAAACGAAAATCGGAAAATAACAGCCATCCGGAGTATCGGACTAGTTCGGAGTATCCGGGCTCGGACCCTTCGGGTGAACCTCCGGAAGAGGCGCTCGGTTGCTGCCTTTTTATTTGACTGGCCTAGAGTATCCAGGTGAATCCGGAATGTCTGGGTTTCGGAGTATCCGGGCCATTCTCTGGTGAAGGCTCTCGGTTAGCCACTATTCTAACTTAACCTGGAACCTCCGGGTTGGTTCGGACTATCCGGAATGTACCGGACACTCCGAGTGAGGTTCCGAACAAAGCTCTTGGCTACACGACCACATAACTACCCGGAGTCTCCGGGTTTGATCGGATTATCCGAGTGATACAGGCTTGGGTTCTTCACTATTTTTCCCTCTCGTGATTTGACCCATTTTACAAATCTATGCTACACAAACGTGCACATACCCTATCCAAGAAATCCTAAACCAAACTTGCACCATAAACCCTAACCAATTTTGAACACAATTCAACAGACAAATTCTGTTGAACCTGGAGTATCTGGGTGAGTCCGGAGTATCCGAGTCAACCCAGAAAAATTGTTCTCGAGAGGATTTTGGTTGATTCGAGTTGCGATCTTTTCCAAGCCTAAAGGGAACATGTTAGGGATAGTCTAAGGGTCCTGGAACTTACTCATCAACTAGCAACACGACTCTAGAGCTTATTTTCGACCAAAACTCCATTTTTGCTCCAAAAAGCTCAAGAACGCCAAGAACTTCAAGAACTACTCGATTCTTCCACAAAAACGAAAATGGATTGGATAGATGAGTAGCTCATGAGCTAGAGAATGCAATGGTACAACATGTATACCTTGAATCCTCCACTTGAGCTCGGATTTTGGGAGAAAAGAGAGAGTGAGCTTGAGTGGGAAAGTGAGAGGGGGAGCTGCTGTTGCTGTAGCTCGGTGGGGACGTGGGGAGTGAGGAGAGGAGAGAGAGAGAGGGTAGGTGGGGTGCTGCCCACTTGAGAGAGGGAGTGGGTGAGGTGTGGGGCCTAGGTGTTAGAGAAAATGGGTAATTCCAAAGCAATTTTCATTCTTTTCTCCCCCAATTTTCTTTCTCTTATCTAAATAATTTTTAAAGAAGTGCATTAGTGCTCCGAATTACCATTACGAAAAATTAAGCATAATGCTTAAGAAGCATGACTTTGCTTAAATGCGTGATTATGAATTTGGGATGTGATAACCCCCCCCCCCTTAAGAAGAATCTCTCCCCGAGATTCGGCACGAGTCGAGGAGAGGACGACGAGGCTAGGAACCACGCTGTGAGAGATATCAAGCGGTGAAGTACGGAACCTAATGCAATACTTTTATTCAACACAGTGATGAGCATAGACATGCATGAGGCCCCAATTGTGCAAAATTTACACAATGTTTACAAGCTCGCAAAGAGCTCGGGATACTCGGAGCGGATTTTATCCTCACGCTCCCAAGTTGCCTCATCCTCGGTGTGGTTGCTCCATTGGACTTTGATGAATTTTATGGATTGACGCCGAGTTTTGCGCTCCGCTACATCCAATATCCGAATAGGTCTCTCACAATATGTAAGATCCGGCTGCAACTCTTGAGCGGCAACATCAACGACCTCGGTTAGAACTCGGAGGCATTTCTTCAGTTGCGACAAGTGGAAGACATTATGCATGGCGGAGAGAGATGGAGGCAAGTCCAGTTGATATGTCACCTCTCCACGTCGAGCAACAATCTGGAATGGTCCCACGTATCAAGGCGCTAACTTGCCTCGGACTTGGAATTGGCGAACACCCTTGAGCAGCGAAACCTTGAGATACACATGATCTCCAATTGCGAACTTGAGGTATCGGCAGCGACGATCCGCATAGCTCTTTTGCCGGGATTGAGCCGTGAGAAGACTCTTGCGGATATTCAGAACATGATCTTCCACCTCCTTGACCAAATCCGGACCTAGGAAAGCCCGTTCACCAGATTCGGACCAATTCAGCGGTGTTCGGCACCTTCGGCCATATAGAGCTTCAAACGGCGACACCTCAATACTCGCTTGGAAGCTATTGTTGTATGAGAACTTAGCGAAGGGCAAGCATATGTCCCACCTCTTCCCATAAGTGAGAACACAAGCTCAAAGCATGTCTTCCAAAATTTGATTTACCCTCTCGGTTTGGCTGTCGGTCCGAGGACGGTATGTCTTGCTATGAAAGAGCTCGGTTTGCATAGCCTCCTGAAAACTCCTCTAGAAGTGAGAAGTGAATTGTGTGCCTCGATTAGAAATGATCTTCTTTGGGACCCCATGTAGACACACAATTCTGGTGAGATACAACTCTGCATATTGCTTGGCCGAGAATGTGGTCTTGACGGGCAAGAAATGAGCGGACTTCGTCAATCGATCCACAATCACCGATATAGAGTCATACCCATTCGAGGTCTTCAGCAAGCCAGTAATGAAATCCATTCCAATTTCCTCTCACTTTCAGGAGGGAGTGGGCAAAGGTTGGAGTGTACCAGCTGGCTTGAGGTGCTCGGCCTTCACTTTTCGGCAGACATCACACTCAACTACATATCGAGCGATCTCTCGCTTCATGCGAGTCCACCAAAATCGTGGCTTGAGGTCTTGATACATTTTCATGCTCCCTGAATGAATGGATAGCAAGGAGTCATGAGCCTCATCACGAATCTTCTTCCTCAGTGCTTCGACCCTTGGAACCACTAGTCGGTTCCCAAACCACAAAACGCCCTGAGCATCTTCAGAAAAGCATACGGCCTTGCCGATCTTCATCTTCTCCCGGATTCGGGCCATGCCCTTATCATCCTTTTGAGCTACTTTGATATCATCCAGGAGAGTGGATTTGATCTCCAAATTGGCAAGGAAGCCATCCGGAACCATTTTGAGCCGAAGCCGGCGAAAATCATCACAAAGTGTGGCATTCCCACGCTCGACTCAAGGCAATGACAATGAGCCTTCCGGCTTAGTGCATCGGCGACCACATTCGCTTTGCCTGGATGATAATGAACCTCCAATTCATAATCTTTGATCAACTCGAGCCATCTTCGCTGCCTCATGTTTAGACCGGCTTGAGTGAAAATGTACTTCAAACTCTTGTGATATGTATAGATACGGCACAAGTTTTCCATCAGATAATGATGCCAGATCTTCAGAGCGTGCACGACTGCAGCCAGCTCTAAGTCATGTGTCGGATAATTCTCCTTGTAGCGCTTCAACAGTCGTGAGGCATAAGCGACAACCCTGCCTTCTTGCATAAGGACACATCCGAGGCCCATGCAAGAAGCGTCGCAATAGACATCGAAACCCTTGCTCATATCTGGTTGAGTGAGAACTGGAGCGGTCATGAGCAACTTCGTCAAAGTTTGGAAAGTGGACTCACACTCACTTGACCACTCGAACTTGTTGCCTTGCTTCAGTAACTCGATCATTGGCTTGGCAACCTTGGAGAAATTCTCGATGAACCGGCGGTAATAGCCCACAAGTCCGAGAAAACTCCGGATGTCCATGACATTCTTGGGTTGTACCCATTTAAGCACATCTTGCACCTTGCTTGGGTCAACTGCAACACTGTTTTCTGACAGAACATGATCCAGAAAAGCTACCTCCCTGAGCCAGAACTCACACTTGCTGAACTTAGCATAAAGCTGATGATCTTTGAGTCGGCTGAGAACAATACGAAGGTGCTCTACGTGCTCTGCATCAGTCTTGGAGTATATGAGAATGTCGTCGATGAAGACCACGACGAACTTATCCAATTCCTCCATGAACACCGTGTTAATCAAATACATGAAGAATGCCAACGCATTCATCAATCCAAAGGACATGATAGTGAATTCATATAGCCCGTAGCGGGTCAAGAAAGCTGTCTTTGGAATATCCTCCGGCCAGACCTTAATCTGATGATAGCCCAGTCTCAAGTCGATCTTCGAGAAGACCCGGGCTCCGGTTAGCTGATCGAACAAGATGGCAATCCTAGGGAGAGGATACTTGTTCTTCACTGTGACTTCATTCAGCGGGCGGTAATTGACACATATCCGTAGAGTGTCATCCTTCTTCACAAAGAGTGCTGAACATCCCCAGGGTGAGGAGCTCAGACAAATGAATCCCTTTACAAGCAACTCTTGTAATTTCTTCTTCAACTCAGCTAGCTCCACTGACAACATCTTATACAACTTCTTCGAAATTGGGGTCGCACCGGGCATGAGATCAATCGAGAACTCCACTGCACGGTCGGGCGGCATCCCTGGCAATTCATCCGGGAAGACATCCGTGAATTCCAACACCACAGGAATACTCAACAGATCTAGAGTGGGGACAACCTTCAAAGCAAAAAGACAAGAATCGACACCCTCAAGCTTCAATTGAATTTGGGTGCCAGACGGACCATTTAGAGTAATTGTCCGCTGAGCACAATCCATGACAACCTTATTCTTAAAGAGTCAGTTCATCCCCAATACGATGTCTATCCCCTTCGAGTCCATCACCAACAGATTTGCAACAAAGGGCATTTCATTGATGATCACTGATGCCTTGGTCACACACTGGTTAACTAGAACCTTGGCTCTGGGGGCATCTATAACATACGACGTAGGAGTGGTACTGACTTTCAGCCCATGTCGCCAAACATAACTCGTAGCTATGAAGGAATGAGAAGCCCCATAATCAAATAGAAGAACTGTAGAAATGATGACAGAATTAAAATTCATATTCAACGTACCCATCAGTACGTTGTCACCCTCATGAACTCCTTCAGCGGTGGTGTGACGCGCTCGGCCACGCTTGGGGACGTGCGTAGCCTGAGAGGACTGTGGTGCAGACTGAGCAAGTGGTGGCCTTAGAGCGGTCACCACGGCTCCCAGCTTCGGATATGGGCAATCCCGAGCATAGTAGCCTACACGGCCGCAGTTGTAGCACGGGCCGCCAGGGCCACCTGTTACGCTCACTTGAGAGCCAACGGGTGTTGCAAGCTGCCCTTGTGGAGCGGAGAAAGATGGGTGCCACACCATCCACATCGTTCGTGGAGCTGTCGAGGCCGACATGTGAGATGGTGGAGACGGATTCTCCGTGCGGGCGTGTTGAGAGCTCCCGTCCACAGAAAGTGACGGACCCTTCTTGCGCTTCTTCTCCTCTTGGTGGTTCTTGAGCTTGAACTCCACCGTGAGGGACGTGTTCACCAACTTGTTAAAGTCGGTGAACTCATGTACGGACAGTCGGTCCTGTATCTTCGAGTTGAGGCAATTGACAAAATGGTATTGCTTCCGCTTGTCGGTGTCGACCTCATCCTGAGCATACTGCACAAGATAGTTGGACACCTACACGTACTCCATGACGGTTCTGCCTCCTTGCTTGAGGTCCATGAACTCTCGCCTCTTGATCTCCATGAGGCCTTTAGGAATGTGGAATTCATGGAATGCCTGGCGGAACTCCGCCCAAGACACCCGATGATTGGTGGGGTGCGTGGCTAAATAGTTGGATCACCATGCGCCCGCCGCACCCTGAAGTTGATGGGCGGCGAAAAGCGCCTTCTCGTGGTCCTCACACCAAAGGAGAGTGAGCTTCTGCTTGATGGTGCGAAGCCAATGGTCGGCGTCGAGTGGATCCTCAGCACGCGTGAAGGTAGGCAGCTAAGTCCACAGGAAATTTGAGAAATCATCTAGGCGCCCGGCCCCACCTCCTCCTTGAGGGGTCGTGTTGCGCACGAGAGCCTGCAGGAGCGCCGTCTGAGCTTGACAGTTTTGCTCGATTTGCATTAGGACATCCGCCATGCTCGGCGGTGGAGGTGGCAGATGATTGTTCTCATTAGAACCCTCGGGAAGATCTCCCAAACTGCCATGGGTTCTCATGTTGTTGTAGCGATGAGAAGAAAGAGATGTGAAAGGTTAAATTCCGACATAGGTGAAAGATCACACTCCAACTAATGGCACTTTACTATATCGGACCTTGCTGTTTGGATCCGTATACTATAAACTGATGAAAATGCATGTTCAAATGCATGATGCAAAATGAGCAATGAAACATGAAGGCATGCTCGCATCTGAACTGCACGTATCTTTCTCAAATGCATCTCACCCCAACAAGCCTCACAACTACAAACGTTATTCTTAGGAGCATAACATAGCAGGTTCATACATATTGATAATGCAAATGCACCAAGGAAATTTTAGTGAGTTGCTTAGTAAAGTTAATTACTTACTAAACAACGTTCTAATTATGTTTTAGGCTACTTCATTAAACCAAGCTCTGAGACCACGATGAGTAACCGTCCAAACAGTATTCTAATTAATCATTAAGTCGATCACTGACACGATCATGACTGCAGCGATTAAATAGAATACCGCTCCGGTAGTCCCGGCACGCGTTTTGTGCCAAAGGGTCGGAACACATGCCTTACAACATGTACATCACAACATATCTTAATAAAGAACGAGTAATAAATATTTTTATTACAAGTATTAAGCATGCAACTGATTCCAACAATTTACAATTAAAGCGAGCTAGGAGGAGATAAAAACCCTCAACTCCTAACCACAAAAGAACTACGCAGCGAAAAGTTAAACTTATAAACAACAAAAGAGAACGACACCGCATGCCCTTAGGCACTGTCTCAACACGCCACCTTCAAAGTGTGATGCACTAATCTTGCCTGCCACCCTGATCGGTAGGCCTGAAGTAGCCAAAGACAGCATCATCCTCGACAGTAGCAGAACCTGTATCAACTTAAGGGTAGCACCCTGAGTACGAATGTACTCGCAAAACTTACACAATATGGATATATATAATATTCTGACTCCAAGGATTATGCATAGAGCTGTTAGCAAGGACAGGCCATAAGGTTAAGTAAAACATATGCGGTGAGCAACCTATACATATATGTGTGAGCACTTATACTTAATCAAACATGTCATTCTACCCTGCAATAACCAACTGAACATAAATGAAACTGCAACATAACTGTAACATAAGTACTTGAACATATAAGTAAACTGAGCCAACTCATCCATCACCATAATAACCGAACCATCAACCACATATCCGAACCATGACCCACAAACGAGAACTCTACGACCGGGTGCAAATGAAATAATAGTATGCTCATGATCGAGAGCGCGGCAGTTCGAACTATTTATACACCCTGCAGGGGATACTCCTGGACCCACATGATACGAGGACCATACGGCTTGTGCCACCTGCTAAAGTGCACACAAGGGGGTACTCGTGACAACATTTCCCAACCAGCCCCAACAGTGTGGATCGTGCATCGCTCGGTGCGGCGGTACTAAAACTACTCCCGGAGCAAACTAGTGCCACTTACAAGCCTGCCAGCTCACACGGTCGAACCATTGCTCGTCTTCTATCGAGAACCTATGCATTGCTAAGTATTTCGATCAACTCTTAGACATTTACCACGTTACCAAAGCTACAAGGATATAGATGAACAATTCAAGGTAGGGATTATGCAATCAATATAGGTTCTACCTATAAAATCCGACATCGACTCCCCATACATGCAAACCTATACATAAGTATAGTTTATCAATATTTAGATTTCATTCAATTCGGCAAAGGTGCAATATGATAGATGCTTGCCTTGCTGCTCAGGTAGCTGCCTATAGTTACCCATGCAACACTAGCTAAAATCCGTAAGATCAGAGTTGTCTTCGACCACGGTCGCCTCCCGCTTCGGCTCCTTGTTAGCTAAACAAGAACGCGTGCAACGATGAGCATAAATGAATGCAACAAGGCATGCCACAATGCTTAACGACATGCTAGAAGTATAAGATATGCAAATCAATGCAATACTAAATGATCTAAACAAAAATCGGAAAATAACAGCCATCCGGAGTATCGGACTAGTTCGGAGTATCCGGGCTCGGACCCTTCGGGTGAACCTCCGGAAGAGGCGCTCGATTGCTGCCTTTTTATTTGACTGGCCCAGAGTATCCAGGTGAATCCGGAATGTCTGGGTTTCGGAGTATCCGGGCCATTCTCCGGTGAAGGCTCTCAGTTAGCCACTATTCTAACTTAACATGGAACCTCCGGGTTGGTTCGGACTATCCGGGATGTACCGGACACTCCGAGTGAGGTTCCGAACAAAGCTCTTGGCTACACGACCACATAACTACCCGGAGTCTCCGAGTTTGATCGGATTATCCGAGTGATACAGGCTTGGGTTCTTCACGATTTTTCCCTCAGGTGATTTGACCCATTTTACAAATCTATGCTACACAAACGTGCACGTACCCTATCCAAGAGATCCTAAACCAAACTCGCACCCTAAACCCTAAACAATTTTGAACACAATTCAACGGACAAATTCTACTAAACCCGGAGTATCCGGGTAAGTCCGGAGTATCCGAGTCCGCCTAGAAAAATTGTTCTCGAGAGGATTTTGGTTGATTTGAGTTGCGATCTTTTCCAAGCCTAAAGGGAACATGTTAGGGATAGTCTAAAGGTCCTGGAACTTACTCATCAACTAGCAACACGACTCTAGAGCTCATTTTCGACCAAAACTCAATTTTTGCTCCAAAAAGCTCAAGAACGCCAAGAACTTTAAGAACTATTCGATTCTTCCACGAAAAGGAAAATGGATTGGATAGATGAGTAGCTCATGAGCTAGAGAATGCAATGGTACCACATGTATACCTTGAATCCTCCAGTTGAGCTCGGATTTTGGGAGAAAAGAGAGAGTGAGCTTGAGTGGGAGAGTGAGAGGGGGAGCTGTTGCTGCTGCAGCTCGGTGGGGACGTGGGGAGTGAGGAGAGGAGAGAGAGAGAGGGCATGTGGGGTGCTGCCCACTTGAGAGAGGGAGTGGGTGAGGTGTGGGGCACACGTGTTAGAGAAAATGGGTAATTCTAAAGCAATTTTCATTTTTTTTCTCCCGCAATTTTCTTTCTCTTATCAAAATGATTTTTAACGAAGTGCATTAGCGCTCCGAATTACCATTACGAAAAATTAAGCATAATGCTTAAGAAGCGTAACTTTGCTTAAATGCGTGATTAAGAATTTGGGACGTGACAAAATGCCTGGATAATATCTGCATCAGTTACCTTCGGATGGTGTTCCGGACATTGCTGAAGAGTCAGATGAACTCGCGCAAGGTCTCCTTCTCTGTCTGGAAGAGTCGAAAGAGATCATTCTTCTTGCCGGGGCGGATGTATGTGTCTTGGAAGTTTCCCTAAAACAGGTCGCACAGTTGCTCCCACGAGTAGATCATCCCCAGCTGCAGGTTGGTCAGTCAAGTCCTAGTTGGCCCTTTAAGGGCGGTTGGAAGGTAGTTGGCCATGACCTTCTAGCTTCCACAGGCTGCTTCGATGCCTGTAGTGCAGATCTGGAGAAACTCGGTGGGATTGGTTGTCCCGTCGTACTTCTCTATCGACCCGGGTTTGAACCGGGATGGCAAATGGACCCTCCTAAGCTCTAGCAAGAAAGCCTAGCACCCAATGATAGCACCATGAGTGGACGCAAGCGCCCCACTCGCAGGGGTACGAGATCAGCCACGACCCCGACTAGAATGACCATGATGTCAGGATGTGTTCCGATCAGATTGTCGTGTAGACGTTGACTAGTTCGGAGGGGTCCTTGAGAGCCTTCGCTGGTCGATCATCGAATCTTTGTTGGGCGAGAGGGTAAAGTTGTCATAGAACCCTTTGTTCGAGTAGCCGAATTTCGACATGCTCTTCGGTGAAGTTGGCGACTACGTCGATGATGAAGGTTCGACGATGTTGGTAGATTTCCCCACTATAGCAAACATGCCATTGGGAAGATTGTAGCGACCATCTTTAGGGTATGTATGTGATTTTGGTGATTAATGACAACATAGTCAATAAGACTAACATGTTTGTCAAGTATATACTTTAGTAGGTCTCATGGATGCAATATATGAAGAAGCCACTGAAGCCGGGGTAAAGTTTGGACTGAATTGGATAAGTCCCAAGAAAATTGTATACACCGGATGGTCCGGTCCAGAGAAGGTTGTACACACTGGAGCATTTTCTAAAAGCATGGAAAACTGAGCTAAAACCAGATTGTACACACCAGAAGGTCCGGTGATAAAGAGTAATATACACCGGAGCATTTAACAAAAGCTGTGCAACTTCTGGAGAATGGAGTTAACTACACCGGATAGTTCGGTGATGAAGGAATGGCAACAGCGCAGTGTTTTCCAGAAGTCAGTCTGGCTCAGTGGAGATGAAGCTATACATACTGGAGGGTTCGGTGATCAGAAGATCTATACATTGGAATGTTTTCCAGAAGTCAGTTTGGCTCAGTGGAAATGAAGCTATACACACCAGAAGGTCCGGTGATCAGAAGATCTATATACCGGACAGTTGAACAGTGAAGAAATTGGCTCGGCTTGGCTCAAGTCTACACACCGGATAGTTCGGTGATGGAAGTGAAGGATACACCAGACAATCCGGTGTTCAGAAGAAGTTTGAGTGGGGTTTCAACTGCTAGATTCTACTGGTGTACACACACCGGATGGTTCAGTACTGGTACCACTGTTGTCACCAGATCATCTGGTGTTCATAATTTGTTTGAGCTGTTGGAGCAACAGCTAGTTCGTGGGGTTGAGGCTATAAATACCCCTCCACTTAGTCATTTGAAACTGCTGGAGTCTAGAGAAGTCCATATACACTTGAGAAGACATCCAAGCCATCAAAGTGCTAAAAGAGATTATCCAAGGCAATTAGCACACAATTAGACATTGATTAGTGTATTAGGCCTAGAGAGAAGTGTTGCTAGGTGCTGTAACCTAGAGAGTGGATCAAGGAGTGATCCAAACCTTGTACCGAGTGGTACGCCGGCATCTTGGAGTTTTGGTGACTTGCTGACACCTTGAGCCTGGGTAGCTCAAGCTTGTTCACCCTCCGACTTGGTGTGGAGCGGCGGCAAGAAGCGTGTATGGGGATGTGGAGACCCTTGCATTGGTGGCTAAAGCTCCAAAGTGAAGACGATGTATAAGTGACTGGAAGAGAGGTTAGTGGTGAGACCTTGACTTGGTGGCTTGGTGACTCATCGTGCTTGAGATCTTAACTTGGTGGCTTTGAAGCTCAAGAACCGTGACCGGAAAAGTCTTGGTGATTGGGAGCATATCCTTTGTGGAGCTCCAACGTGGATTAAGGGTGGCTTGTGTGCTATCGATACAACAGGATAAAAATCTCTTGTGTCGAGTTTGCTCTCTCTAACTTATTTATGTTTCCGCATGTACATACTTGCAATCTACCTTTGCGCATTATCTTCCTAGAGTAGTTTGCTACGATTGGCTATAGGTTGCAAACTTTTTGAGCGGTAGAGTAGACACACTAGATAAACCTATAGCACATTTAGATAGAAAATAATATAGCTTTATCTTATGAAGTTTTTAGAGTTGAATAGTTTTAAGTGTCCTAATTCAACCACCTCTTTGGACGTCATGTACCGACCCTAGTTTCCTTACACCCACGGACGGCGCTAGCTGTCGACGATCGGTGAACCATCGATCTTACGAATACGTGATTAAAATATGGGCTACTTCGTCGTGCCGAATCAAGCGCCAAGATACAAATATTTATACAGGTTCGGACCTCCCGAAGAATAATAACCATACGTCATGTGTTCTTGTATTGATCTCGTGACAGATTAAAAGAGATTGTGGCTAGCCTAGATGTGATCTATAACTAGCTTGAGCTCTTTTGCGCTTTTTCTAGTGAGTTGTCAATGAAGGTTGCGTGTGTGTTGGATCTATCGTCTATCATCCCCTTCTCCACAAGGTCCCAGGCTCCCTATACTAGGGGGTGTGCCGTGTAGGCTCTAGACTCCTTTCTATGTAGGATCTTGTTATAATGCTAAATCACTTTGCGTTATCAAATTTATCACTAAACTAATTTTTTATCATGAGTCTCACAATCTTTCTTTCAATAAAAATATTGGTAACAACATTGGTAACATAATTTTAGACATATATTTTTTCTAAATCAAGGAGCTAAGGAAAAACCAAAAGATCAAGCAAGAGATCTAAGGTCATGTTTGTTTTCTGCTTCTGGTTCTACTTCTGTTGTTACCAGAAGTTAGAAACCAGAAACCAAAACAAACGGGATTCTGGAGAGGTGGCTTCTGGAGAAGGCAGAAGGCTACTTTTGAGGAAAATAAACTAAAGCTGATAAGCTTGCTGAAGAACGTTTTTATGAGAAGCTATGTGCTGAGAAGCTAAAAATTTATCGTATAAATTAACAACTTATTTATAAAAGTAGTTTTTTTAGACAAATTAAAAACACAACTTTTCAGAAAAACAAAAACAGAAACCAAAACAAATAGGATTAAAAATTCTTCTCCTATCTTGAAAAACAAAATTCTCTCCTTAAGAGAAACAAAAGAAAAAATATCTTTCTTTCACAAAGAAGAAAGTAATGAAAACTTCAAATATTTCTTAAATTTCTCCAAAGATCTTACAATGTCTCAGTACCGAAGCACTTCAATTTCTTCCGCTTTGACAGTGGTCTGCTGCAAATAATTTCAATCTCGGTGCTCCGCTTCTCAAATCTGAACGCAATAAAGCCAATAAATCAGCAAGTCCCACAACGTGTGCAGCGGCATGATTCCTGTACGCAGAGGACCAGCATGCATGGTAGGTCCCACATGCAGAGGAATCACATGGGACTCTCGGATCAATAATTATCCCGGTCCGTTCATGTCTCTAATCAATACACTGTTGATCAATACTAGTAGTAGGATTCCTGGAGGATATTAACAAGGCGGTCTATTTCAGTGGCAGCTGGCAGGCACTTGCCACCGACGGAGATCGAGAAGCGACACCGGTCTACTCATTCCATGTGCTCTTACTTCTATAAAAAAAATGCCCACCGGAGCAGCATATCACATGCACACTCACTATCACTTGTATAATTGTGCTCTAATGATAAATAGTTGATAATGCCTTCAGTGTCATTTCACTAAGAAGTGAGATATTTATGTTTAAAATGATAATTAACACCTGAGCCACCGTTGGAGTTTGAATTCATACGATCTTGTCCCTTCTTCAGTTGCTCTATTATGGAAATTGGCTATTCAAAATTTAACATTTTGTCATAATGTGCTGCTGTGATATACCTGATTTTTAGCTTTCACGTAAATCATATATCATCATGTATCTTAGTGAAAGGTTGAACAAGTTGTTGTAGCGAAAATGATTATATTAGGTTATGATTGTGATTGTCATGATTAATAACAATAAATATAGTCAATGAGACTAACATGTTTGTCAAAAATATATATTAGTAGATCTCATAGATGCAATATATGAAGAAGCCACCGTAGCCGGACAAAGTTTGATTGAATTGGAGAAGTCCCAGAGAAAATGACCTCACTGGATGGTCCGGTGCAGAGGAGTTTTGTACTCACCGGAGCATTGTATCCAGAGGCTAATTGCCTCACTGGATAGTCCGGTGTTGAGATCCGAGTACTGACCAGAGTGTTTCTGCTAAGAAGAAAAAAGGAATAACCCACCGGATAGTCCAGTGATGAGAGGAGGATACACATCGGAGCATTTCTACCAGAGAAGTTTGCAGCCATTGAAGAATTGAAGATCAACCCACCAGATAGTCCAGTGTTTGATACTGTTCATTGTTCGGTGTGCTTTGGAGCAAGGCAGAAGAAGTAGAACCCACCGGATAGTCCGGTGTTCAGTATTGTACACACCGGAGGCTTCACTGGACTATTTCTTACAGAAAGGCTGCAGTGGCTCGGATGGCTCAAATGTACTCACCGGATAGTCCAGTGATGAAGATGAAGTTACGTCGGATAGTTCGATGTTCACAGTGACTTTAAGTGGGAGTCCAACGGCTAGTTTCTACTGGTGTACATACCGGATGGTCCGGTGCTTGTACCACTGTTGTCACCGGATCATTTAGTGAACAGTTTCTGTGAGCCATTGGGGCAACAGCTAATTGGCGGGTTTGAGGCTATAAATACCCCTCCACTCAGTCATTTGAATGTGTGGCATGTTGCTGGAGTCTAGGAAACCTCATAGACACTTGAGAAAACATCTAAGCCATCAAACTGCTTAAAGTGATCATCCAAGGCGATTAAGCACACCATTAGAGAGTGATTAGTGCTTATAGACCTAGAGAGAGTGAGTGCTAGGTGTTCTTGCCTAGAGAGTGGATCAAGGAGTGATCCTATCTTATACCAAGAGGTACGCCGGCGTCTTGGAGTCTTAGTGACTCGTCGGCAACTTATTGACCCTCTGACTTGGTGTGGAGCGGTGGCAAGACATGTGTACGGGGACGCAGAGACCCTTGCTTTGGTGGCTCAAGCTCCGAAGTGATCACGGCGGCAAGGGACCAGAAGAGAGGCTAGTGGTGAGACCTTGCCTTGGTGGCTTGGTGGCTCATTCGGATTGAGGTCTTTTCTTTGTGACTTGGTGGCTCAAAGGCCGTGACCGGGTGTCGACCGGGAGCATATCCTTTGTGGAGCTCCAACATGAACTAGAGGTGTCATTCATGCCATCGATACCTCGGGATAAACATCCTTGTGCTGAGTTAGCTCTCTCTACCTTGTTTACGTTTCCTCATTTATATTCTTGCAATTTAACTTCTTAGATAGGTTGCAAGCTCTTTGATCGGTAGAATAGATATACTAGATAAACCTATAGCACATTTAGATAAAAATCGATATAAGTTTATCTTGTGTTATTTTTGGAGCCGAATAAATTCTAAGTGTCCTAATTCACCTCCCACTCTTAGGACATCACCGATCTCTTCAATTGGTATCAGAGCTAGGGTTCATATCTAGCTCTTTAATTTGTGTTAGAGCTTCACACCTTTCACAACGTTTCGCCAATTCAAGTGATATTTGAGCCTTAGTCTCATTGTGATCGGTTAGGCTTTAACGCCTAGTGAGTTGTAACGTCCGAAGTTAGGATGGATTCCTATAGTGCTCCATTTTAGGCACAAATTTCTCGTGTTGTAAAATTCTTATGACTTATTATTTACAGGCTAAATGTTTAGATATTTGGAGAGTCACCGAGGAAGGGATGAGACAATACATCACCAATAAGGAGAGGCAATTAGATGCATTGGCAAAGAGTATTATTTTATCATCTATATATGTTGATGCATTTAATCATGTTTATTTTCTCATCAATGAACATGATATTTGGTCTAGTCTCATTGAAATACATGAAGA
Organism: Phragmites australis; assembly: GCF_958298935.1. Taxonomy (NCBI): domain Eukaryota; kingdom Viridiplantae; phylum Streptophyta; class Magnoliopsida; order Poales; family Poaceae; genus Phragmites; species Phragmites australis. Next base: position 386,277 of record NC_084927.1, read on the forward strand.
CATAAATGATGTGCGCAATGAGAAATATCATGTGCTTGTTACTAAGCTCAATAGCATCAAGCAACTACATCATGAAAGTGCTAATGATATATACTCACGTTTGAATATTCTTGTCAATGATAATAATGGGCTAGATTTGACGTCAATTGAAGATGATCAAGTGGTGAGAAGAATACTTCAAGCTCTTCTTCCAAAGTACAAGTTAATAGTCTCCATCATCTACGACAATAATAACATTAAGAAGATGACTCCAAGTCAAGTGCTCAGCAAAATCACCGCCCATGAGATGACCATGAACATGGGGGATGGAAGAGTCTTCCTCATCCTACGTAAAGAACCTTGCACTCATAAGCAAGCAAGCTCAACACCAACACATAAAGATAAGGATGAGAAGACAAGAGCAAGAGTTAAGCTCAAGCGAAGATGATGATGATGAAGATGAAGAGAGTAACAAGGATGGTCAAAGCACATCAAGTGATAAAAGATTGATCCCAAAATAGCCAAACTTATGTCACAAGTGGAGAAGAAAATCAAGATGATTAATGTCAAGATCGATCATCCAATCTCCTTGAAAGATTTGGTCAAAACAATTGATCATATCAAGCAAGAGAAAAAGGACCAAAAATAAAATAGAGACAAGGGGAAGAGCCAAAACAATCATAAGCATAGGAAGATGGGTGAGCGATGATGAAGAGTCAAGCTCAAGTGATGAAAATCTCACCATCCTCCCCTCCAAGAGAAGCTCTTCCTCAAGGTTATTATCACACAAGTCATCACGCAAGACATCTCACAAGTGCCTTATGGTCAAAGATATGAAAAGCGATATAAGTGATAATGAATCCGATGAGGATTCACCCTCCTATAATGAGCTTCTTCATTTGATCAATGAGCAACAAATGGCTCTTAAGAAACAATCTAAAAAACTTAAGAAATTCAATACACTTAATGATATTCATACTACTTTTGTTTCTAATTATGAACAGTTATTGGGCAAGTTTAATTTACTAAATAAGGAGCATGAAGAGCTTAAGGCTAAATTTGAGTGCAATGAATCTCAAACTAAGATCCCTTTGAAGCAATCTACCACACTCTTTAATTTCAAGCATAAGGTAGATGCTTTTGCTTTTTGTACCGATTTATTTGATTTATCTAGCTCACCCTATTGCAATGAGATTTATGTTGAGAATGTTGTTGTGAAATAATCTAATGAACTCATTGTACAAGAGAATGATGAGCACAAGTAAGAAGTTGAGAAGCTAAAGAAGGACTTGGCAAGATTAAAGGGCAAAAAACATATCCAACCTCCTCAAGATAACCGTGCTATCATAGTAGAGAAGCTTGTGGAGGGATCAACTGTGACATGCTTTAAATGCCATCAAGAATGTCACAAGTCCTTCCAATGCAAGCTAGTAAAGAAGGAGACTAAGGAGAAAAAGAAGATAACGAACCTCTCCAACAAGATCTCCAACCTCTACACCAAGCCCAACTACAAGAACAAGATCAAGAGCAACCACTACAAGCTCAAGAAGAAGGATAATGGAAAGGTGTGAGATCATGTGATGAAAAATTGGTTTGATTGATGAAATTGGTAGAGCAAAGTGATTTAGCATAATAATATTTGGTTGATGTTCATGAGTTGCTAAGATATGATTGGATAGCATAGTTGGTTTGATGTGCTATCATTAGTTGGGTATGCTTATGTTAGCGTATTGGTTTTGCTTGGAGTTTGTGTGGTGTTGTGTGAATTGATCTTAAGTCAAGTCGGGAAGGACTTGTGCTCGTACTCGATTGTTGTTTGATTCATGTGCAGGTGTTGCTCGAAGGCGAACGTGGTCGATGACGGATCGACGAACTAAGTTCAAGGATGAACTGAGGTTCGGCGACTAGGTTCAGGAGGAACTGAGGTCGTGGTGATCGAGGATGTCATGCGGGACGTTCGAGCTGAGAGAACAACACATATGGAGACAAGATTTCACGATAGATGCGGGAGGCGATTCGATCTTGAGAGGACGTGAAGACAAATTCTTGTTCGAGTCGGAGCAAGCACGAGGGAGTTGTGTGGTGGCTGGACTTGAGATAAGAGTTAGTGTTGGAGACGAACTCTGAGTTGGTTACGTATATCCACGTGTGCATGGGAGATGTGCATGCATGATTACGTAAGAGTTGTTGGCTAATTAGCTTAATTAGAGGAAGTTGTTTGTCCTCTTGTGATTAGAGGAGGATAGAGACTAGATTGAATACGACAGGGAGTTGTAGTTCGATTCGATCACGTTTGTGCGTGTGGCTACCCTAGACAAAGGCAAATTGTATATAGCTTCTTGATTTGGTCATCAAATTCTCTTCCTTTGTCAACAATCTAAAAAAGGGCTACAAATACATATTGAAATCAAGGGAAAACATTAGAGCACATGGGAGAGAGCTTCACAAATCATGATACAATAAAATGATATCAACTATAGGAATACCACTTGTAGAAATACAATTCAAGGATATGGTACCAATTTAAATAAAAGCACATGGATCACAATTCATGAAGCTCACATAATATGATTTAAACTCCCTCTATATGTGTGAACACATATGGTGAGAAATAAACATATGCACAACTGAACAATATGTCAAGATAGGAAGTTTAAGGCATATTATGCATAGAGGTAGCTTAGATGAACAAAAGATTTGACAACTATACTAATTGAAGCTTTTAAGCATTGCATACATCTGAGGACTTGTAGATTGCTCCATGAGACAACATTGTATACCTCCAGGGAGTTATAGATTGCTCCATGAGACTACAAAAGATACAACTTACAACACATGTTAGTCTCAAAATCACAATATATATGATATACTCCACTAGATGTGTGCATACAAGTGTTGAATACTTGTTGAACATATGCATTTATTATTGATAACAATGGGGATTTAGACTATAGATTGGATCATGACACATAAAAGATACCAAATATAAAACTAGTGTCATGTAAGGGACCTACAACTAATAAACCATGTGTATTGCTAATGGGTTAGAGATAAACACAAGCAACCTACCATATGAAAACCTATACTAGACATTGCAATAAATTAAAATGAGCATATGCAATCCTAGACAAGGCAAATAAGCTAGAAGCAAAACAAAATCCATAAACAAGAATCTAGCTACACTTACCTCTTTTATCTTTGGATAGGGATTTGAGTATATAATAATCATGATCTTCATTGAAGAGTCAAATATTGTATACTTGGCTTTTTTGTTTGAATCTTCATTTCATCTTGTGAGCTAAGTTTCTAAATCCCCTCGCATAGGGGAAGAGGGGTCGGCTGAGAGAGAAGTGAGAGAGAGGGAGAGAGGGCGAGAGACAGAGAGAAGGGAGAGAGAGGGAGAGCTGCGGTGCCGGCAAAGGTAAAGGATGGAGCGGTGTAGCGCCGGTGACGGAGGAAGAAGCCGACGGCGGAGACAGGTATGTGGCTCGGTGTGCTAGGGTCAGGGTTTGGGGCTCGACCCAGTTTAGAGAGAGAGAGAAGGAAAGGGAGAGAGGGGAGGGGGCTCACCAGCGGAGGAGGCGGCTCGGTGGTCGGTGCCGGAGGGGATGGGCCGAGGCGGCGGCCGAGCTGCCATAACCATATCATTTCTTGTTGGCTCTTCTTTCCCAATCCAGCCATAACCATACCAGTCCTCCCAAATATCCACACCACTCTACGGGTTGAGTAATTGCAGTCTGCCTGCGGCCACTATGGATCTGGTGGTGGGTGCTTCCGAGTCCACCGTGAAATCTCTCCTGGGCAAGCTAGGCAGCCTTCTCGCCCAGGAGTACACTCTGATCAGGGGCGTCGCCGGCGACCTGCAGTACATCAACGATGAGCTGACCAGCATGCAGTCCTTCCTCCGCGACCTCGGTGCCGCCGGGGATGGCCGCGGCCACGGGCACGACCACCGGATGAAGGACTGGATGAAGCAGATCCGCGACCTCACCTACGACATTGAGGACTGCGTGGATGACTCGGGCCACCGCATCCGCGGCTTGCCGAGCGACATGTGCTGCTACTTCCTCGTCAACAGCGTCTACGAGGTCCTGACGTGGTGGCCTCGCCGCGACATTGCAACCAAAATCTCCAACCTCAAGATGCGGGCGCAGCAGATCGGCGAGCGACGCCACAGGTATGGCGTCGACAACCCCAAATCCGGCGACAGTAGCATCAGTGGCGTGGCAGCTGATGGTGCTACTGGATTTAATGCTGCCGAAAATCAGGACTCGAGCCTTGAGCTTGTCACCATGAAGACCCCCGTGGGAGTGGACAAGGACATGGAAGAACTCGAGAAGTGGGTGACGGGAGAGGCGACTACCGGCGTGCTGTCCATTGTTGGGTTCGGAGGCGTGGGGAAGACCACCATCGCCACCGCCTTGCATGACAAGTTCCGGGATCAGTTTGACCACCGTGCGGTGGTGACGGTGTCTCAGAGCTCCGACATCGAGGCCATCTTGAGTAGCATACTAAGTCAAGTCAAGCCACAGAGCAACGATCAGGAGCAGCGTGGCAGCTCGCCGAAGAAGAGTCTGGCAGCGGCCATGCGAGGGGCACTGGATCACGTTACCCGCACCTCAAACGAAACGAAAGACAACACCAAGCTGGATCAACTCAAAGAAGACCTCCAGAGCCACTTGAAGAAACACAGGTACCTACCGTACACCGAAACCTTTCTCCAATCTTTTTTCCGACATCACACTCAGCAGAAATTTTCGAGATTTCAGTCGAATTTTCAGCTGGACTCCAAGATATACTTTTGACAAGAGAACTGTTGAAATAATATTGAGCGCTGCTTGTTCAGTTTCCTAGTTTCCACTTTCGAGACTAGTTTTCAGTCTTCAGTTTATTCAGGTTCAGTTAGTTTTTAATCCTAGCTTAGGTTTGTTAGCCGGTGAGCAAAGGACGCGGGGTTTTCGAGATTTCAGTAGAATTTCAACTTACTCCAAGATATATGTGGGTAGGGGGCTCGTCATCACCCCCGACCTCCACGTCTATTGGCTCCGTTAGTCTAAGCTTAAGGGCCATCATGCTTATGACCTCTTCGGAACCCTTTGGCTCTGGAGTGATCCAGAGGTCCAAGTCTTCGAGGTCCTCCAGACCTCCGGAGGCCCAAGCCTTCGGGGTCCTCCAGACCCTCAGAGGCTGCTGACTGTCAGAGGCCGCGTAGCCCAGAGGCCTAGGGAGAGGGTGAGGGACCCACCGGTCACGTGATATCTGTCACGATGTAACCATCATTTAATGCCGGTCAAGTGGTGGCCGCTTGATATGTTGGATAGTGCGGCATCGTAATAGACAACCAACGACATAGCCACTTGCCGAGATAACCGCTGCCACTGGTCGTAACAATGTTTTACGGGCCTGACCTTATGCTCTGGTTGTATAGTAGAAAGCTTGTATCTCTACCAATCTCATAAGAGCATATTTGTACATTTACACTCTAAATATTGGTATAAATACTGACCATTGACCACCAAGCTAAAGGACAATAGATTTTCTGAGAACTCTATGTACTCTTTCCTCTCCATTTCTTCTTCAAGCTTGAGCCACTCTTATGAGTTGGTTTTTGCCGCATCTTGTTCGTTGAAGATATTTTCTTTCACCAACAGCTGGCACCATTCGTGGGGAGCGTATAAGCATTAGGAGAGGTATGATGCTATCAAAGAAGATCACCCAGGCGACAACCTGAGCAGCTAGCTCCACGGCCACACCAACGCGAAAATCTGCACGGCAACTGCGGCCAAGCACACGCTACAACGACGCCAACACCCTAACCGGGGGCGATGATGAGTCCACGTTCGGGCGGAACGAAGGCGCCACGGTCATCGCCAGCGCGGCCACGGTTCTAACTACGGCTGATGCTGCGAACCCTGCCGGTTCGGAGGCCCTGCAGCAGCAGCATGGCGATAACATTGTGGCACCTCAAGGGGCTATGACAATTTCTAGCTCCACGGCCGTAGCTGTACAGGCCGTCGCCACTAACCAGCAAGCACATATGGCGGCCCTACAGGCTGCGCATCAGTCCACGGTCATAACTGGGGTCACCCTCGGGTCGGCCAACATCGTAGGGCTCCCGATTCTATGGGCCACCAAGGGCGGCACCGGTACCCCTCACCATCCCCGGGCGCCACCCCCGGACACTCTGCACTCGGCCGAGCCCCAGGCCCGACGGGACCTGCAGGCCATGCCCTTTCCAGATGGATTCTGGACCCCCAAACTCCCTAAATCGATGGGCGATTGGAACCCGGAGGAGTTTGTTCGCTCGTATGCCCTCGCCATCGAGGCCAACGGAGGCGGGCATGCCACAATGGCCAAGTGTTTTCCCCTCGCCTTGGAAGGGGTAGCCCTCTGATGGTTCTGGGTGCTAGAGCCGGGGACCATGTACGTCTGGTCCCAGCTCCGGGACGTCTTCTACAACAATTTCTAGGGGATCTTCGTCGAGCCTGTAATCTCTGGCAGCCTGTTCGTCGTTAGGCAACAGCCGGGCGAAACTCTCCAAGATTATTTCTGGAGATTTGCCCAGACTAAAGCCCAGATAAAGGGAATGTCGGAGTCATCAGTCATCGACACGGCGATCCAGGGCCTGGCCTCCAGACCACTCTTCGATCGGCTGCACCGGCACCCTGTGCACTCGGTAAATGCTCTCATGTGTAAGTTCGAAGAATACGCTTGCGCGGGGGAGGAGCGGCTCCGCGGTGACACCTCGGTTGTCGTCACAGAGCCCTTCGCCGAACCTGCGAGGCCAACCTCAAAAGCCGAGTCCTCTCGGGCCCCGCCCTCTAACCTCGTAAAAAGGGGCTCCAACGAGGCCGAAGGCTCTGGATGGCGCAGGCCCCAGCAATGCCAGAGGTAAGGCATCCACAACATCTACCGCGTACCAGGGATTCTGAACCAGCCCCGGACCAGGGGACGCGGTTGGGACCACTCTGGGGTTCCCCCCGAGCGGCAACGCACCCCCGTCCGGCCACCCCGAAGAGGGGTTCTGATGCATCCTACACGGGCCCAGACGTGGCCATAACACTGAAGACTGCTGGACCCTCGTAACCTTCCGAGGGGAGTACCTCGAGAGGCAGGCGGCGCGTGCGGTTGAGGATAGGGTCCCCGGCGACGAGTGACCCGGAGGTCGCAGGCCCACCGCAGGTCGTCAGGTTGATCACGTAGCCCTACAGAATTCTCTAAAGGGATCGGTGACGTTCTAAGATGGGGGTGAATTAGGACACTTAGAAACTAAAGGCTCCAAAAACTTCAAAAGATAACCTATATCAATTTCTATTTAAATGTGCTTTAGGTTTATCTAGTGTATCTACTCTACCGCTCAAGAGGATTGCAACCTACTCTAGCAAGGTAAATTACAAGTATATAAATGCGGAAGCGTAAATAAGGTAGAGAGATAAACTTGGCACAAGGGATTTTTATCCCGTGGTATTGATGGCATTAATGTCACCCCTAGTCCACGTTGGAGCTTCATCAAGGATATGCTCCCGGTCGTTAAATCTTTTCTGGTCACGACTCTTGAGCCTCAAGTCTCAAAGACAATGCCTCAACCCGAATGAGCCACCAAGCTACAAAGGCAAGGTCTCACCACTAGCCTCTCTCCCGGTCATTTGTCGCCGTCTTCACTTCGGAGCTTGAGCCACCAAGGCAAGGGTATCCGCGTCCCCGTGTACGTGTCTTGCCGCCGCTCCACACCAAATCGGAGGGTCAACAAGGTGCCGACGAGTCATCAAGACTCCAAGGCGCCAGCGTAGCTCTCAGTACACAGCTATGATCACTCCTTGATCCCTTCTCTAGGCAGCAATCATCTAGCAACACTCTCTCTAGGCTTATAAGCATTAATCACTCTTTAACTGTGTGCTTAATCGCTTTGGATGATCACTTAAGCACTTTGGTGGTTTGGATGTCTTCTCAAATGTATCTGGTCTTCTCTAGACAGCCACACCTTCAAATAACTGAGTGGTGGGGTATTTATAGTTTCAAACCTGCCAACTAGTCGTTTTCCTAATGTCTCAGAAAATCTGTTAAGACCGGATGATCCGGTGACAATAGTAGTACTAACATCGGATCATCCAGTGAGTATTTCCTCAGAAACTAGCCGTTGGAACTCCACTCCAAACCTCTGTGAACATCGAACACTCCGGTGTATGCTCATCTCTATCATCGGACTATTCGATGAGTACACTTGAGTCATCCGAGCCTTTTGCAGCCTCTCTGTGTAAATTACTCCGGCGTGTTCATCCGGTGCACATAGCATCCATCACTGAACCATCTGGTGCCTTGAATTCCCTTCTTCAGCACCTGGCACCTTCTCTGTACAAAATACTCTGGTGTATATCTTCTGCTGAGCATCGGACCTTCCGGTGAGATCAACTTCATTTGCCCGAAAATAAAACACTCCGGTGTGTTGTGCAGTGCAGAGCACCAGACTATCTAGTGAGGTGTTCTTCCTTCTCACTGCCTTTGAGCAAATACACTCTGGTGCAATACTCCGGTGTGAACAACTCAAGCACCGGACCTTCCGGTGGGTTGAACCAATTTCTTCATTGGCATTGTTCATTGTCCGGTGTGTGCAAACACCAGAATACCGGACCATCCAGTGAGGCAAATCTTCTTGGAACTTCTCCAATTCAGTCAATCTTTGTCCCGGCTGCAGTGATTTCTTCATGTATTACATCCATGAGACCTACTAACATATATTCTTGACAAACATGTTAGTCCCATTGACTATATTATCATTAATCACCAAAATCACCATCATGACCTAATAGACCATCATGACCTAATAGGATCATTTTCGCTACACCTTCCTCCGCCGTCTCCGCCGCCTCCGTTGAAGCACATCAACGACGAAGACCAGGCCAGACAGGTGATTCTAGCCATAATGGGAGAGGGGGACCTCTGGCGGCTCCTCTAAGAGGTAGCGGCGAGACTACGTTCGCGGGGTCAACCATGTCGGGGCGACCAGCCTCCACCACCAGACCCCGGGATGGGCCTTCGAAGACGAAGCTTTCATCGTAGGTGAAGCCTTCGATAGGCCTTCGGAGGTTAGCCGAAGACCAGTTCGCGATGCCACGCAAAAATAGACCGAAGATGAGCCGAAGGATCCATCTACGTAAGACCTTCAGGAGCCCGAGCGAAGGGGTGGTGTTCGCTGGAATCTAAGGATGGTGAAGGGTACAATTGTAAATATGCCATGTACTTAGGATTGTACCAAATTAGCTTCGAATATGTCGGGAATGTGGTAGTTAAAGGGGTAATGTTGTAAATTGTAATAGGGAGTGGTTGAGTACGGGCTATAAATAGACCGGCACTGTAACTGAAAAGATAGGTGACATTAATTATTGTGCACAGTTTCCCGCTAAGTGTGTGTTGTCTACCAGGCCTTTGGATCTCACTGAAGAACCGAAGGCCCACTCCAGTGTTCGGTTACGTTAGTTTCCAACAACTGGATGCTTGTTTCTTGGCGGTTTTCGATCTTTTTCGATAACCAAACTAGGCAGGCCGCCAGTTCTGGTTGAACCGGTGGTTCAATCTAACTTTTTTACTATGTTTTTTTCGATAATGAAAATTTTATTGACTCTTATTGTTACATCAAGAAAATACAACTGCATAATTCATAAGAGTTCACCCATGACCTTTGCATAACTAAGATGCACACATCCACATCGGTTAATTAAAAGGAAAACGAACACAAAACTGCAAACACAATGGGCAGACTATCTAGCTAAATTAGATATAGAGCACCGCGTTACAGTAATGCTGCTGACTCATCTTTTGTTCCCATTCATTAACTGTGTTTTCCCTGCAGTTACTTGGTTTTAATTGACGACGTGTGGTCTACAACGACATGGGGAAAGATCCGAAACTTATTTCCCCAATCAGCTCAGGACATGAAAAAGGGCAGAATAATAGTTACAACACGGTTCCCAGCTGTTGCTACGGCATGTCAGAGAGAATCAGGTGATTTAAGCCATAAAGTTCGTGCTCTAACAGGCGACAAACCTAAAGAGTTATTTAAACAAGCCTTCACTGAATCCAAGGGTAGCGAAGATGTCAAGATCCTGTTTGAGGTGGAGGAATTGCAAAGGAATTCAAAAGAAATTTCAGAGGGAGCAGTTCAATCACCGCAAGGATCTAGTACATCACAAACAGTTCAATTACCACAAGAACTGTTGAATATGTGCGGGGGGCTACCATTGGTCCTTGTTACCATGGCTGGACATGTGGCCTGCAGCACCAACAAATCGTTCAAGGAATGGATAGACCTCTGCAAAACTCTGCTCCCAGATTCAAACAAGGATCGTGGGGAAGATCTCACCCAGGAGGAAGCGGGCAGGATCATTAGTCACTGCTTCAACGACATGCCTCCTGAGATCAAGACTTGCTCGCTGTATTTGAGCATCTTTCCCAAGGGTCACCAGATTAGCAGGAAGCGTTTGACAAGGCGATGGATAGCTGAAGGTTTTGTCAGTGAGAAGCAAGGACTGAGTGTGGAGGACGTTGCAGAGACGTATTTCAATCACCTCATCAGGAGGAAGATCATACGGCCAGTGCAGCACAGCAGCAACGGGAAGGTGAAGACCTGTGTAGTTCACGACATGATCCTTGAGCACATTGTAACCAAGGCAAACGAAGAAAACTTCATCAGTGTGGTTGGTGGCCACTGGCTCATGCATCAACCTAGCAGCAAGGTTCGTCGGCTGTCCCTCCAGGTGAGCGATTCCAAACGTGCCAAGGACACGGAGGGGATGAACCTGTCTCATGTCCGATCGTTGACCGTGTTTGAGAACTTGAACCAACTGCAGTCCGGTTTGTTCAAGTTTGGCATTGTACAGGTCCTGGATCTTGAAGGTTGCAAGGGTTTCAAGCAGCAGCACATTAAGGAGATATGTGGCATGGTCCTTCTCAAGTATCTGAGCCTCCGAGGAACGGACACTAAACTGCTTCCAAAAAAGATTGGAAAGCTTGACAAGCTAGAGACTTTGGATGTAAGGGAGACGGATATTGTCGAGCTGCCTACAACCGTATGCGATCTTGAACGGCTGGTTAACATACTTGGTGGCCATAAAAAAACACACAAGGCACTGAAGCTTCCAGAAGAGTTGGTGAAGAAGAAGAAGATGACGGCCCTGCGCATACTGTCTGGTATTGAGATCGTTGCGGGATCAGTGGACCTTCATCATTTGATCGAGCTGAGGAAGCTCGCCATTTACAAGGTCAGTCTCACTGAGGATGAGGACCTCAAAGAACTAAGCTCCTCTATCGAGTACCTCTCTGGCTACTCTCTGCACACCCTCGTAATTGATGACGAGTCATCTAGGTTTCTCAAATTGCTGCGTGAGATGTCTTCACCACCAAAATTCCTTGTTGCCCTTGAGCTGTCCGGCAAGATCGTCAAGCTCCCCGATTGGATAGCACAGCTTGATGCTCTCAACAAGTTGACCCTTTCGGTAACAGCTCTCCGAACGGACAACTTGAGGCTCCTAAGCAATCTCAGGGCATTGTTTTCTCTCACCTTTACACTTGCTGCAGGAAAACAGGGTCCAGAAACTCTGGCCATTCTTGCGCAAAACAAGTTGTGCTCCGATGGGGAGATAATAGTACCAGCTGGTGGATTTGAGAGTCTTAAGCTTCTTCGCTTCTCTGCTCCACTCTTGCCATTGCTGAGTTTCTCAGAAAATGCCATGCCGAAACTTGAAAGTATTGAGCTCCGGTTCAACATGTTAGAAGGCATTTTTGGCACAGAAAACATTGCAGAACTCAAAGAGGTGTGTTTGAGGTTAAACGACGAAGACGGTGAAGTCATGGCCAAGAAGATAGTAGACGAGATGAAGAGTGCAGCGAAGAGGATTGGTACCAAGAGGCCCAGAATAACCCTTGATCACTGAATCATTAAAGTTACTGCAAAACTTTATGTTTTCTCAGTCCCTTTTTTTTAGATTGTGTGTTTCCTTAATTAGTCCTTGCAAGCTGCAGATGATCCGACTGTCACTTGTTTTCCTTTAAGAATTTTAAAAATAAGTTACTGTGTTTAGCTCCATAAATTACTCGTTTTATATCTTAGTGTTTGTCTACATTTGTCTGTGATTTTAGCCTTTCTTACGATTAATGCATGTGGGGCATGAAACACTGTACGATTGTGTTATTTTACATCAGTGAGTATACTTGCCCAGTTCATGCTTCTTGATTCTATCTGTTTCTGTGTCAGAGCGTGATAGAAGTGGCTGACAGTCAGCGGCCGAGCTAAAAATTTCGACAGCCTGGGCAAATTTTATGCTGTAGTCATACTATCACTCAGAACCTTATGAACAATAATAATTTATTACTAAAAATGCTCTAATTTATTAAGCAACATCCAAACATTAAGATTTCAAAAGAAGTTACAAGTAACAATGATTGCCTCGCTTCAAAAGCTTCATCTACCCGCTGATAAATTTTCAACCATAGTACCTACCATACCTTCAAATGAACTGTATAAATAAAAAAGATTATTATTTAGGGGGGCGTTTGGCTGAGAGAAACGGAAACATTTCTCGGGTGTTTCTGCATAATTTGTACCAAACGGGTGTAGGAGTCACCAGTTTCACCGTGAATCGCCTGGAGCATTTCTCGGTTTTGTGCCTAGCACGCTAAAATGGCTGGAGAGTGATTCGCTCGCTGGAATGGACCTCCCTATCCTTATCCTTCCTAACTGCTTCAGTTGTAATTACGCACTTGTGCCACTGCTGCCTTATCCTTCGACGCTCTGGCCATCGGCAGCACCGCACCACTGCACCTCACGGTCTAGAGCGAGGCCGTGGTGGTGCATCCCATTGAGGGAGATCCCATTGAGGGACTAAGCTCTGTTGTTGCCGCTCCTATGCAATACAGATGGGGATCCGGGAAGAGATAAGGAGTGTGTTTGGCTCTTCAGATAGAGTTTTATAGAGTTGTATCGTATAGCCTCGCTGAGTAAAAGTAGGTTGAGTAGAACCGTATTTTTTGAAAAGAAGAGTGTTTGGTAGACGGCTGCTATGGGGTCAGATGAGCTGAGTTTTTGATTGGTAAGCCAAATCTGAGCCCGCATGGGGTGTTTGTATGTGCTTTGAAGCTGATTTTGGTTACCTGCCTTAGGTGGATATGGTAACCTTGAAGCCAAGGAGTGGTGTGCTTACCTCTCTCACCCTAAGTTTAGATGGGTTGAAAATAGCTAAGTCTCCATTGCACATGTATATAGCAATAGCACATGTGTCAGTTGATGAACACTGCAAGCGGAGATTCTGAGGGATCTCCTTTTGAGATTCGGCCGGGGGGCTGATTCTGGATCCGCCTCGCGCGTGGATTTAATGCGAATGTATAAGGTCTAGGCGGGATGGATGATCGTCGGCTAGTGGAACTGAATACACAAGGGATTTATACAGGTTCGGGCCGCACGGAGCGTAATACCCTACTTCTATGTGTTTTATGTGCTATTAGGCTCTTAGAATGCCTTTCTCTGGATCTCTGTGTTACAAAGTTTTTTGTCTATCTATCAAGCCTTGAGCTTCGGTCTCTCTGAACTTGATAAACTTCTATTCCAACTCTTCCCTACGAAGTGCTCCCCCCTCTTATACAACCGGGGGAGGCTTTTCGGGGCGTGCCCAGAACGAGGGCACAAGTTCCCGTAAACCATAAATGAAAAACAACCATCATGGGGCTACAGTTAGATATTACAGGGGGTTGGAAAGCGTCCCTTGGACGGTCTCGTCGGCCTTCACGCCCCAGCTTTAGCAGGTGCAGGGGGCCCACCGGCCAGCCTCTGCGTGCTTCTCTCATGTCCATCTGGTCAGAGTAGGTCTGACACGGTTTGATGCAACAGGGCGATGGGCGATAAGCCTTAAGCCCATTGAAGATATCTTCATGCTGCCTTCCTTTACGGGCCTCGCGAGGGGACATGCGATGAGACCCGCCGCATTAATTGTGCCCATGCCATCCTGCCAGGCGGTGGCAGGGACTGACATACTCAGTACGACAGGCGTGGGGGGAGTGGTTGGATGTGACCGACCACGCTTCCCCTTAAAAGAAGCATCGGACCTCCCACCGATTGATGCCACCCCGTGGAGCCCTTGTGGGGTCCATCGGCAAGGGGTTTCTCGGGTCTTCGGGGAACTCTGGGTACTCGGGGACCACTGTTTGTGGCCCCGAGCACCCCCTCCCAGAACTGGTCTTCTCGGGTCCTCGGAAAACTCTAGGTACTCGGGGACCACTGTTCGTGGCTCCGAGCATCCCCTCCCGGAACTGGTCTTCTCGGGTCCTCGGGAAACTCCGGGTACTCGGGGACCAACTGTCCTTGGCCTCGAGCACCCCCTCCCAGAACTGGTCTTCTCGGGTCCTCGGGGAACTGTGGGTATTTGGGGGCCACTGTTCTTGGCCCCGAGCACCCTCTCCTGGAACTGGTCTTCTCGGGTCCTCGAGGAACTCCGGGTACTCGAGGACCAACTGTCCTTGGCCCCGAGCACCTCCTCCCAGAACTGGTCTTCCTCGGGCCCTCGGGGACCTCTCGGGGAGGCGATCCCTGAGGGATGGCGCCATGTGTCACTGCGCTGTCCTGGCCTCGGGACTCGGGGACCCCCCGATCCTATTTCACCGACAACATGTATATAGCAGCAATACATATATAGAGCAACAACATGTATCAAAATTCATTGCACATGTATATAGCACCAACATATGATCGAATCGTACACTACTACAGAACCGATCGTCAGTGGTGGGTTCAAAATCACCATCAGTGATGGGTATTGAACTGCCACCGATTACTCAGCACTGTAGTTAGTGACTATCAATGTCGGGTATAGAACTGACGCTAAAAATCATCATCACTGCCGGTTCATGGATCCAACTGGTAGTGATAGTACTACCAGTTAGTTTTATCAATTGGCAGTGATATGTGTTTCCCGCTATTTTCAAATATTGGCGGTTGCCGACAATACCGTGTCCATTTTCAAATTTTGGCCGTTGCCATCAATAGTATACAATATATTTATAGACACGCACATGCAAATTTAATTCACGAAATGTCAAGTTTCATCGCATCATATATACACAAGCACATATAAATTTAATTCATAAAACATCAAGTATCATCACAGTATATATACACCTCATACATGTCAAGTTTCATTATAACAAGGATATAAAGTTTAAGATTTCTTGCAAATTGAAGGGTCTGAACCCTACCTTTTCTTGTTAGATGAAGGTAATGAGATTGACTAGCCAAGTTCATGGTACTCGCCGGTTGGACTGATAACTTGGTTATTGATGAACTCGACAAGTTGTTCTTGAAGTGCGTTGATTTCAATAGGCAAGAGTCGGTCTGTTGCTAGTTTGAGGAGCTGCAATTTCAAGAATTGAAGAAATCAATCCTTATGAATACGTATCGGATCTAAAAATTGGTCATCAATATGCATGTTGCCTACCTCAGCATTGGCCACCTGGAGCGACGTGTCTCCGGTGAATCCGTGCATGAATTCCATTACATAAAGAATACATAAATTGTTTCTCGGGCCCTCCTTCCTACAAGTAAAGTCATATCAGACTATTCATTCTTTCACGTATGGCCGGTGCCTAACACTCTTCTTGACGTATCATGTGTATACTTAAATTCAATCAAATCAAAGATTACAAGAGCAATAACTAAATGATCGAGTTTACCTTTGTAGCAAGTCAACGACGGATTGGTAGATTTCTTTTGGATTATTTTGTGAGTCCAAGAAAACGATCTTGCTAATGTCTAGCTGGATGATAAGGAGGATCCAGTGATAACTACATATATGTCATCATATGTTAGTTGGTCCTAATTTCTAACATTGTATTGCTCAAAAAGAGTAGAACATTCATGGAGGGAAACACATACCCAAAGTGGTAGGTTAAAAGTATGTATTTCTTCAATTGTAGCTCCAGAATACACTCCAATGCATAGTCCTCGGTTTCTTTTGGTATGCTTTGGATCATTGTCAGATTTACTTTATGTGGGTCAATGAATCTCACATGGTGGATGCTGTCTGTTTTGCATTTGTGTACCTCTATTCTACACAAGAAATAAGTTAAAGACATTCAATCTAATAGTAAAAAATGTAAACTGTGAATGTATATGACACTTACAGAGTCCAGCAACTCATGATATACATGTCGAGGGTATCTCTGAATTCCTTGTATTTTGTATAGAATCTCCTTCATTGCATACCATCAGCAGGGTGTCTAAGCATTCTATCTTTCTTACGCTATTCGGCGTGTCATCGCATCAACTCAGCATTCATTTTGTTAGCAAACAATCGCTTCAAACGGAGGATTATAGGAAAATACCAAACCACTTTAACGGGAGGTCTTTTCTTCTTTCTCTTCACCCTCACACCATCACTTTCGATATCATCAATGTTGCACTTGTACTGTGGTGCATTGCAAACGCGACACGCTTTCAAGTCTGCATCCTCGCCACAAAACAACATGTAGTCGTTTCTACATGCATGTATTTTCTCTACTTCCAATCCCAATGAGAAAATAACCTATTTGGTATGGTACGTATTTTCGGGTAACATGTTCCCTTTTGGAAGCAATTCCCTCAAGAATTCTAACAGTACATTGAAGCCCTTATCGGTCCAACCATTTCTAGCCTTCATTTGCATCAGTGTCAGCACCACATGTAACTTGTTATGCTCATCTTTATAGTTTGGGTAAATTGGTGTTTTAGAGTCCTCTACCATGAGCTGAAACTTTTAATGTTGTCTTTCACTAGTGAAGTCCCCCTCCACATCCTGCAACATTTGTTCTATCCTTGTACATACATGACCGGTCCACTGCAAATCATTATAATTAAACCCATACAATTTATAATCATTGCACATTTCAAAATCTAGAACAAATTCATTGAACTATCTTGCATCTTGATTGGTCCCTATTTGAGGGTCCATCTCCTTCCGGCACTTAGGTCGGGTCGGGGGACCCGCCTTCCAAAGGTTGCCGTGTCCGATTGCAACCTGTGGGTGGATGTGCCATCCCTACAACACAATATTCTATCAATTGTGTTAAATTTACTACATTGATTCATGAATAGAGGAAATCTATTGAATTAACATTTAAATTCAAGATTTCAAAAAAATATGCAATCCACATACTAGAAAATTGGAGCTAGATTTTAATGTATGCACCCACATCTATTTACTTGTGATTTTAATCTACTCTTTAAGTCATCTACAATGACAAAATTGCGATATTTCTCTAAATTGTATCTCAATTAGAGCTCTTGCTCCTTCCAAAATTCAACACCAAGGAACGATCACCTACATTGAAACCTAGAGTAATCTAGCAACTAAATCCAATTACGAATAAAATGTAGATCATATCTATACATCTAACAATGATAAAATTGCAAACTTTTCATAAATTAGATCTCAAAATTCATCACCATGGAACAAGCACAAATCAACTCTAGAGAAATCTACCAAGTAAATCTAACTAAAAATGAAATATAGATAATCTTACTAACCTTAAAGCACATTGACTCCTCCAAATTTTGAATGCTCCAACCACAAGGATGACAAAAATGGCCGCCGGCTCTATTCCGCTCGGGTTTGGGTGGTTGACTCTGTTCTGGTCAGGTTTAGGGAAGAAGGTGGGCTTTATACTGTGGTAACCATCAGTGCCGGTTTCAACCTAGAATCGGTACTGAAACCGACTATCAGTGGTGATTCCAGCCACAAGCTGGCACGGATAGTCGGCATCAGTGCCGATTCTTAGCGGCTCAATCATTGTTCGTGCGCAAGAGATTAAGAACCGGCATTGATATATTTTTTAGTGCCAGTTCTTGCACAACCGGCACTGATGAGCTGCTACCTACTGCATGTTCTGTGGTAGTGATAGCAGCAACATATATCAAAATTAGAAAGAAAAAATAATGAAAACAACACTTAAAAGCGACCAAGACATAATAACGATCGAGATTTAACTTAGCACAAGCATGATCCATGAAGTTTAGCTTACACTTCAATCATAAAATGCGTAAGTATGAAGCTTACGCTCTAGTCCTAATATCAACTAACCCCCAGCATATGTACAAAAGGAGGGTGTGCAAAAGGTTAGTTGTTAGATAAGAAGAAACCTAAGTATTGAAATAGCGTTTGGCGATCCAATGATTCATCCACTTGTGATGATGATCGGCACTTATCTGCACAAAACCAATGTTTTGTGCCTTGTGACGAAGGGAGAGGGACGCGGACATGGACTTACCTCGCCACTTTGAAAGGGGAGCTCGCCGGAGGGGATGAAGGGAACTCCTAGTCGGCGCTACCTCATTAACCTACAGAGAGAGGAAGAAGAAGTGAGGATGGGGAGGATCTGACTGGCTGGTGGACTGCCAACCGTAGGCGTTGTGCGCAAAAAAACCAATGGGAATGCCAAATGTTTCTCGGTTGCGGTGGCGAGGTAGTTGCACTGCAGAGGCGCCACACTACATTGTACAAGCTGTCGCTATCAGGTGCGGAAGTGACTACATGATCCCTGAAAAGTTCAAGTTTGGATCAGAATCAGATCGACTCTCTCACAAATGCAATACAACCTGATTGTATCTTGCTCAAGAACAAGGATGACGATCGGTTTCACTAACAAGGGGTCACGTTTGTGTAAACATGTTCGCTAGAAATATGTCATGTGCGATGATAATAGCCACAAATACCCTCGGCATCACATCGAATCAACGCTATATAGTATAGACTTCCACACTGAGATCGGAACTCTGAACATTTTGTTAGGCAGAATGCGTGCGACGGTCGTGTTGAAAGGCTCACCAAGATTGAATCCGATGAACCAGACTGAGTTTATGCATATGTTGATCAGATACTCTTGTGCACCTGATACTTTCTTATTTTTTTTATATGATACAGTCTTGTCGATATTTTTTCTGGCTGTTTTGCTTTTACCATTGGGAATTGTCAAAATTGCACAAGAAATATTGTTAGCAATACGAGAAAAAATAGTAAAGGAAAACAATATGGTTGGTCACTCGCAAATTACTACCAGAAAAGTAGGAAATCTTGTAGAGGATCAGTGAATTATTAAACTGATGCAACTGCAGGTTGGGTGCGTGCATGTGTCTCGGCATCAAGTTAAGCTATAAATTTCATGCATATATGCATTGATGCATGTGGCCATGGAAAAGGAATAACATAAAAAATGTAACATATTGGTCCCAATAGTAATATTGGTCTATGTGGCCTAAGTGTTAGTGTGGCACGATTAGTCCCACACGAAGAGTTTCGATATGTGGGACTAGCATATTATTCTTTGTGTTCTAAACCTAATATCTCCGTGCATTAACTATGCATACATGGGGCTGCTCCGTATGAGAGGGATGAGTTATAAACAAATTTTGAATGCGTGGTGTTACAAATAATAGACCAATTAATTCTCTCTTTTCATGTATTATTTATTTGGCACTCCTTTTCCATGTATTTTGTAGCAACGAGGCTAAACAGAAGGGTATAATACACCCTTTGTCCCAATTAGAGACAGGTTAAAGAGATCATTTGTCTTTGGGGTCTACGGAGGCTGAGAGCATGTGAGTCAGGAGATAGAATGTAGAGGATGTAATAAATGGAGAGTTGTCTTTCCATTCCCTTGCAGACATTAAGCTACACCAATAGAAAAATATGATAAGATTTAAATTAATACAAGCTTTACGCAGCATAAATATATGAGGTGTCAATCTCAAGAATCACAGGAAGAAAAGGAAAAAAATCTGTAGCAAATACAGTTATGGTGGCTCTGTGTCTAGGCAAAATCTGGAGCATAAGTTGGGGATCAACTCTGTAAATTGTTAGGCCATCTCCAGCAGAGGAGTCATTTCTGCAGATCCGTCTGCTACAGTGATTTGCGGGGATACTGTACCAGCTCCAGCAGACGGTCCCCGGTGCTACAGTGTCGCTACAGTACTGCGGAGAGAGAAAACGACCAGCAAATCTGCGGAGGTACTGTATGAAACAATGTCTGTTACTGTAGCAGTACTGTAACCCCCACTGTAGTAGTACTGTTTACAGAGGCTGGCAGCGGGCCTGGAGAGAGAAAAAGAGGATTACAAGGTAGAAAATAAGGTAGCTGCTGGAGATGAAAAAATAAGGGATACTGTAATAGTGATAGGGAATGCTGTAATAGTATTTTTGAGGATAAAAATTTAAGATAACTGCTGGAGATGGACTATAGTGCGGTCTTCTGCCTGTAAACTTCTCCTGGTCCTGGAGTCTTCAATGTGCATAGAATTTTTGTCCGATGGTGCAGTTTCCAAAAACAGCAAACAATGCATCGGCTCAATCTAACGTAAGGCCATCTTCAGCAGAGGTAGCTGCTAGAGATGGCCTAACAGCAAATAATGCATCCTGAGTCTCTGCAAAGTCAAAAAGCTAGTCAGCACTTGAGTAGCATTTAAGTTCAGATGGTGGCAATAAAAAATGCTTATTGCCACAAAATAAACGATTGTTACAATAAAATCGATGCATTACAATAATTTATTTTCCGTAGCAATAGATCTAAATCCTAGTGTTGTAACATGGTATTGGTGGTACAAAGATTAGAAACAAAGTATTATAAACCGTAAATAAGAAGGTGATTTTGGGCACATACTCATCATATATTGGCTGGATGTGAGAGCATCTTCTTGTTCTCCTCTGATTCGCACCACGTTTTCAATTCTGGACACCCCTGAATACACGGATGCTTGAGTTTGGTGAGGTTGCCTATGCTCTCAGGCAAAGATTTAATGCCATGGCACTCAATGATGTCGAGTTCCCGGAGAGAGGTGAGGTCACCCAAGTGTTCTGGTAGGGCGGTTATACCGTCGCACCGAGAGAAACGCAGTGACTCGAGGGAGGATAGGACCTGTATAATCTCTGGTGAGCCGGTCAAATCATTGGAATCCCTGATTTCTAAACTACGGAGGCCAGGGAGGTGATGAAGCAAAGTCCAGTCACTCAGAGGCGCCTTGCAGTTTTCGACCACCAGTTGAGTTACTCCGGCAGGGGGCAGAGGTAGTAGAAGTAGAACTAGAAGAGCCCTCCACACCTTGTCCTTCCCTTCTCTCTCTCTTGGGCAATGAAGACATCACTTGGTCGCAAGCTGATATCTGCAGCCTCTTTGCTTCAGGTGGGACAAGTCTAAACTTCACCTTGGGGCAACTCTGTATCTCCAATAATTCATCGATGATAGGGAACATGAACTCTGTATCTCCACTGCGGTATATGGTGTTGAACACTTGCAGATTTGCCAAATCATCGAGGATAAACCGCAGAAGTAGACGGACCGCTGCTCTGTTTTTGCCACTCAATTCACCGGCGTCGATTCTTGTGATGCTAGCCATCCTTCTGAGAACCACCTTCTTCAGGTTTGGTAACAAAAAGAGTGGTGGTAGGGCGCTGCACCTCGGAATGTCCTCCATGGTATCATCTACAAGATTAGGGAGGTGAGAACATATGCTCGATGTCAACCAGGCTGGGAGGCATTCTTCTCTATAGCCATGTAGCCCAAAGCGCTGCAAATTTTGTGGTGGCGCTAGTGCCTCTAACAAAGCTTTGTCGTGTACAGATGATCCATGGGAGCCTTCGGTCCAAGCAAGAGTTAGCTTTTCAAGCTTTTGTTTCTCGTTCAATCTTATCCTCTTTGCTTCCTCCACGGACTTCACCTTCTCAAGATAGCTTATCTCCAGCTCTTTGCAGCTTTCTACATACTCCAACTGAACAAGGTTGCTGCTGCTATCTGCTACATCATCCGCCCGAACCTCAAGCTCGTACTTTTCCAGAAACCGGCAGTTCCTTATAACTAAAACCTTCAAACTGTTGATTTCACTTATCCGTTTGTGTACCCTCTTTAGTCTAGTGCAGCCTGAGAGGTCCAGTTTATGTAGATGAGAGAGGTTACCTAGACTTTCAGGTAGATCGAAAAGAAATATGTTATGGGATTGGTCCAGATGCGCCAGACTACTAAGGCGACTGATACTTCCAATGTATTCGATCCTCTCGTTTTCTGGCAGATAGCAAAGAATTGGATTGAGGCACATGGATAAGTTTAAATACAGAAGGTTGGTAAGCTTGCCCCAAACGTCTTTTAGACATTTGAGATGGAACCTTATTGTTAGAGTTAATCTTGTTTATGTGTTTTGTGTGATTATTAGTCAGATGTGTGGGAGACTGCTCAGTAGTTGCATGCATGAGTTATTGTTGATTAGATAAAGTCTTGAACTCCAGGAAGGTGTGTGCTGTGGAGTTGTGGCCGAGTCCGGTGAAGTGTGTCGCATGGCATGGTGCTGTTAGTTTGTTAGTAATGCACGGAGTGCGTGCGTGGTCAACAGAACTAATAGTGCAGGTTAGTTAGTGGAGAGATTAGAGGAGATCTGCATGCAAGAGGTTGTGTCGTGCATGTAGGGAGTTGATTAGTGGTTAAGCCATGGAGTGCTTGGCCGGGTCGTACGGCCAAAGATGGCGGACGTGGGTGAGTGCCGGCCACGGCAGTGCGTGGCTATTTAATCATCCCTGTAATCAGTGTGTGGAAGAAGAAATGTGAGAAGGCCAAGTGAAGAGGCTCTGGTGTGCAGAGCAGAAAAGTCTTCCCTGTGTGTTTTGGTGTGCTCACTGAGCGTTGAGTTCTTGCTAGCTTCTCCACAGTACGCAGAGTTGAGTTCTCGCGTTGAGTTCCAGTCCGTGTTCGAGTGTTAGCTTCTTTCTCTGTGCGTGTGTGAGAGAGCGAGAGCTAGGCCAACATTTGGTATCAGAGCTGAGGTTGCGTGCTTGCGGCCATGTCCGGCGACGGTTTTGTGTACACTCCGCCGGGTCGACGCAAGGGTGCTGCCGGCAGCGACGACGACGTCGGCGGCAACAACGGCAGCCATGAGCTGGTCATGCAGCAAGTGAAGGAGGCGGAGGTGACGGTGCGTTACCCCATGCTCTCCGAGAACAACTACGGCGTGTGGGCGGTGAAGATGAAGATCTTCATGCGCGCACAAGGCGTGTGGGCGGCCGTGGAGGGTGATGAAGCCGTCGATGAGAAGAAGGACCAAATGGCTCTCGCCGCTATTGTCCAAGCTGTGCCGAAGGCTGTGGTGATGGCCATATCCGAGAAGGAGACGGCAAAGAAGGCTTGGGATGCTCTCAAAAAGATGCATGTTAGTGAAGATCGTGTGAAGAAGGCCCGAGTACAGACCCTCAAGAGGGAGCTTGCTGGTATGTACATGGGTGAATCTGAGAAGGTTAATGAGTTTTCTTTGAAGGTTACCACTATCGTGAATGAGATACGCTCTCTTGGCACGAAAGTGGAGGAGGTAACCGTCGTTGAGAAGCTCCTGCACTCTGTCCCTGACAAGTTCCAACCACTCGTCAGTACCATTGAATAATGGGGCGATGTGATGGAGATGTCAGTGACGGAGGCTATTGGGCGCTTGCGGGCGTTCGAGGAGTCGTCAAAGGGGCGGCGGCGTGACAATGAAGGGGGGTCGCAGATGCTGTTTGCGGGTGCCAAGCCGCGGTTCACGCGTGCCGAGTGGGAGGCCAAGGTCGCTGAAGAGAAGAAGAGTGGTGATGGCTCCGGCAGCGGCATCAACAAGAATGGTGAAAAGAAAAAGTATCGCGGCAAGTTCGACAAGTCGAAGATTGAGTGTCGCAGGTGTGGTGAGCTAGGGCACTTCACAGATGAGTGTGATGAGCCGAGGAAGACGACCAAGGCAATGGCACAGCTTGCCGTTGCTGATGTAGATGATGAGCCAGCGTTTCTTTAAAGTCCGAAGTGGAGGTGCAGAAGAATAAAGGCAACAAGATTAAGGGGGAGATTATTGTTAGAGTTAATCTTGTTTATGTGTTTTGTGTGATTATTAGTCAGATGTGTGGGAGAGTGCTCAGTAGTTGCATGCATGAGTTATTGTTGATTAGATAAAGCCATGAACTCCAGGAAGGTGTGTGCCATGGAGTTGTGGCCGAGTCAGGCGAAGTGTGTTGCATGGCATGGTGCTGTTAGTTTGTTAGTAATGCACGGAGTGCGTGCGTGGTCAACAGAACTAATAGTGCAGGTTAGTTAGTGGAGAGATTAGAGGAGATCTGCATGCAAGAGGTTGTGTCGTGCATGTAGGGAGTTGATTAGTGGTTAAGCCATGGAGTGCTTGGCCGGGTCGTACGGCCAAAGATGGCGGACGTGGGTGAGTGCCGGCCACGGCAGTGCGTGGCTATTTAATCATCCCTGTAATCAGTGTGTGGAAGAAGAAATGTGAGAAGGCCAAGTGAAGAGGCTCTGGTGTGCAGAGCAGAAAAGTCTTCCCTGTGTGTTTTGGTGTGCTCACTGAGTGTTGAGTTCTTGCTAGCTTCTCCACAGTACGCAGAGTTGAGTTCTCGCATTGAGTTTCAGTCCGTGTTCGAGTGTTAGCTTCTTTCTCTGTGCGTGTGTGAGAGAGCGAGAGCTAGGCCAACAAACCTGTGTTCAACAAGATAACAGCAGGGGTGTGACAGGTTCAGATGCTGGAGATTGTTACTCTGGATACCTTCGGGACAAGAGCAGCCTGATAAATCCAGATATTCCAATTTTTCTATCTTCCGAAATGATTCTGGAAGCTCGACTAGTCCAGAGTATCCTGATAAATCCAGATATTCCAAATTTTCTGGCATTCCTAAATATTTTGGAAGCTTGACTAGTCCAGAGCATCCTGATAAATCCAGATATTCCAATCTGTAAAGAATCCTAAATAATTCTGGAAGCTCGACTAGTCCAGAGCAGCCGGATAAATTAAGATACTTCAACTGCGTCAACCGACAAATAGAACCAGGCAGCTTCTTCATGGAGGGGTCCCTTATATGCAAGACACGCAGTCCCTCCGCAAATGCAAACGAATCGTCACTGAGCACCAACTTGCTGCAGCCCAGCAAAACGAGAGCCATTACATCTTTAGCCAACATGTTCGATTACTTCATAGGCGTGACGTCAAAATTGGTGAGCAGAGCGTATTTGCAAAAAAAATTTCTCAGAAGCCTTCCCATTTCTACCATCCAGAACAATCACATGGTCACCGGATACTGATCTAGCCAGGTCATGCACCAACTCATGCATAGTGAACGAGGTTGCACCCTTATATTCCTTGTCATTAGTCTGCAACAAATAAATAGGCTGTTGTCAGATGAAGCATAAGTTTTTCTCTGATTTTGTGAGATCATATGCTGAAAAATTAAAATTAAAATTAAGCTTCGAGTTGCTGCAGGAGTCCTCGCGTCGCTCGCTTGGGCAGCTCGGGGCGACGAAGCCCCACCGCCCTCCCACCCCGACAACTAGCCTAGTGCGGCTGCCGCTGCAACTGCCAGCCGACGGTGGTGACGGCGGCCTGCGACGGAGCCAAGCGGCCTCCATCGCATCTTTCTCCTTCCCTCATTTCCTTGTCTTGGTTCGGAAGGTGGCAGTGCGGCGGTGTCTCTTTTCCGACGTGTGGGCGGCCGGACCTTCTCACCCGGCCTGGATCTGCACCCAAGCTGCCCGGATCTGCGTGCTACCGCGCGTCTGATGCATCGACGACTGGGTCCGCGCGTTGGTAGCCTATTCCGCGGGTGGCAGCATGCGGGTGGTTGCGCCGCGTCAGTGTTGGCCAGATCTACGTGCTGTGTTCTGCAATGGTGTGCGCATGGAGCTCCGCGATAGCTCTGCGGCAGTGGTGGTTGCGGTGCGTGCGTGGTGCTGCTCTCATCCTGCGACGCGACGTCGGTCGTGGTGTTGCATGCGGCGGTGAGCTCCTACCTGACGCCGGCCCACAGGCTCCACCATGGCGTGGTGACCACCGTCGAGGGGCACAGGGGCATCGAGCCGGTTTCCACGCGGTGCACGCGTGCCTCTCAGGGTTTCCACGCATCTTTGTGCGGCTTCTGCATGACGGCATGGCGTGGTGGCTAGATCCGCGCACCCAGAGGCACAGGGGTGCGACCCAGTGGCGCGTCAGCCTGTTCTGCTTGACCTGCGGTGTGGGGGCTCGACACGGCAGCGCAGCGGCCTGCTACGTTTGCCTGGCGGCATGGGGGTACGGCCCGACGGGTCTATTTTCGTGTTGGTGGTCGATGCTCATGATGCTTGCATCGTTCCGCTCTCTCTGAGCTTCCTCGGCTCCTCCCCTTGCCAGATCAGTCTTTTCCCCCGATGTAGCCCGCGAGGGCCTTGACGGCTTGGTGTTGGCTTTGTAGGCGGCATGTGTGCGAGATGTTGGCTTCCTTTCTTTCAACCCTGGCAGCTTCTGTCGTTGGCATCATCTTCACGGGGGCTGCGATGCGAATGTGGTATGACCGCAATTGTCCAGGAGCACCAGGCAAAAGCCCTTTCTACCTTGTGTCGATGTTAGCACCGACGACGTCCTTGGGTGTCGTTACCTCCTTGGAGGCAGTGCAGTGGTGCTCCCTACCTCTCTGGGAGGTTTCTCCTGGTGAAAACCCAATCCTGGTCTTTCCGGATGAGCGACAACAGCGTCTTTGACAGTGTGCCCTCCCTCGTGGCATCATTTGGGAGTTCCTTTCATGTGGTTCGGGTGGCCTTATTTGTGGTGGGAAGTCGAAGGCTAGGGTCTATGTTGGGAAGTCAGAGCTGCTTGGTCGCATTTGTGCGACGAGCCCGGCAATGATGACCTAGCTGTGGACTCCTTTTGTTTGTTTTTGATGTGTAGTTGTGTTCGGCCTTTGCTATTCGGGTGCTCGCGTCGTTTGGTATTCCGGTGGTTGGTCATAATTTAACCGTGCAGTTGTTGAGCTTTTCGGGCCCAGTTTCCTTCATAAACTGGGTCAACTCTCTTTTTCTTTAATAACATCAGCATTACTGGTGCCGTCCTTTCGAAAAAAATATGCTAAAAAATTGGCAAATGCATAAATAGCGTAATTGTGAAATTGACATTAAGCGCAAAGTATTTTATCATTTCATGTGATTATGTGCATGTGATGAGTTGCTTGATGTGCTCGTGGTAGCATAGCTATAAATGATGTTCATGTGTTGATATGCATGTGATGCTGATGCTCGTGGTAGTATGATAATTATGTTTTTATTTTGTGCAACATACTCATGTGAGTAGTGTTGTACGGATTGACGTGAGTAAGTTTGTAAAACTTGTACTTGGAATTGTGTGTTGGTTTTGTTCATATGCAGGTGTCGTCCTAAGGGTGGATGTGATCAGTGACAGGACCGGAATTAGATTCAGAGAGGAACCGAGGTCAAGAGGTCACGCAAGACATTCAAGCTAAGGAGTGGTACATATGAAGATTATCACACCATGAGATATATATGGGAGTTATACGATAGTGTGGTGGTGATGGATTGCATCAGAAGACGTATACGGTGAATGTACAATTATTTTGCAGAGCGTCACGTGATGGCGCCGAAGTTTTATTTTAAGCATGCATATGTGTGCGTTGGAATAAAAAGAAGAGTGCACAGTATATGCTAGGCGTGTGTGGTCGTGTGGGGTGCGTCTAGCAAAGGAAGCCGAATAAAAAAGAGGCATGCATGATGTGGCCGGCAGCATGCATGCGTTGATGTGTCTTGGTCCACGTGGGGCAGCTCGGCTAGAGGTAGTGCTGGAGGGCTCAGTTTGGCTTGTGAAAGCTTGGTGTATTGATGGTTTGATTTAGCTCGGTTTGGTTTGCAAATTGAGCTAAAATGCTGATTTGGCTCAGTTTGAATCCTGGCTGGAGCCAGCTCGCAAGGGCTTGCGAGCTTACCTACGGCAAGGGTGTGTGGGCAACAACATCGAGGGTGCGTGGGTGGTGAAGGTCTGCAAGGTGCTGGCGGCGATGGTGATAGCCTCCACGGTGCGGGTGACAGCGGCGACAGCCTCTATGGCGCGGCCCTGAACCCTGGCGATTGGCAGATCGCACAACCTTCCCGATGGCCACAGCGATGAGCGCGCTGTTCGGGCTGAACCGGACGGCGGAGGGCGCACCCTTAAAGGAGATGCGGCGACGAAGGTTTGCGTAAAGCGCCCAGCCGTGGTCATCCACGGGAAGGAGGAAGTCGCCCGAGGGGGAGGTGGCGAGGCGGGTGACGTTGGAGGAGGACTCAAAGGGGAAGGTGAAGGAGGAGGAGGAGGCTGAGGAAGTTCTGGAAGCGATAGTTCATGGCAGGAGAGGAGGGGAAGTGGGGTGGGGGGCTAGGGTTTACAGGGAAGAGGATGGTCTCGTCGACGACGAAAGGATTTTAGTGAATTTTGATTTGGGCTTGTGACTTCTGATGGATCTAGTAGCTTCGTTGGGTAGTGGATCAGAGTGGGCCGGTTCAGGATACCGCTCAATGACAGCCCATCCGGTGAGCTAGAGGCGGCACTGAAGGAGGCTCGTTTGGGCGGCTCGTTTGAACAACGAGACAATAAGGTGGCTCGAGCTCGGCGCGCTTAGACAATGAGTCAAGCCAAACCGAACTGAGTTGAGCCTTCACGAGCCCGAAGTAACTCGTGACCTCAAGCCTTTTATCCAGTCCTATCTAGAGGGGAGCTGCAGCTTGCATGTGTGCGTCAGGTGTGCGGCAGGCTCAATAGAGCTTTTGGCCAAGCGCTGGCGTATGCTCGGCTGCGTGGTCATCAGGTCCCAAGGGCGCGTGGCTCATGTGGGACTACTCTGGCGTGCAGCGGCTGAGGAGCTCGTGCGTTCGAAGCAAGCCCAGGCCTGCAGTAGTCGGGCTGACAGGCCGGTGAGCAGATGGGCTAGCAGGGTAGCGCTAGGCCCAGATGTGGAATTGACGAGTTCGTGTCGGATTGCTACAGCTGACAGTAGGAGCCGACGATTTTGAGAATAGAGATCTAGGGTTTCGCGAGGAAACATTTATGATCTTTTAAAGATGTATACCCTTAATTAGTACTTATTCTTTTAGTTAATGCAATAAAGAATAGATTTCGTAAGTTTTTTATGTGCTTTTCTTGTTCGTCATTTTATGTTGATTTTTGGTGGATCCTTCTATCGTTGTGATTTGCATTGGTTTTATTCTTCTAAAATCATCCTAAGGTATCAAGGCAACTCTATGGAAAGTTTGACCGGTCGAATTTTAGTAGTTCTTGCATTATTTACGTTTGATCTATTTCTATCACAGTCTGCATGGGAATTTCATATCTTTAGTTTTAGAGATCCGATTGACTTGATTCTTATGAAAATAGTGAAGTATATAGGTCTTAATTCGAGTTTTGGTAATTAATGACAATACGCAATTTATGACCTAACATGTTTAATTGAGTTATAAAAAGATTAGTCCTAAACATTTTACGAAACTAGAAGAAACATGTGTGAAAGATATACAAATAACACCTATACCCTATGCCCGAGTAGGCAGAGCTCCCAGGCATAATCACTACTGGCCGCACTGCTGCTGCATTGCCTCCTCTGTGCCGCGCCACACACCGAGCGCACACCACGATTCACATCCCAGCCACTATGCGCACGCGCGCTGCTGTGTCACCATCAACGCATCGCTGCGTCACTGCTCTCGCCTCGACACCATCTGAGCCATGCCGCACACGCCCTCTGGACCTTGAGCAAAGCTCTGTTATTTGCCCAGTTATTTCGAACTTTTTCGCAATATTTTGAACATATGAATTTAGCAGTTGAAATAAATGAATTGAACGATAACACATGGCATTACTTTTAAATTGTAATTAGCAGGTACACACATCAATTTGGAGCAACTTGTAGCATAGCATTACAATAATCTATGGTACCAATTCTAGCTTTTCTACCAGATTCAGTTGGAGTAGCACTCTTGTCATTGGGTGGACACTCCATTGAGTTGAGAAGCGTCGTGTTGAACGGCTGCAATGCTTCCTCATAACTAGGATACCTCCTGTAACAGGAGCCCGAGAAGCCATAAACTTGCTGCTGGCATTCTGGCCATGTTGCGCAACTTCCGGCCGTCTTCCCGAGAACACCACATAGTACCAAGCCATAGATCTGCAACAACTAAAGGGAGAAGGAATGTATGCCTCAGGTGACTCATAAGAATTCTATTCAATCCAAACTTTGCTCCCCAGATCCTCAACCACTACTACAGAACGGGTGATCAGTGCCGGTTCAAAAATATGATCAGTGTCGGTTTCTGAACCGGTACTGATAGTGATTTTCAGTGCCGGTTCTAGGTGAGAACCAGCACTGATAGTGCACCTATCAGTGCCGGTTAGTATTAGTGCCGGTTGGTAACAAACAACCGACACTGATAGCACCCAGTACCGTGCCATTTTCAAATTTTGGACGTTACCAGCAATAGACACGCATACATATCAAGTTTCATCACAGCATATATACACAAGCACATATTAATTTTATTTATAAAACATCAAGTCTCGTCACAATATATATATATATATATATATATATATATATATATATATATATATATATATATATATATATATATATATATATATATATATATATATACCGCATACATATCAAGTTTTATTACAATAATCTTATAGAGTTTAAGATTTCTTGTGAACCGATAGGTCTGAACTCTGCCCTTTCTTATGGGTTGAAGGTAACGAGAAAGACGATCCAATTTCATGGAACTCGCTGGTTGGATTGATGATTTTGTCATTGATGAACCCGACAAGTTGTTCTTGAAGTGTATTGATTTCATGAGGCATGGGACGTTGTTTGGACAGCTCGAGGATCTGCAATTTCAAGAACTGAAGAAATCAATACATATGATTTTGACATATCGAACCTGAAAATTAGTCATCAATATGTATACCGCCTACCTCAGGATCTTCCAGCATAATCGAATCCTCTCTGTTGAAGCTGTGCATTAATTCCATTATATAAAAACCACATAAATTATTACCCAGACCCTGCTTCCTACAAGGAAAGCCATGTCGGACTGTCCATTCTTTCGTGTATAGCCTGTATCTAACGCTCTTTTTGGTGTATCGCGGGTACACTCTGTATGTGTGTGATTATTACCGTAAGTAGACTTAGATTCAATCAAATCAAATATTATAAGAGCAGTAACGAAATGTTCGGTTTTTACCTTTGTAGCAAGTCAATGACGGTTTGATAGGTTTCTTTCGGATTATTTTGTGAGTCAAAAATAAAGATCTTGCTAATATCTGACTGGATGATAAGGAGAATCCAGTGAAAACTGCACATAGGTCACCATATGTTAGTTGGTCCTAATTTCTAACGATGTATTGCTCAAAAAGAGTAGAAACACGTACCCCCAGTGGTAGGGTAAAAGTATGTATTTGTTCAATTGTAGCTCCAGAGGACACTTCAATACATAATCCTCGGTTTTTTTTATGTCGGCAGATTTCATCATTGTCGGGTTGACAAGATGTGGGTCGATGAATCCCACATGCATGATGCACTCCTTCCTGCATCTTTGTACCTCCATTCTACACAAGGAATAAGTTAAGAGATTCAATACAATAGTACAGAAATATATATTGTGAATTATACGTATACGACACTTATAGAGTCCAACAACTCAAGATAGACACGTCGAGGGCACCATACTGGTACAGTCGATACATTTCCTCAAAGAATATAAAAATACTGTCGTCCCTGTGGAGAAGATCTTGTTCCTTGACTCTGGCCTCGGATCTTTCCCTACCCTCCTTCGACTCATTCATGTGCCACGCATGAAATTTCTGAAGTTGATATGTCAGTTTGGCCCACTCGTCCGGCGCGACCAACAGTTCGCCCAGCTTAAATTGCCATCTCTCGACAGCTTTGGGTGCCATGGACTCGTTAAAAAATTGTTCTCTTGTCATATTGACATCCTTAAGGAATCTTTCTAGTTGTTATTATTCCCGTACCTGGTCGATAGAAGCCTGCCTTAAGGATTTCTTTCCTTTGATACGCTCGTAGTATGATTGACGCTTAGCCACAGCAGGTTCGCTCAGCGTCAAGAGAAACTTTTTCGTTTCTGCAGTGAGTGGTTTTTTCTTCTCAGGCTCTCGCTTTTTAAATAATTTCTTGACTTCAGCGTTCACTATCGCTCTGTTTTCCTCTGCAGTTCTTTCATAAGGCAACTTCTCAGGTGCTGCCACCTTCTTAGACTGAGAGCGTGTTGTCAACTTCGGAGGAGGAGTTGGCAATTTTGGTGGCACTGTTGCTGACTTCGGAGGAGGAGGAGTCAGCTCTCTTGGAGGCACTGGTGCTGACTTCGGAGGGGGAGGTGTCGGCTCCCTTGGTGGCACTGTTGCTGACTTTGGAGGGGGAGGAGTTGACTCTCTTGTTGGCGACTTGCGTGGGGGAGGAGTTGGCTCTCTTCTCGGTGACGGTGGCAGTGGCGGTGACAGTGGAGGAGTTGGATCTCTTCCTGGTGACGGTGGCACTGGCGGCAACCGTGGAGGAGTTGGATCTCTTCTGTGTGCTGGGTCCGACTCCGCATCAGACGACTCGTCTGTCTCATCTTCAAACAATATGTAGCGCTTATGCCACAGAACGAAGCCACCCACATTTGATCCGAGCCTCTTGGAACCCGTCTTTCCGGGGTAATCCATGTCAAGCTTACGATACGGCTTTCGCACGGAGTCCACATGGACCTTAGCATATCCCTGTGGTATCGGGAGATCGTTGAAGAGAGCCCCTTCGACGCATTGGTCGACCTGCCCTATAGCCACCGTGATGGTAATGTTCATGGTGGGCACGACAAGCTTGCACACCTTGCTTTCTGTGTTGTGGTCCACAGGGAACGGGCTAATTCTTCTTCTCCAAACCCCGCGGACGCGCAGCTGCTCCGACGACCACCAGGGCTCACAACATTTTCTTCGCCTTGCTGCTGCCTAATTCCTTGCTGAAATGATTCTTTGATTTCTCTGATTTTGGCGTCTGTCATCTGACGCTCTTGCACAAGTTCTTGTCGCACTACAGCAAGCAGCTCTTCCAGCTCTTCTCTCCTTCTCTTCTGACTCCTATAACTTTTAGCGGATCCTGGGAATCCCTCTTTCCAGGGCACCACACCCTTGCCTCTGGTGCGACCTGGGTGCTCCTTGGTTCCTAGTGCCAAGGTTAGCTGTTCGTTCTCCCTATCCGGCCTGAAAGAGCATTGGGAAGACTGGGCGTGGGCATCTGCAATTCTCTGCATCACTTCCTATTCTCGGTCGCTTTTGAAGTTTAGACTGCCATCTGCCGCCAAGGTCACCCCTCTCACGTACAGATAGTGCTTTTCTCGTTCAATCCAAGGGGCCGTCTGAGGTGTGGCACCACTGCGGGTTACCTGTTCTTCCATCTCATCCCACTCGTAGTATTTCCTCACGTACCCACGCGAGCCAGTTCTGTGGGGGTACACGTTCTTCTGGGAGTTGGCTTTGTTGATCTCACTTAGTCGTTGTGCTTCCTCTGACCGCTTGTGCTCTATGAAATCATTCCAGAATGGTTGAACCGTCGGATAATGGTCCCATTTTGGTGTCCGGCCCACCAAGCCATAATTTCTCTACAGCTTACCCTTGAAATTCTTGAACGCGATGGCCATTGTTGATAGGACACGACTCTTCGCTTTGGCCATGCTGCATCCTTCAGGGAACTCAAACTTTGCCAACAACTTGTCCCACATAAGATCCTTGATGTTTTCGGGAACCACCCACATGTCATCCCGTCTGCCTCTCCAACTTCTGTATGTGACTATGACATGGTCCCTCACCAGACACCCGATTGCTGTCTTGTACGGGTCTAGAACAACTTTTGGTCTCGTGGGCTCCCCGACTGCATTGACCTCCGCGATGATGAAATGTCCCTCGGGCATCCTGTTGGGACCTCGTCCACTCCTCTCTTCTCCTGTCATCTCGTCACCCTCCGGAGCATCACCTTTGGGCGTGCCCTGCGCAGCCTCAGCGGCTATCTCCGACTCAAACCGTTCCATGTTCAAGTACAACCTCGGGCTACCGCCCCCTGTCTGGTCCGGCTCCATGTTTGCAGGCTCATCATGTACTGAGGCTGGAGCCGGACCTAAGGGACCTTGTATCGGAGGGGGGATGAGACGGGGCCGTGCATGGCGGTTGGATTTCGTACGTGTCATTCCTACATCAACATTTTAGACACAAGAAGCACTTGATTTAGAGATAATCTAAAACCGAATGCTATACTGGAACATAGAACAAATGAGAAGAAAGGGACGTAAAATGCAAGGGCTTAAGGCACACAGAAATGCAGTTTATCATCATGGCGAAATCGGAGGATCTAGATTGGCAGACGAAGGCTATTAGAGTGTTGCGTATGTTTCTTTTTCCTGCTTTATCCTCAATGATGTATTCAATACTCGTAAGCTTCACAAGGATGTGTAAATATCTCAGAACTCTTCCAGCGACGGCTGGCAAGAAGCCGAGCCGCTGCTCCTCATCCGTGCAAGAGGGTCGGCAATGTAATCGGACATTATTTGAGGCTTTTCAGCATCCACAGGTAATTGATTCTCCCTTCTATTGTGCAGTTTTGTATTTGTATCCACAGAATATGAGTGCTCTAGACCGATCTTGATCACTATCTCCTCAATCATGATACTATTTCACTTTTTAAAAAAACCTAATGAATCTACAACATGCATTTTCATGGAAATCCAAACTAACCATTTGTCTGTCGTATATATTTCTTATCCTTTTAGTAAGTCTCAGTTTGAGCTTTGCAACAGGCTGAATATATATCACTATACACCAAGATTATAATTTCATTTGTAATGCAAGTTGAGACTACTTAGAGTTTGCGACCTGATCATAACTAAAGACTATAACAGGGGGCCATCCAACCAAGTTTGACTGCTCCATCAGGAGGTCGTGGGATTATAATGCTGTTGGCCTTCACACCAAGTTTGCCAAGTGTACTGATGGTGAGCTCCAGAAGCGCAAGGAGGCCGTGCACTGTGTCACCTTACATGAGATTGATATCATCAATACCAGGTATCTTCACATCCCCTTCCTGTGAATTATTCCATCCTGATATCTAGACTGAATTAGATACACATACAACTAGCAAATTTTCTCATATTTAACAGCTCTGTGAAGGGAATTTGCATTAAATCTTCACGATGTGCTATCTAGCTAGGATAATCTACATTGGCTCGCCTCTACTTTGGTTGTCCTCAGTTTAAGTGATGTTTCATCGCTAACTGTCCAAGTTCTGTTGCTGTCTTGGTAAGTCTTACCAAAAAGATTTAGTAAGTTTTGCAAGCAACTATTAGGCTCAACAAAGAATCACCCATCACTCAGCAATGATTATTTTAGAGTTCACTTCCACATGCAATGCCAAAGATCAATTAACCTATATCCTTACCCAAGTCAGAAACAAGTTTACGCTGATATTTCATCCCCAAAAAATTTAATAACCAACTTGTGCTTGATGATTTAATATTTTTACATG
Organism: Phragmites australis; assembly: GCF_958298935.1. Lineage (NCBI taxonomy): Eukaryota > Viridiplantae > Streptophyta > Magnoliopsida > Poales > Poaceae > Phragmites > Phragmites australis. The sequence continues at coordinate 421,616 of NC_084927.1, forward strand.
CTGATTCTTGACAGGTGACTTGAAAATGCATTACATAACTAAATAAGATTAAGAAATCCTAATCTGTTTTGGCATTGCTCACAGAATTTATAACTCAACAAGTTTATTTGTTTTATACATAGGACTTTATCATCACAAAATAAGATAATGACGACCCAACAACCAAGCTCCTTAAAAAAGGTTCTGCGCACAAAAAAAGGCAAGACAATACCATAAGTAAGTTTCTTTATAGTTATCATTTTATAGTGCATATGTCTATTCAAAATAAGATACCAATAATCACTGATGATCAATCTGTCGATTTGATACTAGGGTTTCGATGGGGAGGATAGGATGGTGCTTACCCGTTGGGCTTGAAAGGGATGGAGGAGAGTAGGAGATGTGGTCCTCGGCGTCGGCGTCAGGGGCCGCGGCGGCTCCTCCTCCGTGGGGGGTGACGGCGGCGAGGGCTCCGGGGAAGAATCGGCGTCGGGAGGAGGCGGCGCTAGGGTGAATAGAGGAACAAGGATGCGACTAAGTGTTGGAGACAAATATAGGAGACGTATCAGTGCCGGTTCTAGTTTCTAAACGGCACTGATACTAGTATCAGTGCCGGTTCTAGTTAGTAACCGATACTGATACTAGTATCAGTGCCGGTTATATGTACAACCGACACTGATAGTTGAAGTATCAGTACCGGTTACTACATAGAATTGGCACTGATACTAGTTTTTCCAGTAAATATTCTTCTATTGTTAAATTCTCTGGAAATATAATAAATAGTTTTAATATTATAAAATAAATGTTGTAATCTGGAAAATAGTTTTAGAAAATCCAAATTAATTCTTATAATATTTTAAAATATTTTTTTGACAAAATAAATGCTTTAATATACTTTGTTGCATATAAAATTAGTTTTAATTCTAGAAAAATGCAAATAAATTTTATAAAATCTTTTTAACTTGTTTTATGTTGAAAAATAATTCTAGAAAATTTCAAAAAAAATGTTTAGGCCTTTTAAAATCTATATGCACTCGATATAAATTGAAGCATATTATTACATCATCCATACATGTCCTTGATACAAAATAAAGCTTAACCTAAATATTATACAAATTTCATCAAATACATGAAAGCTGCTTTCACTAAACGATTAATGCATCGTTTTGGAGGCGGCGTATGTAGGTAGCTTCCGCAGTGTCATCAATGAGAGGCAGTTCGACATTCTCTCCAAAAGGAGGCAGGTCTTCGAATTTGTCACAGTCTTCGTCATCGACAACATCCTCAACACCGACGATCTTTCTTTTTCCTTGAAGAACCACGTGACGCTCCTCCTTGTTAGCTGGGTCCGGGTCCTTTACATAGAAGACTTGTGCAACATCATTGGCAAGCACGAATCGTCGTCTGACCCATTGACACCGAAACAGAGGGACCATCAACTCGCCATATTCAAGTTCCCAAATCTCCTTTATGAATCCATAGTAGGTCTCCCTATTGCCAGCGCGGTCACAGGCATCAGTACGGACACCGCTATTTTGGTTAGTGCTCTTGTTGTCTTGTGCTCGCGTATAAAATGTATAGCCGTTAATCTCGTATGCTTGGAATGTGCGAATCATAGTTGACGAGCCATTTGCTAGCAGTTCCAACAGAGCATCGTTGGTATCCTTACTCATCATGTGTTTACGTAACCAATTACCGAAATTATTTTTGTGCTCTCTTGCGATCCAATCATCTGACTTCGTTGGATTTGTGGAGCGTAGCATGCTCACGTGCATTTTGACATACGGGATCACTACAACTGCCTGTTGCAGAACTGCGAGGTGTGCTTGAGTGAATGAAGCACGATCTTTGATATGGATTGAAGTATGACCTATCGTCCCTTTCCTCTTTAGCCTCCCCTCATAGCGAGATATAGGCATACCAATCGCGTTCAGTTTCATATAGTCAATGCAAAACTCAATGACCTTCTCCGTACTCCACCCTTGGGCAATGCAACCTTCCAGCCGACCTTGGTTACGAATATATTTCTTCAGAACCCCCATGAACCTTTTGAAAGGATACATCTGATGCAGAAACACGGGGCCAAGGCTCTTTATCTCACCCACAATGTGAACAATTAGATGGGGTATTATATCAAAAAATGTCGGAGGAAAAATAGTCTCAAGCTAACATATAGTATGGACCACGTCTTCCTGCAGCTTTGCCAGTTTGTTCGGATCAATGACCTTCTGTGAAATTGCGTTGAAGAACGAACACAGCTTAATGATTGGGTCACGGACCTTATCCGGCAGAATACCTCGAATTGCAACTGAAAGCATCTGCGTCATCATCACGTGATAATCATGAGACTTCATGCCAACTAACTTCGTATCTTTCATGTTTACAAAGCTCCTGATGTTGGAGGAGTAACCGGTCGGAACTTTGACATCACGCAAGTAACCACACAGGCGGATCTTCTCTTCCTTGCTCATAGTGTAGCAAGCTGTGGGAAGTTTCTTTTTGCCGTTGTCTAATTGTATGTAGTGTAGGTCCTTCCTGAGGTTCATTTCTTCCAGGTCTAGCCGTGCATTTAGTGTATCTTTTGTTTTATCGGGTATGTCTAGTAAGGTACCAATCAAGCTATCAAACACATTCTTCTCCACGTGCATGGCATTGATTGCGTGTCGGACCATAAGATACTTCCAATAAGGCAGCAACCAAAATATTGACATCTTTTTCCACATGGGAGCATTTTGCCCAGCCTGGATTTTTGTACTGCCTGGCCCCTTTCCAAGTACAACTCTAAGTGTCTTAACCATCTTAAATAAATGTTCTCCACTGCAAATCTTCGGAGCTTGACGAAGCTCCACTGTCCCGTCAAAAGCTCTTTTATTCTTGCGGTATGGGTGATCCGGACAGAGGAACCTACTGTGACCCATGAAGATCATTTTCCGGCTATTTTTCAGCCACCGCCCCTCCGTTTCCTCCAAGCACTGAACACATCTATTGTACCCTTTTATAGTCTGTCCTGATAGGTTACCAAGAGCAGGCCAATCTGAGATCGTCACAAACAGCATCACACGCAGGGTGAAATTCTCGCGTCTGTACTCATCCCATACCCGTACGCTATCTTTCCATAGTACAAGAAGATCTTCCACCAATGGTTTGAGGTACACATCGATATCGTTGCCTGGTTGATTTGGCCCACTAATCAGCAGAGGCATCATAAGGTACTTCCGCTTCATGCACATCCAAGGTGGAAGGTTGTAGATACAGAGAGTCACGAGCCAAGTGCTATGAGTACTTCTCGTGTTGCCGAAAGGATTCATCCCATTCGTGCTCAACCCGAACCTTATATTCCTCACTTCATCTCTGAATTCCTTGTATTTCGAATAGAATCTCCTCCATTGCATGCCATCAGTAGGGTGTCTAAGCATTCCATCTTTCTTGCGCTATTCAGCGTGCCATCGCATCAGCTCGGCATTCGCTTTGTTAGCAAACAATCGCTTCAAACGGGGGATTATAGGGAAATACCAAGCCACCTTAACGGGAGGTCTTTTCTTCTTTCTCTTCACCCCCATGCCATCACTCTCGATATCATCAACGTTGCTCTTGTACCGTGGTGCATTGCAAACGCGACACGCTTCCAAGTCTGCATCCTCGCCGCAGAACAACAGGCAGTCGTTTCCACATGCATATATTTTCTCTACTTCCAATCCCAACGGGCAGACAACCTGCTTGGCATGCTACGTGTTTTTGGGCAACACAATCCCCTCTGGAAGCAATTCCCTCAAGAATTCTAACAATTCATTGAAGCCCTTATCGGCCCAACCATTGCTAGCCTTCATTTGCATCAGTGTCAGCACCACATGCAACTTGTTGTGCTCATCTTTACAGTTCGGGTAAACTGGTGTTTTAGAGTCCTCTATCATGCGTTGGTACTTTTGATGTTGTCTTTCGCTGGTGAAGTCCCCCTCCCCATCGCGCAACATTTGTTCTATGCCTTCTTCATTGTTGCCAACAAAAGTGTCCCAATCATCGTTCTCGACAAAAGTATCTTTAAATACCGACATATCAAAGTCTTCGTTAGTCGTCGGATCGTTACCTCCGTCTCCTTCGACTGTTGGTTGCCCTTCACGCCCAACATCTACAAGTTCACCGTGCTCAGTCCAACGGGTGTAGCCAGCCTTGAAACCCTTGTGAATCAAGTGTGCACGGATCTGCTCTATGTTTGAAAACCGCTTCTCATTCTTGTAGTGGACACATAGACAGCATATATAGTGCTCGTCACGCTTCCTTTTTGGCTTCTTGTACGCCGCGGCGGCTCTCAAAAAAGCCTCGATGCCAACAATGAACTCTAGCCCTCATTCCTTGTACATCCATGACCGGTCCATTTGCAAATCATTATAATTAAACACATTGGACTTATAATAATTAAACATTTCAAAATCTAGAACATATTCATCGAATTACCTCGCATCCTGATTGGTCCCTATTTGAGGGCTCATCTCCTTCCGGTACTTGGGCCGGGTCGGGGGACCCACCTTTCAAAGGCTGTCGAGTCCGATTGCGACCCATGGGTGGACGTGCCATTTCTACAACACAGTATTTTATCAACTGTACATGTTAAATTCACTACATTGATTGATTAACAAAGGAAATCCACTGGATTATTACTAAAATTCATGACTTTAAAAATATACGCAATCCACATACTAGAAAATTAGAGCTAGATTTTAGGGACATTTTGCAAATACCTCCCTAATTTTTTATTCTTTGGATGCCACTCGAATGACAGTTCTAGCGGTATTTTTGCAATTTTTGAATGGCAATAACGGTTCAACAAGTGGCAAATTTGCAATTGTCCATAGATTTTAATGTAGGCACCCAACTCTATTTACATGTGACTTTTAATCTACTCGTTAAATCATCTACAATGATAAAATTACGACCTTTCTCTAATTTATATGGATATTTGAGCTCTTGCTCACTCCAAATTTCAACACCAACTAACAACCACCTAAATTCAAACCTAGAGCAATCTAGCAACTAAAATCCAACTAAGAATCAAATGTAGATCATCTCTATACATCTAACAACGATAAAGTTGCAAACTTTACCTAAATTAGACCTCAACTACATCTCTAAATCCATAACCATGGAACAAGCACCATCCATCATCAACCCTAGAGCAATCTACCAAGTAATCTATCCAAAAATGAAATATAGATCATCTCACTAACCTTAAAACAGTTGACTCCTCCAAATTTTGAAGGCTCCCATGCAAAAAAAACCTTGAATCGCCAAAAAAAAATGGCAAGGAGGTGCTGTAACACTGGGCTGCAGCGGCGGTGGCTCTGTTCTGGGTTGAGACGGGGAAGAAGATGGACTATATATACTGTAGGATGCTATCAGTACCGGTTTAAAGAGGAACCAGCACTGAAACACCACTATCAGTGCCGGTTTGTGGTTAGAACCGGCACTGATGTATCAATGCCGGTTGGTGGTTAGAACTGATAGTTACTATCAATGCCGGTTCTTAACTCCAGGCCTTCGATCGCGGGCTTGAGTTTTAGAACCGGCACTGATACAACTTTCAGTACCGGTTCCTTTGAACCGGCACTGAAGGTGGCGACTATTATGTGAGGTTCTGTAGTAGTGAACACATGTGTTGCTTGTATCAAGGATCATAAAAGGCGAACAAATGAGAGCATAGATCAACAAGCAATAGGTGGTAATGTTTCCATGTGAAAATCATCCCAATTAAGCACCATCCCTAAACAAAGTGGAGTCCTCTTTCATCACTTACATATTGTAAGGTCAGCCTTAATTGAACCCTACTGTTTTAGGGTTTAGGAGATAGTGTGCACGATTGATGCTTTATCATGCAAACAAAAACCTAAACCTTATATCCTACACACATGGCATCTATCATCATAGGCCAAAGCAAAAGTATTAGATGTTCCAAATTTTGGTTCCAAAAGCTTATTTTTGCACACCATATCTTCATTGACAGGAAATGAAGAAACAGTAAAGTAGATGGCAAATTAAGGGCATCAGATTGAAGGGCACAATATGCCTTGTACAAACTTGACTGGGACTGTGCTTAATTGTGCAATTGACATGTTGGAACAGTCCCAGTCGAGCTCTTAGCCAGCACAAGGGCCTCAGATTGTGGCACATTTTATCTCTTGTATCAAATAGGTGGACTCAGAAGTGGCCATAGGCAACAGAAGTCAGAAAAACCAAGGAAAATAGAGGGCAAAACACACTGCATCACCATCCTATGGTCATTCCAAACCTTCTCTTTCAACATCTCAAAAAATGTTCGTGACATACAGAAAGTGGAGATTTGGAATGACCGCAGGCAGGCTAGTAACAATAGCAATGAAGAATATGGAACAAAAGGAAACATCAGAACAACTGGCCAGCTCATCCTAGTCCACCTGGGCCTCATCATCACAGGCTATGTCAACAAGCATAAAAAATAGATCACAAGGACAAGAACAAAAGGATGGAAAACTTTAAGAACAGATATGAATAATAGGAACTAATGGCAAAAAATATATTAACAGGACCACAATCTAAGGAAAGAACCACAAATATATCAAGTTCAGCATCACAGCAATCAAATATATTGTTCACCTAACAAATGCATAAATAAGATATGTAAATAGGTGTCCATCTATAAGCGCCCATTTAGATTAGCCACCCACCCCTATTTCACCAAATACCACAAACAAGTTATGAGGCTACCTTGTTGCACAAAAGTTAAGACTATGAGGGTGTGGCCTAGGAGGAGGAGGCATATATATACTATCTCTACTCAACTGCAAGCAAAAAAACTAGCATTGTTCCTAGTGAAGACCTCACAGATAGTAGTAGTTCTTGGCTAGCCAGGTCCTCAGGCACAGAATATGGTGGGCCCCAGTCATGTTCACAAACCCCCTCTCCTGGACTTGTTGTCGAAGAGGTGGGTGAGAGCCTCCTCAGTGAAGCCTTCCGTGCCCATGACAGCATGGTACAGGAAGGTCTTCGTTCAAAGCACCCTCTAACATCATATATGTCCACCACAACATGGTTCCAGACAAGACATGCCAAGTGCAATAAATTATTACAAGTTCAAATACGTGATGTGCCCCAATTGTCCCACATAGCCTGAGCCAATGCTTCCCTGTTGGCAGCTCAAGCATGGTTCTCCTATGTTTACCATGCTCAGGCTGCGTGTCCTCACTACTGTCCTCAGGATAGTTGTTCTCGAGTGGCTCTACCTCATTAGTCCCAAATGATAAAAATACAATTGTGCAGAATGCAACATGCAAGTACAAGCTTCACTTGAGTCTTATATGGATGGTATGGTTTGTTGTCTAGAATTAATGCGGAAGCGGCTCTTCAACACCCCAAATGCCCTCTCAACTGTAACTCAGAAAGGATGAATGCCTCAGGTTGAGCAGCTCCCTTGCGTTATTGGGTAGTTCCTAGGGCTATATTCCGACAAGTGGTATCGAGCACACCGAAATGGAGGAAGAAAACCTGGGTGACATGCATAATCCGTATACACTAGATAGAATTTTCCTATAAAAGTAACACAATCTGATCTAAGAAAACGAATCATGAAACGGTTCCTAACTTAGATGCACACTGGTTCAGTTACCTGGTGGTACCCTCAACCCGTCGTCCCTCTCTAAAGCATCTGCCAGAATGAGGGCATCATGTACCGACCCTTCCCAATCGGTGAGGACATAGGTGAATCTTAGGTCAAAATCAACAGCAGCCATAGCATTAGATGAATCATGGGGTGATGCTTCCTACCCGTAAATGCTACCAGCATGGTTCTTGGCACTTTAGCAAGCACATGGGTGTAATACTGAATTGTTTGAAAAAAGAGAGAGAGAGAGTTAACCAAATTTTGACTTTTTGATCCGAGGCTCGTACCGACGATCGGAGACCGTGGTTGCGTTCATCTCGTCGAGACGAACCCATTTTGCTATTCATATGTCTGTTCCGGGTACTTTGAGACCCGTACCGAGCCCAATAAATTTAGACCGTTCGTTTTTTTTAAAAATAAAATAAAAAAAAGAGATAAAGCCGGATGGATCGGTCATCACCCCGACCCATCCAGAGCTTTCGAGCGTGCCGTCGCTCTCTCTCTCTCTCGCGTCTCTCTCTCCTGCGTCTGCGCCGAGCCTGTCGTCGGTCTGCTCCTGCCGCTGCTGTGCGGTGCTGCGCCGCCGGCCGCCGTCTCCTCCACCGGGCCAGCACAACGCCGCCGCTGCGCCGCGCTCGCCGTGCTGCTGCTGCGCGCGCTGCTGCCGTGCGCAGTCGCCGCACCGCTGCGCCGTTCCCGCCGCCGCCGGCGCCGCCGCCTTCCTGCGCCGTGCGCCTGCTCCGGCCACCGCGGGCTCTCCCTCTCTCTGTGGCCTGGCCGAAGAAGCAGCAGCAGCCGCCGGCCAGCCGGCCGAAGCAGCGCCGAGCGGAGAGCCAGGAAGAGAAGCCAGGAAGAAGGAAGAAAAGGAAGAAAGAGAAGAAAAAAAAGGAGAAAAAGAAAAGAAAAGAGAGAAAAAAAAGGGGGAAAAGAGAAGAAAAGAGAAGAAAAAAAAGGAAGAAGAAGAAAAAGGCAAAATTGGAAATTTCGGAATTTCGTCGGATTCGTCGTCAATCTTTCGAAGGCGATTTTTCGGTAATTTCTGGACGATTATGGTTTAATTAAATCAAATCAATCAATTCCTGTCGTATTATTTCATGTGATTAATAGTCTGTTTCGTTTCGATAATCATTATTGATTCGAAGATACGACATCCGAGTCGAAGTATTCTTTTCGTTCATCGAAGCGAAGTCTAATTAGTGAGATTTTAGTTTGACTCTGAATTGAAAATAGTGTATCATTTCATGTGATACAATTGTCTGTTCAGTTTTTCGGAATGTAGGCGTATACGTGACGTTTTCAGACGTAGAATTGACGCTTCATATTTTATGTGTTTTAGTTCTGATAGTATGCCTGTACAGGTGGTATTATTTCCGGACGTTCTTGATCGAATTTTCTTCACCGTCGGTAAAGGCAAGTGAATGTATTGTATGACTATGCTTTAACCTAATATTGGGTTGCCTACATTCTTTAATTACAAGGCATTCATCTAATCTGAATGACTGATTCTGAGCTGGGTACTATGTTGTTTACGTTTCCAGAAGTTTACTCGATGATTGATTTATGAAGTGCAGTAGGCACGATATGCTATTCTGCAGTTGTTCTTTAGTGTTGTATGCAATGTTTTTTTGAAGTCTCAAGTATATTCCGGAAGTTATGTTGGTTATGCTTGAAGCACGTCATACATATACATCTCATGCATTGGAAGTTTGTCGTCGTCTTCTGACCGCGACCGTACCGGTACATACCGTATGTCACCCGAGGAGGGGTACGGTGCACACCCTTACGTTACCCGAGGAGGGGTAAGGGTGAGGAGAGCATATCATGTGCATGGTTATGTCTTTTTATGAAATTCAATGAATCATTCGCATCAAATCTTATTTCCTTTAGTTAGCTTGTATATAGATATATATGCGGCTTTGAAGGCTTATACCAACCGAATGTTAAAATTTTAATGTTATCGTTGGACTTGCTTAGTCATAATTGTTTCTCCTGGTGTTGGCGGTCTGTTTCATTACTAGTTTCTATTTAGAATTGTTAGCACATTCAACTGTGGCTAAATAGCTTTTTGTTAAAGTACATTTCACTTGCTGAGATTTTTGAATCTCACCCGTGTTTTCTTTACAGGTATGTTTAGATGTTGACGTGCATTTTGGGAATGGATCTCAGTAGCTGCACACACTAACTTATCACGATGTCGATAGCTCAACCGGTGTATACAAGTGGTGTGTCTGATGGTCCGTCGTTTATTTTTGTTTATGTTGTGGTGCGACGCTGGTAGCGTCGCGGCGGACTCTATATATATGCTGGTTATATCTGTCATATACTGTCTGCCTGTGATCTCTTTTGGTCAGTTATACCGTCCTATAGAGGAAATGTCGTCAAAATTTTCTGTTTTCGTATAATTAGGCTTAATGGTAAAGTAGGGTGTTACAATGGGTCCCATCAATGGCTCCGATGCAATCCTAACATGAGTGTATTAGTATATAAATTAATGCTAGTAAAGGTAGGTATCTTATTCAATTATGAAAAGTTGTAGACATGTACGTTACCTTAAAATAGGGGTTTCATCTGTGGCTTACTAGTATCTTTGGATGGGTGTCATTTGATGGGGGCCTATTCATTTCATCCCTCAGCTCACCAACTGCAAACAACACTTGCTTAAACTGCACAAAAATATGGGATTATTTTGAAAGAATTAGATAAAAGTGCATTTAAAAAAGAAGAGCACAGCTTTATGCATTTATGATCTCCAAAAATAAAACAAGATGTCATCAATGAAGTCTCCTTGTTCTAGTACATTACGAGAGTTGGGAAGGAACGGACAATGGTGACTTGGACTACAACGCTTATAGGCTGCCCAGCGCACGACCAAGTCAATGGTGGCAGGTAGCAATGCGGTCCGGCTCCGGCCAGAACGCCATCATGGTCGAAGCCCGCACCGGCCGTGTATCTTGATCAGAGCCTGCACCGGCGAGGCGGCGATGTCATCTTAGTGTAGGCCCTGTCCGTCAGAAGCACCTTAGTCAAAGCAATGGGCGGAGATGGCGGTGAAGACCCCTTCACTACTACAGAACCGATTAAAATTAGCGGTTCATCAGTACCGGTTGTGTACTTAATCTTCTGCATGCGAACAATGATAAAATCACTAAGAACCTGCACTGATAGTCACTATCAGTGTCAGTTTGTGGCTGGAACCGGTACTGATACTTTAGCACCGATTTCAACCATGAACTGACACTGATAATGACTATTAGTGTCGGTTTCATTAACCAACCGGCATTGATACGTGATTGGATCCGAATTTAATATCCAATACAATTTTGGCTCTTATCCGCAGTCCTCACATACGAATCAGCACTCCGGTCACATGCGCTTCTTCTCTCCCTTATCTCTTCTCCACACTTCCATAGGCGCTCTATCTCTCTCCCTTATCTCTTTCCTCCAACACAAGCCCCTCTCTCTCTCCCTTATCTCTCAGATCCAGTTCCTCCCACCACCCCCTCATCGGCAAGCTTGTCGTCTGCGCCCTCTTCCTCTTCCTGGTCATCCCCAAGCAGCACGTGGAGCGCTACTTCCCCGCACTGGACGCGGCGGTAGGGGCTGGATGTCAACTTCTTGATCCATTCGTGGCCCAAGGAAATTGACCCCGACCAACATTCGGTGCTTCCTGTGCGTGCTCGAGAGATTTGCCTGGCGGCGCCTCGATTCCATTGCCGGTAAGAAATCAATCTATTCCCCATGGTGTTACTTACGCCTCTTCTTCGTTCTCATCTACAGCATTGTCAAGAGCAAGTGCTCTTCTTTGCAGGCGGTGGAGCATCTTTGGGCCCGAACGGTTGGTTTGCTCCTGGAGATATTCGGCGTCCAGGAGCAGTTCAGGATCAAGTTTCGGCTTCCGGATGGCACCGGCATCGATCCCAGGCTAGAGGAGCGTTGGAGGAGGGATGGCTCACAACGGTGCATGTGCGCGTCGCAGCAGCCAGAGGAGCGTGGCGGAGGGATGGGTCGCCGGAGGCTCGAGCGGCTCTGGCTCAATTTTCTTTTTTCTTTTCCTTTGAAAATGACTTCAGTGCTGGTTATGAACCCGGTAGTGATAGTGTTCGACTATCACTGCTACTTATGAAGTGATGGTTCTATAACCGGTACTGATGTCGATTTAGAACCGGCACTGATCATATTTTTTATAGTAGTTCTTCCGGCCGGATCACGGTAGTGGTCGGAGCCAGAGCCAGTCATGCCGTCAAGGTGGAAGCCCTAGTTATCATCTCCTCGCGATGGATGTCTAATAATTAAGGTCGGGAGATTAGAAAGTACGACTGGTAAATCGAGAATGGGATTATGGGTAACGGGATTAGTGGGGTTAATATGGAGTTAGAGGGTGGATGCTTCAAGATTTGTGCTGCCACATGTCCTTATTTGGAGAGGGTTTAACTTGATAAGGTTTGAGACCTGGTCTCATAGGATTTTTCTCCAAACTAACGCATCTACATGCAAGTATCCAAGACAACAACTCACACGTCCAACAGAACTCACACGTACCCGGTCCATGAACATGCAAAGGTCGATCGCTTTCGGCTCCTGATGTGCTCCATGACCACAAACACATGCTTTGGCTAGTTCCAGTAACCCATACGTGCACTCATCTCCTCGCTGCCAATCCAACCACTTGGCCATGCTGCAAACTAACTTGGACTCTAGCAGCCAACCACTTGGCCATGCTGCAAACTAACTTGGACTCTAGCCCAATATACTAACACATGAACACAACAAGCATGTGCCTAATGCAAAGAAAACAAGAGTTAATCTAACAAGGAACGGGAGCGTTCTAATGGGCCTGGTTGGAGGGGTTTGGGTTGACTTGGCCTGTGTGCTAGGGAGGTGAGAGAGAAGGAGTTGGGTCTGCTCGGTTTGGGCTAGATTGCCCTAGTGCAACTAACGTGAGAGGAGGATTAGGCTCGGCTGGCTGTTAGTGTGCATAGGAGCGGAGCAGGCTTGGCACCGCGGGTGGCTAGGGGTGAAAACGTTTGGATAATTTCCGGTGGATCCGGGTTGAAATCGGAAATAGATATTTTTTTTTTAAAGTGGTATCGAATATTTTTGGTTCGGAATCGGTATCGGATTTTTTTTAATCGGTATCGGAATTGGTGTAGCAGTTTCCAGCGGAATCGGTATCGGCATTGGATATCCGGAATACCTGAGTTCAGATATTATCCGAAGCCTAGTTCCAATACTCTCAAAATCCAAAGCATTATTAAAATAATCATGAAAAATTCTGAAAAAATATATGACATAGATGATTCTATAATCTAGCTTAAAAAATCAACTTTAAATATCATCTTTACAATGAGAAACAAAAAGATAAATTTTATTGCACACGGTCTGAGACCGTGTGCAATAAAATTTGTCTTTTTTACGGATCATATTTTTGTCTAAAATGTTTTTAAGAGCTACATCATAGTATCCTCTACGTCCTAAATTTCTTTCAAAAAATTTCATGATGATTTTGATATTATTTAAATATGTGTACTAAGTCTTGATACTGTGTAAGTTTGTAAAGTTTTGATGAACTAAATTAAGTTATTTATTATCTAAGTGACCAATCGTATGGACTATATTATTCCGGCTATTTCATAGGAACTTACTAGTATAAATATGTTTTTTGTTCTTGCTATGATCTTACATACAATTTGAGTGATCTTTCATATTCCGGTAAATATTCACTGCCTGTATTCGTTTTTGATCCATATTCGTTTTGTATTTGTTTATGGTATTATCTACATATTCGTTTTGGTATTATCTATGATCATATTCGAATCTGAACTATCTATTTTCGAATCCGTTTCCGACAAAAAAAAATACGGTTTCAAATACAGTAGAACCTCATTCCAACCAATTTCGGATGTTTTCACCCCGTTTTCACCCCTACGGGTGGCTGAGGGAGAGAGTGGAGGAGATCACGGCACTGGGTTGCTTTCCAGCTTGGCCGCAGGCTCCTCTATCCCCTGGTGCGTTGATTACTGCAGCAAGCCGGAAATCGAGTTGTTCGCTGCGTGCTGCTATAAAGAACGAACATAGAGAGGAAAGAGAGAGAAGATAGAGAAGGACCGGGTATTTGGAGAATTTAGAGAACTAAAAGATTAGGAAACTTGGGAAAAAAAAAGAAAGCTTGGAGAGGGTTTAGGTATTGAGGATTTTTCAAGGAATTTTCCAACAATTCAAACCTCAACTTATTCTTCTAAATTTTCAAAACCTTTTTACAACCTTTTTCACACAAAACACTAGAGAGAGAGAGAGAGAGAGAGAGAGAGAGAGAGAGAGAGAGAGAGAGAGAGAGAGAGAGAGAGAGAGAGCACCTATTGCACTTCTATGGAGCCAGCATGCAATGCATCAAACAACTGTGGAAACGGAGAACGAGATGGAAACACTGCACACGCCAAGAAGGCCGTTGTACGTTTCTATTATAGCCACAAGGGCACAGTAATGGTTACATAATCCTCAATTAGGGGAGCTATTCTAGGAAGGTTACAACAAATTCATAATCACATAATATACAATAAATATCTTCCTAATACCCACCCGCAGTCGCAACGGAAGAAGTCCGGACGCAAAGACTGGATCGGAACTCTGTGAATAGCTAAACAGGAAGACCCTTAGTCATGATGTCCGCGAACTAGTGTGAGGAAGGCACGTGAAGAGCTCGAACGTGAACAAGAGACACCTTCTCATGAACAAAGTGGATGTCGATCTCAATATGCTTTGTGCGCCTGTGTTGTACTGGATTAGATGACATGTATATGGCACTCACATTATCATAGTAGACCACAGTGGTCGAAGCAAGCAGGATGTGTAGCTCTTGGAGAAGCTGACGTAGCCAACAGCACTCGGTGACAGCATGCGCAACGGCGCGGTACTCAGCCTCCGCACTGGAACAAGATACGGTGGACTGGCGCTTGGAAGACCAAGAGACGAGATTGTCGCCGAGGTAGACACAGTAGCCTGAGGTGGAACGCCGGGAGTCAGGGCAATCGGCCCAGTCTGCATCTAAGTATGGGGTGAGAGATGTTACTGGGGAGGTGCCAATGAGCAGGCCGACATCGAGAGTGCCCTTGACATAGCGCAGTATGCGTTTGATCAACGCGAGATGCGGTTCTCGCGGATCATGCATAAAGAGACATGCCTGTTGAATTGCATAAGCCAGGTCAGGTCGTGTTAGGGTCAGATACTGAAGGGCCCCAGCGATGCTCCTGTACTCTGAACGGTCGGCAACGGGATGTCCATCTATAGCAGACAACTTGGCGTGAGTGTCAACAGGTGTCAAAGTGGAGTGACACTCGGCCATGCCAGCGCGTCGGAGAAGATCTGAAGCGTACTGGCGCTGCGAGAGGAAGAGGCCGGAGGAGGAACGCTGACCTAATATCCCGAGGAAGAAGTGGAGGTCACCGAGGTTGGTCATGGCAAGCTCTGAATGTAATAGACGAGTCAGCTTCTGCAGTAGAGCACCTGAAGAAGCTGTCAGAATGATGTCGTCGACATAAAGCAGCAGATAGGCCGTGCCTTTTCCATCTTTGAGAACAAAGAGGGACGTGTCGAAGGTGGAGGCTCTGAAGCCAATCCGACGCATGTATGTGGCAAATCGCTGGTACCAAGAACTGGGCACCTGTTTGGGACCATATAGAGACTTCTTGAGTAGGCAGACATAATCAGACGCAGATGGATCAACAAATCCAGATGGCTACTGGCAATAGACAGTCTCCTCAAGGTTGCCGTGTAGAAATGCATTTTTGACATCAAGCTGATGGATCGGCCAGGAACGTTAAGCTGCAATACTAAGCACAACGCGAATAGTGGAGGGTTTTACCACTGGGCTAAAAGTCTCATCATAGTCGATTCCATGTTGCTGAGAATACCCGCGGACAACCCATCATGCTTTGTGGTGAGCGAGTGTGCCATCAGAATGGAACTTATGCTTGTAGATCCACTTGCCTGTCACCACATTAGCACCAGCGGGCCGAGGAACTGGAACCCATGTGTTGTTGTCGACGAGGGCCTTGTACTCATCCGCCATCGCTGCACGCCAATTAGGATCAGCGAGAGCGCTTCGATAATTCACCGGAATGGCGGAAACCAAAGTGTGGACGGCAGAGAGATTCATACGGTCGACCGGTTTGACGCTGGGAGGTGTGAGCACCAAGCTAGCCAACAACTCCAGTAGCAGGCCCAATGGGGATGTGGGTGCTGGCATCGGGCCCCAGTGGAGCGCTATCACACGGCCCAGCTAGTAGCTCACTAGGAGTGACTGGAGCACTAGGCCTAGCTGGCCCGTGATGAGTCGTGGACGACGCGTTAGGAAGTGTTGCAGGCGGGGTCGTGTTGGTGTGCACGATCTACGCTCCGAAGCCCTCCTGGTCATCATCAGCAGGAGTTGGTGGAGTCCACGGTTGCTCAACATCTACGGGAGATGGAGCAGCCATAGGAACAGTACGTGCAAGTTCAACACCTGTGGTGCGGATCACCGTCATGGCGGAACGAATGCTGTCGTCGTTGATGAGGAAGCCCAGGGCGACGTCATTGCGCATGCTATGCTGACCTGTAACAGGGTTAGCGAATAGAAAGGTAGTTTCATCGAAAATGACATGGCACGAGATGATGATCCGACGAGTGTTAAGATCAAGACAACGATACCCCTTATGAGAGCTAGGGTACCCTAAGAAGACACAGGTTGCAGATCGTGGTGCGAGTTTGTGAGGAGCAGTGGAGGACATGTTTGGGTAGCACAAGCATCCAAACACATGGAGATGACTATATGTAGGAAGTGTACAATATAGTTTCTCAAAGGGTGTGGAATTATTTATAGCGGAGGAGGGACACCGGTTGAGAAGATAAGTTAACGTGGCGAGAGCCTCAGCCCAGTAGGAGGGTGGCATGTGGGCGTGCAACAGAAGAGTGCGGTAACATTATTAAGAGTGTGAAGTGCACGTTCAGCCTTGCCATTCTATTGTGAGGTGTAAGGACAGGTGTGGGGGAACTATCCAAACAGTATTCCAATTAATCATTAAGTTGATCATTTGCATCATCACGACTACAATGATTAACCGGAATACCATTCCGGTAGTCCCGGCATGTGTTTTATGCCCAAAATTGGAACACATGCCTTTCCAACCATAACATCACAACAAGCTTAAGAAAGAGTGAGTAATTAGATTATATTACAAGTTCTTAAGCATGCAACAATTTACAACAGTTTACAATAAAAGCGAGCTAGGAGGACAACAAAAAGGGTCACTCCTAGACAACAAAAGAAACTACGCAGCGGAAGACCAAAAGCTACACCAACAAAAGTGGAAGATAGAGCCATATGCCCTTAGGCTCCACCCCAAAAGCGTCGCCACAAGAGAGTAGGATGCACTACTCATTCCCGCTACCAACATCGGCAGGCGTGAAGTAGCCAAACACGGGCTCCTCCTCGCCGGTAGCACCTAAAAGAGTAGCGTGAGTACGAAGGTACTCGCAAGACTTAATCCATAATGGGTATATATAAATAACTCAACTCCAAGGATTATGAATTGAGTCCTTAGCAAGGAAAATGCCACATGGTTAAGTAAACTTTATAAGCGAAAAGCAACTAGACATACATATGTGAGCCTCTATACTAAACATATCTACCAACTATCCCATACTCAACATGCGAACATATGTAATTGTAACCATGTAACACATCTGTAACCAAACCAACATAACCACACACCAACATGCCATACACCTCATTCCATTCGTGACTCTTTGACCGATGCGGATGGACAAAAGCATACTCATAACCGAGAGCGCGACATTTTAAAATATTTTTACACCCTACAAGGGTACTCCTTTGCCTACACGACTCAAGGACCATACGGCTCATGTGTCCATACAGGCCCACGTGAGGGGGTACTTGTGTCAACCTTTCCCAATAAGCCCCAACGGTTTGATCATGCGTCGATAGGTGTGGAGGTCATCCAGAACTACTCCAGAGCAAACTGGATACCCCAATTGGCCTCATGCCCGCCACCATTGACTCGCATGCCAAAAAGCCACAACTACAAAGGTATTCAGCTTATCGTTCCCATATGCGACATGTAGTGAGTACGGAAAGTGCTAGAACCAACAGCACCGATGGACGGTCCTCAAATGATGCAAGCAGTCTATGGCATCCGAGTTCCCTTCCCGAACCACACCGAGGAACTCCTCCAGTGTAGAAGATACCTCTAACACCGCTCACATCTCGTCTCGTACTCACCACTCATCCAAACCATCATTATTATCATCATTGTGAACAATTGTTAAGGCTATAGCTCACGAACAATGGAACATTCTACGTCTCGACTTCTACCGAAGGCCTATGCAATGCTAAGCATTCGATTAATCATTTGAAGTTAGATATCAACATGTTATCAAGGCTACAAGGATACGGATCATCAACAGGATCAAGGTAGAAGATAATGCATCAACATAGATTCTACCCATATAACCCAACTATAGACCACTAACCATGCAAATATACATAAAGCATAATTTATCAAGTTATACCCTACGAGATCCAAAGTATTAGGATGAGTATGCTTAGATGCTTGCCTTGTTGCTCTGGTGAACGCCTGATGCTACCAGCGCAGAACTCGCAGAAGTGTGGAAGGTCGGCGTCACCTTCACCCACTTGATGCCCCGACGCAACACTCTCTAAACGACATAAGGATGCATTGCATAAATAACCAAATGATAAAACATGTGCATATGATGCATGCTTGAACAATAATAGAGCGTCGAGGAGCGAAAACTTTAGTAAAAGACCATCAAAAGGTTTGGGTATCAGAGTTTGAAACACCGGATAAGACAACCTAGGTGCACATAACTTTAAGTGGCTGGCGGTCAGACCAACCTTGAAGTGGCCATTCCTTCGGCAACGAAGGGCACCAAAACAATCTATAAGACTAGTGGAGTGCATCTATGGTGATTTGAACCACTTTCATCGAGTCAAACTCAAAAACTCCATGATTTTAGATCTAAGCTAGGGTTGAATCGGGTTTACAACGAAATTCGATCGAATCGAGCTAGCAAATGATGAGAGGAGGGTAGGAGAGAACTCACCTAAGCATAGGGGAGCTTCCCACCGGAGCAATCCACTCTGGGAATGCCCCAATTTGGAGATCGAGCTCCAGGGTGGCTTGTGGGCTTGGGGTCGAGCAACAGGCCTCCGGGGTGGGGAGCGACGCGAGGACAAGCTCGGGGTTGGCAGGAGGGACTCGTGGACGACCTCCTTTCTTCAATCTCCGGCCTCCGGTGAGCTCACGGTGGTAGAGCTCCTCTCTCTCTCTCCTAGATGGAGTGGGGAAGAGGATGGGAGAGTGAATGAGAGAGAGTAAGAGAGGTCATCGATCTGGACTTAATTGGCACACTGGACAGTGATGGTCAGGCCGCGGGCTGGGGCGGTCAGACCGGAATCTATATAGAGAGTTTTGGGCTTTGGCGGTCAGACCGCGGGCTTCCCCGATCAGACCGCGAGTAGAGTTTGGTGCTAATTTTCTAAGTTTTTCCATCTTAACCTTCTCCAACATGTTTATGGTTTTTCTAAGTGCTTCTAAACTATCCTCAAGAACTTTTGGGACTAGTTTCAACCCAAATTTTCAAAGGATCGTGCATATAACGATGTCATGATGATTATGCATGTTTAATTATGTAATTAGCACTTTGGGATGTGACAACAGGAGAGACGAAGAAGTACGCCGTGGTCAGAGAAGAATTGGGTGGAGGTGTTGTTCACAAACTTAGTGCCATTGTCAGCCTGGATTGCTTCAACGGGAGGCCAAATTGCGTGTTGACATAGCAGTGGAAACTTTGGAGGTGCTGAAGAACCTGGGACTTTTTTGTAAGTGGGTAAGTCCAACAGAAATGAGAAAAATCATCGATTATCACCAAATTATATTTAAACCAGAATTACTCACGACAGGAGATGTCCACACATCACAATGAATTAACTCGAAAGACATGAAAGTTTGTGAATTGGAGAATGTAAAGGGTAGGCAAACATGTTTGCCGAGCTGACATGCATGGAAAATAGCACGGCCTACTTTATTATACGAAATAAAAGATGATTTCTGTAGGTTGTCGAGGGCCGTAGAACCAGGGTGACCGAGACGCTGGTGCCAAAGCGAAGATGAAGTAGCGATGTTGGCCTGGGCTGCAATGGCGGGGGCGGCTGGGAAGGTGTAGAGATCTCCCAAACTATTGCCACGAAGAATCATGCGCCTGATCTGAAGATCCTTGACACAAAAACCAAGGGGATCAAATTCAATGGAGAAAAGATTGTCACAAGTAAATTGGTGAACTGAAATGAGGTTACGAACAATTGACGGGACAATAAGAACATTGCTCAATAAAAAGTTAGATGAAGGTGTATTAAGCATAGAATGACCACGACATGGAACAAATATTTGAGAGCCGTTGTCAATAGTGATGGTGGACAACGGGAAATTAGAGAGGCAGGAGTGGAGTATACCATCATGTGAAGACATGTGGGAGGTGGCGCCCATGTCGAGGATCCAGTTGCCGGGTCCCTGAACGACGAGCTGGTTCATGGCGGCGATGAGGGTAGCCTGATCCCATGACGACATCGACAGCGGGGAGACCTGGGATGGCGCAAAGGCCGTATGGGCCTGGGGCGCCTAGGGGTATGCGCCGAGGAGGCCCGGTGCTGGATGCCAGCCTGGGTTGCCGAGCTGCATGGCCCAAGGGTTAAAACAAAACCATGGGCTGGCATGCTGTGGCCCTGGTGCATGCGAAACAAGTGGATGTCCGCTCGTGGTCTGGTTCTGGTGACCACGTTACCCATTGCCTCCACGCTTGGGATCACGCGAGTCACAGGACCCACCCACAGGAGCATCAGGTTGTTGCGCGGTAGAACCGGGCGTTGAGCCATGGCAGGTGGGCATGGACGACCCAGCAAGAAGAGTTGTATCCTTGATGACCTTGGACTCGTTGGCGCGACGCAGCTCCTTCAGCACAAGGGCGGAGTGGGCCTTGCTGAAGGACGGGAACGGCGTGTCGTTGGCGATGTTGTCAGCCATGCTCGAGAAACGCGAGTTCAAGCCGTGCAGCATGTTGAGGATGAGCTGCGGTTCGGAGATGGTGTGCCCGACATCGCGTAGGGAATCGGCTAGTGTTTTGAGGCACTGGCAATACTCGGAGATCGTGAGATCACCCTGGACGAAGGACTAGAACTGATTACTGAGGTAGATCACATGTGGTTCCTTGTTGTCATTTAAGAGGTTTTCAATGGCCACCCAAGGATTACGTGCATGCAGGTTTGGTTCCATGGTGACATCGAGGACATTGTCGTTGGCAGAGCTGTAGATCCATCCGAGGACGGAATAGTCATCCTGGACCTATTGTGGATCGAAGGGGGCGGCCAACGAGGAGCCGTCGATGTGGTGAAGAAGCCCGAACTTGTCGCAGAGGGACTTGAAGAAGGACGCCCACTTGTTGTAGTTCGGGTTGTCGAGGTCAAGGACGACCGGGACGTGAGTGCACACGGAGATGATGGCATAGGGGCTAGCCACCGCCGGTGCTAGGGTGTTGTTGAGGGATCCAGAAGTCGCGGATGAGGATGCGTCGTTGGTTGTCGACATGTGGTGTGTGGTGGCGTCATAGGCATGCAGATGAGGAAGTGAGGCACGGCGCGATGCTGGGAGCGTAGCGCTGGGTGGGGCGTCATGTGGAACGGCGATGCTGGCAGTGGAGGGGATCGGAAAAAAATGCTCTATACCATGTGGAAAGGGAGAACGAGATGGAAACACCGCACACGTTAAGAATGCCGGGGTGCGTTTCTATTATAGCCACACGAGCACAGTAATGGTTACATGATCCTCAATTAGGGGAGCTATTCTAGGAAGGTTACAACAAAATCATAATCACATAATATACAATAAATATCTTCCTAATAACAACACTTAAACTAACCAAATTAAGTTTGATTTATGAAAATAATTGTGATAAATTTGAATTTTAAATGTGATTTTAAACTAAATATTGGTCAAAATTTTAAAATATGAGAAAGTCATTGAATGTTTGGTGTTGACTATTCACATCCAAAAATTGAAACTTTTGGGGTGTGACAGAATGCCAGTTTTTTCCCAAAATCATTTCGTTTGGTCTTTTTGATCAGATGAAATTGCAGTCATCGTCATATCTTCTAGTTTTCTCAATTGATCTTGAAGGTGTTCATCTAGCCTCCTTCTGAAGGTTAAATGCCAATTTCTGTTAGCCAAAAGGCTACAGATGGCAAACTTTATATATTCAGGAAATTTTATATTTGGATCTACTTGAATACACCAAATATCTTTCCATTAAGCAACGTTTTTACCATTGCCTAGAACCAAAATCATAAATTTTCATCATTTCTAAATTGTTTCCTCATAAAACTTACTATTTCTCATAATGCCGATTCATCGGAGCCATTATCTTTGTCCCCTTGGTTTCTAAAGTATCTATACTTTAAAAGGAAACTTAATTCTTAAATTATTTTGTCGGCTGCATCATTTCTAAATTAGCTTTCAAAAATATCTCCGGGGTATAATTGGTTTGCTATTTTTCAGAACCATTTTCAAACCACTTTTAAAAATGTTTTGGATCATTTTTCCTTACTAAGAAACAAAAATGAATTTCAGAAATTATAAATAACTAAGTTCAATAAGATAACTTTTGGACTTTTTGGATCCATTTTCTTATTTCTCGAATTTCGAGTTTATCAACTATATATGTTTAAATAATGGCGACAGAGTTCTGAAATTATTTTTTTGGATTCTTCATTTCACGTTGTTAGAACACAGACATGGAAGCTGTCGGTGACACAGGAACTAGGGGTCCCTGAGTTCCGAGGCCAGATCAGTAGGTTGCCACGTGACGACCTCCCGCGGGGATCATCTCCCCAAAGCACGAAAAGATTAAGTCCCGGGAGAGGGTGCTCGGGGCCATGAACAGGGGCTCCCGGGTACCCAAGTTCCCCGATGACCTGAGAAGACCAAGTGCCGGGAAGAGAGTGCTCGGGGCTGTGAGTAGTGGCCCCCGAGCACTCGAGTCTCTCGACGACCAAGGAAAGCCGAGTTCCGGGAAGGGGGTGCTCGGGGCCGCGAGCAGCAGCCCCCGAGCGCCCGAGTGCCCCGAAGACCCGAAGGAAGCTAAATTCCGGGAGAGAGTACTCGGGGTCGCGAGCTGTGGCCCCCGAGCACTCGGTTCCCCGAGGACCAAGAAGGGGCATATCCGGGAGAGAGTGCTCGGGGCTGTGAACAGTGGCCTCTGAGCACTCGGTTCCCCGGGGACCTCAGAAGTCCTTCGCCGGTGGCCCCACAGAGGCCCAACGGTGAGGTGTCAACCTGTGACAGGCCCAATGCCGCATTTAAGAGGGCGCGTGGCCTGTCACTTCCAACTGCTCCTGCCACGCTCGGTGTCAGCCCCTGCCACGGCTTGGCAGAGAGGCGTGAGGACATTTAATGCACGGATCCCATCCCGCGTCATCCGGCGCGCCTCGGGATAGCATCGCAAGGCCCAAGACGCCCCGCCTGCCGCCCTGCTGTGTCAGGCGTACAAGACCGAGCGGGCACGCCGGGCCGCTCGGCGGCTGCCCGGTGGGCCCTCTCCACGGCGCCCGTTGCCAGCGCCATCATGACGACCGAGACCGGGCGGGGGGCGCGTTTTCAACCCCCCTCCCCCCGTCACTGCACGCAGCAGCCCATGATGACTGCCTTTCCATTTATGGTGCCTTGGAACTCGTGCCCTCCCTTTCGGAGCATGCTACCGCCGGCGAGTATTTAAGAGAGCCGGTGGGCACGGACAAAGACAGTCTCGGATACACACTCTCAGAGATTGAGGAACTCTGGAACACAGACGCTAAGACTCGAAGAACACTCAGTACAAGCACAGAAGCTGAGACCACCAAAGAACAAGGAGCCCGAAGCTCTAGGATAGACAAACATTCTTATAACTAGCAATATCCCTGAGGGACATTCTCAGGGCATTTATAGCATCCACACAGGAGTAGGGTATTACGCTCAGTGCGGTCCGAACCTGTCTAAAAATCCCCCCAGTGCATTTACTGCATTCTGCATTCGATCATTCCATCCCACCTGCCATCGCATTTACACCCATTTATTTCACCCGCAAGCAGATTCAGAATCATCCCCCCGGCCGAATCTCAAAAAGGATCCCTTCGGATCCCTGCGACAGGAGTTCACCCTCCGACAGAAGCCAAGCCCAAGAATGCGGAGCCAAACCAAAAAATCACATAAAAGAGAACCACAATGAGGCACAATGTTCCAAGGTTCAGCCATCTGCCTTCATCCTTGGAGCATAACTACGGGCGCTCCTCCCTAATTAATCTGCAACAATACTAGCATCCAGGGGTACACGGACATGTGGCCCGGTAGCCCTGCCGCCATCATCCCTCACCTGCTACATTATGTCGTACTGTGATTACAACGGTGGAGCCCTATATTTATAGGCCCAAGAATACAAGCCTGAGACAACTCTATCCCTAACAACCTAATACTACAACTCAAGCCTAATTTGCAACTGACTTGTGTATACATATTCGATACATATACACCAAAAATTAGCTTCAATGAATATTTCTAGAATGTAAGTGGGTTTGCAAAGTACAAGTAAGACGCACTCATGTACGTACACTGTACTCAGGCCGACACACACCCATATAGGTGCACCCTAGCACATGTCTAAACTAGAGGCTACCTTAACCTCGCGTAGAGTGGGCATACATTTTGACCACTAAACTGCCAATGTGTACATCTACCAACTCTTTCTAGGATTTAATCCCAAGAAAAATGTAAGCACATGTGACGAGTCTGGAACTCATTGCCGGGTTGGTAGGTTCCCCAATAAGAACCCTAACTAACTGATCGGTAAGCAAAAAATGAAGAAAGTGTTGACATTCCATTTAATTCTTTAATGGTTAGTACATTCGATTTGCGATATTGTAAATCTCGTAAGATCATTTGACTATTCCACAATGATAAGTTTATGTATGCTAACTACCATCCAACGTCCAACCTATAGGCAGATGGTTTTAATAATATTTTCTGCTTTATTTTGTCTTCAGGTTTATGATCGATATTCATCAATGTTGTAATTGTCTGCACTATCTTGATACGAGACTAGAGACTAGTATGTGTAAATCGGGATTTTGTACATGCTAATACTGGTCATGGAATCTTGTTACTGATCATGCTTTACGATTGCAATTATTGATGTAGGCGTCGGCAACAGATGACTAGGTAATTCGGGACAAAATAGTTCACATTCAGATTATATGTGCATCAATTTAAAAATCATCTACCTGTAAGTTGGATGTTGGATGGCTGTTAGTGTACGTTGGAAAGGTTGTTAGCATATATGAACTTATCGTTATGGAATAGTCAAATGACCTTATACACTATCGCAATCATTAAATAATTAAATGGAATGTCAACACTTCCTCATTTTATGCATATTGTTTTGTTGGAAGTTTCTGTTAGGATGCCATAATCTGGCTATATTAGCAATGGAGGTCTTGGGCCAGGCATCCTGTTACACCGGGTGGCCTCCGTGTGTCTGCAAAGTCAGGTGAGTCGCTCATATGTTCATTTTTTTTCTTCAAATTTATAGTTGGTGATCCACAATAAGCATGTTTGAATCCTTTTCCACGCTATACTTCGGATTTTCTTGAGCGTGTAAAATCAACTTAGTTAAAGTGTGACGGCAAGCAAATTTCATTGAAGGTTTGCTAAGGTAT
The DNA here is from genome assembly GCF_958298935.1 of Phragmites australis. Lineage (NCBI taxonomy): Eukaryota > Viridiplantae > Streptophyta > Magnoliopsida > Poales > Poaceae > Phragmites > Phragmites australis. Next base: position 447,031 of record NC_084927.1, read on the forward strand.
ATAGTAGGGGCAAATTCTAGCAAAACCTATAGGGGGTTTGAATGTATGAAACCATCATATATGCCTTCTTAATTCATGCCTTACGTACCGTAAACCAGATGCCTTCATGGATGTTGTTTTGTTTCTTTGGAAGTACTCGTCAGATGTTTACTTTTCAGAAAAGAGTTATTAAAATGTTTGTCAAAAATTCAATCTAATCAATATGACCTCTAACATATTGCATGTTATACCGATAAGATTACCTATATAAATCTTTGATTTTGTCTCACTAGCACAACCCAATTTTTGGCACATGCCAAAACCTACCGCAGCATACCCATACCCAAGAAGAAGAAAGACCTGACATGAATTAGAAAAGGAAATTCCTGGTAGGTAGCAGGCATTTATAATTAGATACTACTACTAAAATAGCACAACATTTAGATACTACTACTAAAATAGCACAACATTGTTGTAATAATCACGTTACCGTTATAGGGAATCGATGATGTTCTAAGAGGGGTGAATTATAACACTTAAAAATTATTAGCTCCAATACTTTTACAAGATAAACATATCTCAATTTCTATCTAAATGTACTATAGGCTTATCTAATGTGTCTACTCTACCGCTAAAGAGGACTGCAAGATAAATATGCAAGTAAGTAAATGCGGAAACATAAATGAGGTAGAGAGATAAACTCGGTACGAGGGATTTTTATCTAGTGGTATCGGTGTCACACAAGCCACCCTTAGTCCACGTTGGAGCTCCACAAAGGATATCCTTCAGTCACCAAGTCTTTTACGGTCACAGCTCTTGAGATAACAAGTCACCAAGACAAGACCTCAAGCACGATGAGCCACCAAGCCACCAAGGTGAGATCTCACCACTAACCTCTCTTTCGGTCACTTGTATGTCGTCTTCACTTCAGAGCTTTAGTCAAAAAGATAAGGACCTCCGCATCCCCGAACACGCTTCTTGCCGCCGCTCCACACTAAGTCAGAGGATCAACAAGTTACCGGTGAGTAACCAAGACTTCATGGTACCGGCGTACCTCTCGGTACACATTTGGATCACTCCTTGATCCACACTCTAGGTTACAGCACCTAGCAACTCTTCTCTCTAGGCCTATAAGCATTAAATAATCACTAATGGTGTGCATAATTACTTTAGATGAACACTTTATGCTCTTGAATTTCTAGGATGTCTTCTTAGGTGCACAAGGGTTTCTCTGGACTCCAGCAGCTTCAAATAACTGAGTGGAGGGGTATTTATAGCATCAACGCTGCGGACTAGCCATTGGTCCAACGGCTCAACTTTACTGTGAACACCGGATGATCCAATGACAACAGTAGTACAAGCACCGGATCATCTGGTGTGTACATCTATAGAAACTAGTCATTGGAACTCCACTCAAACTTCTTCTGATCATCGAATTGTCCGGTGTATACTTCATTCCCATCACCGGACTATCCGGTGTGTCTACATGAGTCAAACCGCGCCATATCTTCTCTGCACAAATTGCTCCGGTGTTCACTGTCTCCATCATCGGATCTTCCGGTGTGTAGAACTTCATATTTCTATATTTTTCTCTGTTAAATGCTCCGGTGGAGCCTTCGGTGTGCACATTTCTATCACTGGACTACCAGTGAGTTGATCTTCGATCTTCCTCAGTTGAAAGCTTCTCTGGAACAAATGCTCCGGCGTTAAGCTTCCAGGGTGCATATTCTTCTGAGCACCGGACCTTCCAGTGTAGTTAATTTTCCTGGGATTTCTTCCAATTCAACCAAACTTTGTCTCAGTTGCAGTGGCTTCTTCATGTATTGCATCCATGAGACCTACTAATATATATTCTTGACAAACATGTTAGTCCCATTGACTATGTTATCATTGATCACCAAAATCACAATCCTGGCCTAATAGGGTCATTTTCGCTACAATCTCTCCCTTTTTGGTGGTTAATGACAACACAACTAAAACAAGAGGCAAATAATACTAATTAAGAAAATACATGATTTCAAAAGTCCATAAGGCCATACCTCTTTGTTTGAATGCATGGTAAAAACAAATTATAATACCAATTGTGAGGCAACCATTTTCTTACCAATTTATATCTCCCTCAACATTATGGCCCCCTTTTTCTTGTGGCTTCTACGTAGATAGCTCTTCCTTTCTTCATTACCACAATCTCTCTTGATCGGCCCATGCAAGAGCTTCTTCTGCTCCCCCTATATCAACTAAATTCTCCTCCTTTGTCAACCCAAGCATCTTGCATTTTGTTTATCACCCTTGCATCTTGCTTTAGTCACCAAAATTTTCCCCTTTTGTCAATAATCTTAAAAAAAGCTACAAACACATGTTGAACTCAAAGGAAAACGTTAGAGCACATGGGAGAGAGCTTCATGAATCATGATCCGATAAAAGATGGTACCACTTGTAGGAATACAATTTAAAGGATTAGGTGGATACCAATTGAAGATAATGAGCAATGGATCACAATTTATGAAACTCGCATAATACGATTTAAACTCCCCCTATATGTGTGCATATATATGATGAGAGTAAAACATAAGCACATCTAGACAATATGACAAGATGTAAAGTTTAAGCCATATTATGCATGGAGGTGGCTTAAATGTACAAATGAATTGACAATGATACCAATTGAAGTATTTAAGTATTGCATACCTCTGGGAACTTGTTGATCACTATATGAGACTACAAAAGATATCACTTGAAACACATGTTAGTCTCAAAATCAAAACACATAGGATATACTCTCCTTAAATATGTGCATAGAAGTGTTGAATACTTGTAAGAGATATGCACTTGTTATTGATAACAATAGGGATTTATCGTACAGATTGGACTCATGGCACATAAAGAATACAAATTGAAAAACTAGTGCCATGCAGGAAACCTACAACTAATAATCCATATAGGTTGCTCATGAGAAAGAGAGAAACACAAGCAACCTACCATATGAAAAATCTACACTAGGTATTGCACTAAATTGAATTAAGCATATGCAATTCTAGACAAGGCAAAGATACAAATTGAAAGCATTTTGCATCTAGTACCTTTCACCTTTGGATGGGGATTTGGGTATATGATGATCATGATATTCATCAATGCGTCCAATCTTGTATACTTGGCTTCTTTGCTTGAATCTTTACTTCATCTTTTGGACTTTAAGTCTTCTTTGAAACCCAAACCGATTGGGGCCCCTTCATATTGGTGATGAGTTCCTTAGGCACCTAAATCGGTTGGTTCCACCCCCGGTCCTTTCTCTCAACCATGTGTGCAACCACTTTACCATTGTTCTTCTTCTTGAACTTGTAGTGGTTACTCTTGGTCTTGGTCATGCAGTTAGGCTTGGTGTAGATATTGGAGGTCTTTTTGGAGAGGTTCATGGTCTTCTTCTTCTCCTTGGTCTCCTTCTTGACTTGCTTGAATTGGAAGGACTTGTGGCCTTCTTGATGGCATTTGAAGTATGTCACGGTGTGTGAGGAACCGTCCAAACAGTATTTGAATTAATCATTAAGTCGATCATTTACTTAATCACGACTTCAATGATTAACCCGAATACCACTCCGGTAGTCCCGCACATGTTTTGTGCCCAAGATCGGAACACATACCTTCCAACATGATACATCACAACATAGCTTAATAAAGAGCGAGTAATTAACATTATATTACAAGTTCTTTAAATATGCAATAGTTTCCAACAATTTACAGCAAAAGGAAAACAACAACTACACAACAGAAGAAACCTATACAACAAAAGAGAGAGCGGTGCCACATGCCCTTAGGCACCGTCCCAAAAGCACGACCTCCTAGAGTAGGATGAACTACTCTTGCCCGCCACCCTGATCGATAGGCACGAAGTAGCTAAACACACCCTCTTCCTTGGCAGCAGCAATACCTGCATCAACTTAAGGGCAGCACCCTGAGTACGAAGGTACTCGCAAGACTTACACAATATGGATACATAATATTCCGACTCTAAGGATTATGCATTGAGCTGTTAGAAAGAATAGGTCATAAGGTTAAGTAAAACATATGCGGTAAGCAACCTAGACAGGTATGTGTGAGCACCCATACTTAACTAAACATGTCATTCTAACCTGCAATAACCAACTGAACATAAATGAAACTGTAACATAGATGTAACATAAGTATTTGAACATATAAGAAAACTGAACCGACTCATCCATCACCATAATAACCGAACCATCAACCACATATCCGAACCATCACCCACAAACGAGAACTCTACAACCGGGTGCAAATGAAACAATAGCATGCTCATGACTGAGAGCGCGGTAGTTCGAACTGTTTATACACCATGTAGGGGAATACTCCTGGACCCACACGACACGAGGACCATACGGCTTGTGCCACCCGCTAAAGTGCACACAAGGGGTACTCGTGACAACCTTTCCTAACCAGCCCCACCATGTGGATCGTGCATCGCTCGGCGCGACGGTACTAGAACTACTCCCGAAGCAAACTAGTACCACTTACAAGCCCACCCACTCACACCGTCGATGTTTAGGCCCACAAAACCACAGCTATGAAGGTATTCGGCTCTCCTTACCATTAGATCGGCATGTGGTGAGTAAGGTAAGTGTTAAAGCTAACTACCCCGACGATCGGCCTTAAACGATGCAAGTGGTCTACGGTGCCGAGTTCCTCTCCCGAACTGCCCCAGGACTTTCCTTCGAGGCAGATGTCACCCCTAACACCGCCCACATCTCGTCTCACACTCACCACTCATCCAACCAACATCCACATAACCATATACGTGAACAAGTAGTAAGTCCTAAGCTTGCAAACAACGATCGAACCATTGCTCATCTTCTACCAAGGACCTATGCCTTACTAAGCATTTCGATGGACTATTAGACATTTACCATGTTACCAAGGCTACAAGGATATAGATGAACAATTCAAGGTAGGGATTATGCAATCAACATAGGTTCTACCAATAAAAATCCGACATCGACTCCCCATACATGCAAACCTATACATAAGCATAGTTTATCAATATTTAGATTTCATTCAATTCGACAAAGGTGCAATATGATAGATGCTTGCCTTGATGCTCAGGTGGCTACCTAAAGTTACCCCCGCAACACTCGCAGAAATCCAGGAGATTAGAGTCATCTTCGACCACGGTCGTCTCCCGCTCCGACTCCTTGTTCGCTAAACAAGAACACGTGCAATGATGAGCATTAATGAATGCAATAAGGTATGCCACAATGCTCAACAACATGCTAGAAGTATAAGATATGCGAATCAATGCAATACTAAACGATCTAAACGAAATCCAGAAAATAACAGCCATCCGGAGTATCCAGGTTCGGACCCTCCGGGTGAACCTCCGGAAGAGGCGCTCTGTTACCGCCATTTGCTTGTCTGACCCGGAGTATCCAGATGAATCTGGAATATCCGGGTTCCAGAGCCTCCGAGCCACCCTCCGGTGAAGGCTCTCGGTTAGCTACTATTCTAGCTTAACCCGGAACCTCCGGGCTGGTCCGAAATATCCGGGATGTGCCGGACACTCCGGGTGAGGCTCCGGGAGAGGCTCTCAGTTATTCATTAACGCAGCTACCCGGAGTCTCTGGGTTTACCCGGATTATCCAAATGATACAGACTTGGATTCTTCCACAACTTTTCCCCTAGTGATTCAACTCACTTTACAAATATGTGCTACACAAACATGTATATGCCCTATCCAAATGATTCTAAACCCATCTTGCATTCTAAATCCTAACCAATTTTGAACATAATTCGACGGACGATTTCTGCTGAACCCGGTATATCCGGGTGAGGCCAGAATATCCGGGTTAGCCCAGAAAACTGCTCTCGAGTGGATTTTTGGTAGATTCGAGTTGTGATTTTTTTCAAGCCTAAAGGGAACATGTTAGGGAGAGTCCAAGGGTCCTGAAACTTACTCATCAACTAGCAACACGACTCTAGAACTCATTTTCGACCAAAACTCCATTTTTGCTCCAAAGAGCTCAAGAACGTCAAAAACTTCAAAATTCTTCCACGAAACGAAAATGGATTGGATAGATGAGCAGCTTGTGAGCTAGAGAATGCAATGGTACCACATGCATACCTTAAATCCTCCTCTTGAGCTCGGATTTGAGGGAGGAAGAGAGAGTTTGAGAGAGAGGGGGTGAGAGGGGGAGCTCCCAGCTGCTGCACGGGTGGAGAGAGAGCACGTAAGAGTGAGGGAGGAGAGAGAGAGAGAGAGAGAGAGAGAGAGAGTGGGCTGCTGCCCATAGAGAAGTGGGGTGGTTGGCCCACATGTGGGGCCTACGTTTTAGAGAAAATGGGTTCGTTTTGACTGCGAATTTCATTCTTTTTCCTCCCGAATTTCTTTGCTCTCATCCAATTGACTTTTAACGAAGTGCATTAGTATTCCGAATTATAGTTACGCAAAATTAAACATAATGCTTAAAATGCATGATTATGCTTAATTGCGTGATTAAGCATTTGGAAAGTGACACGGTGGACCCACAAGCTTCTTCACCATGGTAGCATAGTTATCTTGAAGAGGTTGGACATGGTTCTTATCCTTTAATCTTGTCAAGTCCTTCTTAAGCTTATTCACTTCTTACTTAAGCTCATCATTTTCTTGTGTAATGAGTTCATTAGATGGTTCTACAACAACATTCTTCATGCATTTCTCATTGCAAAGGGGTGAACTAGATAAATTAATTAAATTATCGCAAGAAGTGTAAGCATCTACCTTAGGTTTGAAATTAAAGAGAGAGATAAATTGCTTCAAAGAGACCTTAGGTTGAGATTCAATGCACTTAAGTTTTGCCTTAAGCTCTTCATGCTCCTTGTTTAGCAATTCAAATTTACTCAATAATTATTCATAATTAGACACAAAGGTAGCATGAATATCATTAAGAGCATTGAATTTCTTTAATTCTTTAGATTGTTTCTTTAAGACCCTTTGTTGCTCATTGATCAAATAAAAAAGTTCTTCTTGAGAGGGTGAATCCTCATCGAATTCATCATCACTTACATTACTTTTCATACTTTTGGCCATAAGGCACTTGTGTGAAGACTTATGTGATGATGACTTGCGTGATGATAACTTTGAGGAAGGGATTCTCTTGGAAGAGTGGATGGTGAGGCTTCATCACTTGAGTTTGAATCTTCATCTTCACTCACCCATCTTCACATGCTTGTAAATGCTTTGCTTCTTCCTCTTGTCTCCCTCTTATTTTTGGTCTTCTTCTCTTTCTTGATATGATTAATTGTTTTGACCAAATCTTTCAAGTAGATTAGATGATCAATCTTTGCATTTATCCTCTTGATGTTCTTCTCCACATATAGCATGAGCTTAGCCATCTTCGGATCAATCTCTTCATCACTTGATATGCTTTGATCATCTTCTTCATTGCTCTCTTCTTCTTGATCATCATCATCTTTACTTGAGTTTGACTCTTGCTCTTGTCTTCTCATCTTCGCCTTCATGTGTGAACATGACGCTTGCTTGCTTGCGAGGGCAAGGTTCTTGGCGTTGGATGAAGTAGAAGCTTCAACCCCATGTTCATGGTCATCTCATGGGCGGTGATCTTTTCTAGCATTTGACTTGAAGTCATTTTGCTCATGCCGTGGCTGTCATAGATGATGGAGACGATTAGCTTGTATTTTGGAAGAATAGCTTGAAGTATTCTTCTCACCACTTAAGTATCTTCAATTTGCATCAAACCTAGTCCATTGATCTCATTGACAAGAATATTTAGACGTGAATACATGTCATTAACATTTTCCTGGGAAAGTTATTTGATGCTATTGAGTTTAGTAACAAGCACATGATATTTCTCATTGCGCACATCCTTTTGTGCCTTCATGTATTTCAATGAGGTTAGTCCAAATATCATGTGCATTGGTGAGAGAATATACTCTATTGAATGCATCAACGTATAAAGATGATAAAATGATACTCTTCACCAATGCATCAAATCGCCTCTTCTTGTTTGTGAGTCATTTTCCCATGCCCTCCACGGTGACCCTCCAAACATCTAGACCTTTTACTTGCAAATAACATGTCATAAGAATTTTTCAACGGAGGAAATTAGTGCCATCAAAATGTGAAGCACTACTAATATCCATCCCTAACCTCGGACATCACAACTCTAGGCGGTTAAGACCAATTGAAGAGCACAAGGCTCTGATACCAATTGTAGGGAATCGAGAACGTCCTAAGAGGGGGGTGAATTAGGACACTTAAAAACTATTAGGTCCAATACTTTCACAAGATAAGTTTATCTCAATTTTTATCTAAATGTGCTCTAAGCTTATCTAGTGTGTCTACTCAACCGCTTAAGAGGATTGTAAGATAAATTTGCAAGTAAGTAAATACGGAAACGTAAATGAGGTAGAGAGACAAACTCGGCACGAGGGATTTTTATCCCATGGTATCGGTGGCACACAACCCACCCTAGTCCACATTGGAGCTCCACAAAGGATATACTCCTAGTTGCCAAGTCTCTTCCGGTCATGGCTCTTAAGATACCAAGTCACTAAGATAAGACCTCAAGCACGATGAGCCACCAACCCATCAAGGCGAGGTCTCACCACTAATCTCTCTTCCGATCACTTGTACGTCGTCTTCACTTCAGAGCTTTCGTCACAGAGACAAGGGCCGCCTTATCCCCGAACACGCTTCTTGCCACCACTCCACACCAAGTCAGAGGGTCAATAAGTTACCAGTGAGTCACCAAGACTCCAATGTGCCGGCGTACCTCTCGGTACATGTTTGGATCACTCCTTGATTCACACTCTAGGTTGCAACACCTAGCAGCTCTTATCTCTAGGCCTATAAGCTCTAAACACTCACTAATGGTGTACTTAATTGTCTTGGATGAACACTTTATGCTCTTGGATGGCTTGGATGTCTTCTTAGGTGTACAAGGGTTTCTCTGGACTCCAGTAGCTTAAAATTACTGAATGAAAGGGTATTTATAGCCTCAACCCCACGGACTAGCTGTTACCCCAACGACTCAACTTTACTGTGAACACCGGATGGTCCGGTGACAATAGTAGTACAAGCACTAGACCATCCGGTGTGTACATCTATAGAAACTAGCCATTGGAACTCCACTCAAACTTCTTCTGATCACTGGATTGTCCGGTGTATACTTCATCCCCATCACTGGACTATCCGGTGTGTATACCTAAGCCAAACCGCGCCACATCTTCTCTGCACAAATTGCTGTGGTGTTCACTATCTTCATCGACGGACCTTCTGGTGTGTAGAACTTCATTTTTTCTGAATTTTTCACACACTCTGTTAAATGCTCCGATGAAACCTCCGGTGTGCACATTTTCATCATCGAACTATCTGGTGAGTTGATATTCGATCTTCCTCAGTTGAAAGCTTCTCTGCAATAAATGCTCCGGCATTAAGCTTCTAGTGTGCATAGTCTTCTGAGTACCAGATCTTTCGGTGTAGTTAATTTTCCTGGTACTTCATTGAATTCAATCAAACTTTATCCCGGTTGCGGTGACTTCTTCATGTACTGCATCCATAAGACCTACTTACATATATTCTTGACAAACATGTTAGTCATATTGACTATATTTTCATTGATCACTAAAATCATAATCATGGTCTAATAGGGCCATTTTTGCTACAACCACACAGAAGGCATTGATGTCGACCTCCTCCACTGTGTCCTCCAGCTCATCCTCATCTTCTTCCTCCACCTCCTCCTCATCGGAGGCCAAGGTGGCGGAGCATCCTCCTCGTAGTAGAATTCTTCGTCATCATGGGGTGGCAACTCCACCGAGAACCCCGAGCGGACCTCCTCCTCGTAGTTGAGCTACAAGGGCTCCTCCTCCAATGCCAAGATGGACCAATAAAGTGGCAATCATGGATCCATTGACACGAACGGCAGCGGGTGCTTGAATTGGTTCTTTTTTGTGGCGAGGGAAGGAGGAGAGGTGGGGTGGCGGCGCGATCGAAGGTGGGAGGTGAGGTGGCGGGGGCAATGGGGGAGAAGATTTGGGTTTTTTTAGATAGTGGAGGCCGTGGAGGAGGCCAGCGGACTGTTTAAAGCCCTCCTTGGCATGGGAGATGAAGTGCAATTATGGTCTCTCTAACGGATGTGTAACAGTAACCGTGAAAGACAAGCTTGCCCTTGGATATTTCCCATTCTTCTACAGTGCACTATCATCTGGGATGGTTTCATACTTAGAATCGTGAAAAACAGCTCCAGTCTCTCATGGTTCTAGTGTCTTCTAGGCATATTCTCTGTCTCTTACAGTTCCAATTTGAAACCGTGAAAGATAATTTTCTCTCAAGTGTTCAAATTAATTGTGAGGGACAAATAGTCTCATATGAGCTTTTATGTGGCAGTGACTCTTCGCTCAATTTAGGTGTCAATTTTCTTCTTAATACAGAATCACCTAATTTGGTGTTGATTTTCCACTTTGTTATTTTGTCATTAGGTTTAAATAATTAAAAGAGCAAATTTCACAAAACTACTCTAAAATTGAAAAAAGTGTCACGGAACCAGACTTTTAAAGCTCAATTTCTCAAAACTACACTTAAAGTGTAGCTATGTGAAAAAACTTTTTAAAAATATAGTTTTGCGATAGTTTCTATATTCGTAGTATAGTTTTGTGAACTTACTCTAATTACAATGAAAAGTCTGTCTTCGGGAACAAAAGCAAAAGAAAGAAACAAACGCATCCATTGTTTTGTAATTCTTCACGAGAAGTACTAGATATTAAGCAAAGCGGGGTTAAATGAATAGTTGCACAATTTGTTCCTTCTTGTTGTAATTGTCTCTAACACAAGTTGCTGATGTTTCATGCATGTGTTGTCATTCTGCAGCCGTAGCCGAAGAGAGCAATAGAGTGAACATGACGGAGCTCAGCGCTGAGTATGTGCCAGATGCTAGAGAAAACGGAAACAGAATAATGCAGGCATCTGCGTCAGGACACGGTTCACAGTCGAATGGAGAGTCTGGCAGAAAAAGGGTAAGCAGGGAGTGTGGATAGTAATTTCCATAAGGAAAAAGTATATTTTACTTGTCCAAAAATGACGTTTGTCTAACTGACCTTCTAAACTAAAACTTGACTAGTTTACTACCTCAAACAATTCAAAACCGGATAATTTACCCCCTGAGTCGGTTTTGAAGGTTGTTTTGCTGACGTGGAGGTTGTTTTCACCAACTCAACTTAGTTTTGCTACGTGTCATTTCCAACTCGGCTGCCACATCAGCAAATTTTGCCACAGTGTCTGCTAAATCATAGTTCTTTCTGCCTCTCCCGTCAGTTTGCCGTCCTGGACATCACCTTCGCCGCAGGAACGGACCTGCATGCCTCTGCTTCCTCATGCAACAGCAGCTTCCTCATTGGCGAGCCGAGGAAACACCCACGCCACGCCCGCATTCCTCCTCCACGTGGTAGCCGAGTTCATCGCAACTGTGTGCACGGGCATGCAATTGGGGGAGCTCATGAGCGTGACTAGGTGCATCTGCTGCCAATTTGGGCGAGCGGGATCGTATTCTCGATGCAGTGCGTGTTGCACTGCCATGTCCATCCTTTCCCCTACCTCCATCTCTAATCACTCTTAACTCCGGGTACAATCAACTTAACAAATGGAGAATACTCAATCCTCTAGAGGAACTGGAAGGTTCTAGAAGAAACAAGGAGAGGAACAAGAGCCGAGGAGCCGGGGAAGAAGAAGCCGGTCTGTTCTCATATACTGTTCCTCACCGAGAGTTCCATTGGCCCAAAGCCAGCCCAATAGCTACAATGGTCCCTCAAGCCAATAGCCCTCGGGCCACATATCCATATACATGACACATCTCCTTGCCCATCAACTGCTTGACCGAATGCCCTACCCATCACATCCCCACTCCCATGCTGCTGGCTTCAAGAGCCCGCGATAACCTCTCCTCCCCTTTCTTGTTGGGTGCCCTATGTGGGGAATTAACTTTTTTACCATCCTACCGGATAGCTCACTCCAAAATACCATCCTACTGGATTTCATCCCTTAAATACCATCCAGACCCACGTGCCGTCACGCCGCGCCACACCATCCCCTTCACGCCGTCCCGCACTAGCTGCTCAGCCGAGAAGCCGCCGCCGAGCTCCCTTCTCTCTGTTGCCACGCCCGCACCGCAGTCACAACCTCTGAGTGTCATCGCTCGCTGTCGTCCCGTCGTGCGCGCAGACGAGAGGGAGAGGGAGCTGGCCGTCCCGCCGTCTCGCCGCCGTCCTGCCGTGCGCGCAGAGGAGAGGGAGAGGGAGAGGGTCGTCCCGCCATCTTGCTGCTCGCCACCACTCGCCGCCGTCTCGGGGGAGGGAGATGGCCGGGGCAAAAAGGTAGCCGGTCGGGAGAGGAGGCGGCGCGCCAGGCTTCTCTAGTCGAGCAAAGCTGCGCGAGCCGGCTGCGCCGAAGTTGCACACGGCCGGAGTTGCGCGGGACGGGCCAGCAGTGCATCTGCACGCATGGTGGGACGGCGGGGAGCAGCAGCGCGCAGAGATCGGGACAGCAACACGGGCGCGGCAGCGGAGAGAAGGGAGCTCGGAGGCGGCTTCTCGGCCGAGCAGTCGGCACGGGACAGTGCGAAGGGGATGGCGCGGCACGGCATGATGGCACGTGGGCCCAGGTGGTATTTGAGGGATGAAATTTGGTAGGGTGGTATTTTAGAGTGAGCCATCCGGAAGGGTGGTAAAAAAGTTAATTCCCCCGCCCTGTGCTGGTGTGAGACCGCCACCCCTCCCCATCTGGAGGTAGCAGCACAGCATGGTGGAGGGGTCGGGCATCCCCGTTGTGGCTACCATTGGAAAGCTCAAATCGATGATGGGGCTGGGGCTTGTGGGGAACTTTTTCGGAGAGCCGGTGAGCCTGAACTACCATCTGCACAGCTACAAAGGGTGCTGTTGGTGATGGGAGGGAAGAGGAACAGTAGTGGGGATGTGCAAAAAATGGAGTTCGGCATGAGTTTGAAGAGGCTATTATTACATAACACCCCATCACAGATGGTTATTAACCCTCTTCACAGACAGTTTTTCAAGCCGTATGAGGCAAAGGGTTTGTCATACCTACATAGCATAGATGGGTAAAACTCCGTCTATAACTGATTAGCCCACATACAGTTCTAAATATAAACCCGTCTACAAGGGTTCAGCAGCTCGTGTATTTTTCTCAACAGTCACATACAAGTTTGACATACGAATGGTTTTTTTAATACCTATCTGTGAGTCTAAGTCCTCACAGATGGTGTTCTACAAACCCGTCTATGAGTCTAAGATGTCATGGACGGTGTTTTATGAGAAACCATCTGTGACCATCGGCACAGACCACCTTCCACGGTAGATGTCACCGTAGCCACATTGTAGGGGAGATGGGGACGTGCGGGCGGCCTCACCGGTAGGTCCCTTCCCTTCCCTTCTCGATGGTGGCAACCTTGTAGGGAGTCCTTCCTATTGGGAGACGGCTAGAGGAAGCTTTTGCGTGTGTGGGATCTCAAAACTCGCGTGGGCTCACTTTGAAGCTCATGCGAGGTGGGCTCACTTTGAAGCTCACGGAAAATTGAAGGTCACTGATGGTTTTTAGCAAAATCGTCTCTGCTGCTGCGGCTACAAACAGGTGGTGGTAAAACCCGTCTAAGATCATACCACATATAGTTTTCATGGAAAAACCGTATGTAAGTCTCAAATGATTTTTGTTAAAATCTATCTATGATATTTGTAGAGATGGTTTCTTACACAAATCGGTTGTGCTATCTGGCAACCTAAGACAACAAGCCTCTCACACATACCCTTCTATCTAATAACTGTTTGTGTCTTCACCGTTGACGGTTCTCAACAAACTATTTATGATTAGCCGTCATATTTGATTGTTTTTATAGTAGTGAGCTAATGATAAGTCATGTGTCCACGCTGTCGAAACCACTTTCGCATCAACGAAACAACCGTCAAAACAGGGTCAGTGGGTAAATTGTCCGGTTTTGAATTTTTAGAGGTAGTAAATTGAGTCAAGTGTTTGTTTGGGTCAGTCGGACAAACATAATTGTAGAGGGAGGGAAATAGACTTTTTCCTTTCCATATATTACGCTTAGGTGCATAGTTTATTGACGTCGAGAAATTGTTAGCGGTGCCTCAGAATCCAGAAAAAGAAAAAGCTTTTCATTAAGTTGAACTCTAAAGAATTTTTTCGTGACAATTGGCTGTCATGAACAGTACTTAATAGCATGTACAATAGTCCCGCCTCAGTGGCCTATTAGCATATATTGCCACGTTAGCAAAATTCTTTGGCGGAAAGGGAAATAGATCATCTTTTAGATAAAGAGACTTTTCTTGGGAATATGCAGGATCACATATAGACTCATGAGACAACTTAATGTTCTTATAGGGATTGTGAGTATATGGATGCTTATTGCTTGTCATGTCCTATATAGGGATATTGTATTTTCGTTCTTTAAATAAAGAACGAAAATACAATATCCAAAGTTACGCGAGGCTGATATACAAAGCAATAGGAGAAACAGCGCACCAACCCACACCGCGCACGTGAGCCACTCGGAAACAGCACTGACGGAACTCAGAAACAAATGTGATGGGGTCGAAATGCGACCCTCTTATTACTAATATTCACGAATATCAAAAAATTCTAGTGAAAATTCGAACAAATTTACTTGGTCAAACCTGGTTAACCGAGGCAAAATCCGCTCGAATTATGATCTCGATATTCGACCAGTTTCGTAGATATTCGATCAAATTCCACCGATATTCGATCGTATTCTTCACATTTTGAACCATATCGAAAACTGATCGAATTCTTTAAAAACCGCTCGCATTTCTTCGAAAACTACTCACATTCTTCGCATTTCGATGAAGTTCAACCAAAAAAAACTAAAAAACCTCAATCTTATAAAAATCAGTAACTAATTCATATGATCTTCAAATTAAGTGAAACAAATTTTGTTGGTCTCCTTGTTACATGATCTACATGATAAAAGTATTTATACTCATGAAAAAGTTGAATATTTTCTGTGAGAAAATATATTTGATAAACCTAGTTAAATGCATAGTTATTATTTGCTAATCCAAAAATTATAAAACTAATTTTGTTAGTCTTCTTACATGATCATATACCTTTTAAAAATATATGAACTAATGAAATATTTATTGTAACATGCAGTGTGTTAAATGTGTTGCAACCTGATTAATTCATAACTAACCGATTCACACCTCCAAAATTAGTGAAACCACTTTTATTAGTTTACTTATACTATGTTTTATGTGTGAAAAATAATGGTAGACATGTAAAAGTTAATTACAATGATGTTTCTTAACATGTTCACTTTATGCTTATGAACTTTGTAAAAATCATGAAGAAATTAATAAAACTCTAAGTGAAGTGAAACAAATTTTAAAGATCCTCTTAAGATACGTCTGGCAAAAAGAATATGTGTTTGCATGTTCAGCTTTTTCTTAATGTGATGGGCCAAATCATCCGATTCATACTGTCTTTTTTTTTTCAAACTTCTTCCGCATAAAATATGATTCAAATGACATTACTTTTAAATTTTGTTTTCACAAAAGGTTTTTGAATTGTCTCTAATATTTTTAGATTTTTTAAAAAAAATTATGAATTTTTTAATTCAAATTTCGAAAACCGTTCAGTTTTTGAATGCGATGCGGCTCGTCGATATTCGGTCGAATTTTGTGAATATCGACTGAATTTGTGAACCTGCGCCCGACTCGGAAACGGACGCGCGCGCGATGGGCTGCGACTCGACCAGTCGCGTGCGCTCGTACTAGTCGTTTTGCTACTTTTTGTGCTGAAATACTAGACTATAAAGTCAGCAGTTAGGTGACTTTGAACTTGTTCGATCATAGGATCTATAATTGATACTTATGGGGAGCCTAAATTCTTTCTTCTTATCCAAGAATTGGAAATTTCTACAGTTTTTCCTTTTTATGGTTGACGTATGAATTTCTAGAATTTGTTTCTCTTAGGATTAACGTGAGACTCCTACATGAGCTCAAAATTAGTAAATGTGAAATGATAAAATTACAAAGAGCCAAAATGTAGACCAACATGTAGAGAACATACACGTTATATGAACTAAACATGTGGATAACATATACCAACTACTTTTGTGGGAAATACCAGAATACAGAGTAAGCAATTAGGTGACTTTGGATTCTTCGATATTTGGCTCTGTGATCTGTACTCACTGTTACAGAAACCCACGCATATGTTACTCCATCATTGTCGATTCCTTATGAGTCTACAGTGATGTTGCATCACTGCTGATTCATATCACGTAGCCGCATAAAAGTTCATATAAAAAGAACCGATAGTGATACTATCATTACCGGTCTTTCTTATAAAACTGACTATGATACTTAATTATCATTGCCGATTCTAGCCATCATCACTGCCAATTCATAAAGTATCACTGTCGGTTTGTAACACGAACACGAAGCAACAGTGATAATGGATGACATTCCATCTTAAAAAATTCATAATTTTTTCATACGAAATTAGATAGGGCAAACTTTATAGTTAATAACTTTTTATATGAGGTTGTTTAAATGCCCAAATAATCATAAGAAAGTTTCAGAAAACAAGAAACAAAAGGAAAGCATATCCTATTGTCATCACTAGTACCTCTGTAGTGGGATGATATATTTCGCACGTGAATAAATCGCGTGACCTGTGACGATGCGTATGTGTGCTAGCCTAGGGTGTTGGTCGAGTGTAAAAAAAATTCGGATAAAAAAACTATCGATTCGAGGACCGACTATCACGGACTGACAATTTATTATCACTTTCGGTTCCAAAACCGGTAGTGATACTCGATGAGTGATAAGCAGTTACAAACCTGCAGTTATATGCATTTCTGTAGCAGTGGCTTACAGAAAAAATCCTAAATGCTTTCTTTTTATTGGATAATAGGAAATTTCTAGAGACCGACTACTTTTGTCCTGCTATAGAGCAAAATTTTGAATGATATTTTTCTTGGTTTTTCCTTACATCCATGATATTCGGTTATATATAAGTGTGGTCATCCATGGTGTAATATTTCCTTCATTTTAGTTTTGTATTCGGACTCCTGCATATAATATAGGAGAGGGGGAGGATAAATTAATGTTTAGCTGTAAAAGAATATGGAACGATGCAAGACAGTAGCAATTTAGGTTAATTTTGTTATAATGGCATATGTGTAATTTAGGAGCAGGTACTCGGGTTTATTGGGTTAGTTTTTTCGTAGGGGGGAGATGGGTAATTTAGAAACAAATATTAAGGGTACTTTAAGTTAATTTTTTCATAATAATGTCGTTAGAAACAACAAAGGAATACCAGAAATTATCACAAAATGCAAAACATTCGACCATAGATTTAGTGGACTCTAATCATCATTGACAGCAATAGTTATTTGATCTAACATGTTTCTAGATTAACCCCCACCCCTCCCCCTCCCCACGGCAGTATTAAAATGTCATGCATGGAGGTTTGGCATGCATATATACCTACAAAGGTAACCCTGGATCCTAATTTGATAAAGATGCGTGTATGCTGTTGCACGAAGTACATAAAGTAACCTAAATTTGAAAGAATATATTAAATATTTCCTGTAGACATCAATTGAACATAACACACACGGGAACAATATGCAAATAGATCATTGACTCCATAGGTGAATAAAGTGAAATCTATTGCAAAGTATTTTAGCTATATATCAAAGTAGAGTTAAAGTGCTTTGCAGAGTAAGAATAAAAAATATGTATATTTTAAGTTGGATTGATGTCTTGAGGAAATATAACTTTTTTTTACATTTCTGAGGATGTTGTGATAATTTGCATACTCAGTCATGCTTTTTCGTGCGACAGCATGTATATATGTCCAACGAGCGTTTATGAGCTTACTTTTAGCTAAGGCCTTTTTTGGAAGAGGGGGGTTGTTCTAGGAGCTTTTACAATAATTTGAACTATAAAATCATATAGCTTTGGATCATGCCCCTTTCTAAAACAGGTCCTAATTGTTTAATTAAATTCTTATGTCTAGAATTTACCCCCACATAATTTATACTGCTTTGATGTTCGATTTGATTATTATTTTTTATTTATGATTAAAATACAAAGCATCGCTAAGGCTTGGACAGGCTGCCCAACTATAATCAACTAAAATGTACACTTCACTTGGAAAAAAAAAATCTAATGAAACCTTGTGCAAAAGGAAAAACAGGAAGTATTAATTTGTACAATAACTCCATGATATTTGACTAGATAAATTTGATGAGCAACTAAAAACAACATAACCATACTCGCGAGTTCAAACCATTGGTGGACAATTGATTCATCCCCGTACAGAAAAGGCAATCAACAGGATTTTCAATACGTCTCCTAATTAAGTTGTCTTCATTAGCTTATTATGAGAGAGCAACCACACAAAAAAATAAAAAATAAAAACCTTGGTGGAACATCTAACTTCCAAAAGGCAGGGATGAAAACGGGTTGCACTTCTCTAAAATTAATAATATCATACAGAGATTGAAGAATATTAGACACATGATTCATGTTGCCAAATTGTAGTCTTCGTCACAAGATGGTGCTTAATCTTTAGTAAATGCTCACAAAATTAGTGCGTTTTTCTAACAAAATAATATGGATGTGTGTGGCAGACACAGCCTTTAGATCTCACGACGCACTCGGGTCTCATGGATGTGGACAAGCAGCTGGCACAGTGTTTCAAGAAGGCCGTAACTATAAATTGGGCTCTCATTTTAGCCCTTTTGTCGACAACATCCTGCCGGGATGAAGAAGAACAGCACAAACGCAGGCAGATGTTCGGTATCTCATGTGCGGTCTCTCTGATACTCAATTGGGTATCTCAGCTTCTCGCCGGATTGATGGCCCAGCGGGCGACATCTGTTGACGGCACGGTCGACGTTGAAAGGGTTGATGCCCGGGACAGCCGCCGTATCTATGTGCTTTGCATCATGACGTACCTTTGCAACATTTCTCTGACAGTTACAGCGGTCTTTCTTGCAATGCTTATCAGAAGACAGTACGTCTGGTTTTTCTTCCTTTTCTTCCTGCATGTCCCCTGCTATTGTTACATCTTACTCAAAGCATGGGACAACGGCATATCCTGGGGGGTGGCACAATACGAAGATTATCGCACGGACATGGACTTTTTCTTCGGGCTCTGCTTCGAGATCACGCAGACCAATTTTGCGGCACTCTCGGCAACCCTATTCGGATACATGCAGAGAGGACAGTGTACGGATGTCCATTTCCGGGCTCCTCCTTATGGCCTTGTTCACAGTGCCGCCAGCGGCAGACCTCCCAGGCCATCGAAAATGGCTCATCACAGTACTGATGAAATACGCGACATATCTTCTGTTCTGCTTGTGCTGTCAGTTCTTGGTCTGGGCGCAGCCGTTATTATAATGTGTCGTTGGTATGCTTTTATACCTGGCATCCTGGTTCTTCTCTATTGTCTGATTGTTTTTAAGATCACTGGAAATGGAATGGTCGTCAAGGTCGTGCATATGATGCGAAGGCTAAAGGGTGCTCCGCCGTCTGTTGGTGAAGGAACAAGCACCACTAGCCAGAGTATTGAACTCCAGAGTACAAATCTTCACGAAGAGCTTGACAAGGCTGCCGATGAGGACAATCTCCTGCCGTCTTATAATGTAGCAACAAGCACTGCTAGACAGAGAAGCGAACCCCAGAGTACAAATCTCCAAGAAGAAGTTGACAAGGCAGCCGGTGAGCAAACTCTCCTGCTGATTAACATCTACTCGGTCCTATCTGGAGGGCTCATGGTAACGTATTCTCTGAACATTGGTGCACAGTACAAGGCAACTGTGATCTGCATGTACTTGGCGATATCTGCCTACTTGATCCAGGTCATTGCAGTGCGCGAGCTCAGCGCGCGCAAAACCACTGTGCTGATATGTAGAGTCATTGCGGCTCTTCTTGTGGTAGGGACGATTATATGCGTTATTGTGTTCTTTCTGTGTCAGCCACTTCATCTTCCGTCCTCCTCGACCTCAAAACCACAAGTCAACAAACCACCCCGCGGTTAACTGCACAATAATCTGCGCATCACCTCGTACCTCATATATTCATATCGTCTGTGCACAGGGAAATACAATTCTGAATCTGTACTCATTATGATCACGAAGTTGTTTTCTCCTTGAGATTTGTGCCAAAACAAATTGTTTGAAATTTATAAATCAACTAGTTATCTACCCGTGCGTTGCAATGGGCGTCAAAAATTTGTTAAACAAAAGTGATACAACGTATGTACAACCATTCAAAAATTATTATTCCAATTCCTTATTCAACATTTTGATGATCACATCTCTCCTGGCTATGTTGCACCATACAACATCTATATTCTACAGACCAACTTATCTACTAATTCATTGAAAAAAACATTATACTAAAAACATAACATGTAATGAGAGGATAAAACAACTTGCCCACTTTGTTTGCAATGATGAAGTACTAAATAAAATGTTTATTCGCCAGTGGCACCAACACAGAATATTTATTACCACCGATTCATAACTTGGAGGCATTGCAATGGAAATCCAAAATTTTGCAACGCATGATAAGCTACAACAAAAGGCTATCTTGTACTACATGATATTTATATTTTCTAAAGATTAGTAAGATCATAGTCGCAAAGAAATGAGAATATGTACTTAGTTCAAGATGACTAAATTATATCCAAAATCATGTGGACCACTATATAGTCAATACATGAGAAGACCAAAAAAGATCAAAGTTGTATTTAGACAGGACTTATGTCACCATATTGTTTCCTACGCTTGCAACGGGAGAAAAAGTATCTTAAATTAAATGTCACCTTCTCATACTCCAGGTTGGGGTGAGCAGCACGGCGAGAGAAGGAAAGGAGAATGAATCATTATTTGGCATGAAAATGACAGAGTAATAAAACATTCATCCCTACGTTTTCTACAGGTTTTGTTGAGATACATAGTAGAATGCCCGTGCATTGCCATGGAAAAAATAAAGTAACTGAACCTATCGGTTAAATGATGTCCTATGTGTCATACATAATTAATATTTCATAAAACTCAATTTTAGTTATAAATAGGATGTCTTCATTGCATTGCAAGAGCACATGACAATTTGCACAAAAACATGACAGATAATAATTGCACCCCCTCCAGTCTTTAAGCCAGGAGAGAATAAAATCTTGCCATCGTTATTTTTTTCCAAGATACGGACAAAAAAACATATATCTTTGTAAGTGCATTTAACAATAGGAATCTTAGAGCATTTCTGTCCAGAGGTTGAAAAAATTGCAGCAAGTTTCTATTCAGTGACCTGCAAATCAAAAGGAGGACCATAAATCAAGAAACAAAAAAGGAAACCAGATATACCCAAATAGAACAGCTTATTATATTTGATATTCTCACATGCTGACCAATGTTAGAGACATAGATAGTTCACTGCACTCTGTCACGTGGCCGATCTCCAATCCTCCTCCTCCCTTGGAGGAAGCCATTCCTTCTCTGTAACCATAGATCAAATGTAGCTGATTATTCCAAAGAGAAGTACTCTCACTGTACTACCTAATTCGTTAAAGAGAAGTACTCTCACGGTAATGCATTATAGGGCATATCCAACCAAACGTGTTTAACTGTATCAGTTCCCCTCTGTAACCTGATTATGTTACAAAGTGGTGAACCAAACACTACCTAAGTATTTCTGCTTGGTACCAAACGTGTTTGGTGAGAGATGGTAAGAGATAAATATGTAAGCATGAGAGACACATGTGTGAGATAGTAAGAGATAAATATGTAAGTATTGTCAGACGATATGGAGTATAAGAGAGATGTGTGAGCATGAGAGATATAAGTGTGATATGGTAAGAGATGAATATGTAAGTATTATCAGCCGACATGAAGTAGGACCGTGCCTGGACCGACATGGCATGACGCCGGCACTGTGTGCTTAGGGTCGTGCTTGGGCTTTCCTAGAGTTGACTCGTGCCGATACGACATGGCACGATGAGCCGATCGTGCCTAATGAGCATGGCACGAGGAATGACAAGGCCGGACTGTGCCAGCACAGCACGGCCCAAGTCCTAGCTCTATCCATGGCCGGGACGACCTCACTACATGTCGCCAAGAACCCCTCAAACCAAACCCCCAATCCGTGCTGACGCCCCTAGTACACAGCCCGTGCACCACCGTGCTTGGGTTCGACGGCACTGTCGCTCCCCACATCCTCTATCTTCCCCATCTAATCTGATGCCGCCAGAACTCCATGCCACCTCTCCTACCCTCCATCGGATGGCAGCACTACTCCTCGCTTCTCCTCCCTCTCGTCGGTAGAGAAGACACCAAAAGAGGAGCCGGCAGTCCAAACCATCGGTGTCAAAGTCGGGGGCGAAGCACCTTTTGGAGAGACTAAAAATTACCTTTTTTATATCGGATCAGTTGAATGCCCGTACATTGCAATGAAAGCTAAAAATTTTCAAGGAAAGCTATCATTTTTTTTAATATTAAAAACTGCTGACACCAAGTCATCTACATTACACTTCCTGACCAAAGTTGTGCTTAAACAATCTTGTCCAAATGTTTCCGCATTAGAGTTTTTTTAATAATAATTAATTGTCCATGCATTACAATGGGAGTCAAGAATCTTCATAAGATAGTATAAATTATAAATGGTATTAATTATAAATGCACTTACTGCATTGCTACGGAATATTTCGATTCGTGATCCTCATAACATATCCGTCCGAATTTAACAATGAAACTACAAACATCACTATTCTGCAATGATACCAATAAGATACATTGCAGAGCTGAAACCACTAACCCTGAGTAGTTCTGTTGCATCAGAATACAACCTCGTGTACATGGCTAATCTGATCAGGTACCTAGCTTCTAGATGCGACAAATAACTTAGCAGGAAGCCTGAAAATCTGCTTCCTGCAGATGACTGAAGCAACCAATAATTGATGTTACCTGACAAAGAATAAAATTTTTTATCTCAGGATCAAAACTTCGTGTAGATTCATCCCCAAGCACACAAAATAGGGGTAAATTATACCCCGTACATCAAAATGTGCAAATTCTAGCCCACCTCCCGTGATCAACTTCACTTCAGAGCTAACAAATGTTAATTAATCTTTTGTGTAAGGCACGATTTCTAAAAAGGATAAAAGAATTTGCAAGCAGTAAGACATAACTTCATATATATATTAAATCTAAGTAAATTTGGTCCTTTTATCAATTGTTAGATTCTGAAACAACATGCCGAGCATCATGTGCAGTTCAAATTCTTGCATGTATCAATCTATGACAGAGTGATAACTGCTAAACACGGAATCAACGAATGTTCAAGCACTTTTTTGAAGAATCATAGTGTGCCGACACCAGAAACTTGTCCGTTGGGTTTTGGTTGCAAAACTGAAATACAAAGACAGAAAATGGGAGCACATCACGAGGAAAACACATCCTAAGTCTATAATAAGGTAGCGCTTGCACATTGACAAAAGTCTGTAGAGATTGCTTGCCTTGAGTTACAACTCTAAAGAATCAATCAAGAACAGAAAGGTCCACGAGTCTTCCCAAAAAAAAAAAAAGAACATATCGAGCAAGCCAAGGAAGGACACATGACGACTAAATTGGAGAATTACCACACATGACGACTGAATTGGAGAATTACCTGCTATGTTGGTGGAATTTCTTGCTAGACTTCTCCTTCTCCAGGGAAAAAAAAAAGCTTGCATTGGCAGTCATAATCAATACTGAAGCAAACTAATTTCTTTAGTCAAATCACATAGTTTTTGGCAAAAAGAACTTGGAAACATGGTACTAAGAGTGCTACCTTAGAAGAATAATAAAATTAGAGTCCTATCTGCAATAGCTTTGTGAAACACAAAAGAGACGTCCTAACCTGAAGAACAAAATTAACAAAAAAAAAAACTTTGTATGCACAGATAAATTTGTTTTGGTAGTGTATCCCATATCTGTTGTACATAATTTGCAATATTCGCGATGAGAATATCACAACCTAGTATAGCTATGTCGTTCTCAATGTAGCACACCATGATGAGAGTAGTATTGAATACTGATCTCCCAGCAAACCATGATGAGAGTAGTATTAAGTACTGATCGAGTGTCCCATTACTTCACACACTCGTCCATTTGAGGGAGGCAGCTTGATCCCTCCCAACATAAATAGTTGGATGATCAAAATCAAATGGAGGCCACAACTTGTGTGCACTTGCAATCTCGCTGGCACAAACAGATGCAACATGTGCCTGTGATGCTTACTGATCAAACTATACTAAGAGTAAACTATCTAACTTAGGCACTTCAGCTTATACAAAAAGTTTCCGATGATGCAAACCTGTCGTAGCATATATACCAAACAGGTTGAGAAGACTACAAGAAAACTTATCAAACATGATTTTATTCTAATTGCTTGCAATAGTGTACGATTTATAATCAGATCTGGTCTAATTTGGCCTCATAAACATTCCATCAAACACCTTGTAAGCATATTTTACACCCTGGATTTATGTAAACAAACATACTCATCTTGTACACGTCCACTCATTATTCTAGCTAACAGGAAACATAGAAGCAACGTAGGTAGCTTACTTCCATGGTGGGTTAGTTATACAATCACTGCAGTAGTATCTCACTTCCATGGCAGCCAAGGATGAGGTTATGTTGGACAAGGGTTTTGATGGTGCTGAAAGATCCGACAGAGAGAAAACATATTACGAATCTTACAAAACAGAGAGGGAGGGCATAGGATCAAATCAAGAACCAATTGCTCCCAAAATTAGAAAAGCATACGACCCCTAATTTTTGCAAAGAGGCTACAAGAACCTAAGCTGGCCTCACCTGGCACAACTGCTCGTACCACCTGAGCTTGACGTTCCCCAGCTCTTCCTCCCACTCCTAGACCATCCTAGGTAGCGGGCCCATCAGGACACACCTCGCCGCCTTCGCCCATCGAACAGGTGCCAGCGGCCGCCGGTGACAGCTAGATCTGATGCAGAGAGCAGCACAGCAGAAGGCACTAAGAGATGAGAGAGGAGCAGAGGAAAGTGACAGTGTGGGGATTCGGGCGGCAAGCAGAGATAAATGGCGGCGGGTGCCTTGGCAGACCATGGCGGCCGATTGGGAGCGATTACATATTGATGTAGCAGAAATTGGAGGCGGTTGTGCGTGGGGGCCAATCGCACGAGGAGCGGGAGGATGCGGTTGAGGAAGAGTATTATAGGGAGTATAATACACTTTGTTCACAGATGCTAAAACATAGGCAGAAATTCTATGTTTGTGCTTAACATAGTCGGTGACGTATACTGAGTGATCATTTTGTCCCTGTGTTGAATATTTGCTCCAAGTAAATTATACAGCAAGTACAATTTTTTCGGGTAAAAATTACAAGCTTTGAGATAATCATAATTTCTTTGGAATCAAAATAATGGCTTGAAAACCTGTCATTTTTCTGTCTTGGTTGAAGATTGTTCAATTCAGCTTTAGAAATGTGAGATTGATTCTGTAGAGCGTTGTGTCATTGTGCCAAAATAAGCAAGATGTTCTATCTTCTTTTCAATAAACTTTTGTAGCTTTTGAGAGTATTGTAGTTCCTTGGGGCATTGATAGCATGTTCCAATTTTTATTGTGTTTAGTTCTTCTTTTGTTTCTATGTTCAATAGTCAAGCATTGTTTAGTTCTTCTTACCATCTACCTGTTCAGTTTAAGACAATAGTCATTGGTAACTTTTACATTTTGTGACACTCCTTTTTGTTTCTATGTTCAATTCCAGAAACCAACAATTTGACATGCTTCTTTCCCATCGCAGCAAGCCAGCAAGGTCCAGGACTCCAGGGGCAGTCAAAAGCTCTATTGCACTTATGCATCATGTATTCAGGTACAATCATTTGGTCGTCCATCGGTGAGTGCAATACAGGGCTGCGTCATTCATCATTCCCGGCGTGCAAGAAATCTGCTAATTGTAGAAGCTAATTGTAGAAACGATATTGATAATTAGAGGGAGTGAATAGGTGTCTCATTTTTTTTTTCAAAATCAATAGTTTTCTCCTATTTTAATCTCCTAGCGTATCTTAAAACTCAAGCGGAAGCGAATCACTCAGAGAGAAGAATTAAGAAGGAGAAATAACGAGACAATATGACTCAACGGAAGGTATATGCACTCTATGTTCCATTCAAAGCCATTTTATATGTCTTAGCACTTGAAAACTCACAACTTGCAAGAAACAAAGAGAGGAACACCGGGCGAAGATGATCTTCAGGTTGATGGTATAGAAAGGAAATTTAAGACCCTGTCACATATGTATGTGTATGAGAATTTTATACCTTTAACAACAAGAAGATCAACTTTGCAATATGCTGAAATTTTCAGCTCAAAAGATGAACAAAAATCACAAAACAGAGGAGCAAACCGAAAAGACAAATAGATTCAATAGAGGAAAACTAGAAGGAGATGAGTGCAAGCAATTGCAAGAAAATGGTTTCTATTTTTGAAAGAGATCAACCCTATTTTAGACATATTACAAGAAGTTTTTGCTCTCTAAAAGCTCTAGCCTATTACAAGGCTAAATATATCCTCTCCTCTTCCCTAAAACCTATCTCTTTGATCTGAAATGGCTGGCACACCTCCTCAACCAGCCAACCTCTCTATTTATAGAGTAGGAAACCAATTGACATAATGACAATTTACAATGTGCCTTGCATAAATCCAATTGTAAAATCAATTGACACGTGGAAAATCAAACTGTGTAGTTTTTCTTTAACGAAAAATCTATAACAATGTAGTAAATCGTCATTAGTTGCCCACCTTCTATGATGTTTTTTTTTTACCAAAAGTGTCATAAAGAGTAACCTGGGATGGAGCCCTGCATTTAGTGACCATCTGAGCTTATCTTTGATGAAGAGTAACCATCATATATTTTTAATGCCACATAAAAGGTATGACATGGCAGGCACGGATAGCAGTGGCCCCCATGTGTCAATTCCCACCTAACAGCGTGGGTCCCGCTGGCTAAGATGGAGCATGGGCCCCACATGTAATAACATTGGTTTTCATCAATTTTTTGTTTTCACCATAGGGCCCACATGTAAGAATTTCACATCCCAAATTTTTAGATTTTGGAATGTGAAAAGATAACACTAAAGATTCAATGGTTTTCCCATACTTGTTAAAATTTTGCACAACATTTAGTTTAAATTCGCAATTAAATATTAGAGACAAACCTATTTTCATAAAGAAACTAAGTCATTTAGGTTATATAAGTGCTGTAGCATTCATATTGGGTCTTCTTAGATTTATTTCTTGCATTAGGGTTTCCTCTTTATTATTACTGGCTTTCCTGTTTTCAGGAAAGAAAACAATTTAAAAGGAAATAGAAAAGATAAGAGAGAGAACCTAATCTAATCTCAGGCCCCAACGTGAGCTGCACGTGGCCCATCTCCATCGGCCCATTCTTTTGTCTTTTTTTTTCGCGCGGCCCAAACAAGCCACCTGCTCTTTCTTTTTTTTCCCAGCACGTGAGCTGCAGCTGCCTTCGGCCTTTTTAGAGGGTAGAAACGCTAGCCTTCGGTTTTTTTAGCACGTGGTTCCTGCCCATGGGCTAAGCCCAGCTGCAGCCGCAGGCCACCAAATCAGCAACAGCTGCCCGCTGCTTTTGCACGGGCTGGTGCCAGCGCAGGCCATGCCTCGCAGCGCACACGCGAATTTTTTTATATTTTTTCTTTAATATTTTCACGAATAGGCTACCGTCGCTCGTTCAGCATGCAAGAACAAGATCTCGCCTGTTAAATGGGTGAGATCTTATGAGCCCCGACGGTCAAAGAAATAAAAAACAGAAGAGAGGAAGATTTCGCCTGTTTTACCATGTTGTCTCCCGTTTAACGGGCGAGACCTTGTTCTCGCCTGTCTAATGGGAGACATGTTGTGTATATATATATTTTTAAGGCAATTCAAAAAATATTACACATTTATTCCGCAAAAAATGTTAGTTGAGTACTTTTTTATATCTTGTTTTGAAAATTTTAGGTCGATGTAAATTTGGTCGATATTTGTTTGTTTTATTTGATGTAAAAATTTATGAGTAATTTTTTAGGAAGTAAAATTGGGAGGATAAAAATTCTATTTTTTTGAACAATTGTAGTTGTGAAACAATATTAGCATAAAACCCGGTACGGAGGTTACGTACGCTGATAAACAGAGATGACAACTGTTGGTGTAAAGAATAGTAGCGTCCCCTCGTGGGCGGACCCATTTCGGTAAGATATCGGCAGGTGTTGCGTGTCATGATTTGTCCTGAACCATGGCCGCCTCGCGCGACCAGGTGAAAAAGTGCGAGTCGTGTCAGCACCATGACCGGAATACCTACCTACCACCCCGGGCACTGCAAACCATACCACTCTTTCGGCTTGTCACTGTCTAGGGGCTGGACATCATGGGACCGTTCTCTAAAGTCCCAAACAGCCATAAATTCCTAACCTCAGGCACGACCGTGACCACCGCACGCGGAACTGGTCGTAGATCACTAACGACCTCCAGTTTCCTGGCCTCACGCAGTCGGGTTGACTAGAGTCCACTGATTATACAGCTTGCGAAACGCGAGATCTTCGTATGAGGCTGCTCGGAGACAAGCCTGTTTGACTATTTTGCAGGATCTTTCGGACTAGCGTGGAACGACTTATAAGCTTTTTCAAATTAAAGTAATCAAACCCTTTATGTTGCAGGACTCCATGGACAAGCACGGTTCCCTGCCACATTCCGAGATTTGTTAGCCCGCTCGCTCGTGTTGACGGGACGAGATCCGAAACTAACCCGCTCGCACGATGATAGGGTAAAGGCACCCGAGGGTTAACGACCACTTTGCCACAAGTCCAAAATCGGGTTGAGCGCTGGTCGCCACCGAAAGGCTCGTCATGCTAAGAGTCTCCCTCAGCGTCAGGAATGTTGCTCTCGAGCGGCTTAATGCGATGCTCCCTAAGCGATACAGGCACTCCGAAGACTATTCATCATCCAAACACGGAGAAAAACCACATAAGGGCCAAATGCCCGTCATTACAAAGCCCAGGGGTTGGTTCCTGATAAGCCTACAACATTCCTCCTAAGATGCAAAAATACCCTTGAGGGGGTTGAATCGGACGATCCATAGATAGGAACAAAAGGCATACAAAAATAAATCAGCTCGGGCGCTGAGTTCCTCCGTGGTCATCCGAGTACCTTCTAAACCGGCGCTGACTGCAGCAAGAGGTCCAAGTCAGGGAAGTGGTCGCTTACACAGGCGAGGGCCAGGCAGGCGCCAGAGACTCCGACCTCGAAAAGATGGTCACCGACGGTCTCGCGAATCCTCTGCTCAAGGCCACTTGCCTCCTCGGATGCCTCCAGGAACCACTCGACATGACCGAACACGGTGTTCTCAGGGATCGGACAAACCTGGACGCCGGCGGACCGAAGCAACGAGTCGAAGGGGGTGAAGGCTCGGCTAAGTTAGTTGTAGAACTCCACTCGTCGCTCGTCGCTCTCCATGGTTAGCCGCTCGAGTTCCTTTCGCACCACATAGAAATCTTCCCGGCAAAGGTGAATGCGGTCGTAGAACTCCTCTCTCTGCTGGGCGCTTTCCCTGGTCGCCCATTCCAGAACCCTCTTCACCCCGAGCAACTCCTTCTGGTAGGCTAGTCAAAAAGCAAAGGGCAAGCCATACCAGTGTCAGCCAGACGAACCCTACTGGTGTAACCTAGGACCATCACACGATGCGAGTGGTCAGTAAAACGCACCTTGAAGGTCGCTCGAAGTACTCGCCCACTCGGCCATAGACCCCCGCACACGTCTGGCTGCCACCTCCAAGGATTGTCGGTCAGAAGGGTGGTCGATGGATATGGTTGGGGATTCGAGGAGGGCTATGGGGCCAATCGGCATGGGCGGCAGATCGGTTCGGGAGGGAGGCTCGGACACTCCAGGAACTCTCTGACAACAATGACACAATCTTGTCAGGAAACAAAGGTGAGGGGCTCCATTAAAAATATGTTACATAACAAAGGTTACAATTGAGTTTTCTACTCCTCGGCGGCCTCCACCCGGAAGATGGACACCACGTAGTCCACCGCCCCTTAGCATTCCCACTGAAAGTCTCTCCTTGGCTTCCGGTCTGGCAACCGCGGCCCCTTCCTGGACCTAGTCCAAGTTGAAGTTGGGGTCACGGTTGCGGTAGCACTGGAAGACATACTCCGCGGTCGCCCTCACCGCCTGCAAAACGTCCTCCGCGCCCTTCAAAGCCTGGGTGGCAGGGAGCTCAAAGAAGTGCTCTGTGAAGACCCGGAGGGGGTAGGCCCAGGCTCGAGCGGTGTGGGCATCCTTTGCCTCAATCACCCGCAGCCTGCGGCTACCCAGGGGATTTGCCAGTGCTCCGAAGGCTTCCCAGAGAATGTTGAGGGTACTGCACTCATCCTCCTTGAGCTAGGAGCGCTCGGCGGCCAGCGCGGTTTTTCTCTTGGGAGAACTCTCCGCACCTCCTCTACAATCAGTCAGCTGCTTCTCCAGCTCGGCGCATCTGTTGGTCGACGTCTCCTTCTCTTCAACCAGCTTGCAGACAACGGTCGGGAAACGACCGACCCATGAGAGCAAGTCAAGAGTCGAAGCAGACCCCTCGACCGGGCTTGTGGGGCCTAGAGCCATCGTCAATACGCTGAGGGGCAAAGCCAACTCTGGCAGAGGCACTGGGGTATCTGGCCGGGGCACCATCAGGGGGGGCGACCATGGTAGGCGCGAGGTGGCCATGTTGCAGCCGAGGGTGAGGGCTTTTTCCACGCCACCGACAAGGACATGTGTCGATTACTTCGGAATCGAAATCACGGGAAAGAAACAGATGGATTGTTAACGAGCTTGTTAAATTGCACAAGCAATCCTTGAACGGAAGACTGCCTGGTTGTGATGGGAGAAAGGGTTCATTCATAGCTAGTCCACTCCCGTTTAAGGAGAAAGAGGGAACGAGACCCGCCAAGAAAAATGAAGCAAAGATTACGATCTCCCCCTAGCGGGGAGCAGGAACATCTCCCTCGGGGTGGTATCCGGAGGACAGACGACGTGAAGGCAGTGGATTCTCATACATCTGCTCCAACTTCGTGCCGGTGCACTTGGACTTCGTGAAGTCGACCTCCTCTCCAGTGCGCGGCGCCATAGGGATGCAATGGTGGTTGTTTGAAAGACTCTGGTGGGGGCTGAAGGTGGAGGTCTCTAGCACAAGAGCTTGGGTGGCGGAGAGATTTCTGGGGCTTTCCGTCCTCCCATTTATACGACTAACTCAGTTTTGTCGCCCCAGCTCCTAAGGATCCATTTGGGGAACCCAAATTCCCTCAAAATCCAGTATCCATTAAAGTTTTCTCTCTCCCATGATTCTCTCCCTTGCGCACACTTCCCTAAATTATCTCTTCCACTATCCTTTTTCTATGGACGATTAACCTCCCCTCGGGATGCGGTTTTCCGGGCTAAACCACTAAAGTGGACCGCATCGCTAACCACTCCCCGGGTGAGCTCATGTTCACATAAGGGCCCAAGTGGTTCAACAGGGTCCAGTCATGACCATCTGACAAACTGCTTAGTCTACCGCATCCGCGAAGGACCTTGGGGGCTACTGTCAGTGTATAGAATAGTAGGGTCCCCTCGCGGGTAGACCCACTTCGGTAAGATATCGACAGGTGTTGAACCATGGCCGCCCCGCGCGACCAACCAGCAAACCCTGCGACCAGTCCCCAGGTCACAGGAGCAAACCCCACGACTAGTGCACTGTAGCCCATATTCGGCACATCGTGTACCGAATATAGCTTTTTCGGTATACAGTGTACCAAAAATCTATTTTTGGTACACAGTGTACCGAATACGAATGCTAAATTAGTAAATACGACTACATGTTATCTATTTCGGCAAATACGCTAATGTATGTTATCTAATTTTGGATTTTTGCTGGCTGGTGCATAGATTGAGTGCATGGGCTTGGCAGGTGGATGGAGCATAGGATTCGCTGTGAAAGCTAGAAAAGTTGTGGCACTGATACATGGCAGAGATTCCCTACAAAAGTTGTTGCTTGGTGTGGTCATTTTATTCTACAAAAGTTCAGCAATTAGTTATTGTTGCCTCTGCATGGAAGGCAGAGTATCCTATGAAAGCACTGGGCTTAGAAAAAATGTAGTGGTAGAATGATAAATCCCAGCCATTTCATTGATGAAAGTAAAGTACATCACTTATAAGGGTCATCGTTAGCATTCATTGCCTGTCTGCGGCTACAGTAAATAAGACAATATGCACCGGCTCGTACCCTGCTCGTACACATTCTATGATAAGTTACAATAGCATGTAATGCTCCATCGTTAAATAAAACATGCCTTATGGAAAGACAGATTGTCAGGTAAAAGAAAAAGTCTATTGGGATGGTGGAAAAGATATAGGCTTCTCATCCAGATATTCCCAGCAAATCTCTTGAAGTTGCATCCATGAGGGTAGGGCTTGCTACAAACGTACCCTTGTACTATTCCGTGTGCCACATGCCCCAGAATAGCCGGTAGGCCACACATGCATTGTGGACGAGCCTCTATGTTACCGCATGTAGTGAGGTACTTATCCCACCACTCTTCATTGAGTTCCTGCAGCCTCTTCTTCAGTTGTTCAACACCCACGCGCCTCATTGCCTCAGCCTCATCGTAGCCGTAGTTGATGTTCGCGTACTCATCTTCATCCACGTACCATTCTAACTTGCACCTGGGCTTGTCATACTGTTGGAGGGAAGCAGGTGAACTAGATGAAAAACGTAGCACGGTAATACAATGGCATGCACACTTACCCCGCAACTGAACCAAGCAACCATGACAAGCGGGAACGGTTTCAGGCTTGCTATTCTACCGCAATTGCATCGTTGTATGCGTGCCTTGTGTGCTTCTATATCCAATTCCAGTTCCCTCTTCTTCTGCTCTGGGTCTTCATTTATCTTTCACTCTTCATCCTCATGCTTGCATCTATCATGGATGTCGCACCATAGCTCGTAAGGGCGCATCTTGCCCTTACCCTTGTTGGACCCGGACCCAGACCCGAACCCGGAAGCCATGGAAGCGACTGTGTTGGATTGTGTTGGAGATGAAGTAGCCTTGGATGGTATACCCTTATATACACAAGTATGGAGATTTTTTTGCGATGCTAGTGAGGGTCTGAGAGATTCCATTCGCGCGTGGAGATAGTGCATGCATTGGATGCCTTCCTGCAGGGAGCGATCACTGGACTCTGGACGTTGGCAGCATGCGGTCATATCGCCTTGAAAAGGTGGCAGCGAGCAGTTTTATCAATCTACCAACAGAGAGACGCATCGCTCTGAAAAGGTGACAGTCTCTTCAGCTCAGAAGCACCTTCATTGTCTACTGACATGACACATTTTGAAGACACATTGGTTTCTCTATAGGAATGATGATGAGTTCCGGTGCTGATGAGTTCCAGACGATTAAACATTTGCTTCATCTACCACCATGCTCTTGACGGTGATGGAGCATAGAGGGGAAATGATACATACGAAGTGGTGACTTTTCATTGCAGTAGTGAAATGGGGGCATGTGTTTTGTTGCCAATTTTGCGAGGTAAATAGCCAGCCTGCAATGGAGTCACACCAGATTCAATCATCGTCACTTGCGTGGGTCAGAGGAACAACTGGGGGTAATATCGATGTGTACTAGCGGTAGGCAGAGGATTTGTCACTGTTATGAACTGGTCATTGTACAAGTTTAGGGTCCAAATAGAATCACGAAACAAAAATACGGTACATAAAACATATTATGACAGTAACAATAACGTAGTAGTATGAAGAAGGACAAGTACATAGCACCATGAAAGTAGCAATGACATAGCTGCCTACAGGTTACATCCCCTCTTAGGGACGAGGCCCTGGTCGCATCCGTCCTCGAGACCCTACGCCTCCTCACTCTCACCTGGTTAGCTGAGTATGTGAGGTGGTCTGGTGGAACGATCGGCCACTTAGGACGTTCCGCTGGTGATGGAGTGGTGTAATCGTCCTGGGAGGGCTGTGTCCCCGGGAGTCGTGCCCCAAGTAGCTGCGACGCACTGAGCTCATTGATCTGTCCGAAGATGAACTCGTACCCAGGGACCTGAGTAACGTACCTGTTAAGCAGGTCCATGTAGGTACCATGCGCCTCTACATCCCAGAGATCGTCGATCTTTGCACATGGAACAACAAAGAAACCATGTTTACATTGATAAACCGTGACATACGTAACAGTTTGCTATACATGAATCATGTGTCGTACCTGAGCCAGGGATGCGAGAACTCAAAGGACTTGGGTCTACGGAGTAAGGGTGTGTCGCCGAGCTGGGGCCGTAGAAGGGGTCACCACCACTGTTGAAGGGTGGCCTAGACGTTGTCACGCCATAGTTGGGGTTACCGGCGCCTGAGAACAAAAATCGAGGCAACACGGCACTGTACTGGGGGTGAGAAGCCCCAGTGAAGGCCTGCCTCGCCATGGTAGGTGTCAAAGAACAACCCAGAGGAGGGGGTAGAGCCAGCTGAGGAGGGTTTAGTAAGGCCAAGTGATCCACCTGGGGGCCCACCGTAGGCTTTTGGCCTCCGGGCCACTCGTCGCCGATCTTATCCCCTGTTGCACGCATGTCTTGCCTCCTGTGGTACTTCTCTAGGAAGGTCACAAGGGTCCGACAGTCTTTGGTACTGTGGGCTCCTCCGGCTCTGTGTAGGGTGCACCAGTGCCCATCTTCGGGCAGCCGACCTGGGGCGCTCCGTTGCCGAGGGAAGGAGCTAGGGCGCCCCTGGCCGCGCCCCTTCGAGGTTGTCCCCCCCCCCCCCCCGCATGCTCAATGTTATTGATGTCGTGCTTGCGTCATTGCTGGGGCCTTCACGCTCCAGAGCCCATGGCTTCGTCAGAGTCCTTTTTGCCCGACGGGAGCAGCAGAACGTGCGAAGATCCAGTTTGTGAGGCCAGCTTAGCGGGATCAACATAGGGGGTCGCTAGAGTATTGGTGGCCCCCCTGCGGAGCACCTCTTCCTTTGCGTGGGCGTACTCCTTAAATTTGCTCATGAGGGCGCTCACCGTGCATGAAAGCCAAACCCTGAGTGGCCACGTCGATCACTGATGATTGCAAGATGCCCTTTACTTAGGCCTTGGTTTGTGAAAACCTTTGGAAGTACTCCCGAAGGGTTTCGCCCAGCTGTTGCCTGATGGCGAATAAGATTTCGGACGTCATTGGCTCAACGAAGGTACCCTGGAAGTTATTGCAGAAGGTGTCTCGGAGCTGTTCCCAGGCATAGATGGTCCCGGGTTCGAGTGCCCAGAACCATTCGAAGGCTACTCCCTCCAAGGAGAGAGGGAAGCACTTGGCCATGGTGGCCGATCTGCCCCTGTTGGCCTCGATGGCGAGGGCGTAAGAGCAGACAAACTCCTCGAGGTCAAACTCGCCTTTGGTTTTAGGTAGCTTTGGGGTTCGGAACCCGTCGAGTAAGGGTGTGGCCTGCAGGCTTGCCTGCAAGGGGGAGTCGGAGTCTACGAGCTGAGCCTCGCACCGTCAGGCCCGGAGCTCGGGTGCCTGAGAGTAGATCACCGCGGGTCCCTAGGGATGAGTAGTAGCGAAGACGATGCCCTCGTTGGCCCTCGGAGCCTGGGCAGGCATAGCGTCGGTCGCTCGGAGAGCGACGATGGTTATGCTGACACGGTGCTACGTGGCCCACAGTTTTGCCTGCAGTTCCTCCAGCTAGGACTCGAGGGCCGCTACGAGCGCCTGCTGGTCGGCCACCGCGACATGTATAGCCGTGGCCTCGGTCGCAAAATCAAGGGGCACGGCGAGGCCCTCGTTACACTGCTGGCGAAGGGTCTCCAAACCGACGGGACCCCTTGCTCCAGCCATGGCTAGGGTGGTGGCCTAGCCCTTGCTCCGCTCGGTAGTGGGACTAGCAGTAGTGTATCGGGTGCTTGGTTGCTGTGATCGCGCCGATCTTCTCACCGGGGCTATCGCGAAGCTGGAGGATTGGGCTGCCGCCCTGGTAGTCTTCTTCTTTGGTGGCATTCTCTTAGTGCTCCTAGTCTTCTACAATGTATCTTCCCCACGGATGATGCCAGTTGTTGGTGAAAGAGAATGTCGTTCATAAACAAAGTGCGGTGAAAGCCCACTCACTAGAGCGACTCAAGCTTAGGGAAGAAAAGGAGAGGAAAGGATTGCCAAGAGTGATCGCGACGTAGAATTACAGACTCACCCTTGGCTGGCGAAAGAGATACAAACCATTGCTTTTACAACTGGGGCACAGGGCCAGGATAGTAATATATCGCCTAGTCAGCAGGCCAAAATATCCATCCTTGGATGACATCACCTAGCCATGCCAGGTACTATGGCGATAGGCACCACCGTGTCAGGTTTTACAGTTTTCCTTTTACTAAACAAAACATCCGATTTAGCTATCTTGTTTTTTTATTATCTGTCCACGTCCATCACATGAGCATGTAGGGTTGGTGGCCCACAAGTGATGGTTCACAAATATATCCTAGCGCCAGAAATATTGTTAATTGATGCACGCAAACAGCCTTTAGAGGCTCCACATGTGCTCAGGACATTGTTAAACTACAAGGCATGTCAACGCTTCTGTGACATCTAGCTATATAGACATATTGCCTGCTGAACAATTCGAGGGTGCTGCTCAAATTCTCTTGCAGGCCGTCAGTCTTCATGGCAGCAACATAGATGCTGGAACTCAAACTCAGGTCAGTGGCCATCTCTCTGCCTCCTCTTCTTTCTTCTGTCTTTTCTTGTGGAACGTTTGTGTGGTGAGCCATGGGAGATATGTATATATGATGAATTTGTTCCACACTGTTGTTTCCTAGACCCAAAAAAAAACATAAGCAGTTTGAAAGGCATGTAGGTAAGTTTATCAACCAAGTCTAATTGGAAGATCCAAATTAGGTCCTATTGAGAGGACCAACAAACTCAGTACACTTTGATTCAAAGTGGATCTGTTTAATTTGGGTACCTTCTAGTCTTCCTTGATCCTCTTCCTTTCTGCCATGTCCTAGTGTTACCATGCAACATGTGATCTTCACCTCCTATCTGTTTCTCCTCATACTCTCTTTAGTGTTGATGATTGGAAGTTCAGAACATGTGGCTAAAGAAAAGATTACAAAGCATCGATACACTATTGTGATGCTCCCGTTAGTTGCGACCTTTTTTTTTCCTCTATATGAGCAAAGTAGGTAGGGGAAGTTTGAAAGTGAGCCGTTGCATCTCAAACGAATTTATGGGGCACGCTGAAAATTTACATGCCATAGCATGTGAAAACTGCATGAAGTTCATGCAAATGAAAGAAAATGGAGTGTGAGTTTTCAAAACCCCTTAAAAGAATTACCAGAGAAAGGGGAGGTTATGTTCTACATCCTGATGAATTTTCAGGAGAAAACAATAATTCATCTGAGAGATATGGAAAAATACAAATACATAGTTAATACTAAATGAAAACATCTGAAAACTTCTACGCCCTTTCAAATCACGTATTGACAATACTGAACGCATTTTCATTCCACATATACGCTAATTTAATGGTTGAGTTAGCTGTACCTAATGGCAGAAGATCGTGGGTTGCAACTACGACAGGGAGTCCGTTTTTTAATCCGTTTCCGCGTCTCAAAAATAACTTAGTCTTTGCCCTTGCTTTTTGAGGAACAGGGGGCAGGTGTTTTACAGGTAACAGTCCAGAACAAAGTCTGAAAGCAGTTCATGAAGAAAGAAAACGGAAAACACAACAGGGCCTGCCTAGACTAAATGTTTGTCGTCTAGAACGGCCTCACCGAGGTGCTGTGGGACTACTCTAGTTCTTCTCGCGCGCGCCAGCCGGAGTGTGTCGCCGTCGTATTTGATGATGGTTGAGAGTTGCAGCGGTGCCAGTGTCTTGTTGTTGAAAACTCGTAGGCATCTTTCTTTCCATAAGTTCCAGGCAGTGTATATGATGATCTGGGTTGCCCCTTGCTTGGGGTATGAATAATTTTCCCTTTTCCATGGTCAGTCAAAGTACCAATCATGCATGCACTACTTCAAGGAAGTGTACGGGGTTGATATTTGTTGTAGATGAAACAAGTTCAGGTGACACTACGAACGGCGGCGTAAAGAAAGCTCCTCGGAGGGCTGCAAAGTTGTTTAACTTGGATCCAAAAATTCTGTTTCTTCTTTGACTGAACCTAAATACAAATAAGAGAGATTAGACTTGGTAAAAATCATATTGTTTCCAGAAAAGGCTTAACTTGACTATGTAACCTGCAATTGCGGGGAACATGGGTGCGTTAGGTGAAATCTGGTCACCGAACTCCCTTGGAGCACGTAACGTTCCTTGATGCTCCAGATGTAGATTGCCGAATGCATTCAAGGTATACGTGGTCCAGTCCGCGCCTATTTCTCTATCGCAGGACTGTTTTATTCTTTCAGCTCCAATTGCATTCCTGGTAGCAGTCAGTGTACATGTTTATGAGCTTAAATTTTGAGGCCACCCGCCGTGTCTTGGTTCTGCAGCGCTAGCTCGAGTGAAGAGGACGGCAGCTCTGCCCCAAGGGCAGCCATGGACGTGCCAAGCACTCAGGGCGAATCACTGTCATTGCCGGTAGCAGGGGCGCTATGCAGCACCGGCCGGCCAGCAACCGAATCTGGGGCAGCTTCGGCCTGTGTTGGGCATTGGGAAAGCACTGACGCTCCTCCAGGCGGTCTCATTTCTCTTGAGGAATCTTGGGATCTAGACGGGAAGGTGCGCAACAACATCGATGAGACACAGCCACGGCTTCAGCTTCGGGAGGCTCCATCGCGATCATCCCGGGGTTCTCGATTGGTAAGTGCACGATTACATCTTCCTTTTCAATAAGTCTTTTTTACTGTATCAAAAAATCGCTTTTTGTTTGGATAACCCCAAAGTTCGAGTTCTAAAACTTGGTCAGTTCACCCCCTTTAAGTGGTTTGGCTAGCCCGTATTGCCACTTTGAGCTCCATGTTTTCTCATTTTGCTGACCTGGCCACCGCAGCAACTCTAGAAGTTGATGCCATCTTCTTCTTCCTCCTACAACAAGGTACCTCTCCATCTTTCTCTCCCTTGTCGTTCACCAAGAAGCTACAGCGAACAAATAGGACCCAAGCAGCCTCACCTCCTAAAATTGGCTATGGAACCGTTTTCTTTTGAGGATAAAAATCCCGTTGTGAAACGATTTTTATTCCCTTCAACACTCCCATGGTTTTTCTTTACGGTTCCCGTTACGAAGGGATTTTCAAAATTATTCTCTTCAGAACGAGATTCTCTCTCCTTTTCCTTCACGATTCCCTCGAAAAAGAGCTGTTAGAGACGGGAAAAAATTAAGAAAATAGAAATAAGTAAGAAAATCGGAAAAGAAACAAAATAAAAAGAATATAATCGAAATGGTCTAAAGAGCTCCTCAACGGAGGTCTCACATGTTAGATATACTACCCCCCAAATGCTTAGTCTCACACGACACGAAAAATTCTTATCTCAAACAGATTTGTAGCCGTCACAGATACTTGGATAGAGATAACCGTCTGATTATCTCACACTGTTATTGAGTTATATGAGGTACTAACCTTGTTACTGAACACTTGTCCATTTTGATCACTTTATTTTTTTTCAAATATTTTCCACTATATGCTTTCCGAGATTTTTTATATCCAATTTTGCCTCTAATAATGCCTACCATACCAACGTAGGCCCACCATGAACCAAAAACAAAAAATTGCAGACGCGCTAGACGGCTGCACGAATTCCTTCTAGAAATTTCACCATTTCACTCATAGGCCCCAATTTTTACTCAGGGATTTTTTTGTCACTCCATACAAAAATGATGGTTGCCTTGGGGTTTGTGCCTTGTCAAAGTGGTCAGTTAAATAGAAACAGGGAACTGTAATATTAACTCTCACGGTTCCAGACTGTCGGAAATCGTGAGAGATAATATTTTTTAAAAAGCATAATTTTAATCCTGGTCTCACAACTCACCAAATCCCATAATTTTTAGTGCTTACATGCAGGAATCGAACCGTTGACCTTTTGATTCTGCACGGTCTCACCTAACTCAACTAACACACATTATTGATTATAGTGGGATTTGTATTCCTTTTGACTCTATATAACCAAATTTTTTAACAATCTTTTATGTATCTAGATGACTTTAAATGAAAATATCGTCAAAACAACAAAGTTATACGTCACAATGAAATCTACAACTTTCATATAAAGTTTTTTCATACGATTTCATATCAATATATTATGAATTTCTGAATGTTTCACTGCAAATAAGCAAACTGACACTTATTTTCCACGGCCGCATAATGAATCAATTTAACCATTGTATATCTATTATTTTGTAATGTAATTACTAATGTTAGAGTTAATCCTTTATCTAACCAATATGTTTATATCATTTCATGTTTTATCAACTTGAAACTGAGTTGCTCCACATGAAAGTCAAAGAAAAGCTTCTATGCTTCATATATACAACATGTTAACCATTTTTAGTGCATTATTATTTCATCATATTATTACTAGTTTTATTTTTATATATATAATTTAGGAGTTCTAGATAATACCATGAGTGAACCACGATAAAAGGAGTCCAGCGTGATATGTTACATATGCAAAATTGGTTGTCAACTAGATTTTGATACATAGATAACTATGAATAAAAATATTATCAACTATAAAGTTGTAGATCTCATCGAGAGTTATAATTTTTATATAAAAATTATCTTTATTTGACTTTGTATGAAAAAATTATGTTTTCAAAGACGACCTGTAAAGTTAAAACTATAAATATTTCATTTGATTGGAACCATCTGAGATACTTGCTATCTCACAATTTCTGGCCATATAATTTTTCGCACATGGCTTCCAATTAAGACCGTGGGGGATAAATGATCTCACATTGTTCTGAAACAACCCATGACAGTTAAGAGGTCTCCTATGAGACTTTCTATAGTAGTGCCGGCAAGACCAGATCGATCATTGACCCGCCTGCGGGCAGAAACATTTTGGAGCCCTAGGGCACGACAATAAGTGGAGGCGCATGTTAACATGAACATGGAACGCTATGCTTAATAGAATAATGACTATTGCAGGAGTCCTAAGCGAGCATGGCAAAGTTAGGTGACATGGTCATGGCAAAAACCACCATGGAAACCAATCTTGCGGTAAAATGATCTCGTTTTAGAACTTTAAGGGATTAAATAAACGAAAAGAATGTTTAGGGTTATCTAAACAAATGTGATACTTGGGGTTGGACAAATGTGCCAACCATGATCCAAGTTCTCACAAATGAGTTAATTTTGTTGCACTCTCTTTTGGCATGCATGATGACGGATTCGATTTCACCTCTTGGAAAATAATTCTATGAGGCATGTCTCATGTATTTAAGGGCTAGATATTGTGTAGTATTGAGAGTGACGACTAGAGGGGGTGAATAGGTATCTCAATAATTTCTTGTGAAATAGATGGCCTTCTCACTATCACCCAACGCACCTCGAACCTTGAGTGGAAGCAAAATACTCAGAGTGACAAATCAAGATAGAAAGTTTCAAGGTAATATGACTCCACTGATAGAATATAAACCATATGTTCCATTTAAAACTATTTTATATGTCTTTGTGCCTAAAAGCTCGCAACTTTGAAGAAGTACAAAACAAAGACAAGATCACCGGCAAGTAAACTCTCCAAGATGATAGCCTAGAGACAAGGGAATTCAAGATCCCATCATATATGCATGTGTATATAAATTTTATGCCTCTAGCATCGAGATGAACAACTTCCCAAGGTGTTGAAATTTTAGCCCAAGAAGAAAAATGAAAATCTACATCAAAATATCGAGAACTTGCAAACTTGCAAGAGAACCAATAGAAGGAAACTAGAAGGAGAGAAATTCAAGCATATTAATATGAACAAGGGTTCCCGATCTTTCGAAAGGTTCTGGTAACTCTCGATTTGGTGGAAACGAGACACAAGTCGATCCGGCTTCCGAACAACACGATCCGAAACCCCGCAATCGCAGCACCACGTCTCCTCTGGTTATCAACCGGCGTTGCACGGTTGACCTCGCCAAGAAGGCTAAAATCCTTGCCTGCGAATCGAATAACACAAGCAAGAACAAGAAAGAATGCAACCAAATTGCAGATGAATGATTAATCTCACGAGTTGGGGTCTCACAAACCGACGAAACGGCGAAACTGTTCTTGACAGAATAATCTAAGCAAAACCCAACCCTAATTAGGGCGGCGGCTACTGTATATAAAGGATTAGGGTCGGCCAAGGACCCCTGGACGCGTCCCTAATGGACTCCAACACGATACATGGCCCAACGGACCAAAAACGGTGACGCAGCACCGGGACAGATTCTGGACGCTGACTTGTTTCGACGTTTCCCGTTGACTCAGAAGGAATTTGGACCTCAAACCAACGCCATTGGTTTCCTTATGAAATTATCTTTCCAACCATATGTGAATCGTCGGAAACGGAGTCCGGATGCGTCCTGGGCGTCCGTTTTACTGCTCGCTGGTCCTGGAGGTCGAGGCTGATTCGGACTCGAGTTGGACTGGACCTCCTGCTGTTGTTGGACGTCCTAGCTGCTCCTCCACGCCTCCAAGCCTTCCTCTATGTGTCTCCTTGTCCTCTCCATGATTCCTAAGCAACACATAATCATTAGGTAGTAATCTATTCTCAAAATTATATAAAGAGTTGCTTAGGAACGAGCTCACCTCTAAATTTAATTGTCGTGCGCGAGCCCTTGTGATTGGACCTTGAAAGTTCAATGGAGGATCATTGTATGTATCCGAGGGAGTGATGTCCTCATCACATATGCAAAAAAACTTAAACTTCATTACTCAAAGAGATCAGCCCTATTTTAGGCGGATTACAAAGATTTATCTCTAAAAACTCTCACCTATTACATAGGCTAAGCACCCATCTTCCTCTTCTCTAAAAACCCTAGCATAAAGCTCTCATATAGATGGTTTCAAGATGGCACCTCTCCAACCAGCCATACACCTCTATTTATAGCCTAGGTAACTTAACCCCTAA
Source organism: Phragmites australis (assembly GCF_958298935.1). Lineage (NCBI taxonomy): Eukaryota > Viridiplantae > Streptophyta > Magnoliopsida > Poales > Poaceae > Phragmites > Phragmites australis. The sequence goes on from NC_084927.1 coordinate 490,163, forward strand.
GTTTCCTAAATTGTTCCTAAAATACCCTTCTATTGTAGTACACTCCTACCGACCACCGGAGCATTTTGGTCCATCTTTTTTCTCGTCTGTCGGATGACCGTGCCGCCTTCATGACTTAGCCTCGCCTCGACGCAAGCTTCGCAATGATGCTGTGTGCACTCCATCCACCCACGGTTTTGTGGCCAAACCGGGAAACCGACTCGCACGTTTCTCAAAGCGTGACTCACAGCTGCTTGCTTTGACCTCAAGCAAGTCTTCCGATATTGACGCGTGTCCTCCGTCTTGCGATCTTGACCGTCGGCAAATCTCTCCCACTCTCGATTCCTTGGTCTACCTTGTCCCTTGCACGGCATCCCCTTCGCTTGACTTTGTCAACACGCCGTATTCATCCTTCATCCCATGCTTTATTTGACCTCCATGTGTAGAGTTAGGATCACCCTTGACTCCGCCCAACCTCCTCGATTGTCCGGCACCAAGCCTCCCGCTTAGCCTCGATCATCCCGCCGTCGGTCGCCGAGTTGCATCCAACACCTGCACATCATAAGACAAACAAACATGTCTCTCCAAACCATGTGAACACATCACAAGTTAGCTCAATTCAACATCTCTACAAAAAGATAGTCATCAAAAAGAAATGTGAACACCGGATGTTTCGGTGTGTTCATCCTCTGAACACTGGGAGCATCCGGTGAGTGTAACTTCATTTTGCACCGAGAAAAGTTTTCACTGGAAATATACTCCGGTGCTCTCTTTTGGTTACACCGAACCATCCGGTGCCTTCAATCTCCTCTCTGCGCTCGAAAGACTGCTCTCTGGAAAATATGCTCCTGTGATCACTTATGTTCATCACCGGACTATCCGGTGGCTTCATCTCCACTGGAACCCCAGTTTACAACCTCTCTAGAAGTATTTGTCCGGTGCTCACTCCTCAAGTAACCGGATCATCCGGTGATTTCAAATCCACCGTACTTCACATTTTCACCCTCTTTGAAAAAATCAGTTCGGTAAAGCCTCCGGTGATCACATTCCACTCACCGGAGCATCCGGTGAGTTCTTCTTCTGGCACACATTTCAGCCTCTCTGAAAATATTAGTCCGGTGTGCACCCTTGACAACACCTAACCATCTAGTGCATTGTTCAAATTTGGCACCAAGAGTTCTTCTCTGCCGAAGTTAGTCTGATGCACGTTTTTGTAATACACCGGACTATCCAATGAGTTCAAAACTCCTTCACACCGGATTGTCCAATGAGTGTGAATTTCCTGTTTCGAGCATATTCCAATACTTTACAACTTTGGTTAGACAAGATCAATATTGCAGTACATACATATGCATTTGCAATCAAACAAACACTCAACCAAAACATCAAATTGTCAATCAATCATCACAAAGAATAAACGAAGGCACATCTCAACTTGATTTCTCATGTTGTTTATATGATGATACGTGGCACAAGTTACCATATAACTTATTGATGATTTGAAGAAATGATGAGTGGAAAAACAAAAAATGAAACAAAATGCCACGTATCATAATATGCATAGGGTCTAGATTTTAAATGCATGAGACCATGTCTCATCTTTTATAGCCTTTTGTCCTTTTATTCTTTGGTGTTGATGATGTTCCTGTCTACATTGTTTCTTGCGTGACCTATCGCCTTCATCAACACCTCTTCTGGAAAAATTGCATGTGCCTTTTGTAGAAGACATCCGTTGCATACATTGGGCACAAGATCTGTGAATTAGGTATCGCCATGGACAACTAGAAGGTCCAGCGGCTGTCAATCGGTGGATCAGTTCCTCATCTGTCCTAGAACTTCGCATCATAGGTTCCTAGATTTTGCCGTACACTATCAAGTTCATCAAAGGGTTTGGCCTTCGTGTGATCGGGGGATGCCAGCTTGGCATGCAAGCTCACCAAGCAGTTGCCGGATTTTGCCCGTGAGTTTGTGGTGGGTACTGCCTCCTTTTTAAAATACTTGACGCTTTGACTAAGATCCGGTCAAAATTTTAAAATTTTGATCACCAATAGCTTCCAAAATTTTTGTAGGACCAAGAATGGTGACTAAAAAGGGTGAATAGGCACCTTACTAAATTCCTACGAATTAGATGGCATTCTCCTTTGTTTCATCTAATGCCCTAAAAAACTCAAGCGAAAGCAAAGTCAAGAGAGAACCAAGTTGCAATTCATATAAAAAAAAACTCATGACTCTCATGGTTGAATGTGAACACTAGGTTCCTAAGTGACTTTGGTCCACGAGTCATTGCCATGAAAGATTGCAACTTGACAAGGGAACACTTCAAACCAAAGAGAAGATCACCGGAAGAAAAACTCTCCAAGTTGATAATCTAGAGGCAAGCAAATTCAAGACTCATTTGTATATATTTGTATGTGCATTTTATGCCTCTAGCAACTAGAAGAACAACTTCACACGAAGGAAAAATTTCAGCCCAAACACCAAAACGAAAATCACATCCAAAAAGGAAAAACTCGCAACGAAGCAACAAATCCAATAGAAGAAAACTAGAAGGAGATGAATGCAAGCATCGAAGAAAATATGCACTTCATTTCATAAATAGGTCAGCCCTATTTTAGACAGATTATAATATATTTTTCTCATAAAAAGCTCTCACCTATTACAAAGGCTAAGCTCTCCTCCCTCCTTCTCCCAAAACTCAACCACACAACTCTATAATAGCTGACTCAACCTCTCTCTACAACCCTACCTCTCTATTTATAGCCTAAAGAGGTAGCTTAGCTCCTAAGTTTCCTTGTTCCCAAAAATACCCCTACATTCCAATGGCATCCTACCTACCACCGGAGTATTTTGGTCCATTTCTCGCTCCGTCCATCGAACGACTGTGGTGCCTTCATAATTCCACGTGCACTCCATCCTTCCACGGTTTTGAGTCCAAACCGCGAAACCGCCTTGCACGCTTCTCAAAGCATGACTCACTACAGCTTGCTCTAACCCCAAGCAAGCATCCCAATATCGACATATGTACTCCGTCTTGCGATATTGACCTCCGACAAGTCTGTCCCGCTCCCAATCCCTTGGGCCGCTTTGTCACTTGCACTTGCATCCCCTTCGCTTGACTTTGACAATACATCGTCTTCATCCATCTTCACATCATTTGCTTGACTTTCATGTGCACAGCTAGAATTGCCCTTGACTTCGTCAGGCCTCTTCGATCGTCTATCACTAAACACCCCGCTTGGCCCCGATCATCCCACTGTCGATCGCCAAGTCGCATCCATCACATACACATCATGAGACAAGCAAACATACATCTTCAAGACCATATAACTCCATCACAAGATAGTCCAAAACAAAATCTCTGTTGAAAAAGACATTCCATAGAAAATGTGAACGCTGGATGTTTCATCCTCCTGAGCGCCGGACCATCACACGTGTTCAATCCATCCACCCGGGCATTTTGCAACCTCTCTACAAGAAATGCTCCGACGAAGCATCCGGCGTGTACATCCTTGATCGTCGGATCATTCGACGTTTGTAAGCCTCCCAGAGCCAGTCTGAAATGCTCCGGCCTTCACTGTGCCCATCGTTGGATCATTCGGCGTTTGCAATTCCACCCTGCTGTAGGGAAAACTCCGGCGTGCCTCATAATCATCGTCGGATCATCCGGCATTCATAACTTCATTTTCTCCCCAAAAATTCCTCTCTGCAAGAATTGCTCTAGCGTTCATTTCACTCCATCGCCGAAACATCCGGTGTATACTTCAACTTTTGCCTTTGGCTTGAAATGCTCTGGAGTTGAACTCCACTGAACGTCGGGCGTTCCTGCGTATGAAAAATCCCCAGCGGCGGATCTTCCGGCGTGTAAAACTTCCTGTACTCAGAGACAAACATGCCAGCTTCATTTCTTTTGTAACTTTAGTTAGACATGATCATAATTACAGTACATAGACATGCATTTGCAATCCAAACATCATCAAACTAAATCAACACAACCGTCAATCACTCATCACATATATATCAAGGCACATTTTCACTTGGTTTCTCAATCTCCCTATTGATGAGTACATTAACAACCCTCAAAGCACAAAGATTTTGGTTTGCAGAAATACAACAAGAGAAGCTCATCCAAGTGACCAAAACTCAATAAAGAGCAAAAGCATGTCACTTGGCATAAGGAAGATTGCAAAAGCCCGAAGAGAGGCAAAGAAAAACTCAATGAAAGCACAAATGCTCCCGTGCACATTTTCACAAAATTTTCTCCCCCTTTCATCATGCAAGATTCTTCTTTGAGGTTTAGTACACATTCTTCTCCCCAAAAACTTAGTGCACATTTTCTCCCCATTTGGCAATGCAAACATCAAGGATACAAAAGCATGAATATGCAATCCTAAAGAGCTTTCACAAGTATACCATAAAGTATTTACAAAAGCTAAAAGCATCAAAGGACTATGGAGAGTAGAATATTAAACTCACAATTGCACAAAGGATCAAAAAGATACAAAGTCATAAGAACATTAAGCTACACAAGCTAAACTTAAGAATTGTTGGCGCATTTTGATTCATATAGCCGAATCATGTTAAAGGTGACCACCACATAAGCATCCACTCATATCGGCAATACAAGCATTACTAAGCCAAAGCAATTATGAACATGGTGATCAAGGAAGTAGCATTTCATAGTCTACATGATTCATAAAATTGTCAAATTTTATTTTTAGGAAAGCTAACTTGTTTGAAATGTTTCATGTCAAAACATCATGATGAGCCTAAGTTTAAGAGTTTGCTCCGCACAACTACTCAATTTAGTCCAAATTCAAGACTGAAAACTGAAAATACTAAAGACATACAAGTCAAAGATCAACTACTATGATTATCTTACAAGATAACATGCAATGCAAATGCAATAAAAGTAAGATAGAGTATGTACAAAGATAACTCCCCCTCACACAATGTCATATGGATGACATACTCCAAACTCTCCCCTCATAAAGGCAAATCGGGTTGCATCAAGAGGTTTAATAAAAATGTTGGTAAGCTAGTGTTAGGTATAAATGTATTTCAGGTCAATGTCTCCTTTGTAATTGTGGTCTCGCAGAAAGTGGAATCTCACATCTATGTGTTTGGTTCTGGAGTGCTGGACTGTGTTATTGGCTAAGCTTATGGTACTAGTGTTGTCACTAGACTGCTTACGAGAAGACCAACAAACAATAGAAGTACTCTTCCTCTCAATTCTATAACTAGCAAAATCCGCATCCAAAAAATCTCGAAGAGAAAGTGAAGAAGATGCAGAAACCCAAAGACCATACTCAAGGGTGTATTTGAGCTACCTCATGATGCGCTTCACCGCTTAGCGGTGAGAGGTCCTTGATGACGCTTGGAAGTAAGCACATAAGCACACGACGAAGTGGATGTCGGGTCATATCGCCTTTAGGTACAGGAGGGAGCCAATCATGCTCTTATACTCCTGTTGGTCTACCGTCTCACCATCTTCATCCAGATCAAGTGCAGTCGAGATATCCATCGGTGTCGTCAAGGGCTTCGTATCGCTCATGTCAAACTTCTTCAGCCAGTCCTTAGTGTACTTTATCTGGTGGATGAAAGTACCTTGCTTGCATTGCTTGATTTGTAGTCTGAGGAAGAAGTTTAGCTCGCCCATCATTGACATCTCAAATTTCCTGCTCATAGCTTCTGCAAACTTGGCCACAAGTGCATGAGAGGAGCCATAAAAATGATATCATCCACGTATATCTGAACAAGTAGGAAATCATTGTCATACCTAAAGGTAAACAAAGTTTTATCCACATACCCCATCTCATACCCATGCTCTAGCAAGAACGACTTAAACCTATCATACCAAGCTCTAGGCGCTTGCTTAAGCCCAGACAAAGCTTTTTGAAGCTTGTATACTCTATTTGGGTATTTAAGGTGCTCAAAATCGGGGGGTTGCTTGACATAGACTTTTTCCTCTATGAAACAATTTAGGAAAGTACTTTTGAGATCTATTTGGTATATAACTTGAAACCTTGGGATGCCGCAAATGCAAAAAGAATCATATTGGCTTCTAATCTAGTTACCGATGCAAATGTCTTTCCAAAGTCTATCCCCTCAACTTGAGTGAAACCCCGATCTACAAATCTAGTCTTGTTTCTAACCACCGAACCATCCTCCCCTTGTTTGTTTTTGGAAACTCATTTGGTGCCTAAGTTGTGGATATTTGCAGGTGATTCTACAAGGAACCAGACTTAGTTTCTCTCAAAGTTTTCTAGTTCTTCATGTATGGTATTGACCCAATTTGAATCAGAAAGAGCATGTCCAACATCACGGGGCTCAAAAGAAGCAACAAATGTAGAATTAGTCAAATGAGCATGTTGAGCAGATTTGGATCTCATTACCCTTTCACCAAGGTTGCCGATCATCAGCTGTAGGGGATGTCTCCGCTGAATGTGGTGAGAAGCTTGGCGCTGTGATACGATCTCCCCTTCAAATACTACTGGTGCAAGCTCGAAAGTAGCTGAAGTGGAAGTAGATGTTGCAAGACCCTCTGCTAGTGTAAAAGAAGTGGGATCTAGATCGGAAACAGGTGTGATGGCAGGAAGTAGTGGATCATCCTCATCATCACTAAGAGCTGAAAGGTCACCATCTACAAAGATGCTCTCGCTCATCTCTTGATCACGCTCTCGCTCAACAACAGGGCTAGCACAAGGGGTTGATTCATCAAAGATCACATCACAGGACTCCATAATGGTGTTAGTGTCAAGATTATAAACCTGATAAGAATGATCATGAAGAGAATACCCAAAAAAATTCCATCGGAAGAACGCGACTCGAACTTATCAAGATTGTCACACTTTAGGATGAAGCAACGACAACCAAACACTCTCAAATGAGAAACCTTCGGCTTCCTCCCAAAGCGCAGCTCATAAGAAGTCACATTTAAAATCGAACGCAAGAAAATCCGATTGGAGATATAGCAAGCTGTGCTAACCACCTCTGCCAAAAACTTACTAGGAGTCCTATGCTCATCAAGCATCGTCCTAGCCATCTCAACCAAAGTTCTATTCTTCCTTTTAACCACGCTGTTCTGCTAAGAAACACGTGGGACGAAAAATTGATGCTCAATGCCATATTCAAGACAGAAAGCATCAAAGAGATAGTTCTTGAACTCGGTGCCATTATCACTGTGAATTGCTTTCAATGCACCGGAAAGTTACTTGAACAATCTCAAAACTAAGCTCCAAAAGTATGAAAATACTCCATCCTTACTCACAAGAAAGAACACCTAAGAGTAGCGAGAGTAATCATCAACAATGACAAATACATACCACTTCCCACGTGCCAAACAAACTCGTGAATGACCAACAGTGTCCATATGGAGAAGTTCTCCTGGTCGTTCAGTCATCACCAGATTGACTAGTGGGTGAGAAGCGACAACTATCTTGTCATGCCAACAAGGAGCACAAACAAAGTTTTTCTCAAACTTGAGCTTAGACAATCCTCGGATCAAGTCTATGACACTCAACTATGAGAGTAAGTCAAAACTCATATGCCCTAGCCTCCTATGCCACATCCAAAGCTCAGAAGAGGGTTGAGGAATCAAACACCAAGAAGACCCATAAAACTCAGAAAAATAAAACTCCAAAAACTCTCTCTACTCAAGAAATCTGACAAACCAAAGTGCCTAAAGAACCAAGAACTTAAGACATATCGCGTTTGAAATGCACTTCCAAATCCTCATCCAACACCTGAGATATAGAAAGCAGATTGTAACCCAGGTGCTCCACCAAAACCATATCCTTGAGAGTGAAACTCTCACTAACCTTTACCATCTCTTTAGCCTTCACTCTTCCTTTTCGATTATCCCCGAATGTGATGTACTCGTGTCGCCTCGTCGGGGTGAGGTTGGAGAACCATGATGCATCTCCGGTCATATGGCACGAACAACCGGAGTCGATAAGCCACTTGTTCTCCAAACCTCCGCCTGCCACCTACATCATGTAAGAAGAACTAGAATACTCAGTGATGGGGTAAGTAACAAACTTCTTGGGAATTCAGCATCGAGATACTTAAGGAAAAGAGGTAAAAGTAGCTGTATGCAAATCAACACTAGCACACTGGGGGTGCGTGCCACGACGAGGAAAATGTGGACCGCCAAAGCGCTACAACTCAAAGCCTCTTATACACGAATCAAAATCATATGAGTCATGGTATGATCTACGTTGGACACCGCCTCTAGAAAAGAGCAGAGAAGCGTCGAAGACTCATGAGTGAGAGTGATGAAAAGGCTCATGTACACCAAATGAGGGGTGGTATATATCCCAAGTGCTCCACTCCCACTCTCGCCTCTCATCTCTCCTACGGCGAAAGCAAAACACCACTAGGTGACCCTCTCTCTGGCAGTAGGTGCAGTTGTAGCGTCTTCCGGGTACCTGACTGCTAATCACTCTAGTCTCTCTCACAGGGGCTCTCATCATAGGTTGTGAAGCTCTCTTAAATTATGGTGTGGGTTTCTCCTTGGTGGGTTGTGATGTGGATTTTTTATTGATGGGTTGTGGTGTGGCATTGATCTTGGTCTTTTCGGCTTCTAGAGTAGTAGGTGAGGTGAAAACATTCTTGCCAACCCCACTATAAGTCACCCTCTCAAAACCTAACCCTAAAGTTAAACCAGTCTTATCTGCACACATGTTGGTCTTGGCCAAAATCAAATTCATTTTGCCCTTGCCTTCTGAGCATTTCCCCACAAGAGAAAGGAGATACTCATTCTCAGTCATGAGCCTCTAAACCTGCCCACTAACCCAGCTGAGTTTGTCCTTAAAGACAATACAGGTAGAACAGTTTGGCTGCACATCCTTAGAACACTCAGCACTCTCCAATCTAGACTCTAACCCCTTGATGTGCTTGTCTTTCAACTCAACATCCTTTGCAAGCAAAGGAGAATTCTTGCAAGCACCCAAGATAGTAGACTTAGACTCATCCTCAAGGAGCTTCTCCTCGGTAGTCTCAAGCTGACTGGTGACTTGAGCATGTAAAGTCTGAAGCTCAGCAAGCTCGCTCATGACAACAAGACAACTATCACACTTCTCATCCTTGGCCCTAGACCTAAGCAACTCAAGCTCAGAAGAAGAACACTTTAGCCTAGACTTGAGCTCTTTCACCTCTTGAAGTGCTCTCTTAAGCAACCTATCCTGACTAACGGGAGCATCATTCAAAGTATCCACCTAAATAGAAAGCTGGTCGTAGGTGGATGATACCTTAGGATCAAGCTCAATGTCTCTGTCATTGTCGTCCTCCATGAAGCAAAGACCGGTGAAGTCATTGTTCTTCATCGGCTGCTTCTCCTCCTCCGAGCTTGAGGAAGTGTCGACATCACTGAGCGCCACCACAAAGGCTCAAGATGTTGCATTAGTTGCCTTTTTGGCCATCTTTTCTCAGTTCTTAAAGAAGGGCTTCTTGTTCTTCTTCTTGTTGTAGTCATGGCTGTGATCCTCCTTCTTCCTGAGCTTAGGGCAGTCCGCCTTGAAGTGAGTGGTGTCACCACAATCGAAGCATGCACGAGAATCACCCCTCCTCTGGTCTCTTTTGTTGTTGTAGAAGCGAGTGAACTTCTTCACAATCAAAGCCAAATCCTCACCATTAAGAACGTCAACTTGGTCCTCTGTGATAGAGACCAACGAAGACAAAGCAAATCCACTAGATGAGGGGTTAGCATAAGAAAAACCTCCTCCAGTCTGATTACCACCACTAGGTCCTAAAATCAACGCCATGTTCTGAGACAGGGGGTTTCCTAGGCCTATCCTAGCCACCTTGGCTATCTCGATGGATTTGAGCTTGCTGAAGAGTTTATCATAAGTCAATGTGTCATAACTGGATCACTCTTCAATGCTCGAGATCTTATTTCCCATATGCTACGATCATAAGCAAAGAGAAGCTTGATCGCCTTCTCAAGGTTAGAGTACAGCAAAACACCAATAGATCTAAGGTTGCTCACAACTCCATCAAAACGAGCAAATATAGCATCCAAAGGCTCCCTAGGGCCTTGTACAAATATTTGATATTCTTGATTGTATGTGCTTTAGTGTCGAGCCTTGATCTGGTTAGTTCCTTCATGAAAATGCAAAGAGTAGACCAGATCTCTCGGGTAGTACGAAGGTGCTGAACTCTGTCGAACTCATTACAACTCAGGCTTGTGAACAATATATTTTGAGCCTTGGTGTTGGCTTCATATTGTTCGATTTTGGCCTGAGAAGTGCGAGCGACAGAAATAGCATAATTGGAGTCTACAACCTCCCATATTGACTTTTTTGGCTTAGGAGATAAGCCTCTATACACACCTTTCAATAAGAAAAGTTACGACCTTCAAAGAGAAGGATCTTCTCATATCTCTCTATTGTCGCCCATAGATCACAAAGCCCGTTAAGATCAACAAGTGATCAAATTAACTCTAATACCAATTGTAGAACCGAAAATGGCGACAAGAGGAGGGTGAATAGGCGCCTTACTAAATTCTTGCGAATTGGATGACCTTCTCCTTTGTTTCACCCAACACACCTCAAAAACTCAAGCTGAAGCACAATCAGGAGAGAACCAAGTTGCAATCAAGATCACAAAGAAACTCATGACTCTCATGGTTGAATATGAACACTAGGTTCCTAAGTAACTTGATCCATGAGTCATTATCATGAAAGATTGCAACTTAACAAGGGAACACTTCGAACCAAAGAGAAGATCACTGGAAGAAAAAACTCTCCAAGTTGATGATCTAGAGGCAAGGGAATTCAAGCTCCACTTGTATACATTTGTATGTGAATTTTATGCCTCTAGCAACTAGAAAAACAACTTCATATGGAGGAAAAATTTCAGCAAAAATTACATCCAAAAAGGAAAAACTCACAACGAAGCAACGGATCCAATAGAAGGAAACTAGAAGGAGTTGAATGCAAGCATCGGAGAAAACATACACTTCATTTTATAAAGAGATCAACCTTATTTTAGACAGATTACAATGTGTTTTCCTCAAAAAAGCTCTCACCTATTACAAAAGATAAGCTCTCATCTCTTATTCTCCCAAAACTCAACCACGCAACTCTCTAATGGCTAGCTTAACCTCTCTCTACAGCCCTACCTCTCTATTTATAGGTCTGGAGAGGTAGCTTAGCCCCTAAAGTTCCTTATTTCCAAAATAGCCCTCCCTTCCAATGGCCTCCTACCTACCACTGGGGCATTTTGGTCCATTTCTAGCTATGTCCATCGAATGACCATGGCGCCTTCATGACTTAGGTTTATCTTAACGCAAGCTTCGCGATGATGCCACGTGCACTCCATCCTTCCACGATTTTGAGCGAAACCGCGAAACCACCTTACACGCTTCTCAAAGCGTGACTCACTACCGCTTGCTCTGACCCCAAGAAAGCATCCCGATGTCGACATGTGTACTTCATCTTGCAATCTTGACTGCCGGCAAGTCTCTCCCGCTCCCGATCCCTCAGGCCGCCTTGTCACTTGCACCGGCATCCCCTTCGCTTGACTTTGTCAACATATCGTCTTCATCTATCTTCACATCCTTTGCTTGACCTCCATGTGCATAGCTAGGATCACCCTTGACTCCGTCCAGCCTCTTCGATCGTCCAACACCAAGCACCCTGCATGGCCCTGATCATCAGGCCGTCGATCGCCAAGTCGCATCCATCACCCACATATCATGAGATAAGCAAACAGGCATCTCCAAGACCATATAACTCCATCACAAGATATTCCAAAACAAAATCTCTGTTGAAAAAGACATTCAAGAGAAAATGTGAACACCGGATGTTCCAGCGTACACTCCTCCTAAGCGTCGGACCATCTGGCGTGTTCAATCCATCCACCTAGGCATTTTGCAACCTCTCTGTAAGAAATGCTCCGACGAAGCATCCGACGTGTACATCCTTGATCGCCGGATCATTCGGCGTGTGTAAGCCTCCCGGAGCCGGTCTGAAATGCTCCGTCCTTCATTGTGCCCATCACCGGATCATCCGGCGTTCGCAATAACACCCTTCTGTAGGGAAAACTCCAGCGTGCCTCGTGTTTATCGTCGGATCATCCGGCATTCATAACTTCATTTTCTTCCAAAAAATTCTTCTCTGCAAGAATTGCTCTGGCGTTCATTTCACTCCATCGCCGGAACATCCGGTGTATACTTCATCTTTTGCCTTTGGCTTGAAATGCTCCAGCGTTGAACTCTACTGAACGCTGATCTAGCACCGGATCTTCCACTTGGTTTTTCAATATTTAGTTTGGAAACATAAAAATCATACATGTAGATTTGTCTTGAAAAATACTTTTATAATATTATATTTTTGTTAGATATTATATCTATATTCTAATAGAAAAACAGTGGTCAAAATTTTAAAAATTTAACCGGATCTTCAGCAAACATCAAGTATTAAAAAACGAAAGGAGTAATGCTTTGGATTTGGGTGTGTTTGTTGAAAACGTTTTACGGCCGAGTCACACAGCCTGTGCATTGTTGAAGCCCAGTCCTGGACTCGTACGACCGAGCATTGGGCTCGTACGACCCAGCATTTTACTGTTGAAATGCATCATTATTAAAAAACTTGCTTTTTGGCTCTTTTTCCAAAAAAAAAAAAATTGCAGCACTTCATGGAATGTTTTTCATTAGCAATTCACTTCTATGAACACTCGTTGTTTTAACATGTTGTCTGTACTTTTTGTTAGCAGCAGTCAATAGATTTGACAACAAGGTCGGAGTTCTTCTTAGTGGACAGGCAGCTGGTGCAGTATTTCAAGAAAGCATCAACCATGAATTGGCCTCTCTTCTTGGCCCTGCTTTCGTCAACGTTTTGCCACGAGAAGCGACTCCGCATCCGGATATTTTGTGCTTGCTCTGCATTTTCCCTGACACTGAACGTGGTGCCGTTGTTTCTGGCCGGATGGATGGCAGAAAAGGAGCCATCCACTGGGGAAGAAGAGGAGGACGACGAGAAAGTTGAGCCGAGTGACCGGAATCGCATTCTTGGGCTATGCGTCGCGGCCTACTTGTCGAACTTGTCATGGACAGCCACAGCAGTCTCTTTCGCAATGCTTCTCGGAGCTGGGTACTCCTGGTTCTTTCTCATATTGGCCGTACTCATATTTCCCTACTATTTCATCGTCAAGCATGGCATCGAGAACGGCATAACCTGGGGGGTGGTGCAGTATGCGGAGCATCGCTCGGACATGGATTTCTTATTCGGGCTCTGCTTTGATATCACCCAGACCAACATGACAGCGCTTGCGGCGACCCTGTTCGGCTACCTGCAGCGAAGTCAGTGTGTGGATGTCGCTTTTCGGGCACCCGAAATAATCCTTTTCATTGCTGTCGTGATTGGGCTCTTCGTTATGACCATGTGCACGGTGCCGCCGGCAGCAGGACTTCCATCTCACAGGGATTCATTTGTCAGAAGGATCATGAAGCTCGCTGTCTATTGGCTTCTTATTTTGACGTCTATGGGTTTGTTTCTGACTGTTCTGAAGATATGTGGGCCGTATGCACTTCTGTCTTTCATCGTTGTTGTCGTCGATGCAGTTGCCTACTGGCCAGAGTACCTGAAATCCACCTTTATTGTACAGACTCTCAAAGTGGTTACAAGGTGTGTAGAACAAAAGGGGTTCTGGCGAGATGCTGAACGGCAAGCAATTGCTACACCCAAGCATGCTAGAAGCAGTGGCCAAGTATCAACGGAAGGCTCAGCAAGCAGAGCAGGAGACAAGCAACAGCCTCCTAGGGCAGCTCGCGAGCAATCTCGGCTGCTGGTCAGCTTCTTCTCCATCGTATCCGGTGCGCTGATGGTGTCGTACTCACTGAACATTGGTGCGCAGAGCTGGAAATACAAGGCATCACTGCTCTCCATGTATTCTGCATTTGTAGCATACCTCGGGATGGTGGTCACAGTGCGCGAGGCACCGAAGGATAAAACGATTGCAGTGTGGGTGTCCAGTTGCCTAGCAGCTCTCCTGTTGTTAGGGGCCCTCGTATGCGTCATTGCATTCATTCTGTCAAACCCTCTACATTTGGGAGCTCCTCTACATGAGAAGCAGCGTCCATCCAGGGAAGATATTAGTTTACCTTAAATGTCTGCATATATGCAGTCTTAACACATCCATTCACTGCTATACTGAGATTAACTTGTGGCTGTTTCCTCTCCAATTTAGCGCTCACTGCTTGCGGTTGTATTTTGTGATGTACTGCCCGGCCTGCACTTGTTTTTGGAAGGATGATGCAGAAAAACTGTTGTGACCTAGCACCATGTTTGAAAAAGTATTGTCAACCTGTGGATATGATCTGTATCTGCTTACTGTTTTCAACACAGCAATATTGTCTTCAGCAACATGATTTCAAAAACAAAAAGGACAGCATTAGCCTCTATTGCCAGTCATAACATTTTATCCTTGAATTGATTGCCCTCTTAGCTAGTTATATTCTTTTATCTTTAATTGTCAATGAGTCTAACTCGCTTTTGAACTATCAAAATTGGAGCACTTACGGCCATTTTGCAGTTGATGTGCTGTGCACATTTCGAAGCTTCTATAGAAAACAGTTCCTGGATTTATCTTGTCCAAACCCCTCCTGATTCCATACCATTCTAGTACACATTGATTACACCATCATGTATCCATTTAAAAAAAAAAGACATACAGGTCTATAACCAAGTTGATAGACCTGTATGTGTCCTTTTCTTTTTTCAATTTTCGTTTGTTGTTTTGTTTAAAGCTGATAGTGAAGAGGAGAACTTGAGCGTGGAAAGGAATGTGATTGTATGCTACACTTTCATTTCAATCTTGATGTGGTGAATATGTGGAGCTTAATAACCTGATTGTATCAATGAGATCTGAATCTCTTAATGCTTTTCAAATATCAAGATATCAAAGTTTTGTGCCATCCAGCATGAAGCAAGTATTTGTACTGGGTCCCAAGATTATGTAGCAACAACTACTGATCAAGGTACGAGCAAAGATAGATACAATAATGGAACCGATACACCAGCTGCACCAGTGCTCAACTTTGGATAATTTTGAGCTGGTTTCGTTGCTACTTGCTACTTTTTTTGCAAGCATCACGTCAGAATTATGCCATATATGTAGCTTGCTACTATCCAAATTGCATCTTATTAAGAACACAGAAAATGGAAGATTCAGAGCCACGATATTTATCTGCTTTTCAGGTTCCATGATGTCGTACAGAATCCATTACAATTTACAAGCTATGTTTGAACCATTCTGCGTCCCCAACGAGGTGGTAACTGGTGACTAAATCAATGAAGTACTGCAATAGGAACATAAACAAGGTGGTGACTGCTGAAGACGAGCCCAGCTAATAAGTTGCGGCCTGGCATCGGTAAAGATGCAGCCCAAGAAGCCGATACCGCTGGCAAACTTGCCAGTAGGAGTATCAATCGAACTACCCCAATGGATGCTGCCATGGCTAGATGCAGCATCCTGCCGTCGTCCCGGCCAATCCATATGTCCAAGTCAAAGGATGCTTTGTGGACGCAAACGGAAGGTACGGTAGAGAAATAATCGGAGGCAGGTGTTGGAAATAATATAGCATTTTAGATTTAAATTAATTCAATTTTTATATAACATGAATAAGAACGGATACAAATAATCGATATCGACTAGCTCTGACGAGCCTCAACTAGATTTGAGTACAATTCCGATTAACTCCAATGAGCCCCGACTAGACACTCGAGAAGGATCTCAACTAGCTCACTCGAGTAATATATCAACTAAAACACTCGAGT
The DNA here is from genome assembly GCF_958298935.1 of Phragmites australis. Lineage (NCBI taxonomy): Eukaryota > Viridiplantae > Streptophyta > Magnoliopsida > Poales > Poaceae > Phragmites > Phragmites australis. The sequence continues at coordinate 505,918 of NC_084927.1, forward strand.
AGTATATCAACTAGTTCACTCAACTAAACATTTGACTAGCATAGATTGCAATCTACGTACCTGATAGCGACGTTAGATGCAGAGGCACACATGATGTCGATACAGTAGGCGATGGCGAAGATGAAGTAGTCGAAATTGATCACGATGAAGCAGAAAGTGACGATAGTGGCAAAGTAGACGAAGTAGAATATGATGATGTAGAGAAAACAGATCATGAGCAATTGCGGCAAGCGCTTCCTAAAAACCTTATTCGTCATCTTCTCGTGCAAGATTCTAAGAGCGACGGGTTCCGAAGACCTGCTCTACCATTTGTCGGTGCACGCCGACGTAGCAAGATGGAGTAGACCATGTACGACGGTGCAGTAGAGAGAAATTGGCAAAACTTTAATTGTGTGTATGCGTCTATTCTTTGTGATGGCAGCTAGCAGATATATATAGAGGGAGGATCGCGTGGGACACGTCATAATCGGACTCTGTTACGCGCGATGATCGGACTCTTAACCAACACAATTTCCGTATATTTATCCGTTTGCCCACGCAGCAAAAAGAATAAAACAACAAAAGGAGGCCACACCTGCGCAAGCAACTGGACCCGATTTCGGTGGACCATTCACGCAGGTACCGTTCGCCCGTGCCCTCAGCCTCAACCACGGCTCGGCCTGGCCTGACGAGGCGAGGCGAGTGAGTGCGCATGTGTTCTTCTAGTCCTCTCATCCACACAGACTAAGTGGAAGAAGGAGAGAAACTCTTTTAAGCTGGATTCTCTCCACCTCCACTAGCAAGGAGGGGCTATAATAAACACACCACCCTCACATGGTCGAGCCTTTGAGATTTATTTGGAATTGCACAAATATAATGGGTCAAGCCCATATATTCTAACAATCCCCCACCAGATCTCAAAGTCCCACGAAGATTTGTCTTTTTCTCAATATTGTTTGATATACTAGTATTTCGATGGAGATCTGTTAGGGTTGAACATTCACCTAGAATATTAAGTTACACTCATTCACAACTTGGACAATAGACTACGCCTTGAATTACAAGTTTTATGCAAATAAGTTTCACTTAAAATCATAACTGATACTCGGCTGCCAGTAGGCTACCCCGCGGGTGGAGCATATAAGTCATACTCCATGTTCTCTTCATGAGTTAATTAGAGACCACCCAAGTCTCATAGACTGCGACCAACAGTCAGGCTCATATAGGTGTGTTCTTTCAAGAATGCACTATAGGATAACATCTTCCCTAATTAAAGCCAACATAACACATTGAGGCAATAGCCACCCTACCTTACAGATTTTGAGAGTATTACATCTTCACTCAAGTGGGTTGTGTGGTACTCTCCTTCAGTTAACCAATAGCTTGTTTTTCTCAGGTCCTAATTCACAGGATCTTCGGTTATATAGGTTGAGTTACTACTATAATATAATTCACATGGGTCTCATACCCATCTCCTTCGATGTGTTATCTATCACATTCTGTGATGGTCCATTGGTAAATTGATCTGTCAGATTCTTAGCTGTTTGGCTATAGTCCAACGATATCACTCCAGAGTTTCTCAACTTTCTGACAGATTTTAATCTTCTCTTTACATGTCTTGAGGATTTCATATTATCATTAGAACTGTTCACTTTGATAATGACCGTTTAATTATAACAGTTCATAAGGATAGTCGATATCGATTTTTCAACCACTGGCAAATCCATCAAGAGTTTACGCAGTCATTCTGCCTCAACAGTGGTTATGTGTAATGCTGTGAGTTCTAACACTAGGATCATAAGATGTTGGAGTGATCGTGTTATCCATGTAGTTAAAGCAGCTCAAGATCTTTTCCACATAATGGGATTGTGAAAGTGAAATCCCATTCTCACATTTGACCAGCTTGATGTTTAAAATCACATTAGCCTCTCCCAGATCTTTTATATCAAAATTTCACGACAAAGATGACTTAACCTCATTAATCACATCAATATTTGTCCCAAAAATCAAGATGTCATCAACATACAGACACAGAATAACTCCCTCACCCCACCTTGGCGATAATATACATATATATTAGCTTCATTAACTGCAAAGCAAGCAGATGTTAAAGTTCTATCGAACTTCTCATGCCATTGCTTAGGAGCTTGTTTGAGACCATACAAAGATTTTAGCAACTTACATACCTTGTCCTCCTAACCTTCTAATACAAACTCATCAGACTGATCAATATAGATCTCCTCATCCAACTCTCCATTAAGAAAAGTTATCTTAACATCCATCTGATGAACGAGAAGATCATGTAAGGTAGCTAAGGAAAGTAGTAATCTTATCATGGTCAGTCTAGCGACAGGTGAATAAGTATCAAAGAAATCTTCGCCTTCTTTTTGGTATAACCCTTAGCCACAAGTCAAACCTTATACTTTTCAATAGTACTATCAGGTCTAAGCTTCTTTTTGAACACCCACTTACAACATACAGGTTTACAACCATAAGGTCGATCTGTGACTTCCCAAGTTCCATTAGCGAGAATGGAATCCATCTCACTACGAATAGCCTCCTTCCAGTAGTCTGCATCTGGAGATGCATAAGCTTCTGAAATCGACTTGGAAGTATCATCTACAAGGTACACAGCAAAATCATCACCAAAGGATTTTATTATCCTTTGGCTCTGGAGACTCACTGTCATCCTCCTTAGGAACTAACTCATGTGTATGTTCAGAATACTCAAGTGATACGGTAGGTTCAGGAATTATCTAATAGGTTTGACTAGAAGTGTTATGTATATCCTTCATAGGAAATATGCTCTAAAAAAAGTAGCATATTTAGACTCCATAATTATATCAACTATCATGTCAGATACCTCAGATTTAACTACTAAAACTTATAGATGAAAGGACAATGATATCGCCTAGAGGGGAGGTGAATAGTTGTTTTTACAAAATTCTTCCCCTTTTACCGTTGGCCTAAACTTGCAGCGGAATATAAACTAACGAATTTTTCACAAGTGAAAAACCTAAATATGTTAGGCTCAACTAGCGCACAATCACCCTAAATAAGTGTGAAAGTTGACAAAGATTACTCAATTCTAGAAAAATATATGCAAAAAACGCTAATTGAAAACAGCTGAAAACAGTGTTTACCTTCGGGTTGTACAGTTCTGGAACCTCCGGGAAAATCCGGACCCTCCGGGTTCTGTACAGAAACGAGCTCAAAACTGAAATTAAACAAGGCTTAAACAGTTCTAACTCAAACTAAATAAAGTCGTGTGTTCCAATTAAGGGTTCCAAGTAGATCTACGGAGAACCTATAATCAAATATACACGAACAAGTAGATCGAGCAAAATCCACAAATATGGAGCAAGAACTCAAAAGTAAGGGAACAAGAGAGGAGACATAAGATTTGTTTTCTGAAGTTCGGATTCACCACCATTAATCCTACGTCTCCGTTGAGGAAGCTCCAACGAGACAGGTCTCTTTCAACCAGTTTCCTCGATCCACTCTTGATTTCTTCCCTTGCGGAGGCGAAATCGAAGCTTTCACAAACTTCCCGCTGCACATCACAACCTTGGGTGCTTGCCGGCGACACCTAGCCGGCTGGGAGCTCTAAGCTCCAGGAGTAACAAACGCAATGATGAACTTCTTGTCGATGAACTCAAGTGCTCAAGATGGGATATACGATCACTTCCACTCAAACTTGCAATCTCTCAACCCAACTCACTTTTCTTCTCAAATCACACACTAGATTGGAGTGGGGAGGAGTTCTTTTGGCTCTAAAATATTTTTCTTTCGTGCCCAAGCAGCAACAACCAAAGGAGGGGGTGAGGGGGTATTTATACCCAACTCTAAAAACTAGCCGTTACATAGCTTTTTGTACTGACCCAGATTATCCAGGTCAACCTGGAGTATCCAGGTTAGTACTAGAACACATAACCGAGAGCCCTGGCCGGAGCTCATCCTGGAGACTCCAGCCAACCTGGAGTATTCGGGTGAAACATTTAGGCTCTAACATACCACCTGGCTCGGAGCTAAACACGAAGTCTCCGGCCAATCCGGAGTATCCGGTTAAACCAAAAAATCCTTAACAGACCACTCGTCTTGGAACCTCACCTGGAGACTCCGGACAACCCGGAGTATCCGAGTTCAACAGAACTGACCCTTGAATAATGGCAATAACTTTTGATCCCGAAATCCGATTTTGATGATTTTGGACTCTATGGAAAGCTTATTAAGAGGGATACACATCCTAACTGAATTTATGACCTCAACCACATTGGATCAAAATAGAAACACTCTGAAACCCAATTCGGACACTTCCACATATTCTGCACTGGATTTTCAAAGTTAACTCACACTTTGGGTTTAGTTAGAAACTCTTGAGCACTTAGACACGACAATTAGCTCGACGTTGCATCCCTCTTAATTTTACAGCATACCTATACTCAAATACAAAGATAAAACTCGTTTGAACCACTTTGAGCCTTTCAATAACTTTTAAGTACCGTTTCTTTCATTCAAACCTTGAGGGTTGCCAACTTTCATATATTCTTCACTCTATCTATTATTGATTCTTCATATGATTGATGCAAATCACTCATAGCTTCTCATTACCTCACACAGTCCATTAGCGCAAAGGCTTCACTCGCCTTCACCACCGCCTTGGTCCTTCAGCGTCAAGTCATTTGCTTGTCAGTCACCATCGCATGGTCCATTGTAGCCGAGTCTTGCTTGCCTTTCAACATCTTGCCATAGAAAACCACTTTATATTCGACATATTCAAGGAATTCACTTTATCAAATATAGAGTCAACTCTTGTTCTTCATTCTTGGTATATATGATTTCAATTCAACTTATACCTTCTTATGTATCCTAAACCCAACTCACTCTCAAGCACAAAACACATGGGTTAATCCATAAAACCTAATTGATAACTTTTGTACCTTAAGTTATTTGATCTCCACACGTAACTTATTAGCCTTCATGCATATTGTCAATCTTCATATAGAACCTAACCCACTTATTCTCAAGTACATCGCACACGGGTTAGTCCATAAAACTCTATTGATAATGTCATACCTTTAGTTACTTGATCTCTACAAGTAAATTAGTCTTCAATTTTATTACCAATCTTATTGAGTTTTTCCTTCTTCTTATGAGCATCACTAAGAGCTCAATGACAACGATGTATTTCTTTTGTTCTCATGGCATTTCTTAGGAAATCCATAATTCATCACTTATCTATCTCCTATGGAATAACCTAATAACAATTCTTAACATAATTATTAGTCCATAAGTATTTTCATCACTTACCTGAGCATCACTTAGAGCTCATTCATCTTGATTCATTTTTAATCTCCTTATTCGCATAGAGCTCATGTATATCTCTCAATGCATTACCTATGGAACATACTAACAAACTCAACACCATTGTTAGTTCATAGGTATTATCATTAATTATTAAAACCACATATAAGGGCTAGATACACTTTCAATAGGCAATGCTCCAATAAGCATATCCCATAAAGACACAATCCACTGTCTTAGATCCCAGCTTGCGATTTTTAGTTATTAACATATTTACTTTTGCCAAGCATCCCCAAGTGCGCAAATAAGAAAGTGATGGTTTTCTCCCTTCCCATTATTCATATGGGGTTTTCTCTTTATTCTTAGTAGGAACTATATTTAGAACATGACATGAAGTCAACAAGGCCTCCTCCCACCATACCTTAGATAAACCCACAATATCTAACATGGAATTAATCAATTCAGTCAGAGTGCGATTCTTCCTCTTGGCGACCTTATTTGATTGATATGAACAGGGAAGCATTCTCTCATGAATAATTCTATGTTCCTTATAGAATAAGTCCAAATCACTCGAGAAATACTCTCTACCACGATCCGAACTAAGTCTTTTGAGTTTTCTTTCCAATTGATTTTCAACTTCTGCCTTTTAGATTTTAAAGTAGGCTGGAGCCTCATCTTTAGATTTCAACAGATACACATAACAAAATCTATATGCATCATCAATTAAGGTCATAAAATATATTTTTTCCACCCTTCGCAACATACCATTCATTTCGCACAGATCTGAATATATGAGTTCTAATGGTGCCAAATTTCTCTCCTTGGCTACCTTGTCAGCTTACAATGTTACTTAGATAGCACACAACTTTGGCATTTAGAACTTTTGATAATGGAAAAATTCGGAATTACATTCAAACTGGAAAGTCGAGTCATACAACCAAAATTTATGTGACATAACTGCGAGTACCAAACACTAACCTCATATCTATTAATATTGCCACAAATATGGTTCACAGATTTATTGCAGATATCAGAAAGGGAAAAACGGAATAAACCTCCACACTCATAGCCTTTACCAATGAAGAGCACATGCTTCGACACAACTACTTTATTAAACTCAAGTACCACCTTAAACCCATCTCTACAGAAAGGAACCGCTCACTAGATTCTTGTTTATTGAAGAGACATGCTGCATGTTCCTCAACTGCATGATCTTTTTCAAATTAAACTTCAGATCTACTGTGCCAACACCATGAACAGAAGCATGAGACTCATTCCTCATTAAGAAGGAAGAATCCTGAGCGACTTGATAAGAAGAGAATATTAAAATGTCAACACAAACTTGTACATTAGCCCCAGTATCAATCCACCAACTGATAGACTAATTCACTAAAAGAACAATAGGTAAATTAGCATACCCACTAGTTTCATCTTCAGTGTTGCCAATGGTTACGTTGACAGACATGGTATTCTTCCCTTGATTAACCTTTTTCCCTTTGCGGTCACGGCAATCTTTAGCCCATGGATAATCTCATCGCACACGAAATAAGGTTTATCATCTTTATCCATCTTCTTCTTCTTGAAGTTGGTGGTTTGTTTGGCTTTGTTATTTTTCCCTTTAAACTTGCTATTAGAGGACTATTGCACCACATTTACGCTAGACTGTTCATCGTCTCCTTTGTTATGCACATCCTTAGCCCAAACTTTCTCTTCAACATCAAGAGATATAATCAAACTCTCAACAGAGATTTATTGTCTCTTGTGTTTTAGAGCAGTGACAAAATTCCTCCACGAGGGAGGCAATTTAGCAATGATGCTCCTAGCCACGAACTTGTCGGGTAAGGCACACTTTAGGAGTTCAAGTTCTTTTACAATACATTGTATCTCATGAGCCTGCTCGACTACTAATCGATTATCAACCATCTTGTAGTCATGATACTGTTCCATGATATACAGTTCACTATATGTATCTGATGCACCAAATTTTTCATTCAACATGCCCCACAACTCCTTTGCATCCTTTATGTGCATGTACAGATCACAGGGACGATCAACAAGAGCGCTAAGAACACATCCTACAAGAATGTGTTGGCTTCCTCAAACTTCTTCTTCTCATTAGAGAAAAGAGTTCTTTCAGGCTTGCTAGACGCAACCCAGTAGCAGTTCATAGCTGTAAGCCACATAGTGACTTTTTCCTATCATCTCTTAAAATACACACCAGTAAACTTGTTCAGCCTCAGTGCATCAGCAAAACCAGCCATCGTTAAATCAAAGTGCTTACGATAAGGTTTTTGGATTGTTGATAATATAGCACTTTCAGATTTAAATTAATTCAATTCATGACATAACATGAATAAGAACAGGTGCAGATAATCAATATCGACTAGCTCTGACAAGCCCTGACTAGATTTGAGTAGAATTCCGACTAGCTCCGATGAGCCCTGACTAGACACTCAAGAAGGATCTCAACTAGCTCACTCGAGTAATATATCAACTAAAACACTCAAGTAGTATATCGACTAGTTCACTCGACTAAACACTTGAGTAGTATAGATTGCAGTGTACATACCCGATGGCGACGTGAGATGCAAAGGCACCCGTCATGTTGATGCAGTAAGCGATGACGAAAATGAAGTAGTCAAATTTGATCATGATGTAGCAGACGGCGACGGCGATAGCAAAGTAACCGAAGTAGAATTGATGTAGTAGACGGCGACGATGACAGCAAAGTAACCGAAGTAGAATATGATGATGTAGAGGAAGCAGATCATGAGCAGTCGCGACGAGTGCTTCTCAAAAATCTTATCCGCCCTCTCCCGGTGTAAGATCCCAAGAGCGATGGATTCCAGAGACCTGCTCTCCCGTTTGTCGGTGCACATCGACACAGCAGAATGGAGTAGGCTACGTGCGACAGCGCAACAGAGAGAAATTGGCAAAACCCTAATAGTGTGTATGCGTCTATTCTTTATGACGGTGGCTGGCAGATGCATATATAGAGGGAAGATCGCGCGGGACGTGCCACGATCGGACTCTGTTACACACCACGGTCGAACTCTTAATAAACACCATTTTCATATATTTATCTGTTTGCCCACGTAGCAAAAAGAATAAAACAACAAAAGGAGGTCGCACCTACGCAAGCAACTAGACCGATTTTGGTGGACCATTCATGCAAATGTCGTGTGCCTGCGCCCGTACCATCGGCGTGGCGAGACGGGTGAGCGTACATGTGTTCTCCTAGTCCTCTCATCTACACATGCTAAGTGAAAAGAGATAAACCCTTTGAAGTTAGATTCCCTCCTCCATTAGTAAAGTGAAACTATAAGAAACAAACAATGTTCGTATGATTGGATCTTTAAGATTTATTTATAATTACACAAATATAATAGATCAAGCTCATATATTCTAATAGTAACGGTGCACTTGGGAGGGGTGGCCGGATGCATATCAGCGCCATTAAAATGCCGTACATCTTCTCTGGGTCCGGGAAGAGGTGCAGCCATGTAGGTGTGCAGAACGTGGAACTATCGAACGGACGAGGTAAGTGAGACGGCAAAGCGACCCAGAGGTAAATAAGATTTTCTGTGTTGTTTAGAAGTGTTGAAGGGTATGAACCCCGGAGGGCCGCAATTTGCATGTTTATATAGGCAGGAATAGCCCCTGCCATGGCGTGTATAGACTGCTCGAGATTGATCCGAACCAGAACCAAAATAGAGATGTGTCTTATCTCTAATGATCTTTACAACTTCGAATACAACAGGCGTATCTGCAACTGACCAGATCAACCTTGGTTTACATATTTATCTCTAACACCCTCTTAATTATAACTTATCTAAGTTAATATTATGTTTAATTCTTCTAATTTCTGCACAGTAAGAGGCTTAGTAAATCCATCAGCAACCTGATCTTCGGTTGATATAAACCTTATATCAAGACGCTTGTCTGTCGTTCGTTCTCTTGCAAAATGATAGTCAACTACAATATATTTTGTATAATTATAAAAAATAAGATTAACTGATAAATAAGTTGCTTCAAGATTATCATATCAAAGACAAACAGTCTTTGATTGAGTTATACCAAGTTCATCTAACACAGACTGAATCCAAAAAATTTCAACTGTAACAGTAGCAAGAGATTTATATTCTGCTTCTGTACTTAGACCTTGGGACTGTAGCTTATTTGCGAGCACTTCAGACACAAGATTTGATCCTAAATATACTGCAAACCCACTACAACATTCTATCATCTGGACATCACACCCAATCTATATTAGAAAATGCACTAACCAACCTAGAAGAGGACTTACGAATCTTATTTCCCAAGGTCACAGTACAAGCAATATACTCATAATTCTTTTTACCGCTGTCAAATATAGAGACATTAATATATAAAGAAATTAAGATACCTTATTAACAGAAAAACAATATCTAGACAAGTTAGCATGACTAAATCAGGGTAACAAACCAAATGGAAGCCAATACGTGTGGGCAAGACCAAAATTAAGAGGACTAAGAACCAAACAGGCCCCAAGTCCCGAGGTGCAGCAGGCTCTCCTCCGAAGTTCGTGCCGTCAGAGTCCAGCACTTACACCTTCCTGCATAAAATGTTGACCTGCAGCCCCTGGTTCTTCAGCGCCTGGAAACTTTTCATTAATCTGCTCAGCCTCCTGTTCTGCAACACGCTCAAATACTCCATTAATCAGGTTAGTACCTTCTGTAGAATCCCCAGTTCTATTAGAATTCAGCAACATGGGATGAAGGAGAAGAATCTGAAGTTGTGCACCAGTAATAAGATAGGATGGGCGAGTGGAAAAATAGTTTTATCAACGATGACATCTCTAAAAATATAAACTTGATCGGTTACGATATCAAAATATTTATAACCTTTATGTAGACCACTATAATCAAGAAAGACACACCTTGTGAATGAAAATTAAAGTTTTTTTTTGTTGTATGGGCAGAGATCAGATCAACAAGCATATTCAAACACATGAAGAAGAGAGTAGTCAGGTTTATCACAAAAGAGACGTGTCATAGGGGTTTCAAAGTCAATAACTTTAGATGGAAGCTGATTAATAAGATAAGTGACAGATAGGAATGCTTTATCAATGCATGAGCAAGGTTAAGCTGACTTCTACAATATGATAGAAAAGCTGATAACTTTTAGCTTGTTGACGAGCATCACATGTTGACTCTTTTATCGAGAGTAAGATAAACTTTCGATTTCCATCATCGCAGCCTTGTCCTCCACGGCCACGTGAGGAACCACGTCCTCCACGTGATACACTGTTGCCTGATATCTGAAACTGAGAGCTTTACGCCTCCAATCGCACCTTGGTAGATAAGAGTTGAGCATAAAAATGGCTTAAGCTAATAGGATCAATTCTTGCACTCACAGCCTCAATAAGTGGATTATATTTAGAATGAAGTCATCTTCGTCCAGCTTCTTACCTGCAGTAGCTATCTCGTCTGCAAACCCCTTCGTATTGGAGAAGTATGTTGTCAGCTTGGATAGCCTTCCAGACTTCAGTCGTCAACGTCGCAACTTAGGCCAGTACCTCTCTTGGCAAAGATGCCATGAGGTAGCTCAACACCTGCTGGTCATGCGCAATCCACATCACAATCACATACGTAGGATTTGCCAAGAAGTCGACAATATTGTCATCCTTCGCGACCTCAATGGTGGTCGGAGGCGTCGGGATGGCTCCCTCCAGGAACCCGACCATCTGTGCTCCACGGATGGCAGGCAAGACTAGAGCTCTCCAAAGAAGAAAGTTAACTTTTCGGCCACTGGTAGATCCAAGGATCCCGCCATGGTATGCGTTGTCGTCGGAATAGAAACGCTCGTCGTACGCAGAAGCACTCGTCGGGACAGTAGAACTCGACGACATGGATGAAGAGCTCGCCGAGATAGATGAGATGGAGAAAGCTGACTCTGATACATAAAAGTGTTGAAGCGTAGGAACCCCGGAGGGCCGCAGTTTGCATGTTTATATAGGCAGGAATAGCCCATGCCGTGGCGTGTACAGGCTGCTCGAGATTGATCCGAACCAGAACCGAATAGAGATGTATCTTATCTCCAAAGTTGTATACAACTTGGAATACAGCGGACGCATCTACAACTGACCAGATCCTGTGAAAACTTTATCGTCGAAAAAAAAATCGATAAATCCGATAATCCCGTTTATCGGCGGGGGCCGGTAAATTTACTTATCGGTCAAAAATTTTGATAATTTTTGAATTTGGCGTCTTTTGATTTCCTGATCCAACATGCGAGCAATAAAACGTCGGTGCGCACGCCGTAGGCCGCTAGACGACCCTTCTAATATTAATTCATTTATATGTTATTTTTTAGTCAAATGATTTGGATACAATCTATGTGATTTTTTAGATAAATTGAGCCTTTTTTTTTCAAATTTTGTCCGAAAATTTTTGTCTATCGCCGATAGAATTCTGATAAATCCGATAATCCTATTTATCACTGACCTCCGATAATTTTTTTATCGATAAATTTTCCCTTGACCAGATCAATCTCGGTTTACATTTTTATCTCTAACATTGTTCACGGCGGTGGTTGCGCATGGGAGAAGGGGACGTGCGCGGTGGAGGCGGCGCCGGTCGCTGGAGTTGGGCGATACGTGTGGCAAGGCCAAGGCAGGCGGACGAGCGGGACCTATCGAGAGAGATCCAAGAGGGTGGAGAGGGGAGCGGGGTTCGCACATAGTTGGGTGAAGGAGACCGAGCCGCTCCATTGACGCACAATATTGCAAGCTCAACGAGCTTCGAGAGAATGGACGGCCTTTACTATGTAGTAGAAGTAGATTCTCTGGATCTCGTCGTCCCGACAACCCACTCCTCGCTCCTCGGCGATTTCACCGAAGCTCTCCGTCTCAGTCTCCGGCTGTAGTGTTTTAGTTTAGTAGCTGCTAGTATTAGGAGCTTTGCCGCCTGCCGTTCATCGGCGATTTGTTCTTCAAGTTCTGGTAAGGTTCTTCCTTAGTTGATCTCAGGTATGGTTTCCCCAGAGGGTGTTGCCTGAGATGGCTTTTGTTTCCTCCCGGTGGGTGGCTCTTTCCCCTTTCTTCTTTCTTCATTTCTCTGGAAGCGATCCTGAATTTATGCGAAGAACAAGCTACTGCGCTACCATGACTGAGGTTCTTCCATATCAAGTTGCCTGGTTGCGTGATTGAGCCGGGTCGTTTGCTGGTGTTGCTTGTTGATGCTGCTCCCCAGTGAATCCCGATCTCGATCTCGATCCCGATCCCGATCCCGATCCCGATCCAAACGCCACCTTCAAAATAACACTTCGAGTGTATCGCCACCGCTGCATTAATCTATTCTCTGGATCTCGTCGTCCTGGCCCGCTGCTTCTCATGGCTTGCTTCCGTCCTGTGACGAGCGAAGGAATTGGGCGCCGCCCAAGAGTGGCTGTGGCCGTGGCCGTGGCCTACACCGGAGAGGAAAGCACGCGCGCGGTAATGAAGGTCGTGTCTCATGTCATCAAATCGGTGCCTGTCAAGAGAGGAGATCCTTTTTACATCCTCTATCAAGTGAATGGGAACACTGTTCAGGATTTGGCCGGGAGAATCGAGGCGGATCCGAAGAATTCGACTACTCTCCGTCGTGTGCGCAACGAGCTGATCTCCGAATCTAGCGAAGGTTCGCACTCTTATCAAACCATCCAATTACGTTTGTGAATCCTTTGAGCAAGTTTTTCTTTTTAATCTGTAGAAGTTTTCTTTTCTCCTGCTGGAGGAGGATGTATCCTCCATCCAACACTCCGTGTCATGACCATGGCTGGACCAGCCTAACCGGCCTGATGCGGCCTTCCTTCACACCCCCTATCTTGCTGGAGCGAGCGCACGCGTGCAAGATAGCAGCATAGTGCACGCGCCGCTGCCGCCGTCTCCTTTTCTTCTCCGGTGAACAGCCCATGGCGCCTCTCCCTGGCATGCATCAGCCCACCGGAGCCACCCGCACCAGCGCTTGCCCTCCGCGGTGGCGCCTCCTTCCCGTGACCACTAGCGGTTCTTCTGTTAATGTTATATGGCATCCAGCACATTATACACAGTATGCTCAGAGTACCTGTTTTTAAATCCTTGGGGGAGTGGGCCATTTTTGAGCAATAGAGGAGCCTCTACCAATTTTCAACTCTGCGCCTCAGCCCTCATGTAGATTTGAACCAAATCAATCTTTACTCATCTGGTGCCCCAACCATTTCAAAATAACTATCACATTGCCTAACCCATCCCAAAGGGCGCCATCAAAAGGTAGAGATTCCAACTTGGGTCCTTCAACGATGGATTTCATGAATTGATTTTGTTCATCACTAGTCAAATATTGCACACTGTTTTTCTCTTCAATCACAAGGATGCTTGAAATGGGTATTGTACGGGAAAACTGATGTAGCTGGCAATGAAACACAGCAAATCATAACTGGGATAACAGAAGGACATGTTGAAAAATTGGGAAGAACAACTTGCTCTATTCCGTTCTGAGGTTTTTTTTTTTTTTTTTGACGAACCAGCAGAGCCTGCTTATTCATTGCTTTTTAGAAGGAGTTACAGCCTAAGGCAGCAAGAGCCGCCGAACAAAAGAAAGAGACCCTAACTATACACGGATGAAGAAAAGAAGCAAAGAGAAAACCAAAAACTGTACAAGGATTGACTATTAGCGCCACCACTCCCGGAGGGGGGCGTCTGTGTTCCATGCCATCAGGTCGAGGTAGGGTAGCTGCGCCCAAGCAGCCACTTCCGCCCAGAGTTGGAGAGAGTAAGGGTAGGAGATGAATAGGTGGTTGCTTGTCTCCAAGTTGCGGATGCAAAGGGGGCAGAAGGAGCTCGGCCATCCTCTTCGCGTGAGGCGTTCCGCCGTGTATACTCGTCGTTGGACGAGGAGCCAAGCAAATATCTTGATATGTGGGGTCGCCCATGGCTCCCAGACAATGTCAAAGAAGTCCACTAGTGTGCTGCTAGCAAATTGCGCCAAGTAGGTAGTTCTGGCGGAGTATTGGCCATTTGACAAGATCCTCCAGGAGATGGAGTCCGATGTATTCGCCAGGGTGACATTTCTTAAAGCACGCCAGAGGTGGATGTACTTGGCTAGATGGGCCGGCTGTATGCGGGCTCTTATGTCATCAATCCATCGGTCTCCCTGATGATTAATCCTCGATTGGTGCCCAACATCCGTTGCCAGTGATAAGAGTTGTTGTAGGGGTTCGATGGCGAGGATGAAGAGTAGCGGCGAGAGGGGGTCGCCCTGTTGTAGTCCCCGCTGGTGTATCATATTGTTGCCCAGACATCCGTTGAGGAGGACTTTAGAAGATGCCGTGGAGAAAAGGATCGACATCCACTCTCTCCAACAGGCGCCAAAGCCGCGTGCTTGTAGAAGATCCAACAAGTAGGGCCATGAGACCATGTCGAAGGCCTTGGAGATATCCAGCTTGAGACATTGGAGCATGCTTCCGGTTTAGCGCGCGTGGAAGGTTTTGGACGTATAATAAGTTATCTTGAATACATTGTCCTTTGATGAACGCGCTCTGCACAGGCGAGACTAGCTTGTAGATGTGAATCGCCAGTCATTGGGCAAGCACTTTGGAGATGAGCTTGATGATACTATGGATGAGGCTTATTCGATGGTACTCCCCGACAGCTGTGGCGTCCTCCTTTTAGGGGATGAGGATGATGAAAAGCCCCATTTAGCCTATGGAAGTGGTTGCTGCATATGTTGTAGAAGTGGTGTACAACAGCCATTACATCGGCCTTGATGTGTCCCAACAGTGGCGAAAGAACACGCCCGTGAAGCCATCCGGGCCTGGTGCCTTGTCTGGTGGTGAGGACTTAATGACGTGCCATATCTCATCCTAGGTAAAGGGCACTTCGAGGGAAGAGAGGTCCGCGGGAGAGGATCCAAGGAAGTCTCAGTTCAGCTCGGTCGTAGTGGCTGCTGATGATCCGAGAATTTTTGAGAAATGATGGTGTACTTCTTCTTCCTTGGCCGTCTGGGTAGTCGCAAGTCCAGAGGGGCCTTGTATCTTGTGTATGAAGTTTTTCCTTCTTCGGCCATTTGCCTTGAGGTGGAAAAATTTGGTGTTTGCATTATTGTACATTATATGAGCTGTTTGAATCTCTCTTTTTGCATGACATCAATGTCCATATGGCCAGTGAGACTCCTCCCTTTTCAAGACATTAACAGTACACACCAACTTATCTCCTCAAAAACAATAGACATCAGCACTTAAGTCCACTGTCCACAGCACCCTATCTCCTGATGATCTCCAGCATCTCTTATCTTTTAACTCAAATTGCTTGGTGCCCTTCTGTTCTTCTCCCTTGTGCCTCTTCTGCTTCTTCATGCTTGTGGCTGGGCAGGGCATGATATACAGTAACAATCCTAGTAGTCAAGATATGACTGTATTTTTTTTTTAACTTGATAGTTTGTATTTGCATAAATGTTACTGCACTGCACATGAACAAACAATTCCTTTTACAGTGTTTGATGGTGCTCCCAACTGATTGATGCGGAATTCTGTTTGCTAGTTCTGTCTTCTCCTTTTAGTTGTATCGTATGTCCATACGCTTTGTTACATCCTGGAGAAAAGTTTCCATCCATAATTGGTTTGTCAACTTCTATTTTTCTTCCTCAAAGACTGTCTAATCCTGGTTGGCTTCTGCTTTGAGCAGTAAAGACGATCGATCTCAAAGATCTACACAAACTCCATAACTTCCCTGGCTGGAGATGGAAAGATGTCCAACGGGAACTGTACAATATCAAGAAGGTCAGCACTCAGCACATTAGTCAGCTGCTCATGGTTTTTTTAATCTTCCTACATCATTTCTTACAATAAGCTGTGTGCAGACTGAGGTGTTAATTCGGATATATTGTGAAAAGGATGGAGCGCTTCATATTTTGGCCTCTGATCTCGGGCTTACTGACTTGTATTTGACTGGGGACACAGAAAGGTAATAATAGGCTCATACTCCAACATACTTCCTTCTTATGTACATTGGCCTTTCTCCTTGCATCTTGTTTATATTCCTCTTAAGTTGACATTGATCTGTACTAGTTTGAGTACATCACTTTTCTGGAGGTAGATTTCTATATATGAGCTAGACTGCATGATTCATACCATTTAATAAGCAAGGAGGATACCCTCATGTTGCTGTGGGAGCTCCGGGGACTAGTTTACTGCTAAGTGGTCGAAAAATTGTATTATTACAGCAATTTCGTGATATGTTGGTTCTTCAATTGAAAAGTTGAGTATGATTAGTGAAATGAATAGCTCAAATAACATTAGTGAAAAGCAGGGGAAGGATGACCTGCAAATTACAAAGAGCTTATTCATCATTGTTAAGCAAAATACTTACACTGATAAAGAGCTGCTGAATCCCAAAGGACTACCGACAAATTACATTGTGAAATCGTCATGCTCGTAAGACCTAAGTGTGTAAAACAATACAAAGATCGTGCACATCAAGGTTCTTCAATCGAAAAGTCTTACTATAATTGGTGAAATGAATAACTCAAATAACATTAGTGAAGAGAAGATGAATGATGACCTGCAAATTACAAAGAGCTTATTCATTATTGTTATGCAAAATACTTACACTGATGAAGAGTTGCTGAATCATGAAGGACCACATACGAATTATATTGTGTAATCATCATGCTTGTAGGACCTAATTGTGTAAAACAGTACAAGATCGTATTTGCAGCAAATGTCCAAATAATTATCCTTTGGTGGACCAAATTAGATTTCTTGGAATTTGGGGGACTTTTAGGTTAATTCATCATCACTTCACCAGTAAACTATCACAGCACATCCATGTAGCCATGTGCATGCTTAAACAAAAATATATCATGGAAACGTAGGAACAAGAGAGGTGCAATAATCTGGGTCCCATATAGATCAATATAATTTTGGAACAGTCCAAGGTCAAAAGAGTCCAAAATTCGTGGTAATTCAGGGCTGGGTGATAAGAAGATGGCACCTGGATGGTCCAAATGGCTGCAGCACAGCACTAGGCCAGTAGCTTAACTATTTTCTTTTTCTGAACCTGTCATTGATCTCAAGGTTGTTCAGTGCTAATACGAACTGCATCGGGAGTGTGTGCTGCTTCGAAGACCAACAGTTTGATATATTCTAATCTATCTTACAATTAGGAATAATGAAAGCAGGAACTGATGAACGGGTTACTTCCTAGCTAAATCGCAAGATTGAAACTGATAAACCTACGCGATCCAGTTGCACAAATTGCAAAACTGAAATTTTAGTGTTTATAATCTCACAAAAAGGGACAAAAGGGGAGGAGGAATTTGAGCCCAAGCAGCTATCCATGACGAACTGCTCACCCCACACCATCCATCGGGAGTGGCCGAGAGCAATTTACTAACTAGTATGGTAGCGTACAATTGTAATACAAATCTCTCAAAATCAGATATGAAACAACAGGAACATTTCAATAGTATTTTGGGAGATGCTCTATGAAGTTATATACCAGTCTTAATTGATTAGGGCTGAATCTCTAATACTGTTATGATGAAAAGGACATGCTAGATGTGACAGCAAGTTTTATCTGTCAGTTCTCCATTAAAACTGATTTACAAGAGAGATCTGTTTGTTTCTGTAGCAACAATTTTATATTGAACACAAAATATAAGGTGGTGATTGATTTCATATGACAATAGATATGAAATGTTTATGTTTATTAAACGATTGAACTTGCAACATTTACATGCTATTCTGCAATAGATATGCCCCTATAGACTAGTATCTTTCACTAACTTTGCACTCGCTTGAATTGGAAAACATATAGTTTTGGATTTTTTTGAAGAATATATAATACAGAAGATGCATTCAAAGTGCGTGGCAAGGACATTGGGTGATTTCTGCAACCAGAACTGCAGTACTATGCATAATTATGCCGAGAAGAAAAGCATGACTAACACCCTACCTTCCAGAAGTTGATGAAACCATGTCTATGATTTGTAGCTGCTGAGATTGCCTAATACTCCATCCAATCACAAATACATATCGGTTACATTAATATGGTCTCCAAAATGCAACTTTGGCCACCAATTTCTGTTGTGATATATTTTTAAAACCCAGTAAATTAGTACACCAATTTTCAAGATTGATGTAGACATTTCCAATCTGTATTCAAAAGATATTGATTTTCAAAGTTTTGAAAGTTTGACTGCATATATGTCGATAACAACTTGTATTCTTTTGGAAACAAAAGGTGTCATGTTTTTGTGACCAGACTGCAAAGGGAGTAGTTTATTTTATGGTGCGGCTTCTCTGTTGTAAACTTAACTAGCGTGAAGAGTTTGATCATGAAGTGTTACTATCAGAGAAAACCCTTTTGCCTACATTGATCAATATTTGGTGAACTTTTGGAGTTCATGCACAAAGTTCAAATGTACAAGTTACAGAATATTTACGCTTGATTTGTTATTTTTATATAGGTGGCAAAATTGTGAAACCCCTATTACCATCTCTAGAACTGCAATGTTTGAAACTATGTTGTGCCTAGCTGTTACCCTATGTTTTGCTGCGATTTCGGGAACTATGACCTACCTGATAGTAAACTGAATCACTATGGCAGCTAAAATTGTGGTCTATTTGTATTGCAGCGATGATATCCATCGCAACCATGGATCTGGACTTACAGTGACGACAGCTACAGACATGTTCGGCACCATTAACAACACACAACCAGTGGCGCAAAGCTACTAACTGAGAGTGTATCTATACGTAGAGGAAAGCTTGTGAAAATTACGAGCTTAAGATGGATCTGGATTTTGTTTTGGTGAATAAGTGTTTGGCACATGTCCTGTTAGGGGTTTGATGGGATGCGATAAGTTGTTAGCGATGGCACTTGTATATTACTCCTCTCTATTTTTAAATACTTGATGTTTTGATTAAGATTCGATCAAATTTTTAAAACTTTGATCACTAATAATTTTCAAAATATTTAGTTTGAAAACATAAAAATCATACGTGTAGATTTGTTTTGAAAAATATTTTTATAATATTATATTTTTATTAGATATTATAACTATATTTTAATAGAAAAATGGTCAAACTTTAAAAGTTTGATTGGATCTTAATTAAAACGTCAAGTATTAAAAAATAGAGGGAGTACAAGATTTTGCTTAGTGGATGAATGTATGTTTTTTTTCGCCTTATAAATGTACCGGGATGTGCCGTGCAGGGATATGCATATTATCCCTTTTCGGGGAGGGGGAGATATGGTGAAAGCTGTCATTTTGGTGAGCATTTGAAAAACTCTTTTGGTTGAACAGGTTTACATCATAAAAAAATACCCCGATAAATTACGAATTCCAAATTTATCAAGCATCTATTTTAGAATTTAGAATCACGAATCAATCTGTGATGAAATAATAGAAAGAAAGCCTTGCATGCTGTATGTTGAAAAGTGGAAAGAAAATGACATGACACTATTCACAGCTGATTTCTCTTTTCCATTTCTCTGACTCATATTGAGTTTAGGTATCAATATTTCCTCCCAAAAGTCTCAACGCCAAAATCAGGTCTTTCCCTCAGTTGCGGTAAGGTGGTGGCGTTAAGGCTGTGGCCATGGACTCATGCGCACGCCAGGTCGTCGGCGAGGCAAGGAGGTGGCGCCAAGCGGCGTTCTGCGCAATGGCGCGTTACGCTGAGCGCCGCCGGCAAGCACGCGCAGGTGGTGGCTGCCGGAGCTTTCCAGATCTGGTCTGGTGGCGTCCTCGGTCTTCTCGCCGGCGCCGGTCTTCTACGAGCAGCCCCGCGTGCTGCCGGCGTAGCACAAGGCATTTCTGGCATAAGGACTCCAGACGGCGGCCGAAGCCCATTTCCTTCCATTTCCACCTCGGTCCCCTCGTTAATCAAAGATTTTTCTGCAGCACAACGAGGTTTTAACCAACCTTGTAAAGGCATTCAAACGTCAACCAAATCGCGGGCGCGCCAACGCCTCAAAAGAGTCCGTGATGAAAACAAACAAATCAAGCATTCCATTCCCGCAGCCCCTGTAATTTTTATTTTTTGAGAATAAGAAAACACGTTAATACTCTTGTAACCAAACAGGCAAACAGCAGCCCCCAACACCATCGACGCAGGAAGCAGCGAACCTCCGTACCGGTCCAATCACGGGAAACCTAATTCAACAATCTGGTATGATATGTTCAACATTTTATATATAATTAGTTGAAACACCTTTCATGTGTAATTAACACTCCCAAACCGTTTCGTCCACCGACTACAATAGAGCGAGGCGACTAAGAGGCGAACTTTGAAACCGGCGTCCATCTCTCTGTCTCTGGTCCTTTGGTGGCTTCTCCGGCCTCAGAGGAGGGGAACAGATAGATCGGCGCCCGGCGTAGCTAAGTAGGGTGGGTAGTAGTTTCTAAGGTTATAGATTTGCTAG
Source organism: Phragmites australis (assembly GCF_958298935.1). Classification (NCBI taxonomy): domain Eukaryota; kingdom Viridiplantae; phylum Streptophyta; class Magnoliopsida; order Poales; family Poaceae; genus Phragmites; species Phragmites australis. The sequence goes on from NC_084927.1 coordinate 526,628, forward strand.
GTTTGGGTCTGGTGCAGTTGTCGGTGGCAGCACCATGTCAACTTTTAGTTCTCAAGTCTTCCTCCGGCGGTGTCCTCCTTGTTAGCGTCACCACCAGCGAGATCCTTGAGAGTTATGTCTATGTGTCTTTGTTGCGATTGAGTGAGATGCTATCGATCTTCTCTTGTGTTCGTTTGTCTGTGTGGTTCTGGGTTGTCGGAGTTGATTCCGGCGATTGCATGGTTGTGATCTGGGCCTCCATCTTTGGTGTAGCCGAGGGTGATGGTGCTAGTTGTGAGTTACCTCTACCGATTCCGGTAAGGATGTTGTCGATGTTTGTTCAAAGGGACAGATGTGGCCTGGCAGAGGTTCTGAGCCGTTGACTCTTGCAGCTTAACAAGGTTTGGGCTCCTTCGTCGAGTTCAGTAGGAGGCCATGCTGAGCTGTGTTGCTTGGTTTTGGCATGGCGGTGAGAAGACCGGTGAACGACCTCGAAGTGGAAGAAGATTGCAAAGAAGACCTTGTTGTCTTTGTTTGCTATATTTTTAGTTCTCAGGGTGTTTGTTGTAAAATAGGGATGTATTGTGTTTCTAGATTAATGAAATCCCCTTTCGAAAAAAAACTTGATCCAACAATTTATTAAACCTAATTCAATAATTTAAAATTTTATTTCAATATTTTAGACATGCCTAGTTAAATATTTGTACACACCTACAATTTTACGACGCACAACGAACTGTAATGTAAGGCTGCCCGCGTTGGCTCCGTGCAACACGTGAGCCTCCCGTGAGTCCGTGACTCGTTGCCCTCACCTCCCTGTCTCTAGCGGCAGAAGTAATGCCAAAAAAAAAAAAGAGGATCCTTGCAAATCGATGGGCACTTTAGAAAAAGAAGCAATGTGCCTAGGAAAACACGTTTTGATTTCGAGCTAGTTTAATCAGGATATTTTGCGGCACACAGGTACAACATAATAAATGTTGACAAATATAAGGTAGTACTCCGCAATAATGCTGAGCTCCAAAGCTTTGGATAACGCGTTGAACGCCCTCTGGAAAAGGGACAGTATTTGAGCCGCCGTTCAGTGACAGTACAGTGGTAACATGTCTCAAGAGTGACACAACAATCAGAGAATAAATTTGAGATGTTATCATCATTCCTTCCGAGGTCGTAGCTGTACAGCTATATATAGCTTTCAAAGTAACATTATTAACATATTTGTTAATAATGTTGAGACCTGTTACCACTGTACTGTCACCTCGGAAGAAATGATGTTGCTTTTCGAACCAGTTGTCAAAATGGACCTCTTGTGTTGTCTCCCGATTCCCGAAGATATGCAGCCTTCTCTAGGAGCTGATCTCTGTGTTTCGTGAACTGATAGGTATTTTGCCCACTCCAGGTGATGCCATCTTTTGTGCACCAACGCTGTGGTGAAAAACTGGCCGCTGTATGTTTCTTGCCTATGTATTGTATCAGCTGGATGTGTAATTTCTTTTTCTGTTGAGGATCAAGTCTCGTGGTTTGTGCTTCCGGATTCTTTCAGTGAACTAAATATTTGATTTCTTCTCGGAGGGAGTACTTGCATGGTTTGACTGATTGAAACTCGAAAGGAGCAATTTTATTGGCATTGTTTTCTTTACGTGCTTCCAGTTGTTTTGGAGCATGTTAGTGCTTCTTTTTTTCGTTGCCTAGACGTGATTCATCAAAGACGATTTTCATATTAACTTATGATTGTAGCATTTCAGGAAGGTAAATGTCCTTTCTACGGTGGAATTTATGTCCGGTAAAGAAAACTGATGCCGATGATAGTGTTGTAAGAAAAAGAAAATGCTAGTAGTTTGTTTTACTTGGAAATGTGACAGTGTTATAAGAAAAAGAAGATGCTAGTAGTTTGTTTTACTTGGAAATGTTCGTTTCTAATTTATTTTAACTATGTAAACTCGTGGAGATTCAAACTTTATAGTATGCCCTGGGTTGTCCATAAATCATAATCTCTAAGTCATATTTTTAAGTCCCTGGTATTTTGTTGAATCTTCGATCACCACTAGTGAGTGAGAGCTTCTCTGAAACTAGATCTTTTAAAGCAAAATCAAGCTTCAGATCTTGAAGAAGAGCTTCAACTGTACTATCTGAAGAATTTATTATAATTATATCATCCACATAAATCAGAAAAATATAATTGCTCTACCTTTGTTATATAAAAATAATGAAGTATCTACCTTAGAAGCAACAAAGTCAATTTATTGTAACTTTATACTAAATCAGAAAATGCTGGTAGTTTGTTTTACTTGGAAATGTGACAGTGTTATAAGAAAAAGAAGATGCTAGTAGTTGTTTTACTTGGAAATGTTCATTTCTAATTTATTTTAACTATGTAAACTCGTGGAGATTCAAACTTTACAGTATGCCTTGGGTTGTCCATAAATCATAATCTCTAAGTCATATTTTTTTACGGAGAAAAGCAAATGACATGTACATCACTTGATGCAGAATCTGAGATAATCATATTCCATTATTAAAAAAATAGCACGTACATCAACAAGTATTGGTTTAATGTTTTTGTAAATATATTTTTTATTTACTAAAATCACAAAAATATGTCACTGTTGCCCTTTCCCAGTGAGAGGGCGATAGGGAAATAAATCGCCCAGTGAAAGGGCAATAGGAAAATAATTTTGTGAAATTTCGAAATAGCCGCCTATTTTTGTAATATTAATAAATAAAACATAATTTTTTTAAAAAAATCTGTATTTGTTTTTAAGAGGATGTGATAGTTGATGGGCCGGTAAAGCAAAAAAGAATCCTTCAACCGCTGGCCCAACCAAAACTAGTGTCCTTTGGCAGGTGGGCCACCTTATGGCCCGGCTGACTGTCCTTCATTTGCTCGTGCTCCCAACCCTAGCCCACACTTCCTCCGCCCAAGAACACAGTGCCGCCTCGCTAATGGGGGGCTGCTCTTCAGTGGCCGCAGTGGCCGTGACCGCGGCCTTCCGCGGCGAAGGAAGCGCGGCGGCGGTAATGGAGGTTGTGTCTCGTGTCACCAAATCATTGCCTGTCAAAAGGAGAGATCCTATTTACATCCTCTATCCAGTGGATGACAAGTTTCGTAAGGATTTGGCCGGGAGCAGCGAGGCGAATCCGATTATGCGCAATCGTGTGCACGAGGAGCTGTCCAAATCTGGGAGAGGTTCGTCTTTTCAAACATTCCAATTCCATCCTTCAACTTTTTAGTGGCGTTTGGATTCTTGGAATTGTGAGTAGGGAAAGGGAAATGATTAGTAGCATAAATTTAACCCCTTGTTTCATACGAGGGAAATGGATATGGGGAGGGTTTAGAAAAGGAAAATAGGTACCTCATATCCCACTCGTTTCAAACCCACAAGAGGAGATGGGTTTAGACAGGGAAATGAAGGATGGACGTTGCTTGCCCATCCGTCGGAGTCGGAAAGATCCGGATGCTGGTCGATGCAGGCTCCTGCCGACGCTCCAAGTCAGCTCCCAAGCGATGCCCTCCATTGGCATGCTCGCCGCCCGCCGCCTCACCGTCTGCTGCGATTCATGTTCTCTGCCACCCACTAAAGGTAGCTCTCTCCCACGCCACCCAGGTGCCCGACTCTATGCACCCTCGCCGCCGGACACCTGCGTTTCAGTGGGTGGAGGATGCCCGCAGCTCTCGATGAATCCCGTGGCCCAAAGCTGCGTGCCCGAGAGGAGGATGCTGGCCGATGCGAGCTGTCTGCCTGTTTTTCATATGGATCTAACGGTTGCTGTCTTCTAGGTTTTTTTTTTTTTTGAGAGAGAGTTTTCCTTTTCTTCTTTATTTTTTATGGCTGTTGCTCTCTAACTAAGATTGAGAGGAGAATCCGGAGGTTTTCAGATGATGAAGGAAATACGGAATTTTGGAATGCTAAAATAGATCATGCTTTTACTTGTTAATGCTAATAAAGAAAGAATCATTATTTTGTCATTTGTTTTTCCAACACGCGATACATACCAACCAAGGGAAAGAGTTTACATCCTCGTATCCTCTTCCCAAACCCACTCCTACCTATCCCATCATATATGGCTATCCCAAACCCAAAGGCCATCCAAATGCCACCTTTGTGCAAGTTTTCCTTTAGGTGCCGTTTGGATTATGGGAAATGAGGGGCGGGTAGGAAATGGCGGGTGTGATGAGTTTAATCCAATGTTTGGTTGAAGGGTTTGGGAAAAGAAGAAGGTCTGGGAGTGGGATATTGAGATCTCTTATCCCAGCGGGAGATGTGGGTTATGGGCTGCAGTGGTGGAGCTTGGAATAAATTGTAGGGGGAGGGGCCAAATACATGCTTGCAGCCTTAAATAAGTTTAAAATGAGAGAAATAGCTTAGTATTTAGGTTGTATAATAATCAATTACTAGGGAACTTCTCCGAGAGAGGGGGCCATGGCCCCTGTTGGCCATAGAGAAGCTCCGCCCCTGATGGACTGGAAATAAGTGGTCGACTAAATTAACACTGTTCCTCGTCTTTTCCGAGCCCTCACCACATTCATCACCTGAATCTGCCGCCGTCTGATGTGGAAAGCAATGGGCAAGCGCACGCTGTGCGGAGGATGAGAGGGCATACCTTCCCACAGCAACAGAGTCTCGTCCAGTCGCTCATCCAAGCATTTAGCATGCTGGGATGACACCACGCTTCGATCCCCATCACAGGTAATACGGCTGGGGAGCACACCTGAGCTGCTAGCGCGAAGCTCCGTGGGCGTCGACGAAAGGGCTTGGCGTGGGTTATCGAGGATGTGGTCAGCCGTCAACCTCTGATGCTGTGCGGCATGCTACTTGTGCCTAGATTTGCTCCTTTTTTTACCTGTAGCTTATCTTGTTTGCAATTCTTATCCCGTGTCATGTTAAAGGTCCAACAGAAGCTACAAGATGTTATCGTGGCCCATGGCAATGTTGCTCGATTCCATAGAAGTGATCGAGTTTTCCGTTTCTGATTTGTTCGGCAGAGATGCATGGGCATTTTGGTCCTTTGGAGTTTCAATCTCAAACCCAAACCCAACATACCCAAACATGGGAATAGTATTATAATTTGGTATCCTTCTTCCAAACCCACAGCTTCATAACCCTTCTCATTTCCCTGTCCCTATCCCACCATTCATCCAAACGGCACCTTAAAGTTTTGTTCCCCCTGCACCTCGAGGAGGATGTATCCTTTCCCACAAACGCCTCCATTAGTTCGTTCGTATCTAGCAGTAGCACTGCAGTCCGCGGCAGCCGGATTGGGCAAGCAGGCAAGGTTCAGAGGAAGGCGCGCCGTTCGCTTAACATGGCTGGGTTGGTCGAGGATGGAGGATCGCGCACGGGCGTCAGGCGTCAATGTTTTCATTTCTATCAGACAAGTCGTCCCTGCTGCGAACAACAGCTCTGCCACTGCCTGCCATGGCTGGTGACCAAAATGCGGTCTTCCTTAATGTAGTTGGTCTATGTGGCTTAAGATTTTGTTTCATACTGTCCTTAAACCCGAGGCATTTACATCACTTCATAATAATGAATAATCCTCCTTGAGCGCATGATTTCTTTCTTCACTGCAGCCATGAATTCCTCAAAATTGTTAATGCAATCTGGAACGGTGCACATAATGGTGTGTTGCTTGATCCAATGAAAAGCCACCAGCACATCATACATACTATGTTCAGAGAGCCCGTTTAAGGTCATATGATGCAGGGTGGGGGCATTTTTGAGCATCCAAGAACTTCTTAACCAATTGTTAACTCTGCACTTGACTAGATTTGAGCCAAATCAATCTTTACTCATCTGGTACTACGGCCATTTCGAGATACCTATCACATTGCTTAACCCATCCCAAATGGTTATCACCATCAAATGGTAGGAATTCCAACTTGGGTCCTTTAGCAATTGATTTCATGAACTGACTTGGACAACACTAGTCAAATCTTTCACCCACTGTTTTTTCTCTACAATCACCAGGATGCCAATGTAGCCAAAATTAAACATAGAGGTAATGTAAATGGGATAAGAGATGTACATGTAGAAAAATTGAAAAGAATTAACTTCCTCTATTCCATTCTGAGCTGTATTGTACATTATATGAACTGTTTGAATCTCTCTGTTTGTATGACATTCATGCCCATACGGCTAGTGAGGCTCCTCCTTTCTCAAGCCTTATACAAACCGACATTTTGCTTAAAAACAATAGACACCACACCAGTACTTGTGTCCACTGTCCACTGCACACTATCTCTCGATAATCTCCAGCATATATTATCTTACAACTCAAATTGCTTGGTACCCTTCTGTTCTCCTCCTATGTGTCTCTTCTGCACCTTCAAGTCTCTGCCAGGGGCAGGGCATGATATGCAATAGCAATCTTTTTTTTTTCCTTGATAGTTTGTATTTTGCATAGATACAGTTACTGCACAGCACGGCTCATGGGCAAATTTTTCTCAGACTATCGCTAATCTTGGTTGGCCTCTGCTTTAAACAGTAAATATCAGACTCTTCGATCTACACAAACTCCATAACTTCCCTGGCTGGAGATGGAAAGATGTCCAGAAGACACTGAGTAGTCACAAGAAGGTCAGCAAATTAGTCAACTGCTCTTGATTTTTTGGCATTTCCTACATCATCTTAGTTTTTTTACAATAAGCTATGTGCAGACTAAGGTGTCAATTCTGATATATGATGAAAAGAAGGTAGCGCTTGATGCTTTGGCTGCTGAACTGGAGCTTACGCACTTTTATGGTAATGATATATCCAACACTCCAACAGACATCTTTTTTATGTAGATGGCCTCTTCTCCCTGCATCATTTTTACATCCCTCTTGAGTTGATCTATGGCTGATTGATCAGTTATACTTTCAGAACTTTCCCTTTCTGGAGGTAGATTTTTATAGATGAACTAGGCTGCACGTCTAATACTGTATAAAAAGCAAGGAGGATTCCCCTCATGTTGATATGGGAGCATCTTTGGTACTATTTTGTTGCTATGTGGTTGAAAATTCGCGTTATTACAGCAACTTCATTATCTCAAGGTTCTTCATTTGAACAGTTGAGTATAATCGGTAAAATGAATAAATAAAATAACATTTGTAAATAGGAATTGAAGGATGACCTACAAATTACAATGAGCTTATTCATCGTTATTACGAAAAACACTTGCTGATAAAGAGTTCCTGAAGCCTGAAGGACCAGCGACAATATATTTGAAACCATCATGCTTTGTATGACCTAAGTGTATAAGACAATATAAAGATCGTGTTTAATACATAACTCAAATACAGCAAACGTCCAAAGTAATATATATCCTTCAGGAGGCCAAATTATGTTTCGTGGAATTTCAGGGCCTGTTTGAGACTAATTCATCACTAGTAAGCTGATTGTATCACATCCATGACCATGTAACCATGTGTATGCTTAACAAAAAATATATCATGAAAATTGAGGAATAATAAGAGGTGCAATAATTGCTGAGTGACATGTCTGGGTTTATCATGCAAAAGCCTGAATGGCAAAGCCGGTAAACATGCTTCTATCCTACTCTTGGCTTCTCCTGTTGCTCACTGGCAGATGCAGAAAATCAAAACAGAAACCAAAAACCTTGTTGCTACTCTGAAAACTCTAAATGAAATTCTGAAAACACAAAACATGTACCAAAAAGGAGTGCTTAATGCATACCATAAACTCTAAAGGAAATTCTGAATGTTTGAGAAGCATATGGTATTTAAAATTGGAAAAACAGTGTAATGCCATCGAGAGTCCGCTATTTTGCTCGTGTGCCATGCCAAAGTTGCTATTTGTGTGTGTGCAGCAATGGTTTCTCTGATGCTGATGGTATATACCATTTGTAACCGGCTCAGGAGTTCACATGGCTGCTTTGTTAGCGTGATGTGCCGGCTGGTTGCCCAGCGTTCTAGCTGTTCAGCTGTAGGTGGTTGGATTGTGCTGGCCCGCCTTTAGCTCTTGTTTGTGTGTGTGTCTGTTGTGTTTTGATTTTCCTGTGGTGTGTTTTTTGTTTTCATTTGGAGGAGTTCTTTTGACTCCTCATGTGGACCCACCTTTTTCTTCTTCTTAGGGCATGTTTGTTTGGTCTTCTATTTTTGGCTTTTCTGAAAAGCTGTGCTTTTGATTTTTTTAAAAGCTACTTTTGGATTTTAGCTGTTGGTTTTTACAATAATTTTTAACTTCTTAGAACATAGCTTTTCAGAAAAGTCATTCTCAGGTAGCTTCTTAGCTTTTAATTTATTTTCTCAGAAGCAGATTTCTCTGAAAACCACTTTTTAGCAATCCCGTTTGTTTAGGCTTCTGGTAGCAGAGAAGACAAAAGCAGAAGTTCAAACAAACATGCCCTTAATATAATGACACAAGAAATTACACGTTAAGGGACAACTAAAAAGAATAAGGGACCCAATGTAGGTTTAAGAGTTCAAGCAACTGTGCCAAACAGCCGTAGCCTCTCACTGAATACGGTTAGGTGTTTCGCCCCGGCGCCGCACCATCGCTCCATGTCTTCCCAGATTAAAGCAACCAAAGAGTCAGGAGAGATACAACAGTTCTTGAATATAACATCGTTGTGCGATAGCCAGATCCTCCAACAGACCAGTAGGGTTAGGGAGTTCAATCCTTTCCGCAAATCTGGTGCTACCCGACCTCAGGTATCAGACCACCACTCAAGGACTGAAGTATCCGCACCAGGAGTGTGGATGCCCAACACCTGCCACCATACTTCTCGAGCCAGGTAGTAGTGCAAAAGCAGGTGATCAGTGGTCTCCAGCAACTGAGAGCAATGAGTGCGCTCGTCATCCTCTTGAAGTCCATGCCTTTACCTACGGGCTGCAGTCCAAAGTTTACCATGAAGCGTCAACCAACTGAAGAATTTGATCTTCATCGGTGCCCAATATCCCCAAAGCATCTTGGCACCCCTAAACCGGATGCATCCCTAGAACATAAGGTGATACGCCGAGCTCGCGGAGTATTGGCCGGAGGATGACCATCTCCATACAGCCTAGTCTTCCTTGCTGCTCAGGGTGAAGGACTCAAGTTGGCTCCAAAGTTGCAAATATTGGCTTAATGCCGGCATGGACAACAGGCTGGTAAAATCCTGGATCCAAAGCATGTCGCGTAAAGCATCCTCCACCGTTCTTGCACGACAACACACCGGAAGAGATCTGGAGCCAGAAAACGAATAGAAGTTCCATGGAGCCAAGCGTCCGTCCAAAACAACATGGACTTTCCATTTCTGACCGCAAAGGTGGTAGAAGCATCGAACAACGCCTCAACATGCCTCTCATGGTGCATTGGCAGTGTGACCCACGGTTTGGGCGAGTTGGATCTCTGCCCCCAAAGCCATCTCAGGCGCAGGGCATACCCGGCCAGCGTGAGGTTTGGAATGCCCAGGCCAACGAACTCCTGCAGACGACAAACGGTGGACCAAGCAAGGGCACTGCGGCCGTCGGGGGAGGATTTCTCCCCAGCCCAAAGAAATGCTTTCCTGATCTTGTCAACTTCCTTGATCAGCCACGAAGGAACCTGAACGGAGAGCATTGCATGGATAGGGGTTGAAGAAAGCATCGATTTCACAAGAGTAGCCCTTCCAGGTTTAGATATCAGCTTGGCTTGCCAAACGGGAAACCTATTGGCATCCTTGTCCACTACCGGCTGCAAGTGATGCTTGCGGAGTCGGCCAACCGTCAGAGGGACTCCCAGGTAACGAATAGGGAAGGACGATAGACCATAGGGGAGATTGTCATGGGTAGTGGAAATGTCTTCGTCGATACAACTGATTGGAACGACGACACATTTGGCCAAGTTGGTTTTGAGGCCGCTCACCACCCCGAAGAACCGTATGATGTCCAAATGAGCTTGAATAACCCTGCGGTTTGGCGACATGAAAAGGACAACATCGTTCGCGTATAGGGAACAACAGTGCTGAATTGTGTTGTGCCCTGTTGAATCAATAACAGCTGCCTCAGCCGCCTTCGACAGGAGTCGGGTCAATGTGTCCATGACCAAAACAAAAAGGAATGGGGATAGCGAATCACCCTGCCGTAAACCACGAGCATGATAGAGAGCATGCATGGGGACACCATCGAGGAGAATTCGGGTTGAGGAACCCGGGAGCGCTTCAATCCAACTTCACCACTGGGAGCCGAAACCCCAACCACGGAGAACCTCCAAAAGGAAAGGCCAGCTCACTGTGTCGAACGCTCTAGAGATGTCCAATTTGAACATGATCTTCGGTGTGCGTGTTTTCTTGAGCAAGCGCGCAATGGAGTGCACCAATCTGAAATTGTCGTGAATGGAACGACCGGATATGAATACACTCTGGCAGGGGGAGATTAGAGTGCTTAGATGTGGAGCAAGCCGGTGCACCAAGGTCTTAGTGAATATCTTGGCCACGCTATGAATGAGGCTAATCGGACAATAGTTCGACGGTGTCGAATCCCTATCCTTCTTTGGAATAAGAGTGACAAAGGCATTGTTCAAGTGATTGAGGCCTCTCCGGTCACCCAAGGCAAAAGCACATATGGCAACAGTCACGTCACTGCCGATCACCGGCCAAGCGGTCCGGTAGAACTCCGTCCTGAACCTGTCCGGACCTGAGGCCTTGTTGAGAGGCATCCTTCTTATGGCCTCGAAGATCTCCTCGCAGAAAGGTGCATCTAGCGCCTGTAAATCCAACGACGTGATATCCAGGCCATGTAGATCCAATGAGAAATCACGAGGAGGAGCAACACCTAGGATGGAGTTAAAGTTGTTGTACAGCGCAGCTTCCATCTCTGGATGACAGGTGATCGTGCCGTCAAAAATGGCAAGAGAGGAGATATGGTTTTGATGTGCACGGAAGTTGGCATAGGACTGAAACAGCCTAGTGTTTGCGTCCCCATCTCGGAGCCATGCCACCCTAGAGTGGCACCGAATGATAGTACGCTCGAGGGAGGCCAGGCCAAGGCACAAGACCTTAAGATGTTTGCGGAGCTCGGATTCATGCATCGTCAGAGTTCTGTCCTATTGAGCGTTGTCAAATCGAAGGACGATCTCACGCGCCATGAGAAGCTGGTCCTTGATGCTGCCAAAGTGCCGACTACTCCATCGTTGAAGCTCAATTGCGGTGTGCCTTAGCAGCACATCCAACCGGCGGAGTGGAGGCAAGGATAGCTCTCCCGGCTTGAGCTTCCAGGTAGCTTCCACCACTGAGAGGAAGCCGGGCATCTTGGCCCAAAGAGGCTTGAAGTGAAAACGCCGTCTTCACATAGAGTAAAACGAAGTTGAAAGAAGCAAGGGGCAATGGTCCGAGCAATCCGAAGACAACACTTATAAGGAGAGAGGAAATTGCACGTCCTAGTCTAGAGAACCTAAAGCTTTGTCCAGCCTCACAAGGGTTGGGGCATATCTCATTCGACCAAGTAAAGCGACGGCCGAACAAATGCAGATCGCGAAGCTCCAAACCAGCGATGAAATTGCGGAATCTAGAGATGGAGCGTCAATTGAGCCAGGTGTTGTTCTTATCAGCAGCTGAAGATATCATGTTGAAATCTCCCATGATGAGCCAAGGGCCTGGCAGCAACGAATGAACATCGGCGATCTCGTCGAGGAAAGCATCTTTCAAGGAGTCATCCGTAGGTCCATAGATGGTTGTTAAGTAAAAGGAGCCATCCGATCCAGAACAGACCTCCACTGTGATAGAGAACTGCTACACTTGGACAGTGACTAGTGACAGCGGATGGCGGCAGGCCATGAGCACACCACCCCTCGTCTCAGTAGCCGGAAGAAAGGAGTACGCAGAGATAGCAGGACCGCATATTTCATTAACTAGGAATTGGTCGAGTACATCTATTTTTGTTTCCATCAAGCAAATAATAGTCGCATTGTGGTCCGAGACCAACTTTCTAACGACATCCCGGCGGGCTTTGTTGTTGAGCCCGCGGACATTCCAGGAGATGATGTTGATGTTATCCATTGGGGGGGGGGACAACAGCGAGGAGCCGGCGCCTCAGCAATCCGGATTAAGCGCAATAGATGTAGCTGCCGCTGACGCCTGAGTAGGGAAAAGTTCACGAATTGCCTGGAGATGGTGGTCAGATAGCGGCCGCTCGAACAACTTAAGAAACGCATGGTGGAGGTATGAAGAAATGGTGTCGCCCTCCTTGATGAGGCCAAGGTGGCGCATGAGCAAGATCTCCCTGCGTTTTGAAGGGCGAATTGCTGATAGCTTGGATTGCGCAGCTAGACGAGTGCTTCTCCTGGGACCAAGCTCAGAACGCAGCAAAGGTGTGGCTCGTCGAGGAGGAGATGCCAGAGGGGAAGGAAGCTCCCGAGTGAGCCCAACAAGAAAAAGTTTAACTGCTGAGCCTGTCGAAGGGGCAGCATAGTTGTCCAAAGATGCGGTGTCTGTGACTGTCTCTGGAGACCTGGGCCTGTAGCTCGTCCGACTACAGCCACGACGTAAACCAACGCGCTGCTTGGAGCAACGGCTAGAAGAGTGAGCATTTGAGTGGTCCTTACGGGCCGCGAATGTTGGGCGCACAGGGGTTGACGGGCTTTATGTTGACGACCATGAAGAAGAGTGGCCCATATCGACTGCTGGGTCTGTGGGGGAGGGAGCCTAGCGTCGCGTCGGACCAGTAGGAACCACAGAGCGGCGATGCCTGGAGTAGACAAATTTGACTTTATGGGGCTCCCATCAGTGGCACGGGTGATGAGGGTGGCAACAACCGGGTCTTACGCCTCTGTCTGTGACATGCGTCTAGGCGACAGCACGCTCGAATCTTTCGCGTGTGGAGACATGTTAGGAAATCCGCCCTTGAGAACAGCGCCACGGAAGGAGCCAAACAGAATGGGCACGGAAGCCAAGGATTTCCACCGCCACCTGCGGCCGGAGGTGGACGCCCAGCCGCTAAATCTAGCAAGGGAAAGAATGAAATCCGCCTTCCACGAGGAACTCCTGAGCGGCCCATGCCACTGATGGGAGGCCCGTCCCCATCTCCATCGACTAAAGGAACGAAGCCATCGCTGTTGGAGGAAGACGGGGGACGAAACTGAGCCAAGGACACAAGCTGGATGTTGACAGCGTATTGAAGCGTCCTTCTCTCCACGATGTATGGCGAGAGGTCGCCAAGGATCTGTTGGGATTGAGGATCTTCGTAGTGGAAAGCGTAATCAGTCTCCGTTACCTCCATGGTGCCCATGCTCGGGATGTTCAGAGGAATGTCACACCAAGCAACAACACGGAGGGAGGAAAGGTCCGGCCGCTTCGCCATGGCAATGTCATCCTCGAGGAGCTCTATCCAGCAGTGGTGCCTGAGGAGGACCTTGGCTGTGGACACCGACCAGGTGTGGGGCGGGACGCCTTGGAGAGCGACGACCACTCGGTAGCCGAAGACTCCAGCAGACGTGTAGGCCAGACGAGTCTAAGGCCGGAAGAACCACACCACATACGCATGCACAGCCTGACCACTGGCAGCGAGAATGGCATCCTGAGTGGATTGCGACGCGCATCTGATCAAGAAGTTGCCCGAGGAGAAAAACTTGACGTTGAACTCCTCAACAGGGATGTTGAGGCTTCCCGAGATGAAGTTGGACAGATGGCAAGGCTGGAGATCCTGCCGAGCACGGTCCGTGTACGCCAGGAGCACCCACCGCAAACGACCTTCCTCTGCGGCGAAGGCGTCAGACCAGGGGACGACGCAGCCGTCCGGCACTATGGGGGCGTGGACAACAACCTCCTGCGAGGAGGTCTGAGGGGCAAGTGCATTGATTGCAGGCGCGAGGTGGGTCTGGGACGACGAGAATGGTGGTGTAGGTCCCCACACCGCCGATCCGGAAGGAGTGGATGAACGGGGGGATGGGGTAAGGACCTCGGTCGCCGAGGCATGCGGCGTAGAGTCGACAGCTGGGGAGAGCCGAGGGATCTGACGACGGCGGCCGGACCCATCGGATCCTAAGGAGCACGCTCGAGGATATTTGCAATCTCTAGCTTGATGGCGAAAGCCTCGGCAACGAAAGCACCGGGTAGGGAGACGACAATCAGCCCGTCGATGCGTCCAGGAAAGACAGTTCAGGCACCGGCCATCTAGGTAGCAGGCAGGCTGCGCCGAGGCGGTGGGGAAGGCTTGCGCGCAGGGCCTCCCCGCAGTCTCCTAAAACGTCGACGACCAGCGACGAGCGTCTAGCCGATGTCCCGGACTCCACCCGGCCCACCAGCCCGAGGGGAAGGGTGGTGGCTGACTTGGAGAGGTGGCACAGTCGACTCACTGGCGGTGGAGGCGCAAGATGGCTCTAGCTGGCCGGACAACACAACAAGAAGGGCGCCCTTCCCCTTGCACTCTGCAGGAAGCCTGGTCGAGCAGCGGGACAGAGCAGTGGAGGGTGGCAGGATCAGCGGCGAGCGCTCTGCCGAGGAGGCCGACCGCGGGGTGTCATGCAACCACCTCAACACCTTCGTTCTACCCACGGAGGCTGTGCTAGGGCAGGAGGGGGAGCTAGGGGAGAAAGGGGAGAGGAGGTCACCGGGATAGGGGCTGCGGTGGAGGCCATTGGGGAAGAAGGGGAAGGCGAACGGAGGAGGGTGGACGCCGAGCTCGGGGTGAGCGCATGTGGAGGGGAGGTGTTTGCCATCTCTTCTAGTACAAATTTGGATCTCTAGTGGGAGAGGCAAGCTAGTACGAATTATGTCATTATTGAAATTTAAAATGATACTCTCGTTTCTCCAAAACGGAATGAGTTTGATAATGAAGTTATACTGTCAGGGGACACCCTTTGCCCTACATTCATCAATATTTGGTGAATTTTGGAGTTTGTGCACAAAGTTCAGAGAAGTCACTGGATATTTACACTTCTTTTGTTATTTATATAGATGACGAAATTATGAAACCCCTGTTACCCTCTATAGAACTGTAATGTTTGAAACTGTGTTGCATCTAGCTGTTACCCTATATAACTGCGATTTCAGGGACTATGTTGTGCCTATCTGATAGCAGAATTACTATGGCAACTAACATTGTGTTCTATTTGTATTGCAGAGATGCCACATCCATCACAGCCAACGACCTGAATTCACGGTGACGACAGACACAAGCCTGTTGGGCACAATTAAATACGCAAGATACAAATCTATACATACACGAAAGCTTGTGCAAATGTCGAGCTTATATAGGATGGATCTGGATTTTGGGTTTTGATGGGGTGGATAAGTGGCTAGCGATGGCTGTTCTTTTTTTTTTGGTTGAATTGTGGGATGGTTTTTCTTGTGTACGACATGAATGGTAATATCTGCATGGTGCCGTGATATGCATATTAACCCCTTGGGGGAGATATGGCAGTCATTTTGGTGAAAGCTTGAAAAGTTGTTTTGGTTGAATGGTAAGTCATAATAAAAATCCCCAAAAAATTAGGAATTTTAATATTTAGAATTTATAGATTCAATTTAAATCATGACATAATATATGTTGGAAAAGTGGAAAGAAAATCACAAGCTAGCACCTGATTTCTCCTATCGAGTTTAAACTTTAATTGCTATACTACATAAAATATTTCTTAATGTTCAAGGGGAATTAATGTTTTCGAGTTTTAACTACAAATGTTGGTTTTTAGATTGTCCATGTGTGTACATTTAGTTTGCATTACATGTACCTTAACTGGTATCCCCCCTTACCACTTATATAAAAACATCTCGTTAACTAAGGTTGGCATGTATGTGTACATGATAAGTAAATGACGGGGTACACTAGTTATTTACGGGGAACTATCACTATAGCGGGTTTAGCTCAAATGAACCCGGGAAACTTTAGGTGAAAATACTCTATTGGGTGCAAAGGTGGAAACAACTAACTGTGGCCGTTGGATCCCGATCCTGTGATCCAAAATTATGCAGAGGTTTCCCTCAATTCCACTTATACTTCGCAAAAATCCACCCTGGAAATTGTGTAGATATATTTTGTTAGGGCCGACTCTCTACTCCAGATGAGGAGAGGCACGGCAGCCTTTGGCAATCAAGCAATAGACCAATTCTTTTTCCCTATCCCTCTCTCACATCCTGCCTCCCCGTTGCGGTGCCATCACAGCTCCTCCGCGCCGTCGAGGTCCAGCACCACGGTCTTCTACCTCGCACGATTGGGCACTACACAACTCCATGGAAAGCAATCTCCAAATCCCTCAATGACAACACGACGCAGCTCGCCGACCTTGCCAAACGCGTCGTCGATCGGGAGCCATTGGTACCTCAAGTGAAGGCGCTGGAAACGCTGCCTGCCAAGGTGAATAGCCTCCAGGCGTCAGTCAGTTATGGCGCACAGCAAGTCCAGGCCTTGAACCTCGTCGTTGCCCGCTTGGAGAATAACCGCAAGCTCGCCAACGACGCCAACGGCGAGCAGGAGGATGACGGCACCAACCTGAACCGCGACAAAACTAACGACATCCTAGGCAAAGGCGCTGATCACTCCTCCCGATCGGTGCACCAGCCACCTCCCGGCGGATCGCGCGGCGATCGCAGCAACACAGGGGACGACCACGGCGACAGTCGATTTCCCCTGCGCTTTCACAAGCTTGACTTTCCCACGTTCGAGGGGAAGGAAGACCCCTGCCATAGCTCAACCGTTGCATCAATTCTTCCGGGGTTAGTGCAAGCCGGAAGATTGCAAAGTCCGGTATGCGTCCCTGCACATGGCAGGCATATCCCAGCTTTGGTATTACAGATTGGGATCCGACTCCCTGACGTAAACCAGGAAAGACAGATGTGAACAGTTAAATGGAGGTGATGCTACAATGCTCTCTACCGTAATTTATTGTAGCTATGGACTGCTCATAACTGTAGTACTTACTGTTCACCAAATTACTATAGCAATGTACTGTTCATCCATGTACTGTAGTATCGAATCTGGAGCTTCCATCCTCGATCCAACGGCTGCCAAAGGGGTAAAGGCAGAGGCACTGTTTACCTTTGCCTTTCCTCCCAAACGTAAGAGCTGGATCTATAGATTGGAGCTCAGCTACATCACACCATCATAGCGGCACTTCACACAGTTCGTCCACAAGCCCTTCATTCCAAGGGGATATCATCATGCTCCAATGCACATGCACCGTCAACGACTACTATGACCAGTTCGGTGGATCCAGAGTGGAGAAGTAGAGAGAGAGAGGGGCGCTCTCCCTCCTCATCTTCCTCCCTTTATCTCTTTTTTTTCACTTCTTCCTCTTTCTTTTCCTTCTCTTTTCTTTTTCTTCCTCCTTCATACCTAAAAATTGTAGGGGACTAAAGCCCCCCACCCCCTGTTGGATCCGCCTATGAGTTCCTCATGCCGGCGTGTCCCGATGCGGAGCTAACAGAGTCACATCAAGTCTAGATTTTCATCACCGGCCTTGAAAATTTGGTCCAAACTGATAAACCAGGTTAAAATATACCTTGACTTATATGTATGAGTGATTGACAATGTTGTTGATTTGGTTTGATAATTTTTGGATTGCATATTCTTTATATTGCAATTATGATCATGACTAACCAAAATTAGAAAGAAGAATGGAATTGACATTTTGTTTTTGAGTCCAGGAGAAATTGTCTCACCGGATGGTCTAGTGTGTGGGAAATTGACCACACTGGATAGTCTGGTGTTCAAAAGATTTCACATCGGAGTATTTCAATGCAGAAACAAAATTTGAAGTGTACATCGGATGGTCCGGTGCTTGAGGAGGTGAACACCAGATGCCTCATCAGACCATTTAACAGAAACCGTGCAAAATAGCTTGTCTGGTGGTTGTACACACCGAATGATCCGGTGATGGGCTTTGTACACACCGGAGGGTTTTTTAGGAGGTTTCGAGAGGAGGAAGCATTGCATACACCAGATGGTCTAGTGTTCAGAGGCTAAACACACCAGAACATCCGGTGTTCATGTTTCCTATAGGATGAGTTTTTCAACAGAGAATTTTGAGTTGGGTTAATTGGAGAGACGTGTGTTCTAGTCTTATGATGTGCAGGAAACGGATGTAACTTGATGCTCGACAACGAGATGATCGGGGCTAAACGGGGTGCTTGGTGCCAGACGATCAAGGAGGTTGGGCGGAGTCAAGGGTGATCGTAGTTGTGCACATGGAGATCAAGATGTCGTGTTGACAAAGTCAAGTGAAAGGGATGCCGGTGTAAGTGACAAGGCAGCCCGAGGAATCAGAAGCGGGAGAGACTGACCAGCGGTCAAGATTGTAAGACGGAGTGCACGCGGTATCATCGCGAAGCTTGTGTCGAGACGAAGCTAAGTCATGAAGGCGTCACGACCATTCGATGGATGAAGAAAAGGATTGACGAAAATACCCTCGGTGGTAGGTAGTAGTGTATCGGAAGAGAGGGGTAGTTTTGGAACAATCTAAGAAACTTGGGTGTCAAGGAACCTAGACTATAAATAGAGGGAGAGGGGCAGTTGAGCCCTTTGAGCCAGCCATTAGAGTGTGGTGTGGTTGAGTTTTTGAGAGGGAAAGAGGAATGCTTAGCCTATGTATTAGGTGAGAACTTTGTATGCAAAATACTTCGTAATCCGTAAAAAATAGGGCTATCCTTTGGAAGTAATGAAATTTATTTTTCTTCCTATGCTTGTGTTCATCTACTTCTAGTTTTCTTGTATTGGCTCCCTTGCTTTGGTTGCAAGTTATTCAGTTTTCATGGTGATTCTCTTGTCTTGTTGAGAGCTACTCTTTTTGAGTCTTTTGAAGGTGTTCTTCTTGTTGCTAGAGGCATAAAATTTATATTCGGAGTTAGTCTTGAATTCCCTTGCATCTAGTTTTTGGAGAATTTCTTCACACGGTATCTAGTTCTAGGTGTTTCCCATTTGAAATGACACCTTGCGGTTATGAGTGAGCTTGCCGAGCTTTACACTTTGCATGTTCAAATCGCCAGTCAGCTTGAGACTGTTGAGAAGAAACTCCTTGAGAAGGAGTCTAGATCTACTCTCTTAGGTGTTTGCAAGAATTATCCTTTGCTCGTAAAGGATGTTGAAGTGAAAGTCAAGCACATTAAGGATTTAGAGTCTCGATTAGAGAGTGTTAAGTGTTCTAAGGATGTGCAGCCAAACTGTTTCACCTGCATCGTCCTTAAGGACAAACTCAGCTGGGTTAGAAGGCAAGTTCAGAAGCTCATGGTTGAGAATGAGTGTCTCCTTTCTCTTGTAGAGAAGTGCTTAGAAGGCAAGGACAAAATGAATTTGATCTTGGTCAAAACCAAAATGTGTGCGGATAAGGCAAGATCAGTCTAGGGTTGGGATTTGAGAGAGTGGCCTACAATAGACCAAGTAAGACTGTGTTCACTATACCCACTACCCTTGAGAGTGAGAAATCCAAAATCAATTCCACACACCCTATGCCAGAAAAGAACAGTTCCACACCACAGATCAAGAAGAGAGAGCTTCAAAAGACACAACCTAAGAAAGCTCCTTAGCCTAAGAAGAAAGCTCATATGACAGAATCTAGAGTGATCCTTGATAGACGCTATGTGTGCACTTACTGCCAGAGAGAGGGTCACCTAGTGGAGTTCTATTTTCGCCGTAGGAGAGATGAGTAGCGTGAGTGGGAGTGGAGCACTCGGGACATGTACCGCCCCTATTTTGGTGTACATGAGTCTTTTCCTTGCTCTTACTCACAAGTTTCATACGCTCTTCAGTTCTCTTTTAGTGGTAGTGCCCGGTGTAGATCATATCATGGTTCATATAGTTTTGATCCGTGTGATAGAGGCTTTGAGTCACAACACTTTGGCGGACCACGTTTTCTCCATCGTGGTGCTCGCCCCCAACGTGCTAGGATTGATTTACATACATCTATTTTCACCCCTTCTCCTCGAGTGACTTGGTGTTGTATCCCTAAGAAGTTTCTTACTCACCCCAGCACCGAGTACCCGAGTTCTTCTTACATGATGTAGGTGACAGGTGGAGATCTGGAGAATAAGTGACTCATCGACTCAAGTTGTTCACGCCATATGATCGGAGATACATCATGGTTCTCCAGCCTCATCCTGATAAAGCGACATGAGTACATCACATTCGGAGATGATAGGAAAGGTAGAGTGAATGCCAAAGGTATGGTAAAAATGAGTGAGTTTTACTCTCAAAGATGTGGCTTTGGTGGAGCATCTGAGATACAATTTGCTTTCAGTATCTCAGTTGCTGGATGAGGACTTGGAAGTGCGTTTCAAATGCGATACTTCTTGAGTTCTTGATTCCTTAGGCGCTTTGGTTCGTCTGATTTCTTAAGCCGGGAGAGTTTTTGGAGTTGATTTTTCAGAGTTTTATGGTTCTTCTCGATGTTTAATTGCATAAACTTCTTCTGAGCTTTAGATGTGGCATAGGATGCTAGGGCACATGAGTTTTGATTTGCTCTCATGGTTGAGTGCTCTAGGCCTGATCCGAAGATTGCTCAAGCTCAAGTTTGAGAAGAATCTTGTTTGCATTCCTTGTTGACATGGCAAGATGGTTGCCACTTCTCACCTTTCAGTCAATCTAGTGATGACTGAACGACCGGAAGAACTTCTCCATATGGATACTGTTGATCCATCCTGAGTTTGTTGGACCGGTGGAAAGTGGTATGTACTTATCATTGTTGATGACTACTCTCACTATTCATGGATGTTCTTTCTTATAAGCAAGGATGAAGTGTTCACACACTTTTGGAGTGTACGACTGCATTTTGATACAGGTATGCTCCCCGTTCATGCGCATGCTTTTTGTATTTATAATACGGGCGTATATATATGCATATATACATGTATACATATAAAAGAAAAAAAAAGGGGAAAAGGGGTTGTCAGTCTGGCACAAGGCCAACCTCTTTCACTATTCCTCTCTTTCTTTTGGCTCAAACAGCCCAGATCGGCCCAGGCCTTTCTCCCCTTCCATGCTCTCTCACCCGGCCCACGTAGCAGTTGAGCCTATGCCTCCCCTCTGCCATAGCCCACGCAAAATTGAATGACATGTTTCACACTTTATCTCTTGGACAACAAAATCTTCAGCAGCAGTTTAATAGCTTCACGGATCACTTCTATAGTATCTATCCTAGACCTCCTCCACCTCCTCCTCAGGATGATTAATTTTTTTTATTTGATGCCAAAAGGGAAGAAGGGATGAATGAAGTGAAGTACAAGTCAAGACTGAGAGATTCATCTTTTATTACTCATTAATTTGCACTCTTTCACTCTTATGTTAATTATGTTTGCATGTGAATTGTGTGCACTTATTATGTTAAGAACATTGGTTTTTGTAATGTGATGAACTATGTTAAATTAGTTATCTTTGTACTCATCTCTATTATCTATGTTCTAATTTTGTTATTGGATGTCCTGAGGAAATTATCTCCAGTGATATAATTGATATGGTAATCTCATGGATAATATATTCTTCCTCGGATCCAAATAAACAAGGTAAACTGCGTCATGTGTAGTCGGAGCTTACCTTGATATGAGTTTTATAGCAATTATCTCTATTCAATTTCATATTGTTGAAATTCTTTCTATTTAAATTCATACCCGAGTCTTCTTTATGCTTTGTGCTAAAAGTAGGCTCAAATTTTAAAACACATCACTTCTTAGTATTATTATCATCAATTACCAAAAATGGGGAGATTGAAGCATCTAGGCCCCTAGTTCGTGTCTTGATAATCAATGACAATATATAATTTACGGACTAACATGTTTGAATTAAGTTATGAAAAGGTTAGTCCCAAAGATATCACAAAGATAGAAGATGCATGTGTGGAAGATATGCAAATGACTAGCTCAAAGCAAAGGTTTAAATGCAGGGCATTTTCCTTTTTACCGGTCAAATGTGTTTAGAGAAGAGAAATGACCGCTTTGATAGGATAAGTGCCGTACTATTAAGAGGGGTTCATGTGCGTTTACTTGAGTATCAAAAGTGTCACATTGCTCAAACTTGCATTTCATCTAGAAAGAGGTTTTAGTTTGAGAAGAATCAAAGAAATCAAAGTCGACGGCGGAATGATCGGAGCTAAGCTGGGTGCTTAGTACCGGACGATCAAGGAGGCTAGGCGAAGTCAAGGGTGATTCTAGCTGTACACATGGAGAGCAAGCAAGGTGTGAGATGTTAGATGAAGATGGCGTGCTAACAAAGTCAAGCGAAAATGATGCTAGTGTAAATGATAAAGCGACCCGAGGGATCAGGAGCAGTACAGACTTGCCGACGGTAAATATCGTAAGATAAAGTACACGTGTCAATATCAGGATACTTGCTTAAGGTGTAAGCAAGTGGCGGTGAGTCACGCTTTGAGAAACGTGCAAGACGGTTTTGCGGTTTCACTTTAAAACCGTGGAAGGATAGAGTGCACGTGATATCTTCACAAAGCTTGCGTTGAGACGAAACTAAGTCGTGAAGGCACCACAACTGTCCGATGAACGAAGAAAAAGATGGACGTAAATGCTCTCGGTGGTAGGTATGGGTATATTAGAAGAGAGGGGTATTTTGAGAACAATCTATGAAACTTAGAGGTTAAGGAACCTAGGCTATAAATAGAGGGGGATGACTGTTTGAGCCCTTTAAGCCAGTCATTTGAGAGTTATGTGGTAGGATTTTAGGAGAGAGAAGTGCTTAGGCTATGTATTATGTGAGAGCTTTTGTGAGCAAAATACTTTTGTAATCTGCCAAAAAAGGTTGTTCTCTGCAAGCAATGAAGATCATGTTACTGCTTATGCTTATGTTCATCTCCTTCTAGTCTCTTTCTATTGGCTCTCTTGCTTTGCTGCAAGTTTTTCGATTTTTGTGTCGATTTTTATTTTGGTTTGTGAGCTGAATTTTATCACCACATTGAAGTTATTCTTCTTATTGCTAGAGGCATAAAATTCACATTGAGAGTTGATCTTGAATTCCCTTGCCTGTAGATCATCAACTAGAAGAATTTTTTCTTCCGGTGATATTTTCTTTGGATCGAAGTATTTTCCCTCTCAAGTTTCTATCTTTTTATGTTCTTGGCCAAATCTACGAAAATGAGGGTGAAATCTTAATCTTTTTAAAGGAGATCTTTTGGGCAAGATTCACCATGTACATGCTAAGCTATGCCTAAAATTTTATTGGAATTGGATCACGTTTGATTAAATTTGAAGTTTGATTTTGGGTTCTTGAGCTGCGGTTTTCTTCTAGAATTTGCTCACACCAGAACTTCTGGTTAATTCGAATTTCCATCCCGAGGCTCTACCTTCGATCTCCATCTGGATATTCCGATCGACCGGAACTTCCAGTTCAAATCCCATAACTTTTGGTGAATAGTAACATTGGAACTTTTGGTCTGAAATCGGAACTTCCGATTAGCTGTGTTTTCGTTGCTTTTCTCTCCAGTTTTGCTTTCACTCTTGTTTTTTAGGTGCATTAGGTGATAAAATAGGAGAAGATCATCAAAGAAATTTGTTAAAACGCCTATTTACTTCTCTCTAATCGTCATTCTCAGTCCTACAGTCGAATTTTGGGTGGACGTATGCATCATGATTTATCATAAACCTATGGTTCATTTCTTGAAACCGGGTTATCATGTTAAAGGTTGTAAATATATATACCTGGCATTTTAAGGAACTGTTTTCTTTAAAGAATTGTCTGAATACATTATGTAAAACTTTGTGTTGTTTACATGGTTGTATGAATTCGCATTTCTAATGTGACTTGACCGAGTTTACTAGAGGTATCATGCATGCTTCTTCAAAGAGAAAAGGATGGTGTTAGTGGATGTACGTAACAGTGACTCACCAAAGCGGACTTTGTAGCTGCAGGTTGAAGCAATGAAGAGTCCAAAAGCATCTCGAAATACTCCTCACCAAGCCGCCGTCTGATTTCAGACAATCCACTGGTTAATAATGTCACCTTTGACTATACTCTGCCCCTCTGGAAAGATGGCACAGTAAGCAAAGCATGACATCAATTTCGGTGGCATCAAATTCAAGGATCGAAGCACGGTGCGTGTATGCCCCTCTGCTGGGTACGCATTTCCTCTTCTGCTTACAAAAAGCATGTGGTTACAATCACAATCCCATTCTGGATCCATGTCATCTGGCAGAGTGTACTAATTTGATAGAGACTTGACAACTATGTATAGATGTAGAATAGTATGTATATAAAATATTTTATTCTAAATTTCACATGAGTTCTAGAAAAAACTGAATTATTTTTTGTTCGAAATTTTATTAACAAAACGATAGTAAGACAATACCAACCAGTGGAATGAAGAGTCTCGTGTAAACCCAAAGATCTAGATACATTAGGAAGGTCTTTCACACGTCGGAACCGCGGGCAGCAGCGACATTGGGATTTGATTGATGCACACGTCATAGAGCGGAAAAAGGATGAAGGGACAATCCATATGGGAAGCAAGCGAGTGAGAATGACAGTTGTTGAGTTGATTAGTTACGAGAGTATCCCAAGGCATTTATTTTAAGGATGAGAAGTATTCTTTTCTCTTCTACGTTTAGTTTTTATTATGAAAGAATTTTTAAGACTATTTTTTATAATAAAATTCATTTTTTACGAATTTTTAAAAAACTATTAAAGATAAGAGAAAATAAAATGAACGAGAATAAAAAGAGAAAATAAAAAAGAATAAAATAAAGAGAATATGAGAATGCTCTTACGAAAACCAAGGGAGCTCCTTCCCTTCTTTCAGACTTCTGAGAGAGGAGACGAGAGGAGAAAGAAACTGAGCATATTCCTTGCATTTTCCTTTCATAAGTGGAGAGAGAGAGAGAGTAATAAAGAATAAACAAGGCACCTAAATGACGATGATCTACGGCACCACCACCACCAGCAGCCGTATCATCTCCTTGTGTACCGCCGCAGCAGCAGGTTCCTCTTCCTCCTCCTCCTCCGTCCCCTGCCGCCGTGCCAAATCTCTTCTTCCTACTCTTCGCTGCTCATCCTCAGGTACGCACCAAGATATTTCTTCCTCTTCTCATCTCAGAATGAACAAGGGCATCTATCTATCTGTAGTGGCAGCTCCTAACAACGAACAAGGAGATCTATACTATACGTGCTTTCTTGATTGCAATCCGGCAGAGTCAGTCAGTCATGTCGTCTCTTCTCTTTCGATCCCCTCTTCGATTCGTCCTTTTCTCCGTTCCTGCTCCTTCCTCCCCCTTCTTTCCTCATCGCCATCCAGATCTCCTCCTCCACATGTAGTGTAACTGATGATGAGTTCGCCGGTTCTTTCGGTGCCTCGCCGCACCATCTACCTCTGTTTCTCCTCCTCCTTATCTTCCCTAGGGACATGAACCCCACATATATGTCATTTTTCATTTTTTTTATGCCATACGCCTTTCTTAACAAAGGGGCATGATTCACTTGAATCAATACTAGTATTAATTGTTCTCCACCTATTGCTTCCATTGGATGATGATCTACCTTGGGCAGGCATGGAGGCCAGCGCTGGCACTGCTATTTACCCTCTGCACCGCTGCAAAACCATATACCTGGTAATATACTTCGTCGATACTGATCGACAAACTTTCATGGAATACCAGAAAAATGTTGAATTCGATAGGTCCTAACCTCTTGATGCTTGCAGGTGAGGCATGCCCAGGGTATTCACAACGTGGAAGGTGAGAAAGATCCCAACGCGTACATGTCGCCGGCACTGTTCGATGCACACCTCACTCCTTTGGGTTGGAACCAAGTAAGTTTATACTGTCTTTCCTTTCCCCAGAAACATATCCTCAAGTACTGAAATTACTGCTTAGGGTTATTATCAGTTCTACTAAAAAACGGTGCACATTGTGACACAGCACAACTAAAGTTGTGCGTCTTGTCAGAATTTTTCTTCGGTCTAAACCTAAGAAGATGGATCCAAAATGATCCTGTCTCGTTGAATGAGCACTATTGATGTGCTAAAATATACAATTCAAGAACAAATGCTTGCTTAGCAGTCAGCACTGTTTTCCTTTCCTTGTTCTTTGCATTTTTAACCTTTTCCAATCAACACATAAAAAAGTACTCCATGCTTGAATAGAATCAATCGTGGTGATAACTTGTAGTATGGAAACATGTGAACACAACATCATATCTTGATGCTTTACTGTAAAATAATCATTTCATTTCTTAGGTTATAAAGTGTATGATACTTTTTTTATTAACTTCATGCCTCCTATAGTGACAGATCTTCACTTCATACATGATATATAATCATGTATTTTCATTACAAGCCTGCACTCGGATGATCTTTTCAGACAAAGGCAGTTGTGGCTGTTAGCATTGATATTTATGTGTATGTTCAAAAATTTCCATAATGTCTTGGCTGACTTTGCTGTTAATTTTCCATGGCTGAAGCCTGGAGAGATTACCTCTTGTATGCTATGAATAGTATGCTGGTGCCAATAGAAGGTACTTGTAAGGCCCCTGTTGTTGGCATCAACTTCCGTAAAATATATTAGCTCTTCCCCAAGCTGCATCAAGATGTAACAACATATTTTTCTCCCTCCCAGGAGCAAGTTCTTACGCATTGACTAATTAAGCTTGCTTTTAGTGAATAATTTGTAACTATGACGTTTCATGATTTTTTTCTATGATTGTGAGCCAATTTTGATGTTAAATTCAAAGTCACATGTTATTCTGTGCATTAGCTGAGTTTCTTTCTGGACCTTCGCATAATTTTGATAAAAAATCACTTAGTTGTTTTCATATGACATTTTCAAGATTCATGAATAGTTGATTTACCTACATTTGTAGGTTGATGGCCTACGAGAGCACGTGAAGAAATGTGGACTTGCAAAAAAGATTGAGCTGGTTATTTCTTCCCCTTTACTGAGGTACAGTCCGCCCTAACATTTTTTATGTGCATTTTAGTGTTCTGGATCCTCTTAATAGACTTCCTATTGTTTGAGAAATTGTGTCCTTTACTTTTGGCATTGCTATTCATTTGAGAATATATTATCTCGGCTACTATGATAACTTGTAGCTATGCTTAAAACAAGAGACTAGCTTCCTAACCATATTTTCTTTCTTTTTGAACTCAACATGGTATTTGGAAGGCCTATTAGATCTGTCCGTATCCCATTGCCTCTTTGATTTTTATGTTGATTGTGATGCCTGAGTGAATTTCACATAAGGCACACAGAAACCTGGTTTCACCTAGAAGAGCGGCGTCAACTTGGCTCATTTGGGATTACAGTCAAAACTGTTCTATGCAGCACTGGCTCTGACGGTGAAGTAAATTTGTCTGATTTAGATGTGCATTTTCATGCACATGGTTGACTTTTGTGCGTTGATCAAGCAGGTTTTGTTTATGTTTTCTTTAGATTCATCATGATTAATACTTTCATAATATATTACTCTTTCTACTTGAAATAATATATTTCCATAAATATTGTTCGTCAAAGTGTCATATTGGAGACCGTGTCGATGTCCTAATAGACTTATATTTGGGTCGGAGGGAGTAGTAAATATGTATGTTGAATGCATACAAATCAAGCAAACATTGCTGCATGGTTTGTGTGGCTCATGTGTTTAGGTTGTAGCACAGATAAAATTCAGTTCAAGCTTGTTTTTCATTCATGTCAATATCTACTCAAGCTGATATTTAGTATAATGTACTGCCAGGCTGT
The DNA here is from genome assembly GCF_958298935.1 of Phragmites australis. Lineage (NCBI taxonomy): Eukaryota > Viridiplantae > Streptophyta > Magnoliopsida > Poales > Poaceae > Phragmites > Phragmites australis. The sequence goes on from NC_084927.1 coordinate 554,153, forward strand.
ATTACAGTTGTATGTATTTACTAAATGGGCTTCATTATATTTCACCTGAATCTCACAGGACTATGCAAACTGCAGTTGGGGTCTTTGGTGGTGAAAACTATACTGATGGTGTAAGTGCACCACCACTAATGGTGCAAAATGCTGGACACAGTGGACGCCCGGCAGTTTCAAGTTTGAACTGCCCACCATTTCTTGCAGTTGAGACCTGCAGAGAGCACTTGGTACTTACTTTTCCTGAAGAATTTATGTAAAACTACTTTGGCCATTCCTGGAATACCCTCTTTGCTTACTTTGCTACGACCTCTCAGTTACATATTCTTGTTTGAGAAATGAAATACTTTGGTTTGTCCCCATAGTTTCTTCACATTAGTAACGCCTTAATGAGTTATCTCAATACACTTTCTTAATATTTCATTTTTTGTTTGGTTTGTGTTAAATACAGGGTGTCCATCCCTGTGACAAGAGGAGGAGCATAACAGAATACAGGACTCTCTTTCCTTCCATTGACTTTTCGTTGGCAAGTATCTCTTATTGTTAACTCATGAGTCGTTTTCGATGGTGTTGCAAACTTGCAATGGTGTATCATTAAGATATATGTATCTGCTTTCTTCACAGATAGAGAATGATGAAGATGTTCTTTGGGAACCAGACGTTAGAGAAGCAAATGAGGCTGTCGCAACGAGGGGTATGAAGTTTATTGACTGGTAATTTTCTTTTCTAAGATCAATTACTTTCTTTTCTATGAATTTATGACCATGATCTTGCATTATGTTTGTGCTCTGCCTGTGAATGTATCATTAGAAAACAATTTGTTCACTCTAAGTGGCATTCAATACTGGCCCGCTTAGCACTTGTCATAAATGTCTTTGTTACACACAGGTCAAAATAATTTTTCGTGGAAAGTTCTTTTTTGTTTATCTTCACTTTGTGTTAGGCCCTGAAATTGAGCATATCTTTCATCTAAATTGACACTTCATTGATGACTTAAACAGTATTTAATTATTTATAAGAAACTAAGACTGGTGTGAGTTATGCCAAAAGGGTAGGGATGTTTCCATACACCAGTGGGTTGTCACAGGGTTTAGTACCTTCTATTGGAAAGGCTCTAATGCAGAAACACCAGGCCTGTTACATATCGGCTATGGCACTGGAAAGAAGTCATGACTCAATTGTCGATAGAGTTAACCGATTACTTCATTTGTATAGCTGGATTCATTTTCCCTCTTTTTGAAACATATTTTCAGGTTATGGACAAGAGAAGAGAAAGAGATAGCTATTGTGAGTCATAGTGGTTTCTTATTTCACACCTTAAGCATGTACAGCAAAGAATGCCATCCAACCATACAACAGGAAGTGAGCAAGCAGTAAGTGTCTTGACATTGACATTTCTTTTCATTTTGATACTTGTCTACATCAACCGGCAATATTCTTCAACCTTGTGCAGATATATTACTGCACATTAGATTGTTAAACTCACAAATTATTGTTGTTGAAAGCATGGATGACATAACCAAGTTGGGCAACTTCTTTAGGTCATTGTTCTTTGTTACACGATAATATCACCAAATAGGGTCACTATTTTGATTTTTTGTTTCTTTCTGTCTCACTTTTGATGATTGTTGTGCTAAACAGTAAAATGTTCATACCATATTTAAATTCGACAGAAGAATGGTTTGCTAACTTTTCACTTGGTTTTTTGCAGCTTTGCAAACTGTGAGCTCCGGTCCATGATGTTGGTTGACAGAAGGTCAGCTTTGACTCCCTGCCTGTCACTGGCGTCCTCTGCTTTTCTTTGGTGATTGATCTGCAAATAGTATTTTGCGTTTTAATGATCTTTTCCCTGCTGCAGTATGCTTGGGTCGGATTCTGCCACTTGGAACTACCCTGGAAAGATTCCAGCCGGACTTGATCTGCCTAGCGATGTCTCAGACAAGAAGCTCCATAAGAACTGAGCCTTTCTGGGGCTGTTTAGCACTGGTGCCTTGATTCTTTTATCAACCCCCATTTTGACATTGTTCAAGTTTGTAAGAAAGAAGGGAAGCCAAACAACATCTGCAGATAGGCTATTTGTCAATCAAGGATAAATTAAGCAATTTATTACGTCTGTTGTCTCAGCACATACTGAAATTCAGGGTATTAGACAAGGATCTTCTATCTATACTAACAATATCCGAATCACCAATCTTCACCAGGTGATGCTCGGCAAAAGTTTCCTTGGTTCCTTCTGTAGCTCTAGGATAAGATCCAAGGGTTGCATTATACAGCTCTCCTCTCTGCGTCCAACTACATTTCTGCACCTCGAATTCATGCTATTCTGGTTTCTGATTGTTAAACCTAAGCACTAAGCATGTCATTAGGTAGCAGAGACGTTTAACTGACCGTGATCAGGACCGAAACCAAAACAAGGTTAAGCCCACCGATCACAGGCACATTAGTGGGGCCATTATCCCCTAATTTTGGCCAGGTTAGTTATGGCCGTAAATCACAATTAACATTCTCCTACTTGATTGAACAGCTAATCATCATTAGTTCATACTTTAACAAAACAACGTACCAAGACAATGCAGTCACAACAGCTACCAAAATACTATTGGACATCATAATCTATAGTACATAATCTCTTTTCAATATAGATAAAACTTATGCATTGGAAGTTAGTTTCTTCCTTATGGTCATTTATATTCAAGATTATGAAACTGAGATCTTTAAGCTAATTATCTCAGAATCATAGACTATCAGTTAAATTCATGTTGGCAACATGTTCTTTAAATATATTGGGAGGTAAGCCTTCCATTAGTGGGTCGGCAAGTATCGATTTTGTACTTATATGCTCAACCTCATCAGTTTGATTCTGAATTTTATCTTTTACAATATGACACTTTATTTTAATGTGTTTGGCAGTAACACTTGACTTGTTGTCACTCGAAAAAAATAATGCAGATTTGTTATCGCAGTATATCTTGAGTGGTTTTGTTATGCTATCAACCACTCTTAGCTCCGGGATAAAGTTCTTAAGCCATACAGTCTGCTCGGTGGCATCATAATATGTCACAAATTCAAATTGCATCGTAGAATATGCAATTAGGATTTGTTTGGAGCTCTTCCAGGAAATGGCTCCTCCCGCGAGAGTGAAAATATAACCTGAAGTCGACTTCTTTGTGTCCATGCACCACGCAAAGTCAGCGTCCGAATAACCCTTAACTTCAAAATTATCATACCTCTTATATGTGAACATGAAATGCTTAGTGTCTTGCAAATAACGCAAGATCTTCTTAATAGCTTTCCAGTGCTCTAATTCTGGATTAGACTGATATCTGCCCAGCATCCCCATTATGTAAGCTAAGTCGGGACGAGTGCAGACCTAAGCATACATAATGCTCCCGACTGCCCAAGCATAAGGCATCGTCTTCATCTGATTAGCTTCTAATTGATTCCTTGGGGATTGGAATGAACCAAACATATCCCTTTTAACAATAGGAGTAGGTGATGCAGAACAATTATCCATATTATACCTTTTGAGCAATCTGTCAATATAAGCCCTTTGGGATAGACCTAATACCCCTTTTGACTTGTCCCGGTGAATCTCAATGCTCATAACGTAAGAGGATTCATCAAGATAGTTCATATCAAAACTGGATGATAGAAACTGTTTAGTCTAATACAGCATGTCTTTATCGCTGCTAGCCAGTAAAATATTATCCACATAAAGTACCAAAATGACAAATTTGCCCCCTCCCCCCTTAACATTAATGTAAATGCAGTTATCCACTTCATTTTCTTGAAGCCGAACTTTCTTATGACTTCATCGAGCTTAAGGTATCATTGTGTGGATGCCTGTTTTAGTCCATAAATGGATTTCCTAAGTCTACACCCCATATGTTCCTTGCCTTCTACGATAAAACCTTCTGGTTGAGTCATGTATACATTCACATGTAAGTCATCGTTAAGGAATGTAGTTTTAACATCCATCTGGTGTAGCTCAGAATCATAATGAGCCACTAGCTCCATAACAATTCTAAATGAGTCCTTCGAGACAGGTGAAAAGGTGTCATTATAATCGATCCCTTCTCTCTGAGTGAAGCCCTTAGCAACGAGTCTTTCCTTGAACCTTTCAATATTTCCCTTAGAGTCATGCTTAGTTTTGTAGACCCATTTACAACCCACTGGTTTGATTCCGTTAGGAATTTCTACTAGGTCCCACACCTTATTAAAACTCATTGACTCCATCTCATCCTCCATGGCCTCATGCCACTTGGATGAATGCTCGCTCATCATGGCCTCCTTAAATGTGGCAAGATTATCCACCTTTCCTATATCGTTCACATCTTCATTCATGTAGATGACATAGTCATTCGAAAGAGTAGATATTCTTTCTCGTTGTGATCTTCTTAAGGGTTCATTAGCGACCACAGGAGTCTGATCTATATGATGCTCATCGTTAGGTATTGTGCTACTAATTCCAAAATTTTCTTCTTGAGGACGAACATCTTAAGGTGCAGTAACAACAGGAGGTGCAGGGCTATTAGCCTCTTGATAATCGGGATAGGAACATAAACCCGGTTCTCGTCGAGTGAAATCTTTCTTCCCTCAAAGCCCCCACTGATTTCAGAGTTTTCTAAGAATTTAGCATGTCTCGTTTCTACAAACTTAGTGGTACAATCTGGACAATAGAGGCGATACCCTTTTGATCGTTCTGGGTACCTAACAAAATGACAACTAACTGTCTTAGGGTCCAATTTTCCAATGCGCAGATTAAAGACTTTGGCTTCAGCTGGACAACCCCACACTCGTATATATCTTAAACTCAATTTTCCCCCGTTCCACAATTCATAAGGTGTCTTAACACTGATTTATTAGGGACCCGTTTTAGTATGTGAGTGGTTGCCTTTAATGCCTTCATCCACAAGTTATCTGGCAAACTGGAGTTATTAATCATACTTTGTACCATATCCATAAAGTACAGTTTAGCCTTTTGGCTACTCCATCTTGCTGAGGTTCGCTAGGCATTGAGTATTGCACAACTATACCATTTTCCTGAAGGTACAATACAAAATGACCAGAAATCTGCCCATAGGGAGCGTGTCTACCATAGTCGTTCCTCCTCGATCTGACCTTACTGATTATGCTGATTTTCTATTTTAAAATTATCGAGTGATTCAGATCGTTCGCGAATAGGAAAGATATATCCATAACGGGAGTAATGATCAGTGAACGTAATGAAGGAGTCATATCCATCCACACTGGTAACATGAAAAGACCCACATATATCAGTGTGGATCAATTCTAATAATCCCGTGCTGTGGGTGGCTCCCTTATTATCTGTTTAACATATTTCTCCTTAATACAATCAATACAGGGGCCTAAGTCAAAGAAATCAATAGGGTGGAGAATCTCTTCTTTAATGAGATGTTTCATTCTCCCATTCGAAATGTGGCCTAAGCAACAGTGCCACAGTTTCGACGAGATCTCATTACATTCATTAACCTTATTGCACACATTCAGAGATTCAGAGGGATTAAGTAATGCAAGTCTATAAAACTTATCTTGACGAAAACCATAACTAACATTGTCATTGCTAAGCTTTATTACATACTGATTGTCCCCAAAAATACATTCAAACTCATGATCGTTCAAAAGAGAAATAAAAATAAGGTTCCTACTTAAGGTGGAAACATAAAGTACATTATTCAAATGGAGAGTAAAACCATCATGTAGCACTAATGGAAGATCTCCTACTGCTTCGACTTCAGCCTTATTTCCATTAGCCACTCTAAGACTTTGCTCCTCTTTCTTCGGGTACTCACGGAACAAAATCCCTGTAATGAATTACATACATGCACAGTTGCACCGGAGTCAATCCACCAAGAATTAGGGAAAAAACTAACAAAAAGGATTTCATCAACAAAAGAAATAACATCATTACCCTTCTTGGCAAACCACTCCTTGAAACCCGCACATTCCGCTTGAACATGCCCTTTACCCTTACAGAATCGACATATTATTTCATTATGTCCAGAGGATGCAGGTGGTGCAACTGGTGTAGTAGGAGACTTTGGTTCCTTAGACTTTTGCTTGCTTGAAATCCTCTTGGAGGTGAAGTGCGTCTTCTTCTTTGACTTGAAGTCCCCTTGCAACTTCCTCTTCCCCAGACTTGCACTAACTTGATGCACACAGTCCTTTTTCTTAGCCTTCAATCTTTTCTCCTCCTTAACACACATAGCAGTGAGCTCGCTCATGGTCCACTCCTCCTTCTGAGTATTGTAATTAATCTTGAATGGTCCAAACTCATAAGGAAGAAAAATCATAATGAAATGGACCAAAAAGCCCACAGAGATCTCCATCTCCATGCCTATAAGCTTAGTAGTCATGTGATTCATCATCATCACGTGCTCTCCGACACCGCTAGTCACATCATATTTGGTTGTCAGCATCTTCATAATTAATGTGCTAGCATAAGCTTTTGAAGAGTCATTAAATTGCTCCTCCACTGAATCCAAGTTTTAGCACTCTCGAAATTAGAGATTGCTCCCCTGATCCCTAAGAGTAATTGTGCTCTTCATGATCATTAGGGACATGCGGTTAGACCGTTCCCACTTTTCCTTAGCTGCCTCATAGGCTCTCTTTCTCTTAGCGAGTTGTCTTTCACAAAGCATAATCAAGCCATCACTCCTAAGACAATCAAAATCTGTTCTTTTAAGGATGAGAAGTTAGTCCCGGTCAATTGCTCAATTCCGTTAAGGTAACTGGTGACAGTGGAAGGATTCATTGTTGTAATTTAAATATTAAAAAAACTATAAATATATAATTACAACAATTTAAGTAAAGTCTGGCATGAAATTAACCCATATTGGTTTGATTAATAACATGCTAATGACGGTTCAAATTTTCGCATCATCGTTGGGCAGAGATGAAAAAAATGAACAAAATAACTATTTAGTAAGAAAATAATTTAATGGCACATAATTATAATCAATTTTGGTCATAAAATAATTATGGTCATAAAATAATTTAATTAATATCCTATAAAAGCTTCTCGCCGGTTCCATTTAAATTGGAGATAAATATTCATAATTTATTTTGTCGCACAATTCAAAATTTTGCATTAACATATATTATAATAGTACAAAAAATCAAGATGGAATAAGTTAAAAGGAAAAATAAAATGTAAAGTACATTAACTGGGCTAAAAAAATATGTAAAGCATCAAAATACAACATAAAAGGAAAAGGCCTAGGAAAAAGAAAACGCGTGGCCCAAATTAATGCGCCAGTCCAAAACGTAATGCCGACCCAAAACTTCACCTGCGGCCTAGATTAATGCACCCATCGCGGGCCACCACCGTGCAACACGGCCCATCATACATGTGTCAGGCCATGAAAATCCTCGCGCCATCTCGTCCGTAGATCATGATCGTACGGTCGACATCACGCGCGAACGGATCAAAAACCGGCAGAAAACCCTAACTATCTCCCACTCTCTCATCCGCTCTTCCGAGAAACCTAGGAGCAAAAAAAGAAAGGGCGACGGTGGAGGCGAGAGCAGAAGCAGCAGCGACAACGATGGCGTGTGCGCAGGGAAGTTGATCCCGCTCACGGCGAGGATGAAGTTGGCTATTGCGACGGGCCCGAGAAGCAAGGGATGCACATCGACGACACATGCGCGGTTCGGATGGAGCGCACTCCCGAGGTGACAGGATGAGGTGGCAAGGCCACCTGCGACAACCACCGCCCAAGATGGCCGACAACAATGGCAACAGAGAGATAAGACCCAAATTCCCAAACTAGGGTTCGATGTTTTCGGTTCAACCCGATTTAGGGTTCTAGGCGATTTGAGAAAACATGGGGGAAAAGGGATCCAAAACTCTCGGATTTCGCCTAATTTCCTCTCCTTCTAACTGCTTATCCATCAATCCGAGAGATTTAGGGTTTTGGAGTTGGGATTTGGGATTCAAATTTGGGGATTTTGCGTTGGAGTTCCATATCCGAATGATCCCCTTATTCTTAATGCTAATCCTAAGCCTAATTGCTCGTAAAACATGAAAATCGACGATAAACAAGGACTAGAACAACGTAATTAACATCACATAAACAATAAAAAATATGCCTTGTTCGACACATATTAGGATCTAAACATGTTTAATAGACATAAATTTAGGGCTTAACCGACTCAATTGACAACAATTTGATCACAATTCGGACTTGATCAACATCAACTGAAGCAAAAACAACTTGATTAGAACAATTTGGACTTGATCGACATCAAACCGAAGCAAAAACAACTTAATGGCTTCTAATTTTGATTATGGCTTGGGTTAGGTTAAGATGGCTTTGATACCAAATGTTAAACCTAATTACTTAGCCTAAGCACTAAGCACATCATTAGGCAACAAAAACATTTAACTAGCCGTGATTAGGAGAAGCCATTAGTTGATTTTCGCGAAGACCCGTGTCTGTTTGACGCAGGCGTGATGCAGTTGTTGTTGGCAATTGTCGGTGTTGATGTACAACATGAGATGCCGTCTGTCTAGCCGTCGGCGATGGGTCAAGGTGATAGTCATCCTTCGGTCATCATGAGCGTCACGATTTAGATCGGGATTTTTAGGGTTTACACAAGCCTATAACATATATGGTGATCGATTGGCCGCCGGTTCCCCATTTTATTTGTGGCGTCACGTGATCGGGACTAAAACCAAAACAAGGTCAAGTCCACTGATCACCGGCACATTAGTGGGGCCATTATCCCCTAATTTTGGCCATATTGATGTATTGTGATGGCACTAATAGAATCATTGATGTTATGTCGTATTAAGAATTCTGAATCTAGAACCAAGGACGACTATCAAATGCAAGAATCGCCTTGATTTGGTTTTGACAACGGAGAAACCGAGGAGAAGCGCCGACGTGGAGAGATCCAGAGCGCAGAGTACCTCCGCCGCCGCATCCATCTCCTGCATCAAGGTCAGGGCAGGCTCCTCCGATCTGGATCTCCTTCTTCCTCACTGCTCTGCTCTGCTCTGCTGGAGTAATACTCACTCAGGTATGCACGCACACGTTAACTAACTCTTCTCTGCCTCCATCTCCCTCCTCTGCCGGGGCCATGTCATGGGCGGGTGACAACGCTAGCAGCCCCAAATCTGTAAGGATAAGGACGAGGTAGAAGGAAAACCTATCTTCCAGCTTTCGAAAAAATTCATGACACAAACTAGGACACTCACATTCTACGGTACCATCTTCCATTTTTTTACGTATTTTTTTAATAATCAAAGGGGCATGAATCAGTCAAAAACTAATATTGAAGAATGTTCTCTGCCTAACGCTTCTGTATGGATTAACGAATCTACCTTGCTCAGGAATGGAGGGCAACTCTGGCACTGCTGTGTACCCTATGCACCGCTGCAAAACCATACACCTGGTACTGGTACTCTGCTTCCTCGACACTGCACCAAGACCAAATTAATATGTTGAATTTGACTGATAATAATCATTCCAATATTTGATGCGTGCAGGTGAGGCATGCTCAGGGTATTCACAATGTGGAAGGCGAAACGGATCACAGTGCATACATGAAACCCGAGTTCTTTGACGCTCGCATTACTCCTCTGGGCTGGAAGCAAGTAAGTTTTTACTGCTTTTTTTACCTTTTCCAGAAACTAACAGATCCGCAAGCATTGCAATCACTGCTCTTAACTATATTTAGAGTTATCAGTTCCTACTAACGAAAGGTGTACATTGTGGACTGCTAAAAGTTGTGCTTCTTGTCGAAATTTTACTTTCATCGGTCAAATCTAATAAGCTGTATCCTAAAGGCATCTGTTTCTGATGTGCTAAAAGGTACAATTCAAGAACAAATTCTCGCATATCAATTAGCACCGTAGGAAACCTATTTTTCTTTCATTTGTCTCTCGAAATTTCACAGCTCAAGCTTGCAACTAGCTCTGTAGAAAAGTTTGCCACAATGCCTTCACTGGTTGTTATGTGGAACTTCCATGGCTCAAGCCCGCAGGAATTGCCCCTTTGTATGTCTCTGGCACTGATGGAAGGTGCCAAGTTCTCAATTTCCAGAGTCTTTTAAATGCAAAATATTGTTACTGTAAATAATTTGAAAGGTTCCAATAGTTGGCATCGACTTTTGGCTAAATATATTAGTCCTTCCCCTAGTTGCTTCGAAATGGAGCTACACTTTCCCTTCTGTGGATGAATTTGAGCTGCCTTTAGTCAATAATTTGTAACAGTTGATTCCTATTGTGGCTGTGATCAAATTTGAAGTTCTAAGTCTTTATGTGTAACCCCGCATACTGGTTGAGTTTCTGGGCCTGCAGGTAATTTTTATCAAAAATATCAATCAAGTGTTTTCATATGACATTTTCAAGTTCCAAATTCGTTGAGTAAGATATACCTAAATTTATAGGTTGACTGTCTGCGAGAGCATGTGAAAAAATGTGGACTTGCAAAAAGGATTGAGCTGGTTCTTTGTTCCCCTTTACTGAGGTATAATCTTATATTAACTTTTTTGTGTGTCTTTAGTATTCTGCATCCTTTTCTAAGCTTCCTAATGTTTGAGAAACGGTTGCCATTGCTGTCTTTTAGTCTCATCAACTAGCATAAATTTCAGCTTTGCTTAAAACAAGAGACTATGTCAATCCTCTGAACCATATTATCTTTTTCTTGAACTACCTCTCTGCTATGTATGTCACTTGTTTGCTCGGTGTGTTTATCTGTTTTACCATATAATTGTACACATTAAGTTGTAATAAGCAATGGACACAGAAACCTGGTTTGACCTAGAAGACCAAAGCCCTACTTGACTCTTTTGGGGATAGAGTCAAAACTGTGCAGTTCTGGTTCTCAGGGTTGCAGTAAAATCATGAGATTTAGATCTACATTTCTGTTTACAATCTTGACTTTTGTGCAATGATTTAAGAATGAATTTCAAGCTTTGTTTTTTAGTTTCATTTAAGAATGAATTTCGAAACGGGCATAGCTTGTTTTTATTTTCTTTGTTAGTGGAAATGGTGAACACAATTTAAGACATTCTATGTGTGTCGTTTGTGTAGCCCATGTGTCTAGGATCAATGCTGAGGCATAGTATACTATGAGAGTACATTGCAGTAGTATGTAACTATTAAATGAGCGTCACTATATTTAACCCTGAAGCAAAATCCCACAGGACTATGCAGACTGCAGTGGGGGTTTTCGGTGGTGAAAACTATACTAACGGAGAAAATGCACCTCCACTGATGGTGGAAAATGCTGGACATAGTAAACGTCGTGCAATTTCAAGTTTGAACTGCCCACCATTTCTTGCGGTTGAGACCTGCAGGGAGCGCTTGGTACTTCCTTTTCCTAAAGAATACATGTAAAAACATGAACACTCGTTTGATTAAGATGTTCATGTTATTTGTATCTTGCTAAATAATGAGACGATATTTCGGTGCCCCGTTTACATTGGTTTTTCTTAACAAAACAGATCATTTTGCCGTTCCTATAATACCTCCTTTAGAATACATTTTATTTATATTTCATTTTTTTTTTTTTTTTTTGTTCAATGCAGGGTGTCCATCCATGTGACAAGCGGAGGAGCGTAACAGAATATCGTACTCTGTTTCCTGCCATTGATTTTTCATTGGCAAGTTTCTTTCATTGTAAATTCATGAATTGCGTTGTGGACCTCTTCATTTCCAATGGTGTTCCAAACTAGCAATGTTGTATCATTTATATGTACACGATTTCTTTACAGATAGAGAATGATGATGATGTCCTTTGGGTACCAGATGTCAGAGAAACCTTTGAATCACTCACAGAGAGGGGTATGAAGTTCATTGACTGGTAATTTTCTTTTCTATGATCAATTAATATGTTTTCTATGAGTATATGATCGTGAAACCTTATACCTATGGTGTATCACTCATGTTTCTGCTGCCTGTATCATTAAAAAAATTGTTCATTCAAGTATACCATTCGATAATGGTATGCTTAGCATTTTTTTTTTGTCGCAAAACATCTAGGCTAGACACAAGTCAAATTAAGTTTTTGTGGCAAAGACTTCTTGGTTCCTCTTTAATTTTGTTCTAGGACCTGGAATTGAACACATATTATTTCATCCAAATTGACATACATGAAAATGGATTTATTTGCCCTTTTATCTTGAACATACTTGCAGGTTATGGACAAGAGAAGAGAAAGAGATCGCTGTCGTCACTCATAGCGGTTTGTTATGGCATACCTTGCGCATGTACAGCAAGGAGTGCCATCCAACCGTAAGACAGGAAGTGAGCAAGTAGTAAGTGTCTTCACATTGACACCCCTTTTTTTTGCCTTGTAGTTGTCAACTAATGAATTATCAGCCTAGCAACATTCTTCGAACTAACTTGATGTAATTACTGCACTTCAGACTATTATATTAACAAGTTCTTAATCTAGGTTGCATGATAATATGTGCAGGAGGATGAACATTTTAAGTTCCCTGTTTTTTTCTCAACATCTCACTGTAATTGTCCTTGCACAAAACAGTAAAATGTTTAAAGCATGTTAAAAATCATCAGAAGGATGTGTCTGACTTTCGCATGGTTTTATGCAGCTTTGCAAACTGTGAGCTTCTGTCGTTGGTGTTGGTTGACAGGAGGTCAGTTCTGCCTCCCTATGTGTGAATGTTGTGCTTTGCTTTTCTCTGGTGATTGCTTTGTAAATAATGTTTTACAACTTTGTAACAGTAATGATATTTTCCATGATGCAGTATGCTTGGGTCAGATTCCCCAAGTTGCAACTACCCAGGACAGATTCCAACCGGACTCGATCTGCCTAACGATGTTGCGGATAAGAATCACCTTGATGAAGCTCACAAGATCTGAGCCTGCCTGAGACTGTTTAGTGTTTAGCGTTGATACTTCGATTCTTTTGTCAATCCATTTTGGCATTTTTCAAGTTTCCATTGAATCGAAGATAAACATCTACAGATAAGAGTCGTCTTCGGCGCATGCTATTTTCATGTATGGTGATAGGATTGATACTCTTCTGTTGTTGATACTTGATATCAATTATGCTTCATCTATTGCCGTTCTGGCGACGTGTTTTATTGATCGTAAATTTAGCTAGGTTGGGTCTTGACTAACTGATGACAGACTCCGTTGTAGGGGAAGTTATGTACCAGCAAGTGTTACAGTTTTCTAAAAATAAAAAGCAGGTCCTAGTTTTCTCAAAATGTATCTTGTGTTGTATATAGTAGTGTTCGATAAGTAAAGTCATTCTGATGCTATTTTCACTTTGAATGCGATCCGTGCAATCAATTTGATGATAATTTCGATAATTTCTTTGTGTTTATTCCTTTCGATATCAGCATTCTTGATGGTTTACAAAGTAACTACACTGCAAGACGCAACAACCCGTCTGTCTATATACACAACATAACTTGCGAAGCCTTTATTTCCCTCTGATTTTCACCTTGCTAAAGAAATCCTTACTCTCAAATTCAAGTATTACAATCACACAACCGATAGCACCAAATAATGACACAAAATTGGACAGATCACGGTGCAGCAACCTCTGGATTATTTGTTAAGATGATTATTGACTTCTCCACAGGCAAACCGCAAACATCCCAATTGAGGTTCTACTTGAAGCAACAAGTTGCAAATAACAAAGTCCATAGTGACGATAAGTTACACCGCAACATGTCAAAAGCATCAAGTATCTATGTCTTATTATTCTTTGCCATCTCTTCAACATCAAGCTCTACTGCCAAAACTGGTGCATCCTGGTTCATGGCCATGCCACTGTTGCACAGACAGTAGGAACAAACATTCAGTTCATGCATAGGTGAGATGAGAGACAGCGCTGAATTTACAATAGGAACCGACCTGTTCTCGACTGGGCCGTGATCAACAGCTGTTCTTAAAGAGTATATCACTCGGCCAAGGATGTCAGTCATAGGCACAGGTCCAAACAAACGGCTATCCCTAGCTTCCTGTTACCAAAACAATCATGAAAAACTTCAGAAAAGGATTTTGCTGAAATGCAACATACTTATTCACTAAACCACACAATCTTTCTTTTACATCAAAGATATCTTGGGATGAAACAAACGAACAAAATTATGCATATTACTTGATGCATCAATAATACAATGCCATAATTACCTTTGGCTTTAGTGATTGATTGTCTGCCAGTACCCAGCATTGGTCTTTGTCAAGTACAAATGGCTCATCCTTCTCATCACTAGAGACCATCTCGTAGCCTTCCAGGGCAGCCAATCGTCCAACAATCAAATCATCAGACTTCTCTGGATCTTTTAACAAGACGACATCTCCAACAAAGACTTGTCTGTGAAGATAATTTGATGCATAAATGACTACGACATGGACGTTAAAGCTGACTCAATAGGTATCTTTGAATAATTCTATTCGAAAAGACGTACAAGCAATAGATGATGCTAAATTACACAAAAAAAACCCGCATAATAATACTTATTCCATGAGATACATCAGTTTATTTAAAAGGACATATCAGGTATTCGTCAGTTCAACACTTAAATGATAGAAGTTGGAATCTACTAAACGTCACATAATCAACACATTTGAAAATCATGACACTTTATACAAAACACAAAAATATATCACTAAACGAATAAGATCCAATGTCTGAAGTGATCTGCATCAAATTTACATTTAAAAAATGGCACCACCGATTCACAAAGATGTAAGATCAGAGTATCATGGTACATCAAAAGTAATATTATACTCCCTCCAGTCGGTTAAAAGTGACATTTCGGAGCCAAGTTCGCAGATGAAGGTGCAATTATGAGCTAATAATAGTGACCATGCTGCCCCTATTCTCATTTGGTGTGCATCTGTCTTAATTAATCCCAAGGCTCCAAAGCTATTAACTTCAACGCATGCTACCCCTGTGCTTGGACTTGGAGCGCAATGTTGATAACTACGCACATGCAGGCACATTATTTAGGGGTATAAGTGCAAAAGCCAGCCTTGGAGACTTAAAATGTCACCTTTTCCGTGATCTTTAGTCTCTTAGCATAAATGTGTGTTATTTCCGACTGGAGAGAGTATCTATGTACTACACTACTAGTTTGTCTGTCATCATATGGCAGCAGAATTAGTGCACAAACCAGGTGTGCAGGCTTTGTATTCGAGTTTCATAGAACAAGGATACTGTATTAATGTAAGTTCTCCTATTATGATGGCACATCAGATAATTCGCAAATTAAGCAACATTACTTGAAAGAAATGATCCCAAAATAGGCCCAGGCAGGGGCAATAGAGATTTGGGAGAGGGGGGGGGGGGGGGGATAGTCCCACCTTCCTATTGGAGTTGGTAAAACAAACATATAAAACTTACAAAGATGAAAATAAATTGTTGTGTGGTCTATCCAGCATGGGAGTGGGCCTGATCCTCGTATATCATCTATTGGGGTAATCCCAACCCCAAGAAGCAAATAACTTTACCAATAACCACATGAGTTGCAGCCATCAACAGCAAGCAAAACACTAAAAATGCAGTACTTCTAACTCTCAAGACTCTAGAGACCCTTGTTTGTTTATGGATAACTATGCGAACTTCCAAAGTTATTCTCCCAGGAATATGTAACATTTTGCTATTTTCCATGGGCAAAATTTCAGATTAAATTTCATATTCACGTAGTTGAGCTGTGATCAGATTCGGAGTGCATATCAGGTTTTTGTTTTTCCTTAGCTGAACCCTATTTCAAAAGTTGTCTAGTTACAGAGGGCTTCTTTACTATACTGTGCAATATAGTTTGTAGTGATGATGTATTTACCAGGTCCAGTATATTGTTTTGGGGGTTCTCAAACAGAAGTGTTTAACTGGTAACTGTGTGCAGAAATAGAAAATATAACTGTGCTTAAAGAAGTCACTGAAATGCCAAACAAAGCCTAAGTGCTTCCTTAGTTCTATATTAGTTTTTGTGGCAGTACATTTAACTGATTTAAGAAGCAAGTCACAGGGACCAATGTTGGTCGATTACTATATTCGATTGTATTCGAAGCTCGATATCATATTGATCAAGGCACCCTGATTCCCTGATTCCTGGTTCACACGATTCATGAGCAGCACCAATAAACAATCTAGCAAAAATCTCAGTGCAAGAAAGAAAAACATATAAATTTATGAAAAAATTGAGTCAGAACACTTAATAACTGAGGCAGAAATACTTTTAGAGTTCACAACGTATAATGTCATATGGACTAGTTTAGTGGGTTGTAGATGTTAAGAGGGTCAGGCAAGGTCTAAAAATGTGAAAGCGGGGCGGCAAAGGGAAATTATTGGAGTAAATATTCAAAGATGGCACTGCCAAGATTTCAATCAAAATTATGGAATGGACTAGTATTTTATCAATTGTGATTTAACCTATTTCCTTTTAATTGATTTTTGAACTAGGGTGCACATTTATTTTTCAGCCACAATATACAACTCTGGGACAAGCATAGATTGATTGCTAATGAATAGCATGCCAGCAATTGACAACATTGAAAAGAGAGCGCTCAGCTAACAGAGGGTATAGGGTAAGGAAATTAGGTGATTACGTGGGGCTTAAATTTGCGAGCTTTCTGACAAGGAGGGTTCCTCCAGTTGTAGATACGATGGGGGCCATGGCCTCTCCCCCTTTGGTCCAGTGTGTGAATGTGAGCTTGCCTTGGAAGAAGTTTTTCCATATCGCATCAGTTAGCTCCGTACTGTTGATCTGGCCAACATTATACTTCTGCATAGAGATGGACTCAAGGCAAAACTATTAATGCCAAAAAAATTGATCTACAATGTTGTCCACGAATTAGCATAAGATGATGCAAGAAAACGAAAAAGTCATCACACTGTGCTTAAATGAGTCCATTTATGGGATCCACACAAAAATCGCCAGTGAGCAAGAAAGGACCGTATATATAATCAAGGTATGAGGAGGAGGGAATAGAGTAAAGGGTATGGAACTACTGCTTAGTTGAGGCTGCCGGTGGATGGTTGGTTGCAAGGTATAATACATGCAATGTTATACTCGTTTGATACACTTTCCTGTGGTCTAGTTATTCCCTTGGTTAGCTTAATTAGCTCGAAATCCATGTGTGTGGTAGTGATCTAATCAAGGACAAATCGCACAGTGAACAAATGACAGACAGACAGGAGCAGCCAAAAGGAGGACGGAGAAAAGATGTAGATACTGCTAGCTTTGATGGATCTAGGGAGGAGAAGGAAGAGGAAGCATGGGATAGGAGATAGAGACATATACCTTCCATGAGAGGGAGATGGAGTACTCGAACTTGTGGGCGGCGTAGCGGAGCCACGTTGCCATCCTCCGCAACCTCTTGTTGAAGGAGTGCTTCGCTCCTCCTCCTCTGTACTGATCCCCTCTCCTTGGGGGATTGATCTCCTCCTGCTCGGTGGCGGCGGCGGCGGCTGGTACTCCCCAACCGCCAGTCAGGAACCTCCGAAATGACCCGGCAGGAGGACGACCGGAGCAGGGGTGGGGACTGGAGGAGGAAGAGAAGAGGAGGCGGAGGCGGCGGCCGCGTCGCCAGGAGAAAGATGTGATTTTTATTAGAACCCTTTTCTTTTTTTTCGCCAGTACAATATTGCTGGTGAGTTTGATACAAAATACAAAAGTGACTACAAACGTGATCTACTTGCTAAAATAGATAACGAATCGGTATATTTGTAAATCTAGTATATGTATTTAGCATTCAAAAATCCAAAAATCTGATTTCAGATCTGAAACATCGAAAAAACTGGCCCGACTGTATTGGACCCCTCAGGTGCCGAATACGGCATGTGCCGTGCGCCACGTCAGAAACTGAAACTTAATTCACGATTTTTTATTAAAAAATAGTTCAAATATTCTAAATATTTTTATGAGGAAACTAGAGATCACTGGTAACCATTTTAATTAGTTTGATTAAAAAATCTGAACCAATATTTAATTAAAATTCTCCAAATAAGCTAACTTTTATAAATTCTTCTAATATTTAATACCTCAAATAAATTCTCAAAAATTTAAAAAATTCACTAATATTCTTCTCATATGATGTACTAATTTATAAAAATATTTTTAATCCTATGTTATTTGGTGAAAAAGTAAATTCCTTTATAATACTCTATTTATATGTATTTTTATCATTTCATATGATATTCTCTTCTTAATTCAATTTAAATAAAAATAATTTAACATGCACAAAACATTGGTTCTCATATTAATATTAAGCCTTTGTAAAACTATATTTATATGTATTTTTATCATTTCATATTAATATTAAACCTTGTTAGAAAGAATTATGTAAGGTAATTTGGTAGTGAATTAACGTTAGGAGGATACAAATTTTAATTTATCGAACATTAATAGTTGTGAAGAACAATTATCATATAACCCAGCATAAAGATTACATACGCTGATAACCTTACATTTGATATGAGATTTTTCGTCGGTGTGTGAATAGACACTAACCATAAAGAGATGACGAAAACAAATATTGGTATGTACGATACGCTTAACGACTAATTTAATAGCGTACCGCTGCTAAATCTAACATACCTTAGAAAATAAAAATAGACCAGATTACAAAAGATGGTCTCTACTGAGTGCACCTAGGATATTTACTCTTCCTCAGAGCATCAGGGCCCGAAGCCTTAGCGCGACAGGCCTTCTCCCACTTTCTTTCCCTCTCATCCTCACGAGCTTCAGCCACGGCGCGCTCCTCCGCTGCCTTCCTCATGCGCTCTTCCTCCTGACGCTTAAGCCGTAGTTTCTCCTGCTGTTGCTTGTACTTCCGGCGTTCGTACACTCCCCTCCTCCACCGCATGCTCATTTGGACCCACTGCTTCTGGTCGTCACTTTGCTCCATATCTAGCCATTCTATAAAGTCACATAGAGGTGGAGGAGACTAGACAAATAAAAGAATATGAGAGATTAGTAAGACACTGCATGAAATCACAGGGAAAGTATCACATGAGTGATATATGTCGCTATACCGGTAGGTACTCATATGGTCCATGTCAAGACTTGTCGTACTAGTAGTTGGCACATATGAAGAAGCGTAGAACATTTGTGTAGGAGATGTTCTAGGACTCGCGAAGGCTACAAGGGTCGCTGCAGAAGCACATCGGCGGTTCGACCCTCTAAGGGATGAAAATCCTCCAATGTTTCTTAGGTGGGCTTGGTGGAGCTGAGTAAGGCATTGCAGTTGAGAGAGTTGAGGATGGACTGATCTATCCATGGATGAGGGTAGGGTTATTTATGGTGGCTGAGAGCTGGCGCATGGATTGAGTGCATGGGTATGGCTGGGGGCTGGAGCATAGAATTCTCTGTGAAAGCTGGAAAAGTTATGGCACTGATGCTTTGCAGAGATTCCCTGCGAAAGGTGTTGCTTGGTGTGGTTATTTTATTCTGAAAAAATTTAGCATGAGTTATTGCTGCCTCTGCATGGAGGTATGGATTCCTATGAAAACTGAGTTGTGTAGTCACTTCATGTCTATTGCATGACACACGACAGAGGTGTTGCCATTTCATGGTTAAAGCTGAGTCGTGCCGTCACTTCATGTCTAAAGGGTATCTCACAATAAATGTGTTTTTTTTAATGCTTAAAGCTCTATCATGTGATTATTACAAACATTAGATAAATTAAAGTTATGTGCCACAATTATTTGACAAACATTAGATAAATTAAAAGTAATTACAACAATAATAACAATAAATGAGATATAATATGGCTGACTATTATATTATAGTGAATAGTACATGTGTCATAAAGAATTATAAGTACTCCGAACAATAGCACTGCCTTCTCAACGACGACGATGATGACGCACGCAGTCTCTAGGAGTATAAGCGTCTGGCGGATGTGTGGCCCTCATCTCAGCGGCCTTTGTTGGCCCCTGCCTCATGTCCCCTTGATCGTCGTCGTCATCATTCTACCCTGTGTGATCCTCACCGAACGTGTATTCAGATCCGCTAACTCGGCCCTGCATGTACCATGATAACGGATCCTCATACGGAAGTGTCGACACTCCTAGAACATGCTCTGATGGAGTTCGGTGTCCCGAAGGCTCGGTCTGCTGGTACCACTGTGAACCCCCAGGTGCATCAGGATATTGGGGGTACTGTCCGCTGAGGAGATCGATGAAGCTTGTGACCTGCATTGCAGCAGCCCAGTCAAAATCATATGTACCGCTCCAACTAGGCGTTTGCTACGTACAGTCATGACGTCCTCATGATGCATCAAAGCTGCAGGCGGAGGTGTCATCGTAGCATGAGGAGGTTGTGTCCACTGGGGGGTCTGTGAACCCAGTATACACTACTCAGGCTCAGGCGCCTGCGTGCACTCCTCAGCGTCAGCACCGGAACATGACACATGATGTTTCGAAGCCGAAGGTGCCTCTCGTGACTGTGTGCTAACAGGTTCGTCACAAGCACTGGACGAGCGCCTGCTGTGGGAGGCATGAAACGGGTCCATTGCTGGTATGTCATACCCCCTCCAACGCGGGTCACAAACACCTAGACCACGTATAGCAGGAAGGAAGAAGGACCCTCTCATCCTCATGTACTCCCGGAGAGGGTTCCGATCCCTCCGCGTTGATGACCTGTTTGGTTCCCCACAAGCTTGCTCCACCTGCGTATGCATCATGTACGCCTCTTCAGTCTGTATGAGATGAGGAATATGTTAGTAATACGGAGGTTTAACCAATTAAAATCGTTATAAGTACCACATCACCTATCACAATATGAAGAAGGTGGGCACGGTTCTCAAGGAATGGTCTGGGGCCTGGCTCCACAAGTTCGCTGAGTAAGGTGGCATGCATGCGCGGACGGTACCACAAAAGGTACTCCCAGTAGGTGCTATCGTCGTATTGTCCAGCAGGAACAACGACATCTACCGCGGCTGACTCCGTCCACCTCTGTATGTGCTCAGCATTCACGGATGCCCAGTCCTGCATGCCTCCGCCCCTCTGTGCGCTCTCTTGTACGTGACATACACAGTTATAATATATTGATATTGATCACCTTGGACACTAATGATACCTACAATAACACATTTACTCGTGCGTTCGACCGTCGTCTCGTGGGAGAGGTACTGACACCACCTGTCAGTACCCGAACTGGCTCTGTACACGCTTAGAAGAATATACTTCTATGTTGTTCATTTACAACAAAAAAACATCTAGTCATCCATAAACCTGAGTCACGCCAACAACATGATGCGATGAGCCCGCCAGTCGTAATTTCAACCACTCATGCCATACGCCATGGATCCCACTCTACGAGATCTGCGCTAAGGACGTTCAAATCACTGATCACCCAAGAGTAACTACCATGGTCTTGTTGCTAACTCAATCTCAGCCTAGTATGCATCCACTGATACCCCATCATAGGTATCATATCATCTGCAATACCATCGGAGATGGGGACCGGATAGTAGCTCTTGAGCACCCAAGGCCGACAAACAGGAAGGTACTCCCAACTCCATAGCTGTAAGAGGTGTAGGAAGCATGTTACAGATCCTTTCTTAGCCTGTTATAGATGCTTTATTCGTTGATTGTTGGGTTGCATCACATAATCCTCTGTAGGTGGCAGCCAGTACAGCAGATCTCCAACTGTAAGATATCGGCTCATAAGGATGTGAAGTGAGCTGACTCGCTAACCATACAATATGGGGAACAACATAATCATCAGCCGTGTTACAGAACATGATACCTGCCAGTAGGACGTACAAGTATACCTCATAGTGTTGTATTACTGTAGCCTCGTCTGTATCTGGTGGGCATGAACCAGACTATGGCTGCCCATGAATCCAGGACATAGAGAGGCCAACATCCTTTTTGTTATATGGCACACCAAACCTACAAGATGCAGATGATCAATGAAACTTGAATAGCACTACAATATTTGAAATGCAGTACATAAAAAATAATTATATGCCCTCAACGTAACATTTCCATTGTTCCTTTGTTGGTTGTGAAACTACTAACGGGGCGCCCCTAATTGGCAGCCCAGTTAGCATGGGCATGTCCCTCAATGTTATGATCATCTCGCCAAAAGAAAAGTGGAACGTGTGCGTCTCAGGACGCCACCGGTCGACGAGACCTGCAAGAAGTAGTTCCTCAATTGACGGGAGAGGAGTCCTACCACCACCCGTCATGGGAGCTCTAGTCATCATGAGAGCGAAAGGTAGTAAGTCTGCCCGTGCGAGTGGCTCGTGGAATCGAGGGTCCAACTCCTTAATCGTGTAGACACTTTAGACTTGTAACGGAAGCAACTGTAAAAGGTATCTAATAAATGTACTGTGTTAGTTACATTATGTTAGCAATTAAAAAGCACATATAATCGTAGTACCTGCTGCCCTGTGAAAATCATCCGTTCTCTATGGTTCTAGTCGTACCGCTGCTGAAGAAGCTCAGGAAGACCAGCATGAGCCATGACAATGATTTCAAGCTACATGGTTCAATAAGTAGGTGAACAACAAATATGAATATATTACAAGCTTCATGGTTCAATACGTATGTGAATAACAAAAAAGAATATACTGCACTCTTTATGGTTATATAAGTATGTGAATAACAAATTAGAATATGTTACTAGCTTCATTGTTCAATAAATAGGTGAAAAACAAGCTTCATGGTTTAATAAAATGCAACAACTCTAAAACACTACATTTTGATAGTGCATGATAGTTTACTGCCAGGTCGGGCATATCCTCTTGTCATGACCAGGTTGTTTGCAAAGTTTGCACTTGCATAGGCCGTCAACAACATATGCTTCATCCATGTCACCTTGCAGCCTTGTGGATCTAGGCCTTCCAGGATCCGTGCGTCGTGCTCGGGGATACGGTACCCACGTAGGCCCCTCGATCGCTTTGTAGTTTTTTCCAATGTTGAAGGACCGCATCTTTGGCAGCCATGTGCTCCTCAATGCATCTATCGAGAAGTACCATGCTACATAATGTGATCCGTCATTGTCGTCCATATCCCTGCAAGCGACTAAGACATACGAGCATGAGATATGGTGCAATTTTGGTTTATTGCATGTGCACTTCGCCTCGTGAGGTCTAAGTTGACATTGCTGCACGGTGTCCCCTACGCTATACCCTGAAGCATACCTATAACAGCATATGACCTCAAAGTCATTGTTAGCCATGTCGTAGATCCTCATCCGATGAAAGTGTGCCTTGTTCCTTCTGGATAAGGTTGCCTCCACCTTAGGTGCGAAATGTGTGCTGCAATTCATAACAGCATTGCCACGGTCTTAAAAGTAGTCCGTCGTTCTATAAAATGTGAGCTCAATGATGGCACACAACGGGAGGGCCCGTACCTCTTTAGGATATTGTTGAACGCCTTCGCTATGTTCGGTGTCATGATGGTGTACCTAACATGGGATAAAAAAAATTAGAAGGCCTATTTGCATAAGATAGAGTTCAATATGATCATTTAAATTCTAAGTGCTAACCTGGCATCGTGAGTGTCATGGATTAGGGCCCAACACTCCACCGGCTTCCCCGCTATCCACTGCCTAAACGTAGCACGTGAATGGCTAACGATAGTTTATCCCCCAGCTATTTATGTTCGTAGATGGTCCTCCTGTTCTTGTTGATCTATCATCATCTTACGAATGGTCTCATTTAACTCTATTTATATCTCGTTGAACTTCGCCTGCTGGTTTTGCAGACACAAACCTTTGAATCTCTTTACAAGAGACTTGCTGTGGTACCTTGTGTACAGGTTCACTCCCAAGTGCATGCACCACTTTCTCTCCACATCAAGCCATACAATGGAGTAGTTTGTGTTATCATGCAGCACATCCAACGCATGCAGAAGGCCCTTTTTGCGATCAGAGATGATGCAAACTCGTTCCCTGTTGCCCACGACATGTATCCTCAACAAAGTGAGGAACCACAGCCAGCTATCATTGTTCTTACTCTCAACCATTGCAAAGCCGAGACGAATGATCTGATTATTTGCATCCGCCGCCATCGCTGTCATAAGGGTACCATGATACTTGCCGCTCAGAAATGTGGTATCCACGCACAGAACCGGCCTGCAATGTCTGAAAGCTTCGATGTATTATCCAAAGGACCAGAATAACCTAATGAGGTATTGGCCATTGATGTTGTATGACCCATCCTCTAGCTTGATCGGTTCATTCGCCATCGGTCATTGAGTACCTCGATTCGTCATGGCAATCTTCTGCAATAGCCTCGGAGCATAGTTGTAAGACTCCTCTAAGCTTCCAAATAACATCTTCAACGCCTTCTGCTTCGCTTGCCATGCGGTGTGGTAATTGATCAGCATACCCGTCTTAGTCTGTACCTCCTCCATAATGGATTTTGGTGACAAACAAATGTTCATGCCAACAAGGGTGATGAGGAGTTGGACTATGAACCTCGCATCAATGGTGTGGCTCATATTCCTAATAGCCTCTTCGCTACATGTATGTGGGGTGTGTCTACTGATCACAAAATAGTTCTCACATTTCGTCTTATATGCTCATACGAAGTAATGACAAATCGGGTATTTGAAACAACTAACCTCATACTCTGTAGGGTTAGATCGGGCGCACTTGTGTTCCCTTCTTGTCATTACATCATAGTTGCTAATAAAGTGGACGACTTTCCCCTGTTATGAAATTGTTGCCCGACTTAGATGTCTCTATTCTGGTATCTCCAGTTAGATAAGGTGTTATACTCATCGACGGCACAATCCAGCAAAACAGCACCAAGAAAGTATTGGATCGTCGGCACCGGATCGTCATTGTTAACATCTTCTTCATCCCCGCTACCACCGACTTCATCATCCATGCATCTTGCATCTACATCAGAATGGTCCACTCTAGCTCCATCTCTACCGGAACTGCCCTCCCTAACATGCCCTTCATCCTCTTCATGCATTACCTACTGGCCTGATCCTTCCATGGTACTCACTGCATCACCATGCATCAGTCGTGGCACTATATTTACGTATATCCCCATATCAAAGTTCTCCTCCAATATCTTGCGCGAGTACAAAGCCTATGCGTTGTTTCTTCTCATCTCGAACAACGTATGAACAACGACCGAGCTGTTTGGAACAACCTATGGCCACACACCCTCCAGGATAGCAATATGTGATTGCTGGTTTATAGGCAAAAGGCTCATAACATGTGATTTCAGGTCATCTAGGTCATTAGATACCTCAACCAAACTTATATGTGCTGGTAGTTCTGAATTATTATGAGCATCCCGTGCAAAACCGCGGGACGTTCTCTATAATAAATATGAAAAGTCATACCACATATGGTAAATAAAGGTACATCTAATAAAATTACTACTTATATGTTTGCGCGCTACACATGCTAAATATATAAGTAATTAACAATGCTAATTAAATCATCATTATTGAATAAAAATGAAATAATTAATATTCAATATTGAATTAAAATATTATTTAAATTAACATGAAAGTTACATCGAGTAAATATTCAATCTTATTATAAATTGACACTACACTATTAACCTATTCATAGATTTCTTTGTGCTGAGTGAGCTGAGCTGATGTGTCCCAAGTTTTTTTGACTAATCAATTTCGCGCTAATTACTATTATACAATCTACTAACCTAAGCAAATAATTATTATTACACAACACACACTAATTACTATTATACAAATTCACACTAATTACTATTACACTAAGCAAATAATCATATTCATATAATCAAACTAAGCAAATAATTGAACAAATGTAATTAACAGGTTAAACGCTCTATTACTATTATTGCTACAAATACTAATTAAAAACATAATTTAAGTACTTATTGTATCTCGCGCTGTTGCTTCTTCTCGTCTTGGGCTGATTCTACTCTCCTCGTGCTGCTGCTACTTCTCACCTCGCTGCTTCTCCTCTCCTCTCCACGCGCTGCGCTACTGCTTCTCCTCTCCTCTCCTCCTTTGCGCTTCTGCTCTCCTCTCGCACTGCAGCTCATGCATGCACATCAGCTGCCCTCATTTTATAGCAAAGAGTGGAGAGACAAAAAGTGATAGCGACATGACACGATTTGACCGGGTGTCGAAAGCAGAGACAATGCCATGTGCGCTGAAAGCAGGCAGGCCGTATTCGGCACCTCAGGTGCCGAATACGGTACTGTTATCTATATTCAACATCTCATATAGGAAATATTCAGCATCTGATATCGCACTGTTGCCTATATTCGTACCTCAATTGCCTAATATGTCCCGGACTCATGTTTTCCAAAATTTGAGATACCGAAGACAAGTATTAAATTTATAAATACATCGATATATTATCTCTTTTAGCAAATACGGTGACATATGGTCCATTTTTTCCAAAATCTGGGCAGCAGCTAGATACTGTTACGCAGCGGCAACCTATATTTTTTTTACGCTTACGCAGCAGCTAGATACGTAAAAAATGAATTACACATTGCCAGGCCGCTTTGCCAGCCAGGCAGCCACCAACGACAACGAAAAGATAGAAACCATCCCGAGCATCCAACAACAATCCGTACATATGTATAAGAAAGGGTTTTCAGGTTGTGACCAATTACATCTGAACTTAATAGGTCATATATTTAACGGGTTAGAACACAAATTTGGATTGGATTCATATATAGGCTATATGTATAGCGATATGTGAGGGATTAGAATTTTAGTGGGTTTCTAACATGCTAACCTATTAGCATGCTCTATATAAGTGGAAGGGTGATAACCCATAATTAATTTTAGTAACAAAACGTATTTCAGATGAATTGTCATGGAGCAGACAGTGAAATGAGTCAGAGCTGGAGCCATTGTTCCAGGAATAAAAAAGAAAATTCAAACAATATGAATGAACTTGAGACCCCACCGTATCTCCATACAAACTCCACAGCTTGTCCCTCTGTGGTATCCTGGAGCCTTCGTGGTGGAACAGCCTGCTCCACCATTCTCCTGCTTGCTGGAGATCGAGGCCATTCACCAGAACGTGTTGCATATATGCTGCCTGTGATGTTGTCACCGAGGTGCAGCAGGAGGAACTTCCTCCCTATGTTGACAAGGCTCCTATATTATGTTGACAAAGATGGAGCAATGTATTGATTTTGCAAGGCTTCTATGGCCCATTTACAGATTCATTATTTAGCCACAATACTAACCTTATGCACAAGCATATATAGATTGTTCGCTAGCAATAGCTAATATGGTAGTGATCTGACAAGGATGGTTCCTCCTCCTCCAGTTGCAGCTACGATAATCTTATAAAATAAGTTGCTATGGAGAATTGAGTTCTTGCTACATTACCATTATTATAGTTCTAGGGATGGTCTGCAGCCATGAGCCATCCCAATCGGAGTGATTATAATATTATTACAGACAACTTATATGGAGTAAGACGATAACACTCTTCTCAGTCACTATCAGCGACCCTTCATCATCCATGTCTCAGCAGAATTATGTACCATGACATTTCAGGCCTTCAAAATGTCATAAAACGCAGAGGGTCGGTTCCGTTTCTTCAGACAAATCTCCTGCAAGTAGGGAAATTATTGACAGATGTTTAATTTTCCAGAGCTCCATAGGCAGAACAAGAGAATACTTCTCCACCTTGTAAATAGATTAAATATATTTCGATGTAAGTACCAGAAGTCCAGAACAGTGCTACAGATTACACAACATACTTGATACTCATGGTGCTCGTGATAGTCATGTTAAAAATAATGCGGCACCAAAATAAATCTAGACTTACCGAACATGAGCACATTCTCCGAAACCCCAAATATGGAAAGTTCCATCTCTAAAAAACCCTTAAATATGAAAATTCTGTGATTCACATGTACAGTACCTCCACCGCAGAAGCCACCCTCAGTAAGCTAGCCTCGCCCCATGGACGACCTATCAGTTGCAAACCTATAGGAAGGCCTTGCTTGTCATGACCAACCTGAGAACAGAAGCAGTAGCATATCAAGTTATCAACGAACTACTCTCAAATTTGTCCTAGATTCTTTTTAAACTTCCACAGAAATTGTCTATCAGAAATAATGCCAATGTTATGCCTGAACATTTATGCATCAACAATCCAAAATTTATCATCTGAAAGATGCTACATGTTTATGACACCACTTACAGGCACAGTAATTGCTGGCAAACCAAGAAGGTTCCCGGCTATGACGAATCGCATCAGGTAAGCTGCAATAAAGGGTGGTATTAGAAAATGGGTACTTGATATCTGTAGCACAAACAAGCATACTAATACTAAGCATCAAAATGGGCATATATCCTTTGTTTAATAAACTGCTCAAAAGTAATATTGATGAACTTAGTGGTATTACTTCCATATTGCATAACTAATTTTTCTAGGACTTCAGATAGGAACAAAGCTACCCAGGTCCCAGTATAATGAGCATGATTCCCTCTACATAACGAAATTAACCCCTGCGAGTTCTTCTTTCTTCAAACTGAATGTCTCATTGAGCAAGCAAAAACAGATAAAATGACTGTAGCCCTATAGGGGAACCATGTTTTTCCCCTCTTATACCATATTGCTTCTCAATGTAAAACAGCATCACTCACTACCTGTGTCAGAACAACTATCTTAAATCCAGATTTCAGCAGCTTTTGTCCGGCATATAAAGTGTGAATTGTAAAAAAAAAAAAAAGAGAGATTAAACTTGATGTTATTTTCACAAGTTAAAGAACTAATTAAGATGCCTAAAAGACAATATCCTGCTCACAATTTACCTGACACAACATAATCAGACTCTCCTGACTTCAGAGCGCTTGGTGGTATTTTTGGAGCAGTAATGCTGGAAAAACAGCACATTTACTTAGTTCTTACAGCAAAGGATAATGCACTTCATAAAAGAGGGAAGGCATACATAGCGTTCTTGAATATGGTATAAACAAGTAAAATTACACATGCATCATCATTCTAGGGAGTATGCATAAATACTTACGGATTAACTGTGTTAGTTATTCGTGCCTATTCTGAACTTTGAATTGACAAAGATCAATTCAGGGGTGTTGTTAAGCATGATGAACATCATTTAGGTTGGAAACCGAATACTTTAACCATTTCTATATCACAACGCTTTACTTCCATATAGCTCTAGAGATCTCTCTTAGATTATACCCAACAGTTCAGAAGTATATGACGTTTAAGAACATGAGTTGTCAAACTTCCTCAAGTTTGACCACATATATACAAAACTATTTAGATTAGTCACAAGAAAACATTACCTTTATATTTGTTGTGAGAAGTACTTTAGAAATATAATACTTTTATATGAATATGCAAGGATAAATTATAAAGAAATTTGACGTCTATTACCCAGTTGTAGGGGTCGCTATGAAATCAACCTTCTTGAAAGCTTCCATGTGGTAGTACATTATCCTTCTCCTACATTAAACCCATCAACAGGTACAGTAAGCACATATTTAGCACAATATAGGAAGAAAGCAGCATGAAGTAACAAGAAAACTCAAGTTCCTGCAACCCTCACTCGTTTCCATGTTAGGTCAGCAACATATGCTTTACAGTTTAGACTTTTGACTCAATTGTGTAAATCAACATTAGGGAAAATAGCACAATGAATTCATCAGCTATATGTGTGGTCATGTTCACCTTATGCATTGAGAAGCAACATAATCTGTTGCAGTGAATGACCCAAAAAGTGCCAGACTTGTTCGAGTATCCAGTGTAAATTCAGTCCGCCTTCTGGAAGAGATAAGGAGAGCAAGATCAATAGTACAGAAAAGGAAATATTTTGTGATTCAGAGAGCAAATTCTAGCAAACAACTTAGGTTTTCTGCATGTTGGGGCCCAATAATTTCAAGAATTATTCCTTGGAAGGAAAGTTTTTAACAACTATTCATGGGAAGAACATTGAGAATCTGTTATCTGTCAAACAGATAGGTACCCTGCTTTGTAATGAGGATTCAGATCACAGAATGATTCTGAGCCAATTGAGACAACATGGGCAGTACGCATCTCTTCAAGCTCTGGTAATATTATATCTGCTATCTTGAAAGAAGTAAATCAACCCTTGTTAGCTGAGATTTCAAAGAAGAGTTGAACATGCATGTATAATAGATACCACATCATCAGCGCAATAATCAGTTATGTCTTACAAGAATTGTAAACAAATAAACAATGACATTTTTCAATTTACACTTTGTGATAATCACTAACTGAAGTAGGATGGCATTTATTGATATACACATAACATATTTGTATACATGGAAAGCCACATCAGAAAACAGATGCTTCCATTCAAAAAAGAGATTGTTCATCTTAAGGTGCATGACCTACTGGAACTGCTGTATCTATATGTAAATATAAATTGATAATTAGACTAGTAGATTCATGTATTCTTATCGTCTAAGGTATGTTGGGATAGAAATGGGCTTACTTGACATCCGAAGGTGCTGCAAAGAAGGTTAAGTGCATCCTCACATGTATTTGAGATCTCACAATCAGAAACATCATGAAACCACTACAAAAACGAATTTCATTTAAGAACAGATATATACATACCAAAATAATGTTTAATGTGAAAAAAATGTACCTCTGTATATTTTCCTATTTTCACTGATCCCAGGATATTGCTGCTGTCGGGAGACACCAAATTTGGAACACAAAGCTGTGACTATAGAGAAAAAATGGAAAGAAGCTGTGAGCTTGATGGAACGGATTAAAGTCAACATCAAATTTTAAGTTATCCTGTATTACTGGGGAACAATGGAGAAGGTACAAGTATAACAGCTCCCTGTAGTATGATTGCCACACTGTGGGGTTTAAATTTAAGTTTTGGAAAACAAGAAAGTTCTGTTCTGCCATCTTTTCAAAGAAAACTGGCTGAGACTGACTAGTACAGTGCAACGGCATATAAGTGACATGAAAGAATTTTCAGCATCCCTGGTATTTAGCAGGCAGGAAGAACTAGAACATAACATCTTACTGGTCTAAGGTTAAGCTTCTCCAAGGGTCTAGAGCCTGCTATTGCAGAGTACCTGAAATGCCATACAGTAAAGTTTACAAATACTCTGTTGTCAACAAGATAGTCAAACCTAAGGATATTTTATATCCTGAAAGCGAAAAAGAGCGTTGACAAATTTCCAATTTTACCAAAAGATAGCTGTCCTTAATGAACTTATGCAAAAGATATCATGGTATCATACAGCAAACCAAACTGCTTACACTAGCATTGCGTCCTCGACTGAGGCTGCAAGAGGAGAAGCAACTTCAACAGTCCCAGAGTCACAAAGCACCCTGCAAACAAGATGTCTAATTATATAACTAGCAAATGAATGGAGTTTGAAATACTATCTAATCAGATCCAGTGCAAGATAACTGCTAGTAGCAACTAAGTAGTCCGACCTAGTTGAATGTTGGGCAATATCATGAGTCCATGACAAATAAAGGCATAAGCAGTTTTGGAACACAGTGGACATTAACTTGTGACAAGAGCAGCTTATTTACAAGATTTTGAATGGTAGTATGATCCAAATGAATTATGATGAAGAAAAGAACAGCCATGGTAAGTATCCAATGAATTGGAACTTCTCTTTATTACCCAGTCATATCTGTTCGGCCATATGTTGTCTTGAAACCAACAATACCACAGAGTGACGATGGAATTCTAACTGAACCTGTTACCAGAAAAAAGGGGTATTAATGAGAGACTAGTACCGACAAAAATATAGTACCAATGAACCTCATGGCTTTATATGTACAAACCTCCACCATCTGTTCCAATCGCTACCGAGCATAACCCTGATGAGACTAATGCAGCAGGACCAGATGAAGAACCACCAGTATATCTATCAATTGAATGTGGATTTCTTGCTGTCCTGCAAGAAAGGTCAAGGAAAAGTGAAGATAAAGTGACAAACATCACAAATAGAAGAACAATAAGCTGGATAAAGATTATGTGATGAATCCATATACAATTTGGGTTCAAATAGAAAAGCAACTACGTAAGGCGTAAGCATTTTGAACAGAATGAGCAGCTGTGCAATTAATAATCATACCCATAATTTGGATTGTTTCCGGTTACCCCAAGACCTAGCTCATGCATATTCGCTTTCCCAATAAAGATGACACCACATTTCCGCAACCGAGCAACACACACTGCGTCTTTCTCCACGGTGCGGATTTGGTCAAAAAATGTTGTAGCACCTGACATCCAAAGAAAAACATAATGTGGAATGTGCTTCTCAAACAGCAACAGAGCAAGAAATGGCAGGTGCAGTCAAGTAAAACTTACCCTTGGATGGATATGGGAAGCAGTCAATGTCATCCTTGATGGCGACAAAGATCCCATCTAAAATGGAAATTGGGTTTCCTGGGCACAAGAAGCAGTGCACGTCATGAATTTGGATAGAGAGGAATAGAGTATTTACGTGAAGCCACTTCAATTCAACAAAAAGAGGATTTTGGCAATCATGAACTGGTCAAATATTAATAGAGAAGAACCCAAGTAGCCAAGTCGGGGCAAACCTTGCTCAAATCTCCTCGTGGAAGCCTCAGCTTGCTTCCTCAGATCATCTGCATTGAAATGGATCAGCATTGGCATTGGAGGCTTCTTGTTGTTCCACTCTTCGACACCTGCAATGACATGCTCGGCAACCTACGCATGTATCAGAGTTAAAACACCAAATAAGATGCAGGAGGGCGTGAAAGGAAGCAAGCAACAGTCTGTCCAGTGAGCTACTTACAGCTGACGGAGTTGTGATAGCGGACCGGTACGCATGCGCAAAGTCACGGATCTTCCAGTAGAGAAAAGGGGGCTTCTCCTCAGTCATCCAACGCGCTGAAGGGTCATACGGTGGGAGGCACTGCAGTGCCTGGTGAACTCTGTCCACTGGGTCCCTATCTTCCCCCACAAGCACAACTCCCAGCTCCGGGTCTGAAGAATTGGGAGGAACAAGAGCAGAAATTGACAAGACATCATGAGCAAGATAACATAGTTGTAGGCATAGAATACCCAGAAACTGGGGTGCAAATTAGACGTCCGTTGCAACATCCTAGTGGCTGAATTGAGCACAATAATGTGCTTTACTCTAACAGGAAAAAGTTATGGTTTTGCAGCATGTTTCGTGCTAGTAGTGCTGTTCTAAATTTATAAACCTCTCAAGGCCCGAATGAGATGAGAATGAAGAGAAGTAGAAGATCTGCCTGCTTATGTTTTTTTTTTTTTTTAAAGGTAGTACTAGTTATGTGCAAGTTGCTCATGTTGGAAGAAGGATAAGTCAACCAGTAATTTTGTTTTCCTTTTTCTAGTTGCTTGTTTGATGAAGAATCAATCAATGAATCATAATTCAGAATGAGAAGAAGGTTGAGGCGTACCCTGCGGCGGGTACTCCGGGTAGTACATGGGGCGCTCGGGGATGAGCGTCTGCTGCAGCATCTGCACAGGCACGCAGAGAGAAAGAAGAAGGATTAGGATTTGGGAATGGGAATGGGGGACAGCAGCCAAGAACCGGGGAGGAGGAGACGACGAACACCTGCTGCATGTTGTTCTGGGACTTGAGGAGGGAGGTGACGAGTGGGCCCAGCAGGGGGGCCTCCATGAGCCAGAGGAAGACCCTGAGGGAGAAGCCGGTGAGGTGCGGAGCCTGCATCGTGGGCGACCTGTAGCGCACGGCGGAGATGTCCACCTCCTCCACCGGCGGCATCGCGCGCGGGGATGGACCCTTGCCCCTCCCCGTGGAATTCGAGCCGCCCATGATTGCTATCTCGATGGAATCGAGGAAGCAGACTTGTGGAGGAAGAGAAGAATGGGGTGGGTTTATGGGAGGTGGGCGGGGGGGAAAAGGAAGGAATGACGCCAGCCAGCACGCCAGCCAACCAACCAAGACGACGACGATGGCTGTGCAGTAACCATGCAGTCCAGGAGCAGCTCTCCTCACTCATGTAATCCAGTCAAGTCAGACCTTCCGATCCTACCAGCAGCCTCCCCCCCTCTCTCTCTCTGATTTGCTTTGGTGCTCCATTCCTCTAGAAGCACTACTAGTATATTACTCCATCCATTTAGAAATAGTATTTATATTTTTTTATTTTCAAAGTTAGTTTTAATTAAAAAAATTCTACAAAATATATCATTTAGAGCTATAAACATATATAATGTGAAATCATTTTAATTTGTGAATCTAGTTGTATAAGTTTTATTATAATTTAATTAAATATTAGTTAAAGAATATTAAATTTAATTTTTCTAAAAATACATCTACTATTTGTATTTGTAAAGGAGGGAGTAGTAGCTTATAACAAAGGCAGTATTTAGACAAAGGCGTGCGTGATCCCTGTAGAACAAAACAACTATACTTGGTAGTTGATACTACTCCATCCATTTAGAAATAGTATTTGCATTTTTTTATCTTCAAAGTTAGTTTTAATTAAAATTTTCTTACAAAATATATCATTTAGAGCTATAAAATATATATAATATGAAATCATTTTAATTTGTGAATCTAGTTGTATAAGTTTTATTATAATTTAATTAAATATTAGTTAAAGAATATTAAATTTAACTTTTCTAAAAATACATCTACTATTTGTAAAGGAGGGAGTAGTAACTTATAACAAAGGCAGTATTTAGACAAAGGCGTGCGTGATCCCTGTAGAGCAAAACAACTATACTTGGTAGTGGATACTTACCATAAAAAAGCCAGATATTCTTTGCTTAACAAGCTGCTTAAAAGGCGACAAAAGCAGCTACCCAAATACTCCCTCTCATTGTAAATGTACGTCGTTTTAGACTTGTGCACAGAGATTAAGAAAATAGATCAAATGACCTTGTTGCCTTTTTATTTATTCTGCATTGGAAAAGATAACGCATTTATTTATGAGAGTGATATCATTTATTAAACAAGGATAAGAAAGGAATAAAATAGAAAAAGGTGCATAGAAATTCGAGAATAATTTATATTTAGAGAATAGTTGATAAGGCTAAAATGACCTATATTTACAATCAGGAAGAGTAACAAATATCTTGCATACAGATCTCAGCGGCTTTAGTACAGCATATTAGCATGAATATGAGAAGAAGATCGAACTTGATGTAAAGTCTATTTTCACATGTTAAAGTGCTAAAAGTTTACCTGACACAACATATCAGACACAGGGTTCGAAAATTCGATCCATCACTGGAATTTGCTACCCAGTGAATTTCCAAATTTCAAGAATATCAAAAATTCACTTAAAATTTAGTGAGGATTCCTTCAAAATTTACTCGGTCAAATCTATAATTTGGTGGAAAAATTCGGTCGATTCGACATTTGGTAACCGCTCGATTTGAACTAAAAATTGATCAAATTTGTTCGAAAACCGACTGAATTAACCGCTTTTTCTGAATTGATTGCATTGACTAAATTGGTCACATTTCAAATAATTTTGTAGAAAACCGGTCAAATTTTAGTGAAGTTCAAGGGAAAAAAAACAGAAAAAGTCAAAAAAAAAATAGAAATAAATATGGCATGAGATTTTCTATGTTTTGTTTAATCATACTATCTACACCATGCATATATCATACATAGGGGAAAATTTGTAAAAAATTAGGAAAAATTTTGGCATGACATTTACTATATTTTGGATATTTCTAAGGACACAAATAGATATTAATAATAATATGAGCATGACCATATAATTGTTTCATCGAATATATTCAAACATTACATAATTAGCACCTCTAGTTAACAAATATATCAAATTATCCGTACAACAGCTAGAAACACAATCGCATGCCACATAAGCTTACTTTATACTGGTATATTTCCATCCACACTCCAGTTCCTCTCACACCCACTAGATGAAGCGCACTGGGACATTAGACGTCTGGCAAGCATCGTTAGTGTAGGTGTAGACGAACTGAACATAGATCACCAGAGTGCTGCAAGTAAATAAAGATATGTAACGTTTAGAAACGTAGAAAAAGTGATGTAACAGTTAGATATATCAATGTAATAGTACCAAGTTGAGTCTTACTGTCACATGCCGTCTGTGAAGCGAACTAACCAGTGAATGATCGAGACTTTGCCTGATATATTTTAACCTAATCAAGTGCTTCCGCAATAGTATTAATATCGGTCATCCCCTCGAATGCCTCCCAGAGATCTTCGAACAAGGTTGAACCCATGCCATACACGTAGTGTGTGCAGGGATGCAATGCAGCTGCTGCAAGTTGATGATCAAAGCATTAGTACAATAAACATTAGTACTATAATAATGCAAGTGGCAAGAGTATATCACCGACATTCACGTAAGTCCCATACGTTAGATCATACATTGTGCGATCGACAACTATCACGTAGGTCCCTATCATTGTGGTACAAGGAATCAAACTCCTGCTTAACAATGTTGTATCTCTGGAGCACCTCACTCAATGTCAGCATCTTGTCTTGATCAGCAAATCAGAGGAAAGTATACAACGGCTGAATGGATTTGACAACCATTTTAAGGTTGTCCCACCATGTTAAGCTGGATAGGCAAGAATGTGCATACCTCCCAATGTTAGAAACAATATAGCAAGACTGATGCATCTCACTAGATACCATCCATTGCATAAACCTATTGTAGGATCAAGGATACCGACTAGAGGGGGGTGAATAGGTAGTTTTAAAAAGTAATTGCTAAGCGATTAAGAAAACATCCAAAGATAAACTAGGGATCACTAGAGCAATAAAAAGAACAATTAAGACCTAAGTTGAGGTTTGCAAACCTAGAGTGACATGTAATAATTTATAATCTAGGAAGATAAATTATTTGAAGTAAATTGCTTAAAAGTAAATGATAAGATAACTTGCTCAAAGATGACACAAGAGATTTTTTTTTCCCGTGGTCTCGGTGATTTGTCAATCACCTCTAATCCACGTTGAGGTGAGTTCAAGCTTCAAACCGCTTCTCTATCAAGTATTCAATTCTCATACGAGAAAGACCTCATCCGAGCAACTTGACCTTAAGCCGGCAATGAACAAGAACTACTCACAACCTCGATTTCACTAGGGAAGCATTTTACCACTCTGGCAAGGCGTGCTCAACCTCTCACAATTACCACCGTGGCACCTTCACAATCTTTCTTGAAAGCCTCGTCGGTGCTGTAACCTCCAAGCCGTCTAGGAGGCGGCAACCTCCAAGAGTAATAAGTTGACGATGCTTGCTTGAAGGATCACAAGTGCCAAATTGCTCAAACCTTTGAAAATTATGCACTAATTACTCTCAACCTCTCAAAGATGCAATCGCGAGCTAATGAAGAGGGAGAGTGGAGGGCTAGAGCTCAAAGAGTTGTATTTATGTGCTAGAGTCAAGATGTGCCATCAATGAGCCAGCCAACCCCATATTTATACCCACATTCACTAAATCTAGCCGTTACTGTCAAGCTGACAACTCTGCGCAAGTGGCCGTCAGACCGCTACCGTACAACAGTTACAGTAACGATCGAAATAAATTCTGACACATCCTGGCGGTCAGACCGCCATTTATTTTCGGTCAGATCGGAACACTCTGGGCGGTCAGACCGACGAACCCTGCGGTCAGACCACTAGAGTAAAAACTCTCTGTGTGATTCTCGATCAGACCAGCAGGGCCCACGGTCAGACTGAGACTAAGTTTTGCTCAAGATTTTATGGTTCTTTATACAGCGGTCCGACCGCCCAGAAGGACGATCAAACCGCCACTCTCATAAAGGCAAGACTGCACTGGATGTTATACAACAGTCAGACCGCCAACACGCAGTGAGCTCAAAAGAGCAGTCTTTTCGATGGTTTTTCTCAAACTATAAAATTTAACTGTAAATGATATGTAAGTTTGAGCAATTTGGTACCATAGAAACTAAAAGAAATCACTTCAACCCCTCTTAATAGTACGGCACTTATCCTATTAATCCAGTCAATTTTTCTTCTCTAATCTCCGTAGACCAGTAAAAGAAAAATGCCCTACACTTATACCTTTGCCTTGAGCTAGCCTTTCTTCATGCTTTTTCACTCATGAAACTTCTAGCTCCGCAACACCTTTGTGACTAACATTTTCATAACTCATTCAAACATGTTAATACATAAAGATATATTATCATTAATTAACAAAACTTGAATTAGGGGCCTAGATGCTTCACCTATCCCTTCGGCGTATAAAGCTTCCAAGAAATAGATATTTTGTGCCAAATCTTGTTGCATTCCACTTCACTAACTCTCCATCAATCGCGGTCTTCATCATTTCATGAAGCTTTTAATGATTGTAAAGCCATCGCGATATAGACCTTGCACTTTTAATGACAATGCTATGGTCTCTAAATTCACCAATTAATTTCAACATTAAATTTATCGTATGTGCCACACAAGGCTACCACACGATAGTGGGATACTCCCTTTTAAGAACCTAACAGGCCTTCTTATAGTTAGACCCGTTATCGGTCATGATCTGCACAATATTTTGTACCCCCACATCATTCACCACTGATATTATCTCCTGTATAAATGAATCAATCAAATAAATATGCAACAATTGCAATACTAAGTTACCAACTCAGCAAAACAATGTACCTTGTTTAAATACTTGGCATCTTAGTTGTAGCTAGTCGCATCTATGGACTTGTGAAAAAACATGCGGCCATTGCAATATAAAAGGAAATTAATAATACTCATATGCGTCGGTCCAATCCAAGAATCACACATGATGATCACACCATACTCTGGCCATTCTAGCTTTCACTTATCAAAAATCTTCTTCCAATCTCTCTCGTTCTTGTCCAGGTACTTACCATCTATATCCCAGCCAGTTGGAGATGAGACAACCTCTCCTGTTATAGAACAGATGGTCATAAGTAAAAAAGAAAGAAATATGACAACAATAAAATTCATTACAAGCTTTATCACTCACCCTATTTCTATGTTTCTCTCACTGCAGCAACAAAGAATGTGTCGTCCACCCTTCTACCAGGAATACTTGAAGTGTGAAAAAATTTGGACCATACCAAACCAATAGCTATCTTTGCATTCTTTCCCTTCGCACTCCATGGCCTGGTGTTAATCCTCTGCTGCACAGAAGCTTTTGTTGCAGCAACATTATAATCCCTGACATTTGGTGCCTCACTAGTTGAAGATGCCCTCCTAAGCATCCTCTTCAAAATATTGCTTCCTCTGGCACTTCCACTACCACCTCCATGTTCGTAGGAATCACCTGCCCTCCTCCTAAACTCTTCCTCCTCCCTAGACTAAGCCATGACACAATGCACATGTTCCTCTTCCGTCTCCTCTCCTCAGATCTTTCCTTCCTCTTCTCCCTTGTCCTATCAAGCTTACGCTTGAAGTAATCACACATATCTGGAGACACCCTATTGCAACTTATAACATTTTATCCACGCTCTGCCAAATGTTCTTTCAACCTTGTGGCATCATCACCTTTCTTTTCCTTATGGCAGTAATTGCACCTAAACTCCGAGCACAAGTTGTCCCCGTGCTGTTACACCATATCTCTATCCGCCATCGATTACTGCAAAATAACATATATCATCCTATTAGCACTCCACAAATTCCAACAATGAGTAAACATTGAACAAAATCAAGTACAAGGCGCTAACCAACGCTATCGGGCACTAACCAACCCTAACAACCTAAAAACGAACCCTAACCGACACTATCCAATTTGTATTGCCTCTGTTGAAAGAAGAAAGCTCAATGGTTATCCTACTGAATATACTATGTGAACAAAATATATGGATCTATTTTAAAAGAACCTTCAAGCTAAATTAATTACGTCCATGCTTGTTAAAATAATAAACATGTGTTGTCATATTGCTAACCGAGCGCACAAGAGCTAAAACTGACCGCATCGAGCACTAAATCGTTCGGTTTCACCGAATCGATAATTAACCGCCTTGACGAGCTCCTACGATCGCATACCGACCGCATTATGCAAAAAAATCGCTCGGATTTAGACTCTTACCGCTCGACTTGTGTCGATATTCGCTCAGTTGTCAGGCGCTCACGACTCCCTCTGCAAATCGCGAGAACCACGTCAATACGGTCGGTAACTGTCTTGTACTGACCGACTTCTTCGCTTTCTCCACCGCATTTCTTCAGCTCCACGGTGGATCTAGCTGGGCTCGCGGAGTTCGTGTGATTTTTGCTGTTGGCCGACGCGAGGGGACTAAGGGAAGAGGATAAGGACCTCCTGCCTTTATCCCATCGAGCTGGGCCGAAATGGACCATTTACACTGTGCATTAAGCTTGTTTCGATCTTTTCTATATTTTTCAACTTTTTTTCAAACTTTCAATGTTTGACCACATATTTCCTAATGCAAATGATATTTTTGTTAAAAAATTCACAGATATTTTAGAATTGTCTCTAGTTATTATTATTTTTTATTTTTTAAATCCGATTTAAAAAATTTTAATTCAAATTTAAATACTGTTCAACTTCTGAATGCGGACCGTGGCCCATTAGCCGAATACCGAGCGGTTTTATCGGACACTCCTAACTTCTGAGCACAAGGTGCGATTTTTAAATTGGTGCGGTGATGCTGAAGAAAGCAGCACATTTCCTTAGTTCTTGCAGCAATTAAAAAAGATCCACGTCACAAGGAACAGGGATGGTAACATGAATAGGAAACAGCGAAGCCACAATCTCTGTTGGATACAGTGTATTTTCTTACAGTTACACAACAATGTGCAAATACAGGAATTGCTGATATCACATTGGCGGCTTGCCACACTGCTACACCAACGAAAGAAAATATAGGATCAAGCAAGGCCGGTCCTGAATCTCCTGATACATGCTGCACATTTCTTGCGCCACCAGCTTGGGCGCGATCAACACTAGCAAACATATCACACATGTCAGGCATACACAACCATTGAACTAATATATCACACATGTATAGGCACGCTGGACTCACCTTGCAATAAATCTTTGAATGCAAAGTGGAAGTTAATCTTGCAGCATGTGGTTCTGTTATGAATCCCAGTACTTACTATGTTTGTTTACAGATAACTATGTGGGTTTCGTTAAAGTGGTGAATCCTCAGTTTTTCCTAGACGGAGGGGCCATTTCAGGTGACAATGGTGCAAATTCATCTAAACCATGTTTTCACCATTTTCACTTATGGAGTTATTTTTACTTATTGAGTTATTTTCACCAAGGTACTTAGTGCCCCTGGAGACCCTAGAGAAGTACTTGAAGTGGTGTGCCAGTAACGACACGACTGTAATGAACTCGCCGCCATTACTGAGCTGCCTCGCATGGGACTCTTGGCTGCAATGCTCCGCGGCATATAACAGCATCTCCACCCACACACCTAAGATCAGTTCCAAAGGGTCATGCTGCTCATGCCAGCGCAACTCTATGCTGAGAAGCTCATTGGCAAGCAAGACTGCATACATATTAGCATTGTCACGGATGGATGCCCCATGTGGTTGTGGTGCCCTTACTGTTCCCTGAGACAAAGGAGGCCGATTAGGTAAAAATAGTGCACATTTAATCAGGCGTCGACATGCACTATCTATGCCAATCTTCCATGGAGGTAAAGTAGTGCACATTTGAATATGTGGCTGGTATCATAATGCATGTGAGCACTACGAAATTCAAAATGAAAATTCGCTCAAAGAAATCAAATTGGAACTGCTTTTTAGGTGCAATTTTGACTATAGGCATGTGCTGGTTCTGTTAGTAAAGTCAGCAATTATGAAAACGAAACTTGTTTAGGATCTTTTATATTTTCAAACATATTTACTAACGAAATGTGTTCAGTTTAATTGTCATGGGAGGTATATTCCTGCAAATTGAAATTGCAAACAGGGAAATGAGGCAGAGCTTAAGCCATTGTTCCAAGAATAAAGAAACAAATTTTCAAACAATATGAATGAATTTGAGGCCCCGCTCAGAACATACCAGTGCAAATTGAGAGAAACTCCACACCATCTCCGCAAGCTTCTCCCTCTGTGGGATCCTGGAGGGATTGGGGCCATCGTGGTGGAACAATTCCTTAAGCATACAGTACGGGTTCCAGCTTACGGGAGATGCCACCACTGGGTTGTCCTTATCACCAAAGCACATACGACATTGTCCTTCTATTTGTTCGCAGGAGGCGAGATGTACATTGTGGCGTGCAGCGCCAGGCAGCATGTAGGGTTTTACCACCAGCAGGAACATCATGTAATTGGATAGCACCTCGGTAGCCTCAGTAAGCTCCTTTGCATGTTTGGCCTTGGATTTCCGGATGTACACCTCGGTTGCAATGTGCCAAACAAGGATGCTCTCATCAAAGTCAATGTTGACACTCCAGCGAGCAAAGTCAACGTAGACTTCCATACTTTTCAGTATAAAGCTGCCCCTTGAGTTCAAATCGGTATCTTTGTATTGCAGCGCTTGCTCTTTGTCTTGCAGCGCTTGCAAAACCAATTTCTTGAGATCTTGTATTGACAAAGAGTTGGTGCGTAAGAAAGTGCCAGAGAAATGCATCATGTTCCACCAGTCCTGGAGCCCCAATTTCATTGCCAGTCTGCTTCCTATCTCGTTCCTGTTGTGAGTGCACAGGTGGAACAAGTTATACTGCCCAATGGAGCCTGACCACAGTCTCCTACTTGCCGGATGGACACGCCGACTAAGGGAAGTGATAAAATGGAGAGGCCGCTCCCATCCCTTGCCCCTGCGGTGCAATAAAGAACATGTCCAGGTGGATAGTAGAGCTCTGCACACTGATATGACCTCCAGGACCAAAGCCCCAACCAGCAAAACATAACTGATAATCACATCTACTCCACTGTACCCATTTCCTCGACTGCTGATGGTGAGTTGAAACAACAGGAGCGTGGTGGCTGTGCCAAGCAGCGAAATGAAATGAATGCAGAAGCCATACCATGTGTGGATTACCGCCGCCTTGGTGTACAGGAAGTCATACATCAGAGACAGCTCCATCTCGACCAACTTGTATAGATCCTCCCCCAAGTAAGATATTACAGAACGCGGTTTAGATTGTGAAACAACTGAGGGATTTGGTGACATTATAATATCAGCGAAGACACCTTTGCAGATATCGAATTGGGAGTGGGCTCCAAGCAGGATTTCCTCTTCACTAGTACCCATACTCAATAAATGATAAGGGTTAGCCTTGAACTTTGACATGCTGATGCTGCTGCGGATGCTGCTGATGTTGCCACACTTGAGTGCCCATATCCTCTCACCATACTTGAGAAGACCGGCAACAAACATGGAGATGGAGGCCAGCAGAAGCAAGGTCCCGCTGCTGGCGATGTACATGTATATCACATAAGCAGCTGCTAGGACCTGCACAGCGA
The DNA here is from genome assembly GCF_958298935.1 of Phragmites australis. Lineage (NCBI taxonomy): Eukaryota > Viridiplantae > Streptophyta > Magnoliopsida > Poales > Poaceae > Phragmites > Phragmites australis. The sequence continues at coordinate 597,406 of NC_084927.1, forward strand.
GAGTTTGCAGGTGGCGCAGCCAGAGCGAGTTGTCTTCGAGCGCATATGCTGTGATGTTGTCCGGGCCACCGAGGTGCAACAGGAGGAACGGCGCCCAGAATGCCACCAGCTGGTGCTCATCTGACCTGTTGTCAACGGATAGGTGGCCCAGGGTGTATATCGCCGTGGAGTCAGCCAGCAGGTATGCCGACCAGAGGAAGAACTTCAGCATGGTGGAGGAGCTACGCCGGCGGATCCCTCCGACAACGAGGAGGAATACTTGCAACATGAAGCTTACAAGGACCAGGATTTGTATCCCCCATTTGTTCCACAGGTGCACTAGCCGTCCAGCTTCCATTATTCCGCTCGTCATAATGTCTACAGTATCATGTCAAAGAACCCAACAATATTAGCAACTAGATCTGTAGATATGTGTTCTGTGCGTACAAAATATGCAAAAGATCGGATGTGTGACAGGATGGTTTACATAAGTGATCATAAGACAAGTTATAATGGATGTCAATAGTTCGCAGTGCATGAGGAATGAGTTGGGAGAACTAGCTTGGGGCATCTTAATCTAACTGGTACTTCTCGATGCAACAGTCAATACATAGTTAAATAATCAACTCCCAAGTTTGAGATTAGCTTCCCAGTTGGAAAAAGAACCAAGGTACCTAATGAAAGATTAAGCATGTATTAAACATACTAGATAAAAGGCGCTATCTCGTTCAGATGCAGCTCCTGCATTTTCATTTCGCAACAGAGGCAAATCAAATTATAACAATCTTTTGAACTAATAATGCTTTATACATCACTGTAAAAATGCACCTGTAATTAGTGCTTCCCAATTTCAGACTTCAAGACATGTTACATAATGTTTGGTATCTCCTCCTATCAGTTGATCTGTTGATGTGCATGTGCAGCTAGCTAGAACGAAATGGAGAAAGAGTTATGTCTTGGCTGTATAAGGCCATGAATTGCAAATAAAGTCAAACTCTCCTGAAATAGAGCTGTCAATTATTTATTCAAGCAAATTAATTGGAAAGATGGGGCAGATGGTGAGTTGGAAATTCAGATGCTACTCCTTGTAAGCTAGGACGACCTGTCAGCATCTTGGATCGTTTACTAGGATCTAGGCATCTCCATACACTTACATATGCAAATCGCTCATGGATGTGCGTGTTGCATTTCTCAAAGATAAGCGATTATGAGCTGTAGATGCTCGACAAAGAACAGGACTTGATCAAATGTCTCTCAACTAGATCCAGTCTTTCCTATCTAAAGATAAGCAATTGTTAGTGAATCAAATGTCTCTCAACTACCGCTAAAGAAAAGGACACGTGATGCCAATTTCTCAGCAATTAAATAGGCTCAGCCAGCTGGTAACTTGTGATGGTATTGAGACACATCATTAGAAGTATAACTAATGCGCATCAAAAACACAGTGTGGTTGTTCTAAGATTAGGTGCATTGAAAACAATTAATCCCTTGGTTCTTTTCTGGACTTTTTTGAGTTTAGTAAATTGTGACATAACCTTTAACCTGTTGCTGCCCGTAATAAACTGTCAAGAATGTTACTAATGCTGCCGTCTTGTGGACTGGAAAAGTTGTAATGCCGTGTTCAATAAGCAGGACTGGTCCAATTTGATACAGAAATGGGCACAAAGTGTAAGCGATGATCAGTAAATAGTGGCCCATTTACAAGGCTTTCTATGTTGACAATGATCGCAATGTATTTTGTATGATTGCAAGATTTTGTATTCCACGCCGCATCTGTCCCCTGGCTAGCCACGAACCCTAGCTCACCCTAGGCTGCACTAGGAGGGTGTTATTTGTCTTCGAGAAGCCAACGAGGTGGAGGAGAATAGGGGGCGTGTTGTTGCAAAAGAAAATTGGGTGATTTAGGGACGAATCCCTGTGAACCCAAGCCGTGGCATCCTCCACATTGTCTGCGGTCGCTAGCAAGCCGTTCTCCATATCAGCACCGTCCATGCGGGCTCCCTGGCTCCGTTTTCACATGACTGGTGAGAAATATCAGTGGTCATCATGGGAAATCTCAGTTTAGCAACAAATATGGGCCACAAATAAATCTGTTTTCAGGCATTTTGAGGCAGAAACACTTCCAGTGCGATTTTAATCTATTCCACAATCTACAAATTGCTTTTCCCCTTGCCTGCCTCCCCATGACGAATCCTTGCCCCCTTTCTCCTCAGTCCACAGAGAAGAAATATTCGTTCCTTAGGCAGATCAGTTTGGCGGGTTTAGATGTTAGAGGGTTAGGCAAGGACTAAAAAGGTAATAAGTAAAATCGTATGAGTAAAGCTTCAAAAGTGGTACCGCGCTACTGCCATGGTCTTGATCAAACTACCGGAATGAACAAGTATTCCTTTATCTGCACTTAAAACTATTCCCTGTTATTCAATCATTGAACTAGGGTACACGGATTCATTATTTAATCAGAATATTAACCGTAGCACAAGCATAGATTGCTCACTACGCAATAGTATGGCAGTGATTGGCAATAATAAAAGGAGAGGGATGGTTAGCAAAAGGGTAGGAGGGAAAAGAACATAGGTGATTACATGGGAGCTAAATTGGAGAGCTTTTCGACAAGGAGGGTTCCTCCAGTTGCAGCTACGATGAGGGCCATGGCTTCACCCCCTTTGGCTCAACGTGTGAAGGAGAGCTCGCCTTGGAAGAAGGTTTTCCATATGGCATCAGTCAGCTCTGTACTTGTGACCTGGCAGACATTATACTTCTGCATGGAGACAGATGCAAAGCAAAACATGAATAAACAAAAGATATTTCTTTTTAACAAGAAGGCGAATTATTCTAAAGAAAGATTGATGTACACAGAATTAGCGCATGATGATTGCAATCTACTTCTGCGCAGGGGCGGCGTTGGGCATGGGTGTTTACCTTAGTCGAACGCCCAAAACAAAAATAAAAATTCTTTTTAGAAAATTTTGGATTTGATTGATCGTAGAAGCAGGCAAAGAGATCTATCTCCCAGTCCCAGAACAAATAAGTCTTAGAAAACGGGGGGGGGGGGGGGGGAGTTAGGGATTCTTACCAACGAACCGTAAGTTGGGCGGAGAGGAGGCCTGGACAGGGGAGGGGAGGGGAGGACGATGGAGCACTGGCTCGGTCCAGCCAGTTGAGATTCTAGGGGACCCTGGAAATGAGATTTGAGGGTTCCCCACGCGCATTGCATCGTGCCCTTGTTCTTTTCGTTTGCTATCTCGTACTACTCGCACTCAGCCGGACTGGTAAAGCAGTGGAGGGAAGCAATCCTCCCGAGATGGTGGCCACAAGCTTCCTCAAGACAATTGTTTTCTGCGTACGTACCTTTTCTGTTCCCTGATTTTATTCCGGATTCGCATCCTCTCGTGTCACCGATGAACAGTAACAGTGGTATTAACCTCAATCTACTGGTAGATCTCAAGATTATCTGCTACAGTAAAGTAGTATATACATAGTAAAATCGCTATATTATTTTGCTACAGTAAATAATGTAACGATACTATTTAGCCAGTCTCAAATCACTGTTCATCGGTGACATTGCTCCGTAGTGTCAAAGATACAAGTCCAAAATTCCAGACCCAACCAACTTTGTTTTTTAGCCTTATTTTTAAAGTATATTAACTCACATATATACTTATTAACTCACGTATATACTCATCCCACACACTCTATACGCCAGCTAAAACCTATAGTTTATACTCACGCACGCGCAGCATGCCCTGGTGAGACATCCAAGTGCCGATCCGAGGAATGAACCCGAATGAATAGCCTACTAACGAGTAGCGATACCATCGAGCTATCATCTCGTTCTCTAGACCCAACCAACTCGCCTCATTTCCGTGTCCCAAACTATCATGCATCCAAACGTCACATAACATTGAAATAGTTTTCTCACAAGGGCTAAGATGATAAAAGGAAATAAAATCAAGAAGACAATATTTTGAGTGGCAATTCTGCAAACCTGTCTTTGATGTTTGGAGAGTAAAAGAGAAGCATTGAATAGAAAATGAAAAGAGTATGAGTGTACGGTATGAATTTTTTTGGAACAAAGATAATATGAGCAACGAAGTACTAAGTGATCCTATGTTATTGTAAGCGTGTCGTCAGAGTCGATTTTTCTTTCCTCCAATCTGTCTCCGGCGATGGCGTCAACTCCAGCGTGCTCTCCGGTGCTCCAATTGTAAGGTGTGTTTCCGCAGCCCTGGTGAATCGATAATGATTTGCAGCCTGTCAGGGAGATGAAGGTGACGGCCGATGTTCTGTCAATGGGCTTCATGCGTCCCTGCCTTTCTCGGCTCAGGCCGTTGTCTCTTGCAGCAAACCACGGATTGGGGTCCCTTCCTCGATTTGGGCAAGTGTTGTTGTGTCCCATCTCCCGTGTTCTTCGCCATGAAGCGTCAGCTCAGGGAACGTTTGGGAGTGGAGAAGATGAGCAAGAGGATCCCGGTGTTTTTCTACGTAATTTTGATCATTTTCATGGACTTTCTTGTAAAGTCAGGGAATGTAAGCACAATTATCCCTCTAATATAATCTAGGGCTTCCGGCCCCTTTTTAAAAAAAAAGAAAAAAAGAAAAGAAAGGCCCAGCTGTGCAGCAACAGTTCATCTCTATGGCTTTGAAATGGAAATCCCTATCGGTGGTTGACCGACGTATGAATGAGTAAGCTTTAGTTGCAATGGAAATCGCTATCACCGGTACTGACATGTCTCTTTACGAACGTTGCTTGTAAGGAATAAAGGCCCATGCCCAGCTGGGCACATGTTCACAAATTCGATAAAAACCGTGAATTTTAGTCAATTCGCAGCAGTTCAATAACTAAAACCGGTGGAGAATTTGGTAGAATTCGATCAAATTTAATTTTTTTTCTTAAGATGAGATTGACAAAGTAATTCAGCAAATGCCAATTGATAAATCTCCTGTCCTGACGGTTTTAATGATATTTTTCTCAAAGATGTTGGCATATTATTAACGTTGACTTTTACCAACTATGTCATGATTTCTTCTCGGGTTCTCTAGATTTAGAAGCCATTAATATTTTTTTTTCATTGCTCTGGTTGCTAAGCACAACAATACTTCTGGAGTTAATGACTAGGTCCATATCTTTTCTCAACTGCATTCTAAAGCTTATCACTAAACTTAAGTCTAATAGACTACAATCGGTTATCATCCCTTTGATACACCAAAAAATTAGTATGGTTTTATCAAAACTAGAACTATTCAAGACTGTATTGATTGGGCCTTCGAATATATTTATCAGTGTCAACACTTCAAAAGAGAAAGTGTAGTTCTTAAACTTGACTTTGAAAAGGCTTTTGATACCATTGAACATTGTACTATTCTCAGTATGCTGTCATATTTGTGCTTTGATGACATTTGGTGCAATTAGATAAAGAGAGTCTTAAACTCTGGTTCTTCCTCTATTCTTTTGAATGGTGTGTCAGGTAAATTCTTCTACTGTAAAAGAGGAGTTAGACAAGGGGATCCTCTCTCCCCTTTATTGTTTGTATTAGCTCCTGATCTTCTTCAGTGCATGGTTAATAAGGCCAAGAACATATGTCTCTTCAGTTTGCCCATTCCTTTGATGCAGGATGAAGATTTTCCAATGGTCCAATATGCTGATGATACTGTTATTTTCATGAAAGCTTCACAGCAAGAACTTTTCTATCTGAAGGGTATTCTTGAATCTTTTGCTCAATCTACTGTCTTGAGATTTAATTATTCCAAATCGTGTTTAGTCCCTTTGAATGTTTCTGATGAAAAAGCTAGGCATTTGGCTAGTGTTTTCGGTTGTAACTTGGGTGATCTTCCATTCACTTACTTGGATCTTCCTACCGAAAGTTCTTCTATGCTTATTATGGCTGACAGATATTATGTGCTTCCTTCAAATTCCAATTACAGTTTTGGGTTATATTGACATAGCTAGACGTCATTGTTTGTGGAGAGGTTTTTATGTCAATGCCAACAGTAAACCCCTTGTGGCTTGGAGAAAAGTTTGCAAACCCAAATCAAAAGGTGGGTTTTGGAGTGATTTGCAAACCCAAATCAAAAGGTGGGTTTTGGAGTGATCAACCTCAGGACTCAAAATTTTGCTATTTTGCTTAAGCATTTGGGTAAATTTTATAATCAAAGAGATCTGCCTTGGATTAGGCTTATTTGGAAGACTTACTATAGAAGCTTAACGCCTCCTCATGTTTCTCCTAGTGTTGGCTTTTTTGTGGAAGGATGTTCTTAAGCTTATTAATCTTTTTCAATGAATTGCCTCTTGCTCTATTGGTGATGGTTCAACATTTGTTTTCTGGTGTGATGTTTGGACTGGTCATGTGTTGAGTGATTGCTTTCCAAGACCGCTTTCTTATGCAAAAAACAAGAAAATATCATTAAAAGGTTTTCTTAGCAATAACTACATCCATGAGCAATTTCATATTCCTCTTGTAAGCAAGCATATATGGAATATCAAGCATATATATGGAATAAGATTGTAGGACTCTAAATGCTCGTTCCACATCCTTTCTATCTGCTTCATGTGTCTTGGCGAAATATTTTCTCTTATTACCTTGTGGAGATGGTATGATCTTCACAAGTGTAATCCAGTTAAAATATATACCATCTGTAAGGTAATACCCCATTATATAATTGTGACATTTATGATATAATTTACTTCTGGAGCTTTCCCTTTAGCTAGCTTTACAAAATAGATGAGAACTATAAAGAACATTAATTTTATTGTGAGACCCTTGTAAACCAAAGAAGATATGCAAAATCCAAAGATCTTGTGAAGCAATAGTTTCTAAAATGATTGTGAACTCATGCACATGGCTAGTATACATGCCTTGCCAAGCTGCAAGGTAATTTTTTTTACTTCCAATACATACAATTTATACTCCCAAGCATTTCAAAAAAACCTCTTTACTCTCCAATTGCAAGTAATCTAGCTGTATTATTCTTATTTAGAGATCTCTAGTACTCATCTCCGAATACTTCAATAATAGTTTTGACAAACCTTCTAAGACTCTCTAGAACAATACTTTCTCCAATATGAACATATTGATCAGTAGAATCCACTGATACTCTATAACTAAACCTTCTAAGACTCTCTAGAACAATACTTTCTCCAATATGAACATATTGATCAGTAGAATCCACTGATACTCTATAAGTTAGCATCATGAATATTGCAGTAATCTTCTGCAAAGATAACCCAAGACGTCCAACACTATCTCTTTTTTAATTAAATATTCATTATATTGTTCTACAGCTTGGACCATGTAAAGAAACAAAAGATGAGCCATTCTAAACCTAGACGATGAAAGAGAAATGAGCCATATCCAAGACGATCAACAGATAAGACAAACATAAAAGGACTAATTGCAAACCTGTATCGAAAGAAAGTTAGGTTATAGGTCATTAGGTTAGTTCATCTGAGAAGTAGTCGTTGTATAGCCTCCAATACCTGGTTTCTCTATTGTGATAAATATACTGACGTTCAGACACATAACTGCCATGTCGTGGAGCATTCATAAGCTAATATTGACAATGTGCTTGGTGTAATATAGCAAGAATGAGTTCGTTGTCATCATCATCCGACGACGACAATGACAATGATTCTAACAGAGATCAGTGACTCATTTCGTATATAAAAGGAACTATGGCGAATGATTTAGTGTAACAATCAGGTGAATATAGAATCATAAAATATAGCCGTTAGAAATATAGCCGTCGAATATAAAACGGTTAGAACTATTTGATACTTATAAGATATTAATAAAATATAGATGAGTGAAAAATAGGAGCCAAATTTAGGAAGTGGTTTAAAGCGCGTTGAGAAATAGGGAAATAATTAAGATTGAGAGTTTTGTATATGAAGGAAATATAAAGACAAATTTAGAGAATAGATTGAAGATGCTCTTCCGTCTACCTTGAAGTTTCAGAATAAGACATTGCCAGAAATGGTTGCACTCGGTACTTTCGCTAACACGAACAAACTTTACATATATCTCAAAGGCTAGACTAATAAACAACTTTAATGGAAAAATAGTAACGTAATGTTCACTACTAAAAAATGATGCCACTCATATCTTATGACTAACAACCGCGGTTAAATTCGAGTAGCCAAATGTCTCGATGGTTAACTAGATTGACCGTTTACTACTTTTATTAATCAGGAAAAAAATTGATCATCTTTTGAAAATATTAGGCTACAGTAAAACCCTACCACATCCATGTAGATAATGTTTGGTAGCTTCGTATAGGAAATGATCATATATAGAATGATTCGGCTGGATAGGTTGATCATAGATAGATTGATACATGCCTGATGTTTGGTGTGTGTGTGTGTCTGTCTCACACCCAGTTTTAACGGACAAAATCAAGTGCGGCTTATGTGTGTCCAGAAAGTTTAACACACATAAGGACGTCATTAGGTGAAGTTTTTTATTTGTAAGAAGTGAACGTTTATTTAATTAAAGTATTGCTTTTGCTACTTCACCTAAGCAACCTCAAAATTATCCTAAATGATAACATCTAAACGACGGCAGCGGGACAAAAATATTGGCGACCAACACTCCACAGGCACCGACTGGAAGACACGCTCCTTAAAACACCAGGTCGTCGTCTTAGAAATCCTCAAAGTTTTCCACTGAGCAGCATATATTTTTTAGGAGAAAGCAAGGGTGAGCACATAAAGTACTCAGCAAGTGTGGGAAAATAATGACATGTAGGCTTATATCAAAAATAGGCTAACACATGGTAATATTTACGTAAATGTGAGTAATGAAAACACATTTGGACTCAAAAGCATTAATCAAGTATTAAATAAATGTAACACAAACAATCCATCATCTAGCATACAAGTTTCCCCACCCTGCATACCACATCCGCCTAGTACTCCCTGTACTATGACCAAAATCACACCACCTGGTACTCCTTGTACCAGAATCAAAACCATCCACCTCCTAATCATGTGAGGATCCAAGTCTCTCATGTCCGTGAGCACGGCTATTATAACAGTTTTATACTCTGCAGAGGTTGTCCAGCTTTCCCCACGAGTCAGTAAATTCCATGATGCCGTGTTTGCAAGACATTTAACACACGCCAGTGGTGTGCCGCCAAGAATCATTGTATGAAATTTTCCACTAACCAGAGACTAATCCAATATGTGTCTGCCCACTAGATTTCACTGCCAGGCTTTACGCAAGCAAAGCTCCTACCCAGAAGCCCCCTTTTGTGCTGACCCAACGCACACTGGACAGACTCTAATCAGTATGTCACGCCTTACCCATATCAGTCTCGTGGTTGGTACGTTACTTCTTGGGTTGTCGCTCCACGAACCGGTCCTTACTTAGGTTATTTGAGCAAACACTAAACCAACATCATAACTATGACAACCATCAAAGTTACTTTGCTCAAGACCTAAGGTTCCATGTTGCTAGACCATTAACATATTAATCATCATTATTGCATATATTCATTAGTCAGATTATGACACTTCCCAATATCCCAAAAGCATGGCTAAGCAGTCTACCCATAAAAGACATCTAACCATAAACCATCTAGATTCCAAGGGATGATAAGAAAAAATCTAAGAAAAACCCTAACATAGGTAACTAACCATCATGTTGACAGATATTGCATGCAATTTTATAAAACAAAGCATTTAAAAACATAAGTTCAATATGATCAAGGACACTTGCCTTCTCCTTGCTGCTGCTCAGTGTATTCTTACTCCTGGTCTTGATGTTCCTCAAATTGATCCAGGACGTTATCGGCTAATCGCACAATAATCGGCAAACAAATAAACAAGATACACTAAGAACAACGAGATAAAAACTGTTTAGAAAGAAAGAGCATTGAAAAACGAATCCATCAACGCAAGAATCGCTTAAATCGGAGCTACGATGAAAAAGTTAGGGCTAAAACAAGTCTAGGGTTAAATCTGGAAAAGAAAATGGCTTATTTTGAATTAAACAAAAAGTTCAGGGACCTTTTTGTAAAAATAGAGGGACATAAATGTAATTATGAAAAAGTATAGAGACTTAACTGTAAAAAGACAGGGCTCTTTTTTATTTCAGAAAAGTCTAGGGGCTAAATTGCAAAATTACTAATTAAAAGAATTATCAGATTTATTTTTATACTAAAAAGGCTTGAAATACTGACTGGGCTGCTTTGGCTGATGTGGCATGGTGACAGAGACGACACATCAGCAGAGAGGGCTAGGTGGCTGGATGACATGGCATGGCAGCTGACTGGATTAAGTAGCGACACGTGGCAGCCTCAGATTGGTCAGCGAAGGGGTATAGATGCGATCTAATCTGGGCCATGGGTTTCGAATCCGAAAGCTGAACTCAAAGGGGACGGTCGACGGAGGGGTTCTAGGCAGAGCTGAGCTCGGCACGGTGGCGACACGCCGGAGCAGGGGGAAAAAGGTCGCCGCTGGCTTCAAACTTCGACGATGAGCGACGAAAAAGATTCGGGGAAGCGCAGGGTATCCGTTTTGAGGCTTACCAAAAGCGGCGCGGCACCGGAGAGGCTCGGCGACGACGGCGACGACTTCGGGCGGTCAGAGTTTCGCGGGGAGGGTGCTACGGCTTCGGGAACTCGTCGATGAGCTGAGGAATAGTTGTGTGGTGCTTCAGGGGAGGCGTAGGGGCGCACATATATAGGCGGGGAGGCTCGGGTTGGCCCGGCGAGTCCGAGTAGGGTTCGGCGGTGGTGGGGCCAAATCCGAGCTCGGTTTCCTTGTTTAAATGTGCAATTTTTTTGGGATAAAGCCGGTTAGAGATAGAGGAGGTCTAGGGCTTTGATTTGGTAATTTTCTAGAAGGTCTAGGGTTCAGGATGGCTCGGATTTGAATCGGGAGGCGGCGGCCGGCGCGTGTTCGTGTCCGAGTCGGAGTCCGACCGAAGGAAGAAGAAGGGCCTGACAAGCGGGGCCCGCATGTCGGCGGCTCAGGTGAAGGGGGCTCGGCGCGGGCGTCTTCGGTGTGTTGGCTGGCACGCGAATGGGCCAAGGCAGGGGCGCGGCCTAGGTGGAAGAGAAGGCCAAAGCGGCTGCTGGGCTAAGGCCAAAGAGGTCCGGGCCGGGAAAAAGAAAAGGCAGCCCGAGAAAGGATTTCTTCTTTTTCTTTCTAAATTCAAATCCAAACTTCAAATTTAAAATCAAAGCAAAATCTCTTCAAATAAATTTCATCAAAACCCAAATAAAAATCCTATTTGCCTAATTCAGCATGAATGCAAAATAATCATTTATATCCTATGTCAAATATATATTATTTCATATAAAATAGGATTTCTCTCTTTTAAATTATTTAAACTCATTTTAAATTTTAGCAAATTTTAAGAATTTCTAAAGGTGGAGAAATGTTTGGTTGGTTGTATGAAATAAGATGACTTAGTATAAATTTATGTTTGGTTGATTGAATAGGTTGATTATGGCTTGGTGTATAGGATGATAAAAATGTATATAAATTGAGTATTATAAAGCAACTCATTTTTTACCATATAACCTAAGACTGAAAATAATTTTAGAAATTAATCCATCATATGAGAAAAATATTAATGAAAAATTCAGATTTTTGAGAAATTATTTGAGGTCCTAACAATTGTTAAAAGTTATAGAATAACATTTTTTTGAGAATTTTGTTTTAAATTTTACATAGATTTTTTTAAGTGAATCCAATTAAAATAGGTTATATGTGGATTATGGAACATATAGATTTTTTTATGATTTTTAAAGTAACAAAAGACTAATTTTCAAGTACTGTTCACAACGGATAACTGGTCCTTGATGCCGATTTTTCTGTACCAGCTAGTTCAAGATCCGAGAGAATATTCTAATAATTTTGAACCACCTCGTCCTGCATGGAATGGTTGCATTCACTGATCCAAACATCGGATCGGCTGATATCTAGACCGCTTCGTCCAGGACGGAAGCCATACAGTTTGATTGATCAAGACTAAAAATGGCCGGTTTTAAAGTACATGGGTTAATTGGACTAACACAGTAGTACAAGCACCTAAAGTGGACATTTTTTTCTTCCGAAAAACAATGGTGCTGGTAAATGATCATGTATGGTAAAATTGAGGTATTCAGTGCAACATGAGGTTACATATACGGCCCAACGTACATAACCTTGTCTCAATAGTAAGGTATTTGTCACTGAGAAGTTGGTGTTTTTTCCCCTGTGATAATGGCTGCAATTTGGAGCAACGAATATGACTTTTCTGTCGTCCCATCTTCTGAAACACGGTACATGGCACCTTCAAATTTCCAAAACACCATCACGAGATTGGCTCCCCTGTTCCGCTTTACACCATGGTGTCGTTTACAATAAATAAATACAAGAAAAAGGGTCTGATATCAATATGTTTATCTATACTTTTAAAATCCCAACAAGTTTAATACACTATCTCAATAATTCAGTGCTTCAACTAAATTATGTATAAAACTATCGAGCATGCTATCATAAATTATTGAATATGACGTTCAAAAATGTTAAATAAGATCTTTTTAATTGTTAAATTAGGATTCTCAAATTAATTTTTAGTGGATTTTTTAATCCATACGAAAAGATAAAAAGTTTAAATTACAAGTGAAAAAAGAAAAATGTTGCTGCATGGGCCGGCCTATAGACTCTTCTTCCTCGTCACCTCCCACCGCTCCCCTTCCGGAATCGCCCAGAGCAGCAGGCCACGGCGTCTCGGCGAGAGAGAGAGAGCAGAATCGAGATGGACGGCGGTGAGCACGACGAGGTGGAGGAGACCTCCTCCATCCGCCGGGAGCGCCTCCTCGCCCTACGTTCCGCCGCCAACGCATCGCCGGCGGCGGCTCCTCTCCCGGCACCCGCGGGGAGCCTCCTCCCGGACCCTGACCTTGCGGGCGACCACCAGGCCTCCGCCCCGCCCCCGCGCCAGCCTCACCGGTTCGACTACTACACCAACCCCGCCGCCGCCTTCTCCTCCTCGCACACCAGCGGCGGCAGCGACCCCACGTGGTCCCACAAGCGCAAGAGTCCTCCCAATTGCTACCCCCCGTCTCCCGCCCCGCCGCCCTACGGTCCGTACCCTAACCTATAACCTACTAGCTAGGCTGCTGTTTCTCTTCTCCCTACTATTGTTGGATTAGGTTACATATATGCATACCGTGCTTTGCTTACTTCTTAGGGTTTAGTTCAATCGATTCTATTTTCAGGATTCCACTCCAGGTCCTGGGTCCTGACAGTTTCACTTCAGGATTAGTCCTAGCCTCTAATCTCTAGTATTCGATGGGCAGCAGTCATTCGATTTTGCCCTACTCCTAATTGAATTTAAATCTTACCAAAGCCTTTCCTACTTCAAATCTTAACCTATAGGCAAAGGGGAAAAAGATAGATGCAGGCTTGCTGGAAACCTACAAGTTGGCTATGCCGAACAATACAGCTCAATCTTGGCTCATAGCGTACGCACGCGTACGAAGGCAATAAACTTAGCTTGAAGTTAGTGTTTAGGTTCTGTTGTTCCATATGGTGCATATGGCAGTTCCCAATTGGGTTGTTACCTGCATACGTGTTCTAGATCATAGATTGGGTGAACCAACAAGTGTTACAGATGAATCAAAGCATCCTACCACTGTTTCGATGCTATCCATCATCTTTGCTTTCAGTTCAGTCCAGATTATTCGTCCGGGGGTTTGCATATTCTTAGTATTAGTGGTGTTTTTTTTCCTAGTTGGGTCATTCAGATTGGGCATTTTCTATGCGTTCTGGTGGCCTTGGCCGAGCATGCGCCTAAACAAGGCAGTTTTTTATACGAACTGGACTGTCAGGAATCAGGATAGCGTGCATGTTGTTAAATCAAGAACTGCCTTTGCTTGAGATCTGTAAATTTTATGTAGGATAACATAAGCAAGTAAGCACCTACTTCAGAATCTTGTCCTGACCATTTTCCTGACTTTGCTTGTTTAGCTGAACCAAGGGGCTATGGTAGTTACTATCCTCAGCACCAGCACCAGCACCATATGGCCCAATCACCCATTCACTACCCATCCCTGATGCCACCAGGGAGCAGCCCTTAGCAAAGTCCTATGCAGTTCCAGGCTCCAATGTCAGGATACCAAGGAACGCCAACTGGTGCTCCACCTTACTGGGCCCCACATTTTGCATCTCCAGCTCGAGGTTCATATCCAAATTCACCTAGCTTTGGGTTCAGACACACAAATCCTAGCCAAGGGGGTAGCCAGATAAATTATAGGCCAAGAGGTAGCCCATACTCGTCTTATGGACGAGGTAGAGGCCAAAACTGCCACAGAAGCACAGGTTCAAGGGGGAGAGGGAGAAGGTGCAGTGCTGGTTTTCGAAAACGTTCTGGATGGCAATACCAGAGGAGCTACTTCAAGTGCATGGTTGATGACCCTTGGATGGACTTGCAACCTATTGTTGGCAATATACTAATACACAGAGATGCTTCAAGTGTTAAAGGCGAATCAAATTAACCTACCGCTGTTTAGATCATCGTTGCTTTCAATTTATTCTAGGCCATCTGTATGTGGCGTACTTATTATGATATAACAAACTTATTATTAAGGATAGTGGTCTTGGTTGTGTGATGCATATAGTGGTGCCATCTGGGGTTTCTGCATACATAATTGTGCTTGAATGTGGCTACATTCAGATTTAATCTCTACAAGTGTTACAGTTGAATTGAAAAAGCTTGCTACTCTCTGTGATGTCTCTGTGTTTGATCTAATCATCTCTTGAGCATAATGTAGATTCTTTCAGTCGATCAGTTAGGAACCTTTATTCTGCAATTTTGACTATTGGCCTGTGTAATATTTGTTAGCTGAGGAATGAGATGGTTAGGCAGCAATGCATAAAAACTACTTCACCTCAGACTGATGTTATAGGATTCCATTTTAAAACCTTAAGCCCTAAACCCTAAACCCTAAAAACCCTAGTTTAACAGTATGTGTAAGAGAGATTTCTAGGCATTTAGACATGTTTCTTATAACACCATTTTCCTGCAATTCGGTTAACCAGAGAAAGTGAGAAACCAAAAGGATGGTACTAAGAATTGAATTGCAATTATGAAAACAGTTGCCTACAGTAGTGGCATAATGGATAATGGATATTGATTGATTTAAAAAACTTAGAATAGCTTTTTAGGTTAATGATTTTGATCCTTTCATTTTACTTATACTGTGTGCAGTAAGGCTGCTTACTGTTTTGGGTGGTTGATTCCATTAACATGTGACGACTACCATCATCTAGTGGTTCTCACGCATTTAGAACAGTGCTGTTTTATCCTTTGGTTATTGTTATGATTTGATCTTTGCTAATGACTCCAGCTCCTTTTAGGAGAACCGGACTGTCAGAATAGGGAGCATAAAAGCATTTTGTTAGATTGAGAATCTTCTTTTTTCAATCTTCCTTGTGGGTGTCACAGCTACTGCTGAATCTCATCCTGACCATTTTTTTAACTTGGCTGTTCAGCTGGACCAGGGAATTATGGTAGCAACTATCCTCTGCCACACCAGCACCATATGGCTCCGTCACCAATTCACTCCTCATCACCGATGCCACGAGATGCACCAGGGAGCAGTCATTGGCGAAGCCCTATGCAGTTCCAGGATCCAATGCCAGGATACCAAGGAACTCCTGGTGCTCCACCTCCTTGGGGCCAACATTCTGGTTCTCCAGCTCGAGGTTCTTATCCTAATTCACCTGGCTTTGGGTTCAGGCACCCTCATCCTGGCCGAGGCAGCAGCCCGATGAGTTATGGACCAAGAGGTGGCCCACAGTCATCCTACGGGCGAGGCAGGGGCCAAAACTTTAACAGCAGCCCAGGTTCATGGGGAAGAGGGGGGAGGGGTGGCGTCGGTTTCCAGAACCGTTCTGGATGGCAAGACCGGAGGAGCTTCTTCAACAAATCCATGGTTGATGACCCTTGGCAGGACTTGCAACCTATTATTGGCAACATACTGATACCTAGGGACGCCTCCAAGTCCTGGCTTCCAGAGTCGCTGCGTGCAAAGAAGGAAAAACCTGCTCAGGGACAAATCAAGTCGCCATCATCAGGATTGAGCCTAGCGGAGTACCTGGACTTGTCTTTCAATGACGCTTCTAACGAGACATGAGCATTTGTATGTATCATTAGAATTGCAGATTTGCTGTTGTTTTCCCTATCATGTAATAGATTTTTCTGTCTTTTAGTTCGTGTTCCTGTTCTGTTTCACTGCTTCCATGGAGATTCTGTTGATGGGTGTGAGAACTCCACCCCGTACCATTTGTTACTACCATTTATGCAACTTCACGATCCTGCCTTATCTTGATATAAGGCACTAATGCGTGGAGGAAACGAGATGGATTAACACTTTTTCTGTTTTTGTGCATTCTTGCTTGTAGTACTTTTTAGATCATGGTACCGAGCGTTTGGCATCGGGAGCTGGATGTTAAGTTGCACCCTTTGAAAGCATTTGCATGCATTTGTCAATTAGAGATCAATAAAGTTTGTCTCAGAGACAGACGCTGTGCAGAGGGGGAAAGTAAAGACAAAAGAAAAGATGGTTAGGTAGCATTATATTATCTGTGATTTTTTCTTGGTGCATAGTATGTCCCTACTGTTTTCTTGTATTGCATGTGGCTTTCAGAGGCATTGCAGTTGGCTCTGTAGGCCTGGGGGATAGCATCAGCTTTTGGAATGACCTTTTCAATGGAAACATCTTTGCTATGCAATATCCTAGGCTCTATTATCTTGTCAAGGACAAATTTGTTTTAGTTAAGAGAGATTCTAGAGAGAAACTGAGTTACCATATCTCTTCCATCTTCCTCTCTCAGAACAGTCATATGAGGAATATTTGCAGCTGCAAATTGACATTGAGGCGATTAGATCATCAATGTCAGAAATTGATCAATGGACATGTATCTGGGGAACTGGGGTGTACTCGGCAAGACAATATTACAACTTCATCAACAGTGGCATAAATCCGCCAGTAACCCTTGCATGGATATGGAGCAGCAAATGCATGCATAAACTGAAGGACTTCTTTTGGTTACTAATGAATGACATGCTCAACACGAGAAACATCCTTCGGAGGAAAAACTTCCACCTGGAATCCGGCTGTAACTATGTCTTTGTGCATGCAAGATGCGGAAGAAACTTTGATTCATCTTTTCTTCGACTGCCCCTTCAGTCTTGCCATTGGTATTCAATGGGACACTGCTATACACATGATGCTGCAGCGTGCAAAGGAGCAATTCACATCAGATCCATCATGGAAATATTTATTGTAAGGGCATGGTGCATCTGGAAACAACGCGATGAAATGACCTGTGATAACAAAGTTCCTAGCTTCTCAGCATGGAAAAGAACTTCAAGGAGGAAGTGATCCTACATTTATATAGGATCAAGGAGATCTATCACGATAGTATTTTACAATGGCATGATGCTCTAGGACAACCTGTGTATATTCTTTCCCCAAAATCTTGTACATAAACTCCTTTTCTCTTTGTATATAGAAAATGCTGCGGGGAACTCCACCCCTGTTTCGGTTCCAAAAAAAAAAAAATCTGGTACAGTTGACAGATTTGTAATCAGATTAGCGTTCTCTCCTTTTGTAAATGGTATTACCTGGTACCTGCCAATATAGGAAGTGATATTTTTTCTCCCAAACAATAGTGTTGGCACTAGTCATTTTAGTATATCATCTACATAAACAGGAAGATCAAGCATTGCAAATAAAAACTCTGAAACAGTTGAGGCAGATTTGTAGAGTGCCAATGCTATGGGATACGATTTTGCACAGAGACATGTACAATATTATCACCAGAATACTGAGAGATCAGGAAAAAAAATAAAGGTGCTGAGTCAGGGCAAACAGCAAACTCTCGTTAATTGGTGGCAGCAAATTTTGGATCACACCCAAAATATCAGATGCATGATTTCCACCAGACTTCTACCGTTTGAAGGGAGGCTGACAGCAAATTAGGAAGCTGCGAGCCAATGGCGAGCATTGAAACATTTTTTATCGCACTAATCGTTTCCATGCGACACAGCGAAGGGAGAAACTCCCCTCGCCGCTTGGACATGATGACAATGCACTGATGTTAAAGCAGAGTAAGACAGAGAAATCAATCAATTGAGAATGGCATCGTGTATTGGTAATTTTGAAGGTAATGGTTATCGTTGCTGATTTTTGTAAGGAAATATGTACCTATTCGGAAATCTACATGTGTTACCTTGTGATTAGATTTAAGGAAATCTTTAGATGAAAAGATGTGGATGCATTGGCAAATGATTGTGTTGGAGAGATAGATGCATTTGAGAGTAGGATTAGAGTTGAGTTATGGCACGGTAAATTTGACTGGAGAAGTGAGGATGGTGGCGGGAACTATAGTATCGGGATCTGTCACGGCACTATATATAGTTTCAGCAGAGTCCTCATTTTCTCCAACCATGTTTGCCCTGTCAGAACTCAGTGGAGAAGAGAAGAGAATAGGATTAGAGTTGAGTTATGAATTTAAGTTTCAATTTATATAGCAACTTTAGTTTGAATATAAATGTCGTTCATGTTTAATTTCAGTTTAAATTAAGTTAGAAATTTTAGTTGCATTGAATAATGGATGGAATGGCAGGACCCATGGCGAGCGATCGGATCCGTGGCAATGGCGGTCGTGGAGACGGTGCCTCATCTAGTAATTTCAACCTTGTCCCCCCCCCCCCCCCCCTCCTGCGTCAAGCGCTATGACGTGGTAAACATGTTCAAATTATTGTGCTCACGTTTATGCTATTATGCTAGATTAATAGCCGGAATCATGACTTCAACATTTACTGTTGATGTAGGTGATTCCTTTTATGTTATAGTTCATTGAAGTAATTCATGAGATGGGTGGTTCTACACCTTCGGTGAGATCCATGGTAGCTGATGATAAGAAATTGGAGTTTAATATCTCTTTTGAGATTATTGGAAGGGAAGAAACCAATGAAAAGATCGCTATTGAGGCCTCTGGCGAATTCGCATCAAATAAACTTGAGGCTGAGAGATCCGCTGTGATGGCTAAATTGAAAACGTTTGATGATCAAGTTAGGCACTTTATCCTTGACTATAGTTATTTCAAAATGGCGGTGCTGGAGGAGGATGAGGCAGATGTGGCTTCGATGGATTACAGGCTTCGCGATTATATGCGAAAAAAACGGTACATTAAACTTGTTGCTATTGCCTGGATATCTTTCAGTAAAATGATTTTGTCCCTCTGTGTTACTCTTTTCCTGGAGGATCTTTCAATAATATGATTCTTTCCCTCTGTGTTGCTCTTTGGTCGTAGGATTTTCTGCGTAATAGCTTCCTGCACACAACTATTAACCTGTATACAATCTTACGTTATGTTATGGACAAGTTTGTATTGGATAAAATAATATTTTTAAGTTTAACTTAACCCATAAATGAATCATGAAAATTATATGATAAACTAGCACTATTAAATTGTAGCAGCATATTTTAGATATGTATGTAACCGGGCTATATAGATCTCTCTCTAATATACTTGCTAATAGGAACATCATGATACTAAGCATGACTGCAATGACAAATATAGAGATTTGATCACAGTGAATGTACCGATCGTTCATAGAGGAGTTAGCAGCAGAGGCAGATGGTTGCATGGAGGTAGCGAGTAGATGGCGAGATCGAGAGACATGACGAGACGCAATAGCTTGGGGAGGAAGTTGAGTCGTGATGATGTTAGTGAGCAGTCACGCGGAGCGTTTTCTAAAAACCTTATTCGCCCTCTCCCAGTGTAGGATCTCGAGAGCAGTGAGTTTTGGAGACTTGCTCTCCCGTTCGCCGGTGCATACTGGCATAGATGGATGGAGTAGACTATGAGCGACAGCGCATTAGAGAGGAAGAGACAAAAACCCTAACTCAAATGTGCGTTGTGGTAGCGGTCAGTAGGTATACATAGGGAGAACTGAGATGTGTTGCAATTGAGCTCGTGAGCAAGACATTGGGTCCAGTTTCGGTGGACCATTCACGCAGGTATCGTGCACCTGCACCCTTTGTCCCGCCCCGCCTCGGCCTCGGCCACGGCCACGACCCAACCCAGCAAGGCGAGATGAGGCGAGTGAGCACACACATGCGTTCTTTCTCTTCTCTCACCCACACACAAGCTAAGGGGTGGAGTACAAAACTCTATTTAAATTAGTCTCCCTCCACATCTACTAGTAAGGTGGGACTAAAGAGTGGCACACTCTCTCTTGCATGAATGAGCTTTTGAGATTTCTTAGGAATCATATGGGCTTGGCCTATATAATCTATAAATCCCTCACCAGATCTCAATGTCCCATTAGAGATTTGCCTATTCCCACTACTGTTTGATATACCAATATTTTAGTGGAGATTGTTAAGTTGAATATCCACCTAGAATATTAAGCTATACTCATTCACAACTTGAACAATGGGCTAAGTCTTGAATTGCATGTTTTGTGCAAATAAGTTTCAATTAAAGTCATAACTGATACTTGACTGCCTATAGGCTACCCCACGCGTGGAGCATATAAGTCGTACTCCTTGGTCTCTTCATGAGTTTAATAGGGATCTCCCAAGTCTCGCAGACTGTGACCAATAATCGGACTCATATAGGTGTGTTCTTTGAAGAATGCTCTCCAGAACAACATCTTTGCTAATTAAAGCCAACATAACACATTAAGGTAATAGCCAAGATCTTTGAGAGCATTTCATTATCATTGGAGTAGGTTGTAAAGTACTCTCTTTCAGTTAGACCAATAGCTTATTCTTCCCAGGTCTTAATTCAGGATATCCGATCACATAGGTTGGGTTACTACTATGGTATAAGTCACATGGGTCGCATACCCATCTCTCTCAATGTATTATCTATCATATTCCATATTCTGTGATAACCCTTTTGTGAAGGGATTTCATAGGTTCTTAGCTATTTGGATATATCCAAGGTTATCACTCCGAAGTTTCTCAATTTTCTGACAGACTTCAATCATCTCTTTACATGCTTTGATGACTTATTATTATCCTTAGAACTATTTACTTTGATAATAACGGTTTGATAATCACAGTTCATAAGTATAGTTGGTATTGTTTTCTCAACCATAGGCAAGTTTATCAATAACTCATGCAACTATTCTATCTCAACAGTGGTTGTATCTAATATAGTGAGTTCTACTTCCATGGTTGACCTGCTTACACATCTATTTGTGGCATAAATCTTATTATCATCACTTCATCAGATATTCAATTTGAATCACTATAACCCTCAAATGCCGATGGATACCCTGAATAACAAAGTCCATAATTCATAGCACCTAGCAAACATCACGTGATCTGCTCAAGCACACGTCAATGTTCATCACCCAGATTAGAAGTAAACCGGCTTAATTTTCTCACAGCAAATGAGATATCAGACCTTGTAGCATTAGCTAGGTACATAAGTGATTCAATGGTCTGAGAGTATCTCAATTGGTCCCTACAAATTCTCTTATTCTTTTGAAGTATCACACTAAGATCATAAAGTGTTGGAGAAGGCCCATGTCCTTGTAGCCAAAATGGCTCAAGACCTTTTCAACATAATGGGATTGTATAAATGTCTCATTCGATCTAGACTAATCTAGGCCTGCTATCTTAACGTCCATCTAATGAACAATAAGATCACATGAGACAGCCAAGGAAAGTAGAGCTCGAATAATGATCAGACTAGCAATAGGTGAATAAGTATAAAAGAAGTCTTCATCTTGTTTTTGGGTATAACCCTTGGTCACAAGCCGAGCTTTATATTTTTCAATAGTACCATCAAACTTATGCTTCCTTTTGAACACCCACTCACAACCCACAGGAGATTGTTAAGTTGGATTATTGTTGGTGAAAGGAAATATTTTTCACGAATAAAGTATGACGAGAGCCTAACTCACTGGAGTGGCTCAAGCATAGAGAAGTAGTGGAGAAGAAGTAATTGCCTATATTGATCAATGAATACTTGATCGATCGCTGACTAAGGAACTAGTCTAGTTTAGCGTATCAGGCCAGCCCCCGATTAGACCAGTATTAAATACCAGTCACATCGTGACTGAGACCCACATGGCCAGTGGGCCCTCCTTTCGCTGATCTTTCTGGGTGACCCCTCACCCCCCGGTCTCCAGGGGTTAACGGCCTCCGAAGGTCCGAGCCCCAAAAGCTTGATCTCGTGGCGGTTCTGGAGCCTGAGCCCTCCGAAGGGGTTCTGAACCCAATGACCTTCGGACTTTAGGCCAGCGGAGCCAAAAACGTTGAGGGTATTGATAGCGATCCCAATAATTATCATGCTCCCTTGCACAATAAGATCTATTTCTTTTAGCTCCTACTTGTCGAGAGTAGTTCTGAAATCCGTCATCATCCCCCGATTCAAATTAGCATTACTCTTGTCTGCCTAACCTTGGTAGATGAGCCTTTGGTCTGATAGAGAGAAGTAGTTGCTGCGACAAGCCAAAAGGATACCTTCCTTGTGCAGGCAAGACAACAATTATCAATGCAATGAACTGATCACCCACTATTTCCAACAGGATACTTCTGCTACAACAGCTAATTTTCTCAACTCTCTCACTGCATTTTTTTTTCACTGAGAGAGTTCAATAACTCCTTTTTTTTGGATTAAGACTTCATGAGCATTTTGTATGAAGGGTTGTTGCCTAACCTTGCACTCCGTCGAGTTGGAGTTCAGTGGTTGTGGCGTTTGAAGCCTTTACTGTTTAATTTGGTGCATTCTCAGCAGAAGCAGCAGTTTTCAAATCAGGGTACCTAACATCGGGTATCGTGGAGCCGGGTGTTGAGTTGAAAAGCATTTGCATGCACATGTTAAATTACAACTCCATGAACTTTATTTCAGGAATAGACATCTGTGGCGAACAAATTGAAGAAGCAAATGTTAGGTAGCATGTCTGTAATTCTGTTGGTGCATAATGAGTCAGCCACTCTTTTCTTGTTCTTGCACTGCATATAAAGTCAGCTGAAAATGCTGATTTGGAAATCACAGTTTGGTGGCAATCCATCACAGACTGTTTGCGATAGTTCTGTTGTTGTTCTGTTGAAGCAGGCCAAAATCATCTATTATATTGCAGTTTGACGACAAGAGCGAAAAGTTGGCAAATTCTGTTAGGAAGAGAGAAGGGGTCGATGATCTCCTCTCCACCTGCTGCTATCAAATTGAAGTGTCTTTGACACTGATTGACTTGGAAGCGTCCGAAAATGAACGGAAAGTCTCGTCGTTTTTTGTGCTCTTCTCCAGAGTCATTGTGTGGTTTAAGCAGAGTGAGATCCTCTTGGATGATTGCTAAAAACAGAGAGAGAGTGAGATCCTCTTACGAACCTCGATCCATCATGTATGTGCTGCTTCCACGTATGAACCATTTGACTATCTTGCTCCAAGTGCAATCATCTGCTCAAACCACACACTTCTTTTCTCTTCTTTTGTAAAAAGAAAAGAAAAGAAAAGAAAAGGACAAGGAACAAAGGATAGATGCTCAACTCGGATGACGAACGGAACGAATGACAGAAAAGCACGGATCTGATGACCCTTTCCCCTTCAAGCACAGCTTTTCTACCATTCCATTTACATCTGCGCCAGACGGAGACTTTTAGGCTATGTTTGGCTGGACGTATGAGCTTCGTTCTGGATCGGATCGTCCAGTATCAGTATGAGCCTTTATCCTGCGTTTGGTTAGTTAAATTGAACCAAACCATCCCGTACGGAGCAGTATAGATGTCAGTAATATTCCATCCGGATGTTGAACGGTTCCATGCGAGAAAACCGGTCAAACAATCCCGTACAGGTTCCATCAACTGCGCTAATAACTTACGGTTAATAATAATTAGTAATTATCAGAGTTATTAAGAATTTTTAGTTAAACATTAACCATAACTAATTATTATTGTAATAATTAGAGATAATTATTGACAATTTAAATTATAATTAACTAGAATTAATAATGATTAGTACTAATTAGTATAATTTATTGATAATAACATATAAATTATTATTTCTGTAAAATAATTAAGTTATACATAGATGTAATACATAGCTTTTAAGCAACTAACACGTTCTCATATTATACCATACATCCGATCAAACATATTCCCATATAATAGCATATATCCAAAATAATAACTTCTAGAATGACAAGCAAAGCTCAATCCTGACTTGTCAGTGTAACATAGGTTTGTTAACAGAATACAAGAATTCCATATAATTATTTTCTTTTTAAAAAAAAGAAAGTTAAGGGGATAATATAATTGAACCCTACCAGAGTTAATCGATTGACAAAAATTCAGCCCTCCTTATCAGATTGTCTGGATGACGGATCTGTGTCGCTATCTGCGCTTAAGAATTTTTTCTCCAACTCCGGCGAGGTTAGAATTTGAGGTTCATCGGAGTCCGGCAGGCCGGGTCGGTAATGGTGGCGTTTCATGGGCGAGGCGATGCCAATTGAGTTTCATGGGCGATGGCTGGCGCATGTGTGGAGCTGCGATTTCATCGGTGACACGACGCTAAGGTTTCATCGTTGTGTCGAAGTTGTCCCGTATTGCGTCGTCATCGCCAAAGATACCAAGGCGCGTGGGCGGGGTGGGAGGAGGAGGAGGAGAGGTAGCGCCGCTAGCTTGGCAGAGACCATCGTCGCAGCTAGGAGCCCACCGCCCCTATCCGATGCCGTCTTCTTCCTGGCCCGACTCTCTCTCTCTCTCTCTCTCTTCTTTCTCTGTTTGTGTGTGTGCACACATTTCGTCAGTGACTTTTTTCAGATGGAAATGAATCCACGGAGTAGCGATCAAATCAAGCTACAATACCTCAAGTCAGTGATGAGGAATGGCTCGAACTGTAGGTGGAGATTCAAATGCGGAGCGATTTGGTGGAAGAGTGTCAGAGTACATTGCTACAATTCCCTACTTAGCTAGTAGGGCTCAACCGTGCTGTAACATAGACTTGTTAGCAGAATACAGAATTCCATAAGATCATTTTCTTTAAAAAAAGGAAATTAAGGGGACTATATAATTGAACCCCTACAAGAGTTAATCGATTGACAAAAATTCAGCGAGAAAGCAATAAGAAGATCTGGCAGAGCAGCGACCCTGTTACTTACGTATTTATTTGGCTTGACCGGAATGGACTGCTGCTGCTGCTTACGGCTAAAAATACTTGTAACTTGTCTACTCCATCCCTTTCTTTCTTTCAGGTAAAAGGAGCACAAAACTTGACTCAATTTCGTTTCTTTTTTCTGCTAAAAACTTTCTTGGAAATTTGTTTTTACTTGGAGCTGAATAAAACAAAACAGGCGCCATTTGGATTTGAAGGGTGGGTGGCTCCTGTCTTCTTCATTCCTTCCTTCCTTGGTGCCTGGTCCACGGCGGAGCGTCCTCTTCTCTTCTTCCTCCTCTCATCTCTCTCCCCCACGCTACCAACCCACGCCAAACTTCCTTCCTGCCTCCATCCGATTCGAGGCCCAACTCCTGCTGCTGACTTCAACATCCCCCGCCATTCGCGCCATCATTATTCCTCCCTCCCTCCCTTCCTTCCTCAGGACAAGAGCAAGAGCTACTTCCAGTTGAGTTGCCGATCCCCTTCCCTTCCAGGCTTCCACCACGACGGCATCGCCGCATAGCCAAGCCAAGAACAACCCATAGGGGGAATAGGAGATATTGATTCTTGCCGGAGAACTAGCTAGGCAGCCGGCAATAATGGCGTCGATCCGGCGGCCGCACTCGCCGGCGAAGCAGCACCTGTTCCGCCACAACCACCCCTTCGCCTCCTCGTCCCCGCCTTCCTCCCCTCTCCGCTACTCCTCGCCGAGAACCCACCACCACCTCGCCGGCTACCCGCACCCCTTCCTCTTCTTCTCTCGCCGCCCGCTCCCGCGCTTCGCCGCCTTTTTCCTCCTCGGCTCCTTCCTCGGCCTCCTCCACATCATCTCCCACCTCCCCCAGACGCCGCATCTCCGACCAGCTTCCCACAATTCCAGCCTTTCCACTCCCAGTCTCCGCCAATTCAACCGGCAGCAACTCCCGATCCAACAAGACGCCGACGCCGATGCCAGCGACCAGAAGAAGATACTCATCGTCGTCACGCCCACGCGGGCCCGGGCAGCGCAGGCCTACTACCTCAGCCGGATGGGCCAGACGCTTCGCCTAGTGCAGCCGCCCATCCTCTGGGTCGTCGTCGAGGCCGGCAAGCCCACGCCCGAGGCCGCCGCAGCGCTCCGGCATACCTCCGTCATGCACCGCTACGTCGGATGCTGCGACAAGCTCAACGCCTCCGCCGGTACTTCTGTCGACTACCGCCCGCACCAGATGAATGCCGCGCTCGACCTCGTCGAGAACCACCGACTTGACGGCATCGTTTACTTCGCCGACGAGGCGGGCGTCTACTCCCTCCAGCTCTTCCAACGCCTGCGCCAAATAAGGTACTGCACCTGCCCATCTTCTGATCCATTCAATTCTTGCGTCCTCTAGATTCAGTGATGCACTTGCGAAAGGGTGCAATCCTTTATGAATTTTCTTACTACATCGTTATGGTCGGATAAGATTTCAGCCTTTGGCCCTCTTCTTTAGGAATTAGGAGGAATGGCAAAGCGAATTTCGTTATCTAGTTGTAAAGAAAGGAACCTCCTTTTGCTGTTATGTTTAATCCAGTTGAAAATTGCAGGTTCAGTAAACATCAATGATTTGCTTTGCAGCATTTCCTTGGTAATCTGTACAATTTCGTACCATTCAACTTGAGAAATAAAGTTGAATGCTGCATAATTTGTGCATTGAAACCTCATATTTTGTGTTACAGAGAAAATTGTGATGCTGCATAAGTTTTTGACTTATCGAACTCTGTCATGATTAGGAGGTTCGGCACATGGCCTGTTCCGGTGACCTCTGAAAACAGAAAGGATGGTGTGGTGCTGGAAGGCCCAGTGTGTAAACAGAACCAAGTTGTGGGATGGCACACAGGTGAGGATGACAGCAAGCTCCGCAGATTTCACGTTGCTATGTCGGGTTTCGCATTCAATAGCACCATGCTCTGGGATCCCAAACTCAGGTCCCATTTGGCCTGGAATTCAATCCGGCATCCGGACACGGTGAAAGAGGGTTTCCAAGTAAGTTTCTTGTTTCTTTTGCAGTCTCCTGAGTTACATACCAAGTCCTTAATGCTCTAGAGATCAGTACTGCATTCTTATCCATGCTGCGAAGAAGCTATGTAGGAACTTTATCAAAATTGTCTTTTTGAATAATTATACCCACCCTGGATATGTGAAAATTATAAAAAGAGGAGGTTGCAGTGGAATAAAATAAGAACAAATAGCTGTGTAGCCATCAAACACATGGTGATCAACAAGCGGGAGACCTTTGTGCTCCCTTGTTTGGACTTTGTTTCTAATGCCTTTCTGCATGTAGTATAACAAATGAGATGGCTGTTGCTTTGCAGGGAACCACGTTTGCAGAGAAACTAGTGGAGGATGAGAGCCAGATGGAAGGCATACCTGCTGACTGCTCTCAAATAATGAACTGGCATGTGCCGTTTGGATCTGAGAATCTTGCCTATCCTAAAGGATGGCGAGTTGCGACGAATCTGGATGTGATTATCCCTCTTAAATAGTATCACCAGCTATGTTCATCAATGCACTAACTCCTTTGACAGGTTTGTTTTGTACTTTTCATGAAATCTGCTTCGGTTCTTTACACATGGATTCTTAGTTGTTACCCATTTCTTACATTCTTCAACCTGACGCTAGCATATATACAAAAGGGTTATTCGGTCCCCTTCACTTGTCTTTTGTACCTCGATGGTACCGGCTCCACAAAATCACAGAAAGTTTGTCATCTCAGGGCACACTGTAATAGATTAATTGGCTTCTGATTGCTACGCCTTTCACCTTTCATTATCTACCCTGATCCCATATTGTTGATTACAGCTGGCTTTTACTTTCTATACCCTCTTTGTTAGGTTCAAAACATTTGTGTCATGTCACCTATGCTTTTTCATCTGTGTAACTTAAAGTATTTGCTAGATTAGCTCGACTTTTTGGAAATATAAAAGAATTCAGATATAATACCCATTTCAAAAGCATCCAATAATTTGTAGTAGATTTGCTAACATGATTGATTAGGAACGTGATCCAAATCTCTAGAGTGCTCTAGTTGAGTGATTAATTGTAAATGAAAAACAAGTTATCATTACGTTTTTTAGTTTCCCAGAATTGGGACTGTTTGTTTGTTTCTTTCCAGTTTCCACCTCTGTATAAGTTTACTTCATATCGTAAATTCGTAATACTGTTTGATCTCAGCTAATTTGTTGGTACTGTATTTCAGGCATATACTGTAGAAGTTAAGCCGTTGAAGCCTTGGCTTGACCAGTGCAGAGGAATCCCAGGTTGACTCCTTTCGAGAAGCAGCTCTTGAGGAGGGTTAGGTTCTGCGCAACCTCGCGTGGAACTCTGTTATTGTAGTCGAACTTTTTGGGAAATATTTTGTAGGATGAATTAGTGCAGCATCAACAAAGAAGCCATCTAGCTGCCGTGTATATGTTCAAGAGCCAAAAGGCGATATATACAAAGTTTTCAATCTTCTGCATAGTTCTCCAGTAATTGTAGCAGTCTGAATTAATTTTTTGAGTTCAAAAGCTAAAGTACTGAGATTTTCTTCCAGTGAGATGATTATGTAAAATTTGTTATCGTAGGGAGTAAAATTGACTCTTGAGATTTTCTTCCAAAGTACTGAGATTTTCAAAAGCCAAATTTTTTGATTATGTAAAAGCCAAAGTACTGTGACATTTGAGCACAACTCTCGGTACAACCATGCCGGAAGCAAAATTCGAGGCAAAGCAGTAAAAATTTAGTGCATCTAGACAAAGCAGTAAAAATTGACGCACCAGAAGATCCAAACAAACATATGAATCATCAGAATTTTGAAAAGATAAGCATTAGCAATGAAGGAAAATTATCATGACAATCTGCCATCCTTTCAAAAAAAACTTGGTACATGTGCAACAGCTGGTTTGATGTTGATTAGCGCATGCCATTGCAACCCAGATCTAGACACAGCATGGTCACGGTGATCTAAGCAGCTCACATTACAAATTGTCTCACAAAAAACGATTGCTCATCTAATCTCTCAAGCTATAATCGCAATTCAGAAACTCTGCTTCGATCAGCGGATCGTCAAGCCTTGCATCCCTTGTGTCCCCTCTTCAGTGACCTTGCTGGCTTGGATTGTGCTGATAGCACTGGCAATGTTTCCCTGGGATCATAATTTTCAAACAAAACTGAATCAGGAGCACCGTAAACGATAGCAGTTAACAGGTCAATGTACCACAGTGGTCTCTCTAAATAAAATGCTTGAATCAAGTTACAAATTCGATATGAAATAAGAGGTTACCCTACCCTCCAAACTCCAAGCTTTGTGCGCAGACCCTGCCACTGTGGCATTCCAAAGATCCTCTCAGTATGCCGACTGAATTTGCACAGAAGATCACATGTTAACTGAAATAAGAAAATAATATCACAAGAACAAAAACATTGATCCACAGCTAAAATATGAAGATCTTCTGAGAAAGTCTTAGAGAGGTCAATACCTGACGACAACAGTCTGGTTAAGCTGATCAACCTTGCAATCCAATATCTTGTAGGTAATTGCTTTCACAATCCAATATTCCACCTCATCGTCATTGATCTAACAAATCATTATAAAAGTCGATAAAAAATTTCAGCGAGAGAACAATAGCAAGGTCAATAAAAGTCATTGATTGAACAAACAGAAGCAAGTGAAACAGTCAATTACCCTGAGTACATCTGTGATTGCAGAATAAGGGATATCGCCAGAGCAGCGACTGCTCAGATCAAGCAAAGACATCAGCCGCATTTTGGTTATGCACTCCTCATGAACCAGTCCTATAGATTGTTCATTAAAA
Source organism: Phragmites australis (assembly GCF_958298935.1). NCBI lineage: Eukaryota > Viridiplantae > Streptophyta > Magnoliopsida > Poales > Poaceae > Phragmites > Phragmites australis. Next base: position 627,317 of record NC_084927.1, read on the forward strand.
ATAAAAAAATTAAACCAAAATGTTTGAGATACTTGAATTTACACAGGGGAAAAAATCACTAGTACTGATCCAGCAGGTGAACATACCATAATCTTTCAGCAAGGTAGCATTTGCAGTCTGAAACTCCAGATAGGAATCGAGCCTTTGAGTAAGGAATATCTTTAAAAGCTCATAAACCAATTGGTATTTTTCATCCTTCTCAAGCTGTGCAATAGCTGGCATATTGAGCAGATCACACTGCAATAATAATATATTTCCATCAACCAGCACACTTATCCAAAATATAAAGCAGGTGCAGGGTTATAAAGCTCCATTACAACATATGTATAGTTTGACAAGATTCAAATTTGATAATAACTCGGGATATATTCAAGTTACTGTTGACAAGCATGAGATAAGTCCATATAATGCAAGAGTAGTGGAACAAGTTGATAAAATAAATTATCCATCCATCCCAAGTAGAAAGCTTTGAAATTCTACTGCTATGTCAACTCAGTTAATTCATAATCACACAAGGTTTGAGAAGACAGAGAGAGCACAGACACACGCAAACTATATGTAAGTGGATGACATTGGAGTATCTTTTTTCATTCGTGAAATTAATGCTGGCATATATTAACCAAATTCAATAGTCTGATCAGCCAAATTCACATTTGGTTAGTTGATATGAGAACAATATGTTGTATTGCAATTCTGAAGGGGATATCCTGATGAATAGTTCAGGACAAATCATCATATTTAGGCACTATATCCCCCGAATTTTTTCCCACAAAATTAATAATTACAGAAACGTAAACTGGAGTCAAGTAGTTGTCAAAATTAAAATTTGATAACTAGATATATTTACAGTTATTGTTGATACACACGAGACAAGGCCACATTATGGAAGAGTAGGAAAGTAGTGGAACAAGTTGGAAAAATATATGATCCCTCCATCTAAGCAGAAAACTTGTAAGTCTACCAATATGTCAAATGTGTCAATTTATAATCACACAAGTTCAGAACTGAGAAGATACTGAGAGCACCAACACACGCTAGCTACATGTAAGCAGATAACATTAGAGCATCTTTTGTCCGAGACTAATGTGTCATTTTAATAACCAAATTGATTCTGATCAGCCAAATTCAAATTTGGTTAAATGATATGAGAACAATACAACAATATGTTATATTGCAATTCTGAAGGGGGGACAATGATGAATAGTTCAGGACAAATGATCCAATTTAAGCACTATATCCCCTGATTTTCCACCACAAAACTGATAATTACATAGACGTAAACTGGTGTAAACAATACCTGAAAGAGAGTAGGTGACTTGACAAACTCAATGATTGCCGCAACAGCCTCTTCCTTTGCATCACCAATTGTATCAGAGTCATCATCTGATCCCTTGAAAGTGGCAAGGTACTTGTTCAGAAAGTTAAAAAACTCCTTGCTCATGCTGTCAACCATAAGAAAAAGATTGAATTGCATCAATTCAAAATCTCGCCAGGTTTCTAAGCAAATGAAAGGAGTGAACTTCAAAGTAGTAAAGAGCAACAGGCGCCGCACCCCTTCTGGTCTTTGAGGATCTTGGTGACGGCGAGGAACAGCTCCCTCTGCTCCAAATTGCCAATTCCCCAGTCGCTGACAAAGCTGTCGATGTTCTTGAAAGATGGGATGATGAACTCGGCAGCCTTTCCGGCAGTGGCGAGTTCAAGAGCCTTCTTGTAAACAAATGCCTTGCCATAGGGGCTCGGGAGCAGATTGTACAAGCTGAAGAGACTACACACATACATACATTGGGAACAACCCTGTAAGCCGACCTTGGATCCAAGAAATAAGCAATCCAATTGATCGAATGTTCTGTTATTTGTTCCTTACACTTTGAGGCGAAGGGCCGGCTTGTCGTCGGGCTGCTGGGTGAGCTTGGCGCAGATGAGCTCGGCGATCTGCAGGGCCTCGTCCTCGGATCCGGCCTTGGTAACGAGGCTGCAGATGACGGATAGGATGCACTCGAGATCTACAGCAACGGAAGAACAAGGCTCAATCCAAGAACAAGCAAGTCTTTATTTGGAATCGAGAGAGCAACAGAAAGAGAGAGATGCCTTTGTCCGGGACGCGCGGCGGGGAGGTGAGGAGGAGGTCGGCGGAGGCGAGCATGAGGGAGGCCATGTCGAGCCATCGGCCGGCAAGGATGTGCTCCTGCGCCTCGATACAGAGGCGGGTGACCTCGGGGTCAGCGACCTCGGGTCCCGCGTCGGCCCAGGCGAGCTCGGCGGTGAAGCGCACCACCGCCAGCATCGGCTCCTCCTCCGTCGTGTTCACGATCGTCGCCATCTTGTTGTTCCTTCGCTGTGCGTGAGCCGGAGCTGTTGCTGCCGCCGCCGGAGAGGGTAAGGGAGGAGGAGATGGATTGCGAGGTGGCGGCGAGAGGAGCAAACCCTAAAACCCGATGCGATGGCACAAGTCAGGCAACGAGCCTCACACTGCAGCCGTCAGATCAACAATCAACGGTTGGAGTATTATTTATATAGGAAAGAGCGGTGGTTTAGAATTTAGAGATAGCAGGAGGAGATTTTTAGTAGGTTTGATGGTTTATACATGAAAGAACCATGGGATGGGTGGTTTGGTGGTATAGATTAAAATCTCATAATTCCTAATAATTAGGGGTTCATTTTTCGTATTTTTATAGTTGATGGAGGTTTGATATCTTGATGAGTTTCTAAGTTCGGGATGGTTTGGTGTTCGGGATTGGGGAGGTGGTCCTTAGGCATATAGGGATGCCCGAGGTAGCAGGTTGGTCCAACGGTGTCGGCGAACACTAGGTGGGGCGATAGGGACACCACCAATTGCAAGAGGCAGAGGAACACCAGTGATAGTCTGTTGAAGCTGGATTAGCACGGTTAGTGAAATTACTCAGATATGAAAGTTTCAGGTTTTCTTGTTTTCAAGTTAATAAGTTTTCAAGTTTTTTTTTTGTCAAAGTTGAAACTTCTGTGTTCAAAGTTTTGAGTTCTAGTTCAAAATCCTAAGTTCGATTTTTTTTATCGAAAACTGAGGGGGTGTTCCCCACAGTGCAAACCATTTTATAAGTTTTGTAGAGTATATATATGTACAAGCAAGAACAAAATAAATAAATAAATAAAGGCTTTAGACAAAACAATCTGACCATGATTGAGGTACAGATGCTAAACTTGATTTTGCTCTAAGTTCAATTTTGGAGGCTTCTTCGGTTTTAGTTCAGAATTATCATATTGGATGTTTCTGCTTAGTCAGAATTGAAACTTATATTTCTTTTTACTTTACAAGTTCATGTTCTTTTCCCTGTGTAGATAGCTTGAACTTTTAAATGTCATTAATATGCTCGCGGGAAAGGGGACGCAAAGGAGCATGAGATTGGAGGTTTGCTACAAGATCTAACCTTAGCAAACTATTGCTATGGGCACTTTTTAAATTAAGGACTCGTATAAAACCTTTGATCTTATTAGTAGCTTAGTTTGTATAACCACCGAAGAAATTTCATCATGAACGTAGTATAAGAGCATCTCTAATATTATAGTTAATTACTAGTTATAAGGGTTATTCATATCATATATAGTATGATACATAACCCTCTAATGCACTGGCTATAGCATGCTTTTCAAGTTTAATATGAGTTCACATATAACAGGATGTTAAAGTCTCTATACGTTTTGAAGTGCTATATAGACTGATTATTAATTAGTAGCTGGTTTTTCTCACTTCTTTTCTCTTCTCCACTCCACATATACAAGAAAAAACTGAGTGAACAAACTTATAATCTGACGTGAACACATTTATAGGGATTGTCCATAACTACAAATTCTATCAGTATTGACTATACCGACCCCCATCCGTAACATATTAAGGCTCCATCTTGACAACCGTTTCTGAACCCTGCTGTAAATCAGAATAAAAGGTCGCTTCGGTAGCTTCTTGTCTGAAAAGGGAGCAAGCCCGAGTTGTTTGCAAAACAACAATCTTGAATTCTTGATTCTACACCATAAGCCCACAAATTCAAGGCAAAGATGGGCACCATTTTCATCTGTGAACCCTATTATCGACTCATCACGTTCACCAGAAAAAATCATCTCACAATGATCCAGACAAGCCATTCTACTTTCTACATTACATCTGGCTGGGAATGTCACCCTTTTCTTCTTTCACTATAATAGTAATCGGACTAGAACAGAATTTAACCAATAAATCTTTGCAACCGAAGAAACAAAAAGGAGAAAAAAAGAGTAAGACAACATATTATTGGTTCGCTGTAAACTGAATGCACTCTCCAGAACACAGATCTGCAGAGTTATGACGGTGGAGGGAAGCCGTGACTCCTATAAAGGTGTTGAGCAGGAGAACGTTCTCAATCTTCTGCGGTGCCATGGCCGTGAGCTGGGGCTTCTGTGTCATCCGCATGATCAGCAGCCAACCTTTCCTCAAGAACCCTCTGGCCACGCTCCCTGTAACAATTAAAATGGATATGCTGAGCTCTAAAGCGATAAGAAATTCTTTCTGAGGCACCACAGTTTCCAAATTTTCAGTCACGCAGCACCAGTATCATTGAGCCGCCTGTAATTGGTTTTGCGCTACAGTTTAACACTGCTGTTATGATTTTAGCTATGTTAAGTCAAATACAATATAGATGCCTCACTCCCGTCATCAAGTATTACCATTATAAATTTATAATCGAAGAGAAGCATGAGTAGCAAATATGATTGGTATGCATAACCATCAAACATATATACAAGAGAACTATATACCTTCTTCTTGATGCTTTGGTGGGATCTGAAACAGGGAGGGCCAGTTCAGAAGGCCTAGACCTTGCACACAGCATCCGACCAAATAGGTTGGCGACAGGGTCTGTGACTGGTCTGCAAGGAAAAAAAGAAGGGGAGATATCAATACTGAGATCAATAGTGGGAATTTGCTGGTGTAAATGAAAGATTGAATATTTACCGCATGGCATCTGGGAACAAACTGGGGAAGGAGAAGTCATCGCTTGGATCACCCTTAAGTCCTGTCAGTGGGTTCCTTTGGAAGTATCTCAGGTAAAGCCAGCTAACATACATCCCGGACACCAAAGTTGGCAGGAAGTTGATGGAATCGGGCACAATGAAGGCCATGATAGTTGAGAAACATACAACAAAGAATGGCATCCACTGCAGTTTAAGAGAAACAAAGAGATAAGAGAACTCAATATCGACAAACTTGTAACTTGCTGTGGAAGAAGTATATAGTAATAGTGCAATACAGTTGCAGGCTTGGAAATTGCAGTACAGTGGTCCATCAATATACCTTTGCCTTTATTTTCCAGAAAAAGCACATGGGGAGCTCAAGGTTTGGTAAGAGTTGCTTCAGGGCCACAAGAAAACCAGCAAGGCAACCATGGAAGCCAGAAAGTGGTGTGACACTGCACAGCGTGGCATAGCAAGGTCAGCTAGTGATTGTAACATACAACACTTCAGACACTAATGTTATTTTCTCAGGCAGTACTGTACTGTGTTACTTGAATGATGCCAAAATAACCAAGAGTAATAATGCGGTCTCAATATGTCCAAAGACTATTCACTAGAAGAGTAACTGCATGATACAGAGTATTCTTAATTTCTTATTAGCAGACCTAAGAGTATGGTTTTAACCAATAGAACCAAATGTGAACAAGAGCACATCAACTGGCCATTTTATGCAAAAGGACATGGGACAGAAGCACATCAATAGAATTAAGAGCAACGCCTGGTAAATGGTAATCAAGGCACATTTTAATAGAGTGAATGATGGCTTGGAACTTACAGGAAGCTCTCCTTTCCAGTGACATAGTACAGTGCAATAGCAAAGCAGAACGCGAGGACGCCGCATATGGAGTTGACCAAAATAATGAACTTCAAGAACTCCTTGCGGCCCCATGCTGGTTCAATGTCCTTCCCGCAGAAGAGAAGACCAAGAGAACTGCCTATAGCCTATAAAAGCAAAATTTTGTCTGTTACCATTAGGCATAGTCGCATAGAACAAAGAAAAGGGGCTTAATTTATGCTGTGGTGAGTCACTCAATTTTGCGAGCATATGTTTTGCTTCAGCTCAAATGTTTTATTTGGGGTTTTGTTGTACAAGTACTTACGATCTTACAAATATTTGACAGTAATGACATAACAGAGTAATTTGGGGGGAAATTTAGCTCACCCCTGGAAGGACTTGCTCGATGTAACCAGCCGTGAAGACGGTCCATACATATGGGATTGTCCTGCAGGATGCATAAAAAGTTTAGAAATGTACTATGCGATGTTGTTTCTTTAGTTGAGATGAAATGCTTTGGTTGGCGTACGTACTTTGAGGGGATGATGGCGAGGTAGTTGAGGGAGGAAGGGAGGAGCTGGAGCAGGACGTATCCGCCGATGAGCACGACAACGAGGCCCTTGCAGGTGCGGGTGAACTCCTTGCCGGGAACCTGTAGACGCGCCAATAAACATGGAAACCATCATCAGAAGGCAAGCAGTTGGGATTCGCAATGCAGCAAACACAGATCTCATGCATCTCAATCGGTCAACGAGTGCGAGCTCTCAGATCCCAAAGCTATCCCGTCAGATCTCAAGGTTCGCAGCAGCAGCACCAAGAAACTTGGCTGGTGAAAGAAGTTGGTAGGAGTAGGACAGACAGGGTGGGTGGTGGAGCAAGAGGAGGCAGTGCAAGCCACCAGATCTCTGTGCTGGCTGAATCTCTAGCAACGCAAGATCCAATCCCCTCCGCGGCCAGGGTCCGGATGAAGGCGTCGCGGAGCTGAGCAAAGCAAAAGGAGTTGGAATTCTGACAGGACGGAGAGGCGGCGGTGCTTACGACGGCGGGCGGAGCTCCGGCTCCGGCTCCAGCTCCAGCTCCAGCTCCGGCTGGTTCTACTCCTGAGGCCGGAGCCGTGGCCGTCGGGTCCTGCAGGGGCTGGCTCTCCATCATCACTGCTCCTCCTTTCTCAAATCTCCGGCCTCTTCTTGCCTCGTTTGTTTGGTGGAGTGGAGGCAATAAGAGCTAAGAGGAAAGGAGGGAGGGTTGTTGGGGGTCAACCACTCAACCCTCGCTTCCTTCCTCCCCCTCGGAAGCAGAAACCTTTCCCTGCTTCCTCCCCCTCGCTCTGAAAAGAAAGCAACACCAAGACAAGACACAGGGGAGGAGTTCACGGAAACAAATTTTATAACAATTGGTTCTTCAAAGAATTCTCCTTTTTAATGTGACATGTAACCTTATTTTTTTTCTTATCTTTAAGAGTTTCTTTTAAAAAAGAAAGAGAATCTTAGATAAAAAGTAAAAGAGAATCCTTCTATGAAAAGAATGTCTTCACAAAAGAACATAATTCACGAAGAAAAACCGTTAAAAATAATCTTACACTCGTCACATGACCTCGACAAAATTCCTTAAATTTCTTTTTTAAATATCAATATTTCAACAGGCCTCTTTCTAAATAAACCACGTGATAATATATAGTTAAAATTTACTTATCACATTAATTTGCTCTATCATTTTCGCTTTTCAAGAACAACGGCTGATCGTGCTGGCTACGTGAAATGGGTTGCGCAGTGTTCCTTTCAAGAGCATTGCAGGGAATACATATTAGCTTCCCTTTCAAGTGTTATTTTCACCTTCAAGTCATCCCGAAAACAGTCATATAACAAACAGAATGGTTTTAATCTCATCTGC